>NC_090937.1:335676881-336329881 GCF_040938575.1 Ambystoma mexicanum
TATGTTTGTCCTGATTAATGTTGTCTCGATGAAATAACATGTCAACAGATGGTGTTAAAAAAAAAAGTTGTTTATTGTTATTATTGGATGAGCAGAATCCTAAGGGAGAGATTGGATGTTGTTTTGTTTTCTTACCAATCCAGTTGATGTATAAGTAAGATACATGTAGGAGACTGTTTATGTATAAGTAAGATACATGTAGGAGAATCACAATCGTTTTGGGTATAAAGAATAGGAAGCCGACTTTAGTTACTCTAGAGTAGAGACATTGTTGGGTTTTGAGCATTTGTACCTATGCAGATGTATTAAAATGGGATGACATTGTTCACGTATTGATAAATCAATTGTATTTTTATGGGTCCCTCTGTGTTGGTTGACAACATTGTTTATACTTGATTATAACTAATGTTGTATTGAATAAACAGTATATAAACATTTTTTACGGTCCAGACCCCATGTTTATGGAATTTATGCAGTAGATGAATGTTAATGCTCCTCATGTTAGTTATGGAATAGATAGCGTTATAGAACTGTCACGGAACATGGAACTGTCTTGAGAGCATTATAACATTGTTTTCCAGCTCCCCTGTGTTTTGACACGTGTGTGTGCATCTACATGCTTGTTGTGTGTGTGTGTATTTGTGCGGGAGAGGAATCAGGACACAGAACCCATGCGGTGGGGGAGACGGTGCGCAGGGTTTGGTGGGTGTCTGAAGGCCGGGACAACCGTTCCAGGAACAAAAAGGTGGAGGATAGACAGGGAAAATGGAGGAGTCCCCATCCAGAAAGCAGGTTGGGGCTTGCATCAATGAAAAGCGCTCATTGATATTTGTTGTGCAGGAAAGGATAACAGACTAAATGCTACCGTAGAAAAGACATGGAACTAAAAAAGACTGCAGACTTGTCCAAATTGGGCTTCTCGTTTACTAAAGTAAATTCTCTCTTGCTGTTCACTCTGAGGTCTCTACTGTAGTGCCTTTGTTAAAGCTACTACGATTGACTCCAAAGGGAGACAAGTATATTAGTCTTTCAGATTCCATCCGCCCAAAAAAACAAGTTCCCGAGTGAGGCATTTAACTTGTAACTTTGTTTCAATAGAACTTCTGTTAACATTCATAATCTATGTGCTTTTTTCTTCTGAAGAATAGTAGATAATAATATATATATAATCTGCTTAATTTCTGAAAGGATTCAGAGCTGGCGAACTGAGCAACCGCAAATGAAGACTCTATCGATTGTGTTGTAAGCAAAGTATTGTGTTGCATGGACATTGATGGTGCTGCCCCGTGTGCTGGGCCACACAGATAATTCAGGGGTGTTTAAAACGGATTGTGGTGCAAGTAGTTATCTGGATTCCATTTTAGTTTGACTATTTTAAAGAACTTTTATCAGTTGAACTTGCTCTCAAGTGAATTGAATTGTTCTTATTTATTTAGTACTTAGTCACAATTTAAAAACGACATTCTTAACTATATTTTATAGCTCTTAGCGTTTCATGTAATGCTCTTACCATGTATATGGTGTTGATTTGGTGATTACATTTTACAGGTGCTTTACTCAGTTTCTCTGAGCTGTTCGACTCCATTTCCCATCGACAGCTACCACGCGAACCCCGGTGACATCTCTCAGAGGCATCGCAGGCATTAACTGGCCTGCGTCACCAGTTCCTCGGGGCAATTTGTGCTGCCAAGTGTGCTGAGCAAGATGGATCCTCCAGGGAAGTTTTAAACTGAAGTTGGTGCAAGCAGTTATCTGGATTACATTTTAGTTGGACTATGTTATAGAAATGCTATTGTTTGAAATTTTTCTCATGTGAATTGCATTTGCATTTTTTATTTAATACTCACTCAAAATGTGATAACTACAGACTTAACAATATTTTATATCTCTTAGCTTTTTATTTAATGCTCTTAGCATTTATACAGTGTTTGTGTGGTGATTGCATTTTACGGGCCCTTTACCCAGTTTTATTGAGCTTTTCTACTCCATTTCCCATTGGCACGTGCTCCGTTCACCCCAGTGACATCACTTGGAGGCGCCACAGGTAATATGGCCCGCATCAGCACGAAGCACTGATGCAAAGCCTGTTTAGGGTTGTTTGTGGGCAATTTTGCCAGTCGGCGGGAGTGTAAAGCCATATTAGCCACTGCTAGCTGCATTACGTAGTTGATATGTCTTTGCTCCAATCTGACAGCCCCATGCTCCTGGAATTAAACAACAATTTTGGCCACACTCCATTCCCTGAATAATCCAGGATTAGAGAATTCTGGTTGCAATAAAGTTTGTGACCCGTTACCCTCACTGAGCACAACACTCAAAGTGGCACTAATAAATGTTAGGTCTGCAGGCACACACACACATGAAATTCATTATTTCATCAAGAAAAATGTACTCATAGTGTTAGGGAGATTTCTCACACAAGTGCTAAATTCCCTCTACCTTACAGCCTTCCAGCTCTTTTGCTGTGTGTTGGGACTTTGAACTTTTCCTTTTCAATGTGTTTTACCTTTGTGTTCTTTGGTTATGGAGTTTTAAAAACACTCCATATGCATCATCTTGTTCTGTTTGTGACACAGCACCTTCAGTGCAGTGGCACAGGGATGTCTTTCAGACACCTTCTTTGGGACCTTCTCTGGGACTGACTACCTTCTCCCGGAGCATGTACAGTTAAATTGGCCTTACTAGTAATTTACTGACCCAGCGCACACTATCTTACTATGGAGTGCTGGAGGGGTTGCTTAGCTTCCCCTGAGCCAAAACACTCATGCAGCAGTAAAATCTTACCCTTTCCTACTTTAAATGGCTGGTGGCAGTGGTTTAGATCAAACTACTATCATTTGTCCCGACCGCTAACAATGGTAGCTAAAAATCGGGTCAGCCATGTTTTTCAATATGGCGGCCAAGACCTATCTGTAAAAACAGACTCTGGTCATCTTTGTTCGCCATTTCTTTTAAGAAAGGTCCTTCTTGTGTTTGTCTCTGTGCGCCAAACCAGGTTTGGTCCCTTTGTTCGTTGACCTTTGGCAGGCTTCAGAAGCCTTCCTATGGTGCCAGGATGTCTGGGGTGGACAGGATGTGAAGGAGGTACCCGAAACTCCCTGTGCTTAGTCTACTAGGAGAACAGAATGCACTCCGGCGTGATTGGCTGGCTGGCTGTCTGGCAAGGACAGCTACCCTGCTGTGTGAGTGACAGCCAGGCTGGAATGAATGGGGGAAAACTGTTTAAAAGCAGGTCTCTGGGACTGGGAAAGCAGAGTCGACCACTGGAATGAAAGAACCGAAGACAAGCTGAAGGCAGAGGAATGCAACAACTCCTGCAGGTCCAAATTGCCTGAAACACCATTGACAGAGAAGCCCTTCAAGGTTAACTTCTTCCCTTGAGTTTGGTGGGAACAACTCGCAAGCCACCTGGACACCGTCCCCATCTGATCGAATTTTCATCAGAGTGCTGTTGAAAACCGGATAGCCAGAGGGGAGGAAACCAGCTTGTGGACCTTAAGGCACTCACACCTTGAACCAATGTCTTGCTACAGCTTTTGGCCTCATCCCTGGGCAGTGCAGGAACCTTCCGATGTCCTCCTTCTTGTCCCCATGACTGAAGCTCAGGAACAGCGAGATCTGCTCTAACTGCCAGAAACAACTGTCTCAGCTACAGCTTTTTTCATTAACAAGGTACTGTGCAAACGCGGTCCGGAAATCTTTTCGCCCATCGAGAACGTGTGTGAAACGTTCCTCAACTACGAAAGCTTGTCCTTCTCTTAACATTCGTCAAACTTTTCGCCTAGCCAAATTCTTCTAATTTCCGTCGCAAAGACTTAACCGTTACATACCAGAACTGTGCTATCCTATACAAAAGACTCGGATCCATTGACTTTGGCCCAGGCCTATTGAGAAGAATTGCTGGTTGTATTTAACTGAAACTATTTGCCCTGCCTATGAATGTATTTGGGCTGTCTATTCTTATAACCTTATCTTTTTACCCCTTTATTAAGTATCTGAAGTGCCATTTTGTTCCCACTTCATTTTGGAGCTAAAATTGTTCATTTACTTACTAGTTGTATTTTTGTGGTTTATTAGTGTGTGATGTTGAGCTGCTTATGCTAGTGTTATGTTTTCTAAGTGACTGAGTAAATCAATGTATATTCTTTTACCAAAAAAACCTTAAGTAAGTGTTTACTTGAATCACTGTATTAGTTGGTCCTTTGTGTAACTTTATCTACTGCTCACTTAAACTCTTGAGATATGTCTGGCTGCTCAGCCATCACTACCACTTTACTGTGTAGTACAGGCTTGTACCAAAGGTGAAACTGTGCTTACACTTGTAGTTCTAATTGCCTGTAGTGTTCCCAAAGGGTACTGCAGGTGATTCTGCCTAACACATACTATCATGAGAGGTCGAGGGTAGCCATAATCTTCAAAGTATCTTTGAAAATTTCTCATTAGGATCCTCTAGGTTGGGATGATTTAACACAGATTGGCCACAACAGTTTGGATGTCACCCACTGTCTCTACTAAAATTCTGTTTCAGTATAATTCTCCAGGATCAGCTAAAGTCTTCTTAGAACATCTAGACTCATTCCTGACACAGACATGTAGGAAACATAGGGAACTACTGTGTCTTGGTGATTATAATATTTGGCTTGATGATTTCTCTGTACCTGATTCTAATATGCTTTGGTGCATTTTATGAAATCACGATTTAAAACCATTTGAAATGCCCCCATCCCACATCCAGGGACATTGCCTAGATATACTCCTGCTGAGAGGGCCCGTCACAAAAGTAATTTACACACTTCCCATTTCATGGTCCAATCATTTGGCGAGGATGTTCTCAGTTAGTCATCATAACAGGGGGAATCTCTTTCCAGCACTGCCCCTAGGCTTCAATCTCTCAAAGTAAACAATCTGGACAAACATTCCAGATCAGATGTTAAAAGAGCGTTGGACACTATGGATTCATCATTGAACTATCACACATTTTTTGTTACGGGAGCAGACAGCTGCTCTGGAGTGGCACCAATTGGACCAAGAAGGTTTAAAAATTGTGCAAACCTTGATTCTCCCAAAATATAATTCCTCTACTTAAACATCTCAGAGCTACGGAATAGAAGTGGAGGAAGTATAGAGCTTTGACTCACACTGTTATGGTCAAACTGGCCTTGAAAGAATATAAAGTAGCAATGTTTAAAGCAAAATCTGAATTTCTACACAGAGGCTGCAAAAATCAGTCAAGAGAACTTTTATCTATTATTTCCAACTTTTGCCACCCAAATTGTTCATTCTCTTCTATGGAACCTTCTCTTGCAGAAGCTAATACATTTAACCTATTCATCCAGAACAAAATTGAATTTATGCTGGAAAAAAAAATATCATCTAATTTACATCAGAGAATAGATCTAGAAATCTCCCCCAAGGAACTCCCCACACTGGAAGATTTGGGAAATGTTCATTGTGCTCTACCTTTCGATTTCACACTATTAACAGACAATTCTATTCAGTCTTTATTGGAAGGTCTTAAGGCTACTAAAGATGTACTCTTTTCACTACCAGTGAGTGTTGCAAAATGCCTGGCATGTGAGATTTCACTGTTCATGATTCAGTTTGCGAACACATCTTTAGCACTTGGTTCAGTACAGTGAAAAAGGCTACTGCTACACCCCTTTTGAAAAAGCCTATCCTGGATCCAGAAAACCTCAAGAATTATCGGCTTGTAGCCAGCCTTCCATGGCATGGCAAGGTTTTGGAGAAGGTAGTCATAGTGCAGTGACAGGAATATGTTGAGGAAGAACAGTCTTTATTCTACCCTCTCCAATCAGGATTTCGGACAAAGCTTGGTTCTGAGACTGCTTTATTGTCTGCCTGGGATGATCTCTTGGAGGCCACAGATGAAGGAGAATTATCACTTCTGGTTATGTTGGATCTATTTGCACCCTTTGATATGGTGAAGCACTGTATCTGACTCAATCGCCTCAGAATGATCAGAATACATCAGAATAAGTCATTAAATTGTTTGAATCATTCCTATCCGATCGGCAGCAACATGTGAGACTGGGGAGGTTTATTTCAGACCCTTTACCCTAGAATTGCAGAGTAGCACAGGGTTCTTCACTATCCCCTATATTATTTAACCTGCACCTCTGTCCACTGATGGATATTTTTGGGGATGCAAATGGTGAATTTCCATTCTTAAGCCGATGACACCCAGGTATTCATCAAAATAGGTAATGTGGAGGAGTCATTCTTTAGGATCAAAATGTGTCTGGATGAAGGCAGTATCTGGATGTCTTCTAACTGGCTTCAGCTTAATGCAAGCACATCCATAGTAGCACTGTTTGGTCCTAAACATCTCCATGATTCCAAGAGGCAACCTCATCCACCCTGTTTCTTTGGGTCAGAACTGGCATTTGCCACCAAGATCAATAACGTAGGCTGCATTTGGCAGGATAATTTGAGCAGTGTATGGGAGGTAGACGCAAAGGTACAGTCTGTTTTGTATACACTACGTCTTCGGCGGCAGGCACTTACATTTGTTTCTTCGAATTATCATGCAGTAGTAGTTGGAGCCCTGGTAAACTAACAGCTGGACTACTGCAACATTCTTCTTGCAGGTATTTTGCTCAGACAATGGCAGTGGCTGCAGAAAGCTGCTCTTAGACTGGTATTTAGAGTGGGGAAGTCTTCACACATTTCTGGATTGCACCAGTCTTTACACTGGCTAACTGTGAATGACAGAATTGATTTAAAGGTCCTCTGTTTAATATTTAAATGTTTAAGCAATCTTGCCCCATCATTTTTGATGCATAGAATCAGCAGATATCGACCCACACACATGCTCCCGTCAGGTGATAAATTGCTATGGATAGCTCTACCCTCTTCCTGTGTCTTCAGGGGTGACCAAAGATTTGCAGTTTACGGTCCTAATTTATTGAATAGCTTTCCGCAAGATGTTCTGGCACTTAAATCCCTCCCTAAAATCCTACCTGTTTAATTAAACTAATGCGTATGATTCTTTCTGTGTCTATATATTGTCAGAGCCCATTTGAATTGAGCTTTCATCATTTTTTCTCGCTCTGCATATTGTTTACAGCTGCGCCTGGATACAAGTAGGTCTGTCCAGAACACAACATAAATACATCAATCAATCAATCCATCAATTGATGGATGTGTAACAGGGATTTTTCATTTGTTAAATGGAATTCAATATGTTGCCTCTTATAAGGTAGGCAAGGAAAACAGTTAATATAGTTATTATTTAAATAATCTTTGGTGAAAAATGTGATTAAATTCAGTTTTTAAGGAAGGTGTAGAAGTGTTTGCACGGGGTGAGGCAAGTTGACGTTCCATGTTTGAAGGCTACCACCTCTGGTGGAGTATGTGTTTATTTATTCATTTAGCAATGATTTGTAAAGCATATACTGCAGAGTTATGTCACGGTGTGTACACAGCAAATCGACCAACCAGCTTTAATCACAACTCATCCACAAAGAGACGACCCACAAACAATCCTTCTTTTGTCATGCACCCACCCTCTGGAACTCTATCTCGGTGTCGGTTCGGAATACCCCCACAATTCTCCAATTTGGCAAATCTCTCAAAACAAAGCTTTCAACAACACCTGACCAAGGATTATTTCCAGTGGATGCACCTGACTCACAGATCTCAACTCACAGAACTGTGCTACTGTTAAAATATGCTAGTCCAAGTGCTAGCTATCCACACTCTGTACAGCACCCGCTGTTCTGAGCTAGGTCCGTGCTTGAAACAATAAATAAAAATTAAAATACAAATACAAAATATGAGTGTCGTTTCTCTGATACCAGTTGTGTCACACCCTTGGAAAGTTATATCACAAGTTATGTACAGCTGTCTTTATGTTTCTTTTCAATATTTTGATTTTTTAAAATATTCTAGTTTCTTTGAGAAGTGCTGCCTGCAAGCATGCTTCTGTGAAGGCGTGACAATTGCTTCGCTCTACATCCATGTGTAACAGTCCGTTCTAGTGGTGAAATGCTGATCATGATGATGCTGGCCCACAAGTGTGGGCTTTTTGACTTGTTGTTCTTGTCATTTTCAGCAATACAAATCCAACTGTGACATGATGATAAAGAGTTGGCTAACATTCAAATAAAAAACACTGACATATATCCCACCCTGCCATTGCAGTACTCAGAGTAAGTTGCTTTTGCATGCTGATGTTTTGCGGATACGTTATGTCTTGCACCAAATTGACATGAGGTTTACCTTGAAGCTCACCCTCCTTTGAATTGTGAGCTGCATAGTACTCATTTGAACCCATTCCCTACAACACACCAACAACATTTGTCCTTACACGCCAATAGATCAGTACAAAACCACTAGAGAACAGATCTTCTTTGGACACTGACAGCGATGGTAGATATTAGATCTCATGTTGTTTTTTGCCTGTGCAGGGTGCTCACCTCACTAGCAGGCTTTTGGTCACCATCATATAACTTTAATGGCTGAAATGCACAGAGGCATAATAGAACCTCTCAACTTTATCCAAAATGTGGACTCCGTTGCCTCCGAGGGCATTCAACCAACAGTGTGTTGGGACCATAAATATGATGACCGGCGCTATACAAATGAAAACAAAATGAAATAAAAATAAATATGGAATATCTAATACTGCCTATGTAATAACAATGGTTCATGTCTACAATGACATGTTAATATAAATACTTAAATTACTGAGTCGAATGCTCTCTTTATTTCTTTAAGAAAATATATCTTTAAAAACATATATACTATGATATGCATTGCAGGCAAGGGTGTCTTCTAACTTTCCAAATGTGCTGCAAGATCATTTTTCTCCACTGGACGTGTGCATACAGAATTGATAAAGAAACAGTGAGGAGGTGACCCTTCATTTAAGTTTAAAGAAATACGAGTTTATCTATATTTTTGGCATGCATACACATCTTGTAATATTTATTTCCTCGAACAATAAGAAGCAAAGTAGTACGTTAAGCACTCATTAAATTGAAAGCATAAGCATATGAAGAACCAGAACACTGGTACTGTGTAATATTACAATCAGAAGCATATGAATACGTAGAAAAACATACTTCTTTTTAATATCACACACAAACATGCATATAATACCAAACAATTGGACATTGTGGGCCTTATTACGAGAATGGCTACCGCCATGCTCGCTACCGACCCCACCACCCGCGATTGGGCAATAACCGGCCCATTACGAGATGAATGGGCCGGTAATTGCCCATTCGCGGGTGGCGGTATTGCCGGCCTCCCCACCCCCATTCTGACCTGCCGGGCTGTCACGAACCAGCAAGCAGAACTCGTAATGCGGCTGGATGGTATGAACGGTGCCGGTGCTTTACCGGCACAGTTCATACCGTTCCGGCCACTATTATAATGAGGCCCTATGTCTGTTCAAAGAAATGCACATTTTTTTTCATGCAAAACAGGAGAACAATCGTACTGGAATGTGTAATTTGTGATATTATGATCTATCACAAGCATATGAATAGGCAGAACACTCATACTGTGTGATATTATGAGCAAGTATAAGCATACAATCATTTGTAAAGTGTAATGTTTAAGTTTAAGTGTAAACATTGAAACACAATTCACTTGACATATAATCGCCTTACACATGCACAATAAATATAATAAATACATAAAATACATAAATATGATGAACATCAATGTTTAAATGAATGAACAAAATGGTAAGTAGTGTTATGTTATGTTATGTTGATTTATACCACACACCGCTACCACCCACGGGCAGTCTCCAGGTGCTCGCGTGGCTCTGCAAGAGATGGGAGTGGGGAGGTTAGTGAGGATAGGATGACAATATAGGTTTATAACCAGGAGGGACTGGTGTCTTGCGAGTGTTGTTTTGCATGTGGGAGTTGGTGCAGAGGGTCCTATGCATTGTAACCATGTGGGTAAGACTCAGTGCCTTGGATGCTTGCTTGTGTTTGTGTTCGGACTAGTGTGTTGTGTGATGTTGGGGTGGGTTGTGGTTGTGGGCCCTGGTTAGATTGTGTCCATAAGGGATCCAAAGTTGTGGGTGGTTGTTGCTGTATGACTATCTGGTGTCTTGGTGTGTACTTGTCTTGTTGACAGTTTTATGAATTATGTGGTGGGTGGTCCACTCAAGGTGTGCTTCCAGAATCTCAGAGATGGTGGGTTTGAACATAGAATTGATTCTTGGTGTGTTTATGAGTAGTGTGGCTAGCCCAAGGTCTAGTTTAGTTGTGTTGGTAATGTTGGAAGAGCAGGAAGGGGAAGTGGGTTAGTAAGTCAGTGGGTTTGTTGGAGCCTGTGATGCAACACCCGCCTGATGGTGTCTACCCATGTTCGTGGTTGCAGATTGTCAGCCCATCTCGCCTCCTCTCTAGTTGTTTGTCTGTGATGTTATTGCTGCTGGTGTCCTTTTGCTGTTGTCACTGTCTTTTGAACAACCAGGTTTTGAGTCATTTCAAAAAGTTGATGTGGTCTTCTGTGGTTCTAATTTCTTTGGGCATGGTGTTCCAGAGGTTTGCAATTAGATGTGAGAATGATATTCTGACAAATTTCCTTTTTTGGTAATGTTGTGTCTCTATTTGTAGGTGGTTGCTGAATCTTAGGACCCTTCTTGGGCGGAATTCAGAATGCTTTGAATTTGATGTGTTTTTTTACTGTTAACCAGTGTAGGCTTTTCCGTGCTGGAGTTATGTGGTATTTTCTTTTTAGTCTTAATAGGTCCCTGGCTGCTGTATTTTGCACCCTTTTTTAGTTTCTTGGTGAGTCTTTCTGGCATTCCTAGGTAGAGACTGTTTGTATAGTCAATTCTTGTGAGTATCTGGGATATAATTGTGAGGGTTCTGTGAGGGAAGGAGAGGTAGGGGATTAATCCTCTGAGTAGTCTCAGGATGATGAAGCATTTTTTGGGAATTACGTATTACGCAGTGCAAGGGATAGTCCATTGTCCATGAGTATTCCTAGGTTATTTACTACGTTGGTAGTCTCTGGTTGCATTCCCATGCCAGCCGGCAAGTCCCGTTGAGGGTTGCCTACATCAAATCCTGCAGGTGAGAGCATTATTTCCAGTTTTGCCAGGTTCAGTTTAAGGTTGTTCTTAGTCATTCAATTGTAGATGTCTGTGAGGCAGGTGTTGAGGCGGTTATTTTGGTTCCTGGGTTGTGTTTGTTTTCACAATAAATTGTGTGTTGTCTGCATAGTTGTAGGCAGTTAGTACCTGCGTTCGAATGATTTTCATCAGGTGGCACATGTAGATTTTGAAAAGTAGAGGAGAGAGGCTGGGTCTCTGTTGGACTCTGCAGGATATATCTTTGGTGTTTGAGGTGAACAGTGGTAGGTAGGTTATTTTGGTTTTATTTGTTAGGAATGAGGTAAGCCACTTTAGTGCAGATTCCTGTATGCCACATTCCATCAGTCTTTTTATAATTGTTGCATGGCTGATTGTGTCAAAGGTCACTAATATGTAAAATAGTATGATGGCCGACTGGGTGTCATCTACGTTTATTTTCAGGTCGTCCCATATCGATAGGGGGCTGATTAAGTTCCTCTCATCGGTTTGAAGCCAACTTGTGGCCGGTCGAGTATTCTATTTGTTTTGACATACTTAAGTAGTATCTTGTACACATGGTTCTCCAGGATCTTTGCTGGGTAGGGAAAGTGGGATATCAGTCTGTAGTTGCTCGGGTCGTCTGTGCTTTCTGATTCCTTTTTTATCAGTGGGTTGATATATACTGATTTGAAGGCAGATGGTATGATTCCTCTTTTGAGTGATAGATTCTTTAGGTTCCGGAAGTGTGTCACCAGGGTTTTGTGGTTGAGGATTCATTTGAAGATGTCAAGGGAGCAGGGTTCCCTTGGGCATCCTGCAATGTTGTTGTCCTTGATCAGTGTTGCAAAGGTTTCCTCTGTGATGGGTTCCATGCAGGTGAGTTTTGCTGTAGTCTGTGTTTCCCCTGTTGTCTGTGGTTTGGCAGTTGTGGTAGTATTAGCCTGGGTTGTGTTGATGGTCTCCTGGATTGTATCTATTTTTTATATCAGGTGGTTGGTGATATTGTCACAAAGTGTTGGTGTCGGGATGATTGAATTCTTGCAGGGTGAGGATGTTTTACTCTCTTTGCTGATTTTGAAGAGTTCTTTCTGTGGATTGATTGCTGATTTTATTCTTGTGACGTAAAAGTATTGTTTTGCTTTGAAAACGGTTTATTTATATAGTCTGAGCTGTCTTTGGCATTTTATGTTGTCTTGTCGGTTGTATTGCTCTCTCTATTGTATTTCCAATTTGCTGTTGTTTTTGTGTGTTTTTGTAGTTCTTATGTGAACAATTTTTCTACCAGTGTCTTTGGTGTGGATTTTAATGGTTTCGCTGGTGCCAGGTGTTCTAGGGCCTTGGTGATCCAGCTTCTGAGTGTGTTTTCTGCTGCATCTATGGTTGTTTTGGTGGGTTCTGTTCTGCTTGGAAGGGTCAAGTCTAGTATGTTTGTTAAGGCCTCTAGGTCTTGGTTATTCCAGTTTTTTGTTGCTGGCATGGAGTAACTGCTTTCCGGTCAGTAGGTGGGTTTTGAATGTGTTGTAGAATGATAGTAGGTTGCTCTATACAATCGGTATAGGTGGTGCAAATGCCGTAAGTCCTTCTCTGCAGAAAATTACATCCAGGTTGTGTCTGGCATTGTGGGTGGATGCATTTAATATTTGTTTGAAATTCAATGTTTCCAGGAGTGCGCAGAGTGAGTTTGCTGTGGTTTTGTTTTCTTGTTTTCATACCAGATGTTGAACTCTCCCAATATGACTAGGCTGTCGTAGTAGGCTGATAAAAGGGCAGTGGTGTCAGCTAATTTTGTTGCAAAGTTGGGGTTGTAACATGGGGGTCTGTAGATCAGGAGGAATACTATATTGGTTTGGCCATTGAGTTTGGTCTTGATGATGATTATAATGCATGTAATGCGCAACACAATGATCAGGCACAACCTGTAAATAAGCAGAACACTCCTGCTGTGTATTATTACGAACAAGCAGAAGAACACAAATAAGCAAGACACTCTCAATGTGCAATGCCATACACAAGAAAAATACAAAGTTTACCAAACAAGAGTGACTTTTATAACCGGGGCATCCCTCCTTTGTGTCACGGTCCCTCATTTCCCATAAGCTTGCATCTCCACTCCTCATCATAGTACATCATTACCCATACCCTGCTATCTCCCATGTCAATACAGTTCCCATTACCCCAGCATCCCCTAACTTTATCACAGTCCCTCATTCCCCCCTTATTACCCATCCTTGTCACCGTCCCACATTACCACTGCATCCTTCATCGTTGTAACAGTCATCAGTTATACAAGTACCTTATTAACACTGCATCACTCATTGTCATCACAGTCCTTCGTTACCCCTACACTCCATACCTTTGTGATAGTCCCTCATTATCCCAGCAACCTGTAATCTTTTCACAGTCCCTTATTACAACCCTTCTGCTTGTCATTGTCCCTCACTATAAGTACATCTTCATCCCTATCACAGTCACTCATTGCTCTAACCTCGTTCATCCTCATCCCAAACCCTCCTTACCACTTCCAAAATCCTCATCATAGTCCCTCATTACACCCGCAACCATAATTATCATCACTGTCAGTCATTACCACAAAAACCCTAATCATCATCACAGCCCTTCATTACCATTTTCCACGAAACCCCTAATCATCATCATCACAACCCTTCATTACCATTTTGCCAATATCATTGTATCCCTCATCCTCATCATAGTCTCAAATGCTCCCACATCAATCATCCTGTCACAGCTCATCGTTATTTCCAGAATGCTCATTGCCTGCACAGTCCCCAATTACCACTGTTTTCCTCATTGTTGTCACGGTCCATCATTACCCACAAAACCCTAATGCTTCTCACATTCCTTACACCAAAATCCCTCATCTTCCTCACAGTCCTTCATTTCCAACATCATCAAGCCCCTTGTTACCAGTGCATCATTCATCCTCATTGCCGACCCTCGTTACTCACATATCCCTCTTGCTTATCACATTCCCTCATAACCACAAAATGCACATCACAGCGATCATTATCACTGCAATACTTGTTCTCATTGCTGTCCATCATTGCCCTTACATCCTTCATCATCCTCAAATTCCCGCATGCCCCTGCTTCCCTCTTTCTCATCACAGTCTCTCATTACCCCTGCCATCCTCATCCCTTTCTCATGTCATTATTACTCCTTCATCTCTCATCTTCATCACAGCCCCTTTTCACCCTTGTAGCCCTCAACTTCTTTACAGTCTCTCATTAACCCTACATCCCTCATCCTTGTCACAGTGGTCATTACCCCTGCTTCTGTCATATTCATTACAGTCTCCCATTCCCCAGAATACATCATCCTTGTTACAGTCCGTCATTTATCCCACAACCCTCATCATCATCAGAGTTTTTGATTTCTCCCACCACACTCATCCTCATTAGCCCTAACCCAGCATCCCTGAACCTCACCTTAGTCCTTTATGATCCCTGCATATTCCATCTAGTTCACAGTCCTTCTTTACCACCACATCCCTCATCTTCCTCATAGTTCTGTATCAGACTTATCCCAGAATCACTCATCGTAACTGACTGTCATTAACCTTACACCGGCATCGCTCATTCTTGTCACAATCCATCACCACTCCTGCATTTCTCATCCTGGTCACAGTCTTTCATTACACATGCATTCCTCATCCAAGTCACAGTAACTCATCTTGCATCCGTTCCTGTTAACATCTGCATCCCCCATGTTATCATAATCCCTGGTTATCCCTGCATCCCTAATCTTTACCACAACCCCCTCATTACTCCAGCAACTCTCATCCTTTTCACAGTCGATTATTAACCTTGCATCCCTCTTTACCACTGCATCCCTCATTCTCATTGCAGTCCCTTATTAATGTTGCATCCGTAATCTTTGATGCAGTCCATCATTAGCCTGCCTCAATTACCTTCATTGCAGTCCCTCATTATCCCTGCAATCTACATCCTCATCAACGTTCCTCATTAGCTCTGCAAAGCTCATCTTCATCACAGTCTTTCATTAACCTTTCAATGGTATCCCCCTTCTCATCTCAGTCCCTCGTTACCCTTGACAGAACACTTGTAATAGTTAATGTCATCTATAACATATCTAAACATAGGATATTCTCTTGGTGCAAAAGAAATGCACGTATCTTCCTATTGCAGAACATAAGAACTCCTGTAGTGACTATGTGCAATGAAAAATGTGTAATATGGTTATCACATATGAATAAGTGGAAATGTTATTTGTATTACATCCAGACATAAATGGAAAAACAACTAAGCAGAACATTTATACTGTGTTATATTACCTACACACACAGGCATACGAATAAGCAGAACACTTGAAATATATATTATTATGAACAAGCAGAATTATACCAATGAGGAAAACACACACAGGGCCTCATTAAGCGGTTGCCAGAAAACCTGCCACTAGACTGTGTGTTTCTGGCAACCCCTAATGAGCCGTAATGCCGCATGATATCACGGTGCCACCGGAAAGTCCAGCGGCCTGGGATGTCAGGCAGTGGGAACTGTAAATCCCCATTCCTGTGGCATCCCGTAGGACTCCACAGGAATAGAGACATGGAAGCACCAGCACCATTGCGAATGGTGCCAGTGCTTCTGTGCAAACCATGCCGGCAGGGGCCGGTGCAACCTTCTGGGAGCACCAGCCCCTGCAGGCATTCTCGTAGTCTGACAGTTCGTAAAGGGTGCCGGTCGGTTGCTACTGGCACCCTTATTTCTGGACCGCCAGACTTCTAACGAGGCCCTATGTGTAATGGCATATACAACATGCAAATGTTACCAAAAAGTGTTATTACACTTAGACCTTGATTGCTCCTCATCATCTTAGTAGCACATTACCCTTTATCCTGCTTTCCCCATCCTCGTCATAGTTCTTCATTACCATACTGGCCTCCATCATCATCACAGCCACTCATTACCACTGTAGCTCTCATATTTAACACACACCCTCATTAAAACTGCAGCCTACCCCACTCCATCATCATCACTACCCTGGCATCTCCCATCATAGTCAAAGTCCTTCATTACCCCAGCAACCCCATCCTTGTCACAGTCCCTCATTACCATTACCAGGGCATCCCTCACCCACATCACAGTCCCGCTTTACCCTGCCCCTTACATCCCTCTTCCTTGTCACAGTCACTCAATGCCCCGGCATCTCTCATTCTCATAACATTCACCTATTAACCTCTCACCCCTCATCCTCCAAAAGATGCAAAGCAGGTTTGCAAAATGTACTTTGAAGGCATTGTACTTCATCTCATGCTTGCATGTGCCCTAGGTAACCATATCATATGTGTTGCATCCCAAAAGCTCAATTCCAATAGGCCAAGAGGGAATGGCCCACATACCTCAAATGGGACTACAAATTAATGTGAGGTAAAATAAATAATGTTTTGTTCTGGACTACTAACAGGAACAGTAGGGGAGGCACTCAAACTAACACAGGTTTTGTTTTACACTTCACAGTATTAAGATGAAGCAGAATGCAATGAAATTAAATAGGTACAAGTCACATCTAGTAACCTCATGTAAAGCATGTGGTTAAACAAACATCCCCCATAAAAACGTCTATTTAATTTTGTAACAAAGGACAGAAACAAGTTTGGTAATTACGGTGTCCTAACAACAATGATGCTTGCATTCAAAAGTGGTGTTAATTATATGGTAGCAGCAAGTTGGACCAGTGAGTGTACAGCAAAAATCATCTCCCTACTTACATTCTTAACCACATATTTCACAATCTATCCTTGTATTTTTGCTAGAGGCACAGATGTAATACACTTTGCATATATAACAAGGCCAATGTAAGTCATTACAATTTCTTTGTTACAGAGTAAGTATTGAAATGTAGATCACACCAAAGTGGTGTTGATCTTCAGCTTTTTTCTAAACTAAATGACAGTTGGTGCAGTGTATATTGCTTCTGGGATGGAGTTCCAGAGGACTGGAGCAGAGCAGGAAAGAAAATTACTGTTTCCTAGTTTTCTCCTTGTGAGCCAGTCTAGTTTACCGTCTGGTGATAGTCTTACTGCAAGATATCTGCATGCCACCTCATGTTTTTAGCTTGGCCATCAGGTAGGCCAGTGTACCAATGATGATTGACTCGTAGATAAAGCACACAGGTGTGAACCAGATCCTAGCTGGAATGCAGAGCCATTGTAATGTGTGCAAGGTGGGTGATGTGGTCATATTTTCTAGAGCCAGGGGGCCACTTTGTGGGAAGTCAGGTGAGGAGCCAGGTCCCCTGCAAGGTGGTTATTATCCCCTGAAATGCAAGATCATTAGGGCCTGCACCACCATTTGGAATCAATAGTGTATGTAAAAGGACTTGCTATTGCAGAGAAGAGAAATCTGATACCAAGCCATGAGCCAATGAGGCTCCCTGTTGCCTCCTCACATTTAAAAAATAAAGATGGCACCTCCCGGGGAAGGGTCTCAGGGAGATGGAAACAGCAAATGCAGAATGTCTATTCTCGCCCACTGTTCCAGCCACCTGATTGGCTAATCACACTTCCCCGGGTGTGAATGTCCAATATTACACTTGATCGTTAGATGGAACTGTTGTCTTTAATTGAGGAGTTGCATCAGTCTACATGAGTTGGTACTTTAAGTGTGCAAATGATAGTGGGGTTTGTAGTTTAACAGGTGATTGTTTCTACACAGGGCCAGCCAGTGTCCAAACCATGGTAAGGAGACAATATGCAATTACTATGTCCCATGAGCGATCAATGCAGACTGTCCAAATGTGAGGGGATTACAGAACATATGAGTTCAATACACCATACAAATGTTGAATTTGGTTTTAAAATAAAATTAAACATACTTCTTGTTATAGTTCAGAGCTTTGTCTCAAGGGAAGTGTGCTGTGTCTATTAACAAGTTCAGTTCACCGAGGGGAGCTGTGAGACCTTACCTTCTCTGTGTTCTAGAAGAATAGTGAAATTAAAGTGGTGCACTGATCACTTGTGGATAACCTAAGATTTCACTGTTTTAAACCTTGTAAGTCCACTCATGGAAAATAGAAAGGAGAAGTTGAATCCATTTTGGGCACCCCTCTTGTTGGATAAGAACTGTATCCTTTGTTGTGTGCTCTAACACCTTGAAGTACCTATTGTGCTGGGTGGAATTACCAATACAGATCTCAGACCAAATAACCAGACAGAATCAAAGAATATGGCAAAGTATTCCCCCTCGCCCTGTCCATCTCCTACTCCCCCCACCTCTTCCCTCTCCCCTTTCCACCCCCACCTAATTTAATTGCTCTTTGCACTGTTTTGTTGAATGATTCAAGATGTAAATTTTGCTCTCATTGTTAAATGTTGTTGTTATTTTGTATTTTGTTGTTCCACTGTACAGCGCCTTGGTGTAAAACGCTATATAAATAAATAAATAAATAAATAAATTAATTAATTAATAAAGCAGAGTACCCTGACAAACATCGGACTGACGTTTGCACACACACAACCTTGATTATGCAGAAGTCGTATACCCCAATAAATGTCATTTATGACATCATCGTACATGGTGAACTGTATCATCTACTGGTGGGAGGGATTGGTTAGGGGAACATATCTACCTATATAAAGTATACGGGTTAGTATTTCATTGGCGGTCTCTTATCTGTAAGGCACACCTCAACCTACCTCTAAATACGTATAATACTGATTGTAGTGGACACAATGGTAGTGGATTGGTCTATGCAACATTGTATAGTAGGTTGCCGCATAAACCCACTGATTGGTTGGCATCTCACCCAACCTTGGACTTTCGGTTTGCTAGCAGTATGTAAGGAAATCGAAACCCAGGTGCTTGATCACATCAGAAAACTCCCCACTTTCCCAATTAGGCCGTCATCTTTCATCAGTTTAACCATAAGCCAAAGTTTCCTGTCTGTAGTTGTCCTTGCCATTGCTTTCTGTTCTAGGACATTCGAGGGAGTACATCATTTATCTTCAATCACCCTTGTTTTCTTCTTCTGCATCACGTGTGATGAGACCACATATTTGTCCATTTTGACCTCCTATTTACTGCATTTTGATTCAATTTAGCTGGGCGTTGTTGCACCCTTGGCCTCTAGAGATTTGCTCACTCCATCTTGTATGTGCCTTTTTCACTGTAAGTCATTCAATACTTGGCTCTCGCATATATTTCATCTCCAGTAATCTAAGACAAATATGTCTCACGCTTATGATATTATCCATCTGCATCACTTTGTACTCTGTAGTTATTTCTTGAAATTGCATTCTTGATCCTAGGCCAAAATAGACTCCTCTTCGTTTGACGACAAAGCCATGTTCAAGCATCTCCTGACTCTACTGTCCTGACCTGTTTCTGAGGTAGTTAGAATGGGTCTTCGCACAAGCCAACATCAATTGTCCAATCATGGCCATCCTAGCCACGTTATATATTCCTCTATAGCAAGCTTCTATGTGTCTCATCTACCTTGCATTGCTGTGTGCATTGCATACTTATTGATCCAAAAGTTACTTCATCTTCTTTTTACATACATGATTACTTTATCATTTCATATATATTTTTTTTCATATTGTTTCAGCATATTCTTGTATATCTTCTTAATTTATTTATTGTTCACTGTGACATTATTCGGCCCTTGTCAGCTGTCACTCAGTGCTCCATGATGCATAAGGGTTCATGTAGACATTCACCCACTCTCTCAACATTATGGTACATTTGATATGGTTGTCTGATTGCATAACTTCTCTCATACACTCGATGGAGTATAGGGACAACACAGAGGGTCCCACATGCAGTTCTTCTCCTGCTGTTCCAGAATGACAGTAGTAAGGGGGTGGGAGCTAAGGTATATGTGTCTACATGTTCCTCTACACTTCCCGCTTTGGTGAGTCCTCAGCCACATTCCTCGCTTTATCTCCTTTTCATTCCCCTTTTTCATCTCTTCATATGATTGTTTCTTTGGGATGCAGATCTCTGTCATCCCTCTCAGGTGACCTGCATTCTTTATATGTCCACCCACACTCCAGGTCACGTGGCACCAATCTTGTTATGGTGGAAAATAAATCCAGCGTCTTACATATTTTATATGATCCTTAGAGGAATAGAACTTCATTCCTGGAGGTGCACATGTGCTTTTCTTTACATTTGCATGTGTACTCTCTTCATTTTGCATCTGCTCACCAGTTCCAACATCTATGTCAATCATGAGCTTCATCCCAATAGCTTTCTTGGCTGTCTTCTTACATTATGTCAAGATGATCCTTAAAAGACAAAATCCTAGCAGTACAAACACTAGTGCTGTGCCAAGTAATTTGAAGGCATCCACCAGCCAAGTTGGAATCCATGAGAGCAGGGACGGAAACCAGCCATCATCCTTGGGCTCATCAACTTCATCCTTCATCTTTGTGTATAGGGTTGACAACATTGTTATTGCCTCTGTCATGGGCAGGTGAATTGTGCAGCAAGAAGGCCTGATCTTTGCACATAGGCCTCCTTCCATTGCTGTGATTAAGTCTAGGACATACCTGTTCTGGAAGGCCGTAAGCCTGATTGCCCTCAATTCTTCTCTTATCGCTATACATCCTTTGATTGTCCTATTGATCATTTGCAGCCACTCCCATCTGGTTATCTGTAACCATTTAGCATTCACTGCAGTCTGAATTTTTGGCAGGAATTTTGAGGTGAATATCACTGCTGTTCTGCTGAACAATCTATGATCCTCTGGAATTTGATAATAGGCTTCTATTGATTTTGCTGAGAAGTAATTATCTCTCCTCTGTCTGCTTCACTGGAAGACCTTTTCTTCCTCAGGTGTGTGTCCATTTTTGGAAAGTCTGTAATCTGCAGGTCAATTTTGATACCACCAAGTCTGGTATTCTTATCGGCACCAATGAAAAAACTCTTCCGCATTTTGGTCTCAACATTATGTTTGCCTTTGATCCACAGGCCCAATAATGATCCACCAGGACCACTGTCCCTTTCTTTATGCTTGAAACATCAAAAACCAACCACACTGGCGATTCTCTCCAACTTTCACCATACCACCTGAAACATAAGGACACATTCTTCAAGGGTAGTATCTGCAATGGTCCTCCCTCATCGTCGACCCATGTCAACAATCTTGCAATCTTTGCCCATTGATCTTTGCATTCTTTCTCTGCATTTGCCACACATACTTCCCACTGTCCAGTTAATGCTGCTGCTTTGCACACACCCAGTCCATCAGCCCATCCTTCAGTAGTAAGCACTGTTCTTTGATTTGTAGCTGACCACTTTTCCAGCATTCTCGTATTTCCTTCCCATTCTTATCTTTGCATTGCAACATCTTGTTTTCTTCAATCTTGATTCCTGCTCCATTTATACCAGGCTGTTCATATTTTATTATGTGTTGCTCTGTTTCTGGATTCTCTCTTGCCTTTAAATCTTGTACATAATTGTCTTCTCTTTGAGATGTCGCTTTATTCAGACACACCATGGATGCTGTTATGCCTTGGAACTGGCCCCTTAACAGGCAACGTGTGAGATGTGTCAGGCATTGGGCATTTTTCACTGGTTACATCTGTGGCTATGAATATTTTAGAGGTTCCCAAAGCATAAGGTATTAGGGAACACACATCGCGCATTTCATCTAATGTTCGCCTTCCCACATTTTTTATGTGCTGATACCATAGGTTATTTTTTAATTGACCCAATTCTCAAGATATGTATTTATATCTTTGCTGTTTTCCCAAAGCTCCCTTTTAAATCTAAATAGATGCCTAGTGACATTACAAAAAATACTGTTTGTGATTCCATCAGGAATGATAGTAACTGTCTCATTGTTCCCCATTATGTCTGCATAATTTTTCATATCTCATCTGAATGCCATAATAATCAGAAAGAAAATCCAAATCATAATACAAAATGATATTACAACTAGTATTCCATGAAAGCCCATCGATTTTCTTGATGGCAATGAATCTCTTATATTTTGAAACGTCTTCAGTGCGGCTTTTAATTCTGAATATGTAACAATGTAATTCTTTATGAAGCATACCTTTAGACCAAGAACCGCAAGATGATTGCTACAATTATTCAGGAAATAATATAATTGTTCTTAGAATTTCCCCAAAAATGTCACTATATTCTTGTATCTTCTCACTAAAGCTGGACACGACTGTAATATGTAGGTAAAAACAGCAAACAGCAATGTGTGTAATGTTATTGCAATAGCTAACATAAAGAGATTAAGTGTGTTTTTCTTATTTTTAACTTTGATAGTTCAATGTAATGTTCTATGGATCTGTGCAAAAATAATGTTTCAGGATAACTACAAGTCTTTTTACTCCTCTTCAAATGCTGAAAGATCTAGGCCCTTAGTTCAAAATACTGTCATGCTCTTTATTTTCCTTGTCTTTGCTCCTGGCCATCAAACACGTCTGCATGTGCTGAACTTCTTCTCTTTCTTCACCTTCAGTATATTCAGGGGGGTGGTTAGAGTTTCTCCTTTATATGGTTTGATGTCGTGCAGATGTAGCCAAGCTCACATTCCTTTTAATTTTGGAACTCTTGGGGTAACTTCTTCCACCTCGTACGGACATTCAAAATGGGGTGTGCTACAGGGCATACACATTTTCTCACCAGTACCTGATCTGCTTGGCAGATGCTGGGTGTTTCAACAAATCTTCTACTTCAATTGATTGATTATCTTTGTTGCTTCTCTTTGACCATTCCCTTCGGTTTTTGACCTGCTGAGACATGAAAGAAACACTTGCAGTGATTGTTGTTAGGTAATCATGCATCTCATCTCCTAATACACTTGCTACACTGTGGGCATCTATTTTAAAACCTAGCTGGAGGAGCAAGGGGAGTTCTCATGCAGCGTCCAGTCACTAACTCATGAGGAGTTATATGGTGATCTGAGCCAGGCTGGTTTCTTATGGCGTATAGGGCAATGGGTAGGCAAATTGACAAAGTCATTTTGTCAATTTAATCATTCACAAATAGCATTCACCTCTGGATGGTATGCAAAGGAAAATGTATACTTAATGGATAATAGGAGAACTATTTGCTCAAAAAGCTCATTTACAAAATGTGGGCCATTGTCAGACCACAAAACCTCACACATCCCATCATGGGAAGACCTCACGTACAAGAAACTTGGCAGCGCACGTGGCATCAGGGTGTGTGCATGGACCTGTGTCGATCCATCTAGAAAAAAGACATTCCAGAATCAGCATGTATCTTTAACCGTTTCATGTCTGCAACACATCTAAATAATCTATATGTAGGTGCTGTGATGGGCCATTGGGTCTGGAAATTGCTCAGCCCCCTGTTTGCAAGGTGAGCTTTCACATACATTTCTGGCACATGATGCAATTTACAATAAACTGTGCCACATGTTCGGACAGATTTGGCGAGAAGCACTCTTCTGCAATTGTTGCAGCTAGACTGCATGCAAAAGCCCTCGCTACCAAATGCATCGTCCTGTCATCGGTTTGATACTTTCAATTTCAAATTTAGTGATCTCTGAAAAATAGGCTGCTTTCTTGGCTTCTAAATCTGCAGCTTTGTTTCCACAGGAAATTACACCTTCCCTTTTTGTGTGGGCTGCACATTCTATGACTGCTAGCATCAATGGAAGTGCTAATACGTCAATATGTTTACCCAATAAGGCTGCATGTTGCACTGGAGTACCGTCTCCGCAGAGAAAGCCTCTCTTTTTCCAGCATGACAAACCTGCATGTTCACTTGACGTCACTTAGGCAGAGTCAGAGTACAACATCACTTCCTCATCTTCGAATCTCTGAAGCATGGGGGTAAGTACCACCAATTCTGCAGTATGTGCTGAGTAATGCAAAGGCAATCTCACCCTTGTCACTACTTCAAATTCCCCTTCTCAGTTCAACTTTACTACCGCTGATCCACTATGCCTTTCACCAGCCATATTGTCCTTTTTCAAAGAACCATCAATAAAGACAACTTCCCCCCACCCAATAACATTTTCTCTAACTTCGAGAATTTCATTGTAATTTTCACTGTACCATGTACAGTCATGTGCAAATCCTCCTCCCCTACTGGTTCTGCTGTGAACATTGCTGGGTTCACTCTCTTGCATCTAAGAAATGTAATTGCAGGATTTGAAATAATTACCTCGTATACTGATGCTCTTTGTGTAGTCAATGTACTTTTAGGCTTCTCTAAAATCGCAAAAAGTTCATGCTCTACAAATAGTGTTACTGAACACCCCATTGTTATACTTGAATCTTTTATTGATCGCTAATGCGACAGCAGCTAATGACAGCACACAGGGATGTCTTTTCATACCCGGATCTAGGATTCCACTAAAATAAGCCAATGGTTTATGCCCTGTTAAGGATTTCAATCAGGCACACACCCGGGTCTCGCCTAGCATGTAGTGCCCAAATGAATACTTATTTTCTTGTGTCTATAAATTCAATATTCTGAATGATATACCACTTGTATCACACCTGTCTCGAAATACCCCCCAGTTCTCAATGGACCAGGAATCAGGCTAGTTTGTAACAGTAAATATGTATATATTTAGTTAATATTCAAATCACACATACGTTTTATATATATATATATATATCTATATATAGATATATATATCAACAATCACCAAGTGGTGACAATACATTTCAGAAAATAAGTAAAGCAATTGAATTTACTTATAGTAAGGCAAATTAGAAAACACAGGAAAACGAACAGTTTTGGTTTGTGAACATATAGCGTTCAGGTTAATATTTCCCCCTGCAAAGTTCTTAATGTACAAATGAGCAATCCTACACAGATTCAGTAATCAGCAGGTATTCAGGAATGAAAGAAAAATGTCTAGAGTTTGAATGCAATCTTCCCTCCCCAAACAAGAGAGAAAACCATTTTTGGAAATTGACACTTTTAAAATGACAGGTGAAAATGGCTTTGTGACACAATGAAAAGTGGGCATACATGCTTGAATGGATAACAAATTCTTAGGAAAGCAACACTAAACAGGTCCTAACACACATGAGCTACAAGATAAACAACAGTACATACTTTAGATCAGAATGGAAGGGTAGAAATACTTTGAATGAGAAAAAGACATGTGGGAAACTTTTGAAACTGTGCATTTGCAGCACAATTTCACTATGCAATTATTGATAAAAACGGGTTGAATACACAGTCCCTTGGAATTAAAATTGGACCGTCAGAGTTCTGGTCATTGGATCAGGTCAGGTCTACCGGCAGCAGGGCACCTCTGGCAGAATGATCAGTGGCGGCTCTCGTCAATTGGACTGGCACCTCAACTAGATTTGGAATGGATTGGCCCTTCTGGTCACTGGACATGACAGATTAGCAGGATGCACGTTTCAGTAGGCAAGCCTTAAGGGTAGCAAGCCAGACTGGATCAGAAATAAATCCCCTCAAGTTTGGAATGGTTGAATTTGGGTCTAGCTAGAAAGAGTTCAGCAATGCCAAGGTCTGGATTCTGCAAAGAAGTCTGGAATCAGCTGAAAGATGAAAAGTTCTGGATAGGATTAAAAAGTCAGGAACAAAGCACTGAGCGTAAATATGGATGTGTTCAGGAAGCAGTGTGTGTCTCTGTGTGGTGAAGTTCCTATATTTATCATACCAAATGACAAAGCCAAAGACACTTGCCTTGTTCTTGTTGGCAGTCAGAACAGAGCTGTCATCTTTATGATGTGATTTAGGAACTCCCACATTGATTTTGACCAAAACTTAACTTTTGCACAAATGTAAATTTCTAAAATTATGACCCCTTATAAAATCGAAAACATACATTGCATATTTGATGGGTTATTTTCACATTCAATCCCCATCTCTGTGGGAGCTGTCTTTGTCATTCTATAGAATCTTATACATTTGAATCATAACATTCTGGACTAATAATTTCTAATACAGTGCTTATCTGGGCAATTATCACTGGAGCATGAATATACAATCTTAGACTTGCAGCATTAATAGTTTTGCTACAATTATACATTTCCTGTAACTTTGGTCCTTAAGTGGTACAGGGTTCATTAATGTCTTCAAAGCAAGGGCCGAAAATTAGGTTAACATCTACCACATTTTAGATTCATCTTCCTTCAGGTTGCACAGTTAAAGAGTTTCAAACTTAATCACAAATAAGGATTTAAAACACCAAACAGTTCCAGACTATGTATTTTTCCTTTGTAACTTCCCTTATACAGTCAACAGCTGTCACATGCCTTTGATCAGGGAGGTGTGTCCTCTTCCTTGAGAGGGAAGCTCCCCTGTAGAGATCAGTGGGCAGCTTGCCATTGTCTTTGGTTCAGCCAAAGACGAATGTCTAATGAGCTCTTTGTTGTCAATATGCAGGGAACCATTAAGGCTTCCTGTAGCAAGGGAGTGTCAATTGAAGCGTCATCTTTCCCAGGCTGGAACTGGCAGGTCAGAATTAAGTATGTACTTAACTCCAATACTGGGTTGCTTTAAAATTCACAATAAAGTCCTTTCTTTAACACATATTAAAATAAGCACAGTTTAGAAGGGATTTGGGCATTTAAAATAATTAAGCCCTTCGCAAACATGCTTTAAATAGGAGAATTTTGCAATTTCTTCAGGAAAAAGAAACAAATTTAAACTGAGTTTGACATCTAATTTTCTTATGTAGCTGTCAGTCAGTGAGGTCCGGTTTTCTCTGATGGCACTGGATGATCGGTGGTTCCAGCACACTTTTCATTAAAATAGTTCACTCGGAAAATGACTGAATTTAGTGCCAAAACAGCACTTTGAAGGTTGAAATTGATTGGAAAAACTGTATTTTAAAGGCATTTTCGGATTTCAGCCCACTTCTGTGGCCTTGCTTCATGTGACATGCAACAGCACCCCCTGGCATTCTCCTGCAGGGAGTTCTGTTTTGACATCAACTTTGACTGTGTGTGGCAGGGGTGTGCAACCTTTTGTGATTTATGAACCATGCACAGTTTTGCAGAATTGGCACGCACAGGGTTTAGCGCATCCATTTTTGTCTGTTTCTTTCCCCCATTAGCAAAGGGGTGTAGTGGGGTGCATTGGCATGGGTAAAAATATCCCACAGCCTGTATCCTGATCTAATTTTCTGTGTAAGGACAAATTATACACTCCTCTTGATAATCTGGAATTTCCAGCACAGCAGCTGTACTGATTGCCTTTTTCAATTCTTTAAATCCTTCAGTCACCTCATCTGTCCATGTTATTTTACTCTTGCCCACTTGTGCTTCTTTAAGACCTTTTAAAAGTGGTCTAATATAAGTACTGTCATCAAAACACCAGGCCCTACAATAATTACACAGGCCTAGAAACTGTTGCATTTCCCTCACTGTTTTAAGCCCTACAGTCTTCATTATTGCTTCTACTCTCTCAAATGTCACTTTCCTCCTCTCATTGTGGATCAATTGTCCTATGTACAAGACCTCTTCCTGGCAATATTGTAACTTGTCTTTGTCCACCTGATACCCTTTCTCTGAGAATATAGTCATGAGCTTAACTGAATCTTCTTGGCATCTTTCTTCTGTCTCACTACACTCCAAAATGTCATCCACATATTGAACTATTGCGCTTTTGAGCTAGACATTCCCCAGGTCCATCTGAAAGACTCTGTTAAAGATCGAGAGGGCACAGTACCCCTGGGGAAATTGAGTACATTTCAGGTTGATATTTCGATACAAAAAGGAAGTCAATTCCTGTGAGTCCTCATGAAAGGGAATTGAAAATAACACATTTTTTTAAAATCTATAACAGTTAAATACTTATCCTTGGATGGGATGTTGCACAATATTGCTGCAGGATATGGAACTAAAGGAAATTCAGCTTCGACTATATTGTTTAGAGGACAAAGGTGCTGTAAAAATATCCACAACTGCCCCATCTATTTTCTCACTGGGTACACAGCTGTATTTCATGGAGAGTCGGATGGCACCAATATGCCTTGCTTTATCAAAGTGGAAATGGTCTCAAATACACCTTCATCCACTTCTCGAGACATAGGGTATTGCTTTGCTCATGGAAACAGAGCTCCTAGTTTAAGTTTTATTTTAACTGCTCCTACTCCTTTTAATAGACCCATATCATATGGACTTGTGGTGCATATAGAATTTGGTACTTTCTCTACATTGCCTTCAAGAAATGTTAGCACCTTTTTTACCATCACCATTCTCTGCAGTATTTCTCTATTCTCTACTTTAATCCAATAAATAAGCCTTTTGATAAATACGAACTCATCATCTGAATATTCATCCATAAACAGCTCTTTATCTGTCAAATCTGTCAACCTGTATCCTTCACTGAGAGCTATCCCTGTTCTCCATCCTCTTCCCTCATCATCTGTCCAATGAAGAACCACTATTTCCTCTCTGACTACTGCTGCTTCTAACTCTAAGGGAATATTCTGCCCTTCTTCGTCATCCATAGGGATTTCTAATGTAATCAAATATTTGTCAGATATTCTTAATAGCTTGTATATCAGTCTGGGCAACCACAATAATACAACAGTCGCTCCATACAAAAATACTTCTCGCTCTAAGTAAACTCCTTGTAAGGCCTTCTGACCTGTAAAGGCTAATATAAGTTCTTTCAAAGTCAGATAATGTATCTCTGGGGAAGACAACACTATTCCTTCATCAGTAAAAGATATTGTCATCTTGAGTTTCCTCATCAAGTCACACCCTAATATATTAACTGGTGTCTGCCTAGAATACAAAAATGGCATTGACATGTCATGTTTTCCTACATAGGTTGGTAATCAGTCTTTAAATGGAACTAAATGTGTCACCCCAGAGAATCCCTGTGCATTCATGGCAATACCTGACCTTGTATATTTTTCCTCATGGACACATGAACGAGTTGCTCCAGTGTCTAAAAGAAATACAATGTTTTGCCTCCTATCATCACCTTAATCCTTGGATCCTCCTGGACGGCCAGTGTCACAGATAGTACTGAACACATCAGGTTGCTCTGAAGGCTATTCTCTTGTGGGTACACATTCAACCCTGTACAGGTGAAAGGATTTCCTCCTAGCATAATTACACTCCCCAATTTGGGTGTGTGTGCTTGCTGAACTGCAGTGTTCATATTCCATTGTGGTACACAGTATGTTGTGTCTGCACTTGCTGAGGTTGTATCTGTTGTATTTGTATGGGCACTTGCTGTAACAGCCCTTGTGGCATTTGCATTTGTAATGGCACTTGTTGCATTTTCTGTGGTTTGTGGCGCATAAAACTGAGCCTATGTGTGACTTGGGCATAATACACTTGTGGTTCTGTATTATATTGCAGAACATAGCCCACCCACCTCCCCTCTTGGAGCTTGCCAATTTTGATGCATGACTGCCCTGCTTCTGCATGTTCCAGCTATATGTCCTATTATCTGTCAAATCCAACATTGTTGCGGCTGTCCACCATTGAATCCTCCCCTTCCCTGAGGGTTTTGAAATACACCTCTTCCTCCTCCTCTGGGCCCATTATCTCTTCCTCTTGGCCAATAATTATACAAACTCTGATCTGTGGGATCAATGATGATACGTTGCTGTACTGATTGCATCTCCTGTGTCACACCACCTTCATTACTCATCAACACTGCTCTCTCTATGGCTATTTCGACAATTTCTTCTGAACCAACTTTGCTTCCTTCTACTTTCTACTTGTTTTTCTCCTGCATTAATTGGCAGTGATGCACAATCATCACTGTATTTCTGGGCATGGTTTCGATTCCATTCCCACCTGTTTCTTCAGCTGCCGCGCCATTGGCTTGGGAAGTCCCGAATACAAAATGTGGTAAAATAATACCACTGTTTTATTCCAAAGGTTCATGCATCTCAAGGCGACATTTCTCTTGAATATCTTCAATATTATTTGTTTTATTTTTTTATTTGTGTTTAGTCAACATATGACTTTTGACAATACAAAGAGAACATTTTAAATCCATTAATCTTAATAAAAAGAATAGTAGGGTTTCAATACACAAACGAAAGACTGGAAAACAAAAAAGGAGGAACAGTGAGAAACAAGAGCAGTGTCTCAACCTAGTCAACAGTTTGAATTAATTTTAGACTTTAATCAATGACTCGATTTCCTCCAGAAATCTAAGCACTTCTAAGGACAAAAAGGTTTCTTTCCCAGCTGACATTCTGTTCCAGAATTCCAGAGTGTAAAATTATGAACAAAATGTGAGTAGTGGCCATTCTTTTGCTTACTAAGCCCAATACATGTTATTAAAAGATGTTTTAGATTCTACTTGGCACATAAATGACACAGGTTACAAACAGTGTCGTCCAATGAGCCCTTGTTCGTGATATTCAATAGAACTCTTGTGCTGCATACATTTAGGCGAAACCTTAGAATATTGGCACTCCATTTTGGATTCAGAAATCTTCTTAGATAGGGCAACAAATAGCTTAATGGTATGCCAATTACTGAGAAATTCTCAAAACATTAATGTTTATAAATGACACCAATGTTGCAATCCAATCAGTTTCCAGCACAGATTTGTTGCTATCTTTAATGGATTATCCATCAACTCCTTTTCTGAGGAATTACATTGCATAATTATGCCTAATCCATCACGTTTCAGTTCACGAAGGCAGAGGTTGTTGTTTCTTACCATTAGACCACCAATGGCCTAATAAAGGGAGTTTTTGACAGGAGTTATGATTGACCAGTATAGCATGATCCTTCTCCAATCTGCATAAAATGTTAGAGATTGCAGGCCCAGCCCTTAGCCTAGCTATCGGAAGCAAGCGTGGTAAGCTAAGAACTTGCTTCCAAATCAGACTCTCCATTCGGACCCAGTTTTTTTTTTAGCATTTTTAAAGTGCTCACACAGCCCGCAGGCATCGAGTCGCTGTTACAGGAATTGTTAAATTTATTTTTTTGTTGTTGCATAATTGGTTTTTTTTTGGTCTTAGTTACGTATTTATAACACGCTTAAACACCCAGAGGTTTCTAAGTGCGGACCCGGGGATCGAACCTGTGTTGCTTAGTGTCGTCTTGCTTCCAAGGCATGCACGTTGCCGTTAAGCTACCCTGCCGGGACAGTTGATCTTAAGGGCCGATTTCTCGATTTCCATACCATACATGAGAATATGAATGACCTTGCCCTTATATATAGTAAGAGGGTGAATCTTCAATAAGCACTTAGGATTTTTTTTTTCATTTGACAAACAAGTTGCTTAACCTTAGTCCCCACATCTGTTTCTATCACTTTGATTGAGTGATTTGTTCTTTTAATAAAACTGAAACATTGTATTTCCTTTACTACGGGTAGGGTCTGGTCTGCCATCTTCCATTTGACGCAACATATTATTTTCCTCTTTAAGTGATTATAGGTCATGATGAAGGTTTTAGTCGGGTTAATACTAAAATCATTCTGTCAAGCATAATTTTCAAAGTCCACGATCAGACGATGTAGGCCTATCGGTGTGCAATAGAGTAGGGGGGTCATTACGACCCTGGCGTCAAGGGTTTAACGGTGCCATAAAAGGTGTCGGCGCCGTTAAACCCTTAACGCCTGATTACGAGGTCCATTTGCGGGACCCGACCTTAACGGCTAGTTTTACCAGCCATTAAAGTAGGGTGCCGCAAAGGGACCTCGGTGCTAATTACGGTACCACAATTTGCGGTACCGTACTTAGCGCCTTCCCCAGTCCCACTGAGCCCTATGGGGCGAAAATGGGAATGGGGAAGGGCCATGATGAAATGGGGAAATACCGACCCGCCAACCTTGGAATGGGGCGGTATTTCCCCATTTCACCATGGCGGACTCGTTACAACACCGGCACCAACCATGGTGCTAATAGCGCCATGGTTTAGCACCGGGGTTGTAATGAGGCTCCAGGACTACATCACCTGCGTAGGCCAGACATGTTACCTTAAAGTCACCAATTCAGGGGGTGCCATTGAATCTGGTGCAGGTTTATTCCATAGATCAGCCAGAAAAAGGCTGAAGAGATAGGGTGCAAGAATGCATCCCTGTCTTATGCCTTTAGCAGCAGGAATAGTAAAGGATAAATCTCCCTGAAAATTCTGTCTTACCTGCATCACAGTTTTATTATGTATGTGGAGTCAAATAGTCAAGAGACCGGCAGGGATACTCCATTCTTTTAGTTTGCACCATAGTTACCCTCATGTATATTGTTGAAGGCACTAGACACATTTATCCAAGCCCCATAGAGACAGAATTCTTTATCTTGCTTGGTGTTTAGGATATTAAGGACCAGGCCATTTAGTATCATAGACAGTCCCTTACGGAAACCGGTCTGGAACTTTGACATGCTATTTGCCTGGTCTACCCATTTCAACAAGTCCTTTAGTATCATTTGTGCAAATATTTTGCTCTCTATATCAAATAAGGTGATGGGGTGGTAATTGCTGGATTCCCACTATCACCTTCCTTATAGATCAGAATTATTATTGTTGAACGCCAGGACTCAGGGCATTCACATATTTTTACTATGTTGTTAAACAGGTTACGAAGAATAGAGGTCCAAAGTCCCACTGCAGTTCGTAACATGTCATTTGTGAGACCATTTGGCACAGCAGCCCTCGATCTCGATGAGGTAACTATGAGGCCTTCAACCTCACATTCCTTGATTTTGAGTTGCCACTTCAAATTAGAGGCCTTCAAACTCACTTTCCAAGATTTGAAGTTCCCACTTCAAATTAGAGGGTTATCTACAACCAAAGGATTGTTTTCCTCAAAAACTCTGTAAAGTGTTCTGTCCAAATTAATTCCAAAATGCAATTCAACTGGGCTGAAACTTGGAATTATGGTTGCTGATTTATGATACCCCAGACGTTACGTGACTTGCCTTCTGACACTGCATTTAGCATGGAGAGTCGATCCAAATGGTTACAGAGTGATCTTTTCTCTCGCTAGAATGTCCCCAAATCATGGCCCTCCGTTGCCATCTCCTGATGTTACTGCTCTTTTGCATTCCACAGTCTATAAATCATAAGATTTACCAGAGGTGTTTGGATACATTTTTAATTGTAGTGACTTAATCTATGTTGGCCAAAGATTGCGGAAAGTGCAATATGACCACTTGTGCCAATGTCAACAGCCCGCAACTCCACACATTCCCTAAAGAGGGGCTCTGACAGGACTATGTAATCGATAGTGGATGCAAGAGCTCCACTTCTCAATTTTTTGGCTAGCGGAATATCACCAAGGTTACATCAGTTTGCCATACGGAGATTCCATTCCTCAAAGAAGTTAAGACATTTATGAACATTCAACCGTGAAATAGCACCACAAACATTATCTAAACTGCACCCCCCCACACACAACTGGAGTTCAAGTCACCAGCCACTAACACATTCTCATCCAGAAAAGTGGAATTTATGGTCAACAATATATCAGATAAATCCTCAAGAAAATCCTCCAAGTGGAGTATCTTGAATATACGCAACAGGGAACTCATCTTCTTAGTTGTAACAGCACCCATATCTAATGTATCAGGATATTGCACTGTGAGCACCCGCCATACATCTGCTCAACAATTACTAAATGGCACTCCACTGTGTGTCGTGTTTTGTGCAATCACACCTGTGTATCCTGCTCGCTTTCAAATGTCATTAGCTCTCTCTCCTATGATGGATGCCAGCAGGTCTTTAATTTCCCCTATAGCTAACACCATACCTGATGTCCTTGTCTCTAACTCATAAATCCAGAAATAAAATGTGTTGATTTCCAAATTAAATTATCCTTATCCATTTGTGGCCATGGTATATATTGTGCCCCCCCACCTGTCTCTAATAATGGGAATTGTGAAAATCCCTGTCCATAATCAAAGCTGCCTGCACTCCTTGTTTTCCAGGCAGGGCTAGTCTCGCCCGTTTATCTTCATCCGATCAGGCGGGGATATATCCCCTGTACTGTGCGATCGTTCTTGTGGTCGCTCAGTATACAGTGTTGATGCTGGTGCTCTCTCTTTGGAGTCCTGCAATTCTCACCATTTTACCGCCTTATCTTTACTTGATTCATTTGAAAATATGCACATACCCTCTCTTCACGCTCTCTCCTTTACTTCCCTTTCTTCGTCTGACGTCATTTAGCCCCAGCTTGTACGACTGCTGTCATTTTCCACATCATCAAGATCTAGTCTACTTAAAGACAGCGTTCTGTGCTCATCTGTTGTGGCGCCATCTGATCTTTCTCCTGTTTCCCTCGAAAGAAACCCTTCTACGTCTCTTGGGTTTTACATCCTTTGTTATCCCTCTTTTGCCTACATGAATCCCCAAGCCTTTCCTCTATATCTTCTGTGTTCCGTTAATCGGCCCATGTTAGTCCTCTTGGTACTCCTTGCAGCTCCCTCTCACTTCCTTAAGTTGCACTTGTGCTTCCATTGGCACTTTGCTTTTATGTCATAGGTATTCTATCTCATCTTTTAGTTCCCTACTTCTGGTCATTTCTTCTCCCCTTTTCCTTATCGCCCATAATTCCTCTTCCTCTCACCTTCTCTGCAACATTCGTTCGTTCATTTGTTGCGCTTTTATCTCATTTCCTCTCTTTTCTTCTAGCCTTTCTTTTTCCTTCTTTGTTTCATATCTTCTTTGCTCTTCCCTTTGCTTGAATTCTCTTTCTTTCTCTTCTTCATATGCTTTCTCTTCCTCCTTTTCCTTCTTTTCCAGCTCTTCTCTCCCTTCTCAAACCCCATCAATGCCCTTATCATCCAGCTTAAGAAATATTTGTCTTCCCACCACTCATTATGTACTACCACTATTCCCTTAGTGTTGTCCTTTATTTCCTTCTGTTTCTTTACTACTCCCTCTATCTCCATCTGTCTGTCCTTCCTCTCCTCATGCTGTTTACTTTCATTGCATGTCAATATATACCTGCATGCTCTGTCTTTGCTCGCTTCCACATTGTCCTCACAGCTATAGCAGGAGGTATCATAAGTCAGATTAACGTACACCACCGCTGCTTTCAATTTGATTAAGGGGTAAAATCCCATCTCTTCAGTCTCACTTGCTTTTGTCTTTAGGATGGGAAAGAGGAGCAGAAGGTGTTTTATCCTCCCCTGTATGCTAATTAAGCATCCACTCCTTCTTTCTCGCTCTGATACATTTTCTGTAACTCTAAAATAGACAACCTTTTCTGTAGCTTCTTACCCTTATATGGGGTATGCAAATATGTTGTCATAAGTTGCAATACTGCTTTTGACAACGAACACTCAAAGTAGTACTTTGCCATATTCTTTGATTGTGTCTGGTTATTTGGTCTGAGATCGGTATTGGTTATTCCGTGTAGCACAAGAGACGTTTCAAGGTGCTAGAGCACAAATTGGTAGCGGTGTGAATGGTTCAAAGTCTAATTTACCCAGGCCCAGATCCAGGCTTCCAGACCATTGGCTTCTCCTGCCACTAGCCAGAAGACAGCAGAGTTTCCTGTGATGAAATTCCTCTCCGGTCCCCGCAGGGGCCCTTGGACAGAAGACGAACTGGTCGAGTGAGGGAGAATCCTGAGATTCATTCCAGAGCAGAGTGGCTTCTACTGAAAAGGCTTTCCAGCCCGATCTGACTCGGTCTGTCTTAATGCATCCCCAAGAGAAAATGACCAGAAAAGCATAATTCTACGAGAAGAGGTTTCATGGTGAAACTCTTCATTTATCAATCAATCAGTCAATCCTGAGAACACCTATCCTTAACCAGAAGCCCAGGCCTTTCTCCACTAATTTTCAGAGAGGCGCTCAAAATGAGAAAATGAAAGAGGAATACTGCTACGGTCAAACGGATGTGACAGATGTTGCTGCAATTTCAAATACACATACATATTTCTGGGATGTCTGAATCAGGACGCCTAGTTCATGGGTAGATGTGCTAGTGATTCAAGCTTACAGCTCTGTTATCATAGACTTTTTGACAAGTATAAAGATCTCTGGCCAGGTGTATGTTTCCAAAGGGCTCTTTAACATAGAATTTAGACTCAGGGCACCGACAGCACCTTCCCGCCCCACTCCCCACTCACAGAGCCTATGTGCTTTTGTTTGGGAGTTTTTTCAGCACTCTGAGGCCTCTGGGTGTGTGGCGCTATATAAATAACAAATAGAAATATAAATAGAAACTTCCGTGAGTATGGACGATGTGCCATGGGTGTGATGGTGTTATTCCTGCAAGACATATACAATGACAATGTCTTCAAATAGTAGACTGGTCCTCACATTGAGGGATGCCGCTGTAACACAACTCCTGATCTGCATTTAACCATACAAATAGTGCACCCCTACACAAGATATCAGTGTGTTGCTCTAGTCATGCTGCTGTCAGCAACAGTTGAGAGGGTTTAACTTAAGTGCCAGGCTATTATGCAATTCTATGCAAAAAGGACGAGCATACTCGTCCTTGGCACCCAAGTTAAGCGAACGCATAGCAGACAACCGTGACTTTGCCCAGCGAGAGAGACATACAATGAGACAGAGAGAAACAAAGCACACAAAGTGAGAGTGAGAGAGATAGAGAGGAAGAAAGAGAGTGTGAGAGAGAGACAATGAGAGAGACAGGCGGGCATAGCTAGTTACGTTTATTAATGTGTTCTAGCAATTTTACTTTAAACCATACTAACCTATAAAAATGCATACTTTAAAATGATGACACATCAATTGGTTAAGAACAAAGTAAAACATCATTTAATTGTGTTATTCAAAACACTTAAACTGAATATATAATAATACTGAATTCCTTTGTATTGATTACGTATGTAGTTTTTCCTCAAATAACCCCAATAATTGTGCAATCGGCATACACATTCTAGATTAGATCTACCCTTCTAAAAAAAAGAAAGGTTTTGGCATCCTTTCAGATGGAAAGATGTGCCTGCATGCAAAATGGCCTGTCCAACAGTGCCTGCTCGACACTTCTGCAGTGACACCACTCAGGTTACAGTTTTCTGCTTTATAAGCACAATCTATATATGTTTGTCAGTACAGTACATTTAACCACTTGTCAGGAAAAGCATTACAATATATTAATCCAAGGTGAAATTCGCTGAAGCCCCTCAGATAGCAGGGCACTGGAAGCTCCCAAAGATGCCTCTGAGACTTACCTGAATTTCACCAAAGGGTACACTGTTTGCATTGCCTCATTGTTCTTTACTCCACTGGCACACACATCTTTATTATAGGAAGCACAATTCTCAACATTACATTACATTTGCCATTGATCAAACCTGTTGCATCAACTAAAGTGTGTTATAATACATTATTACAATTTGAACCAGATGTTTGGTGGCAGTACAAAAGATTTGCCTGAAGAAAAACAAACACCTTTTGCCCTGATATGAGAGCAATAGAGTCAAAAGCGTACCAGCACATTTTTTGCTCTCATCAAGGTTATGATAGTTTATAATCTGTTGAATGTCAAACCTCAAGATGGCCATTCCAAGCACATCCAACAAATCAATCACCAAATATATCTCCTTCATTAAAACCAAAAAAGGGGCCGTGATTAGGTTCCGAACAACGTTCCGCCCCATTCAACACAATTTGGAACTTTAAAGGTTTCTCACTCAATGATGAATACATATGATGTGATCTAGATTAAATGTATCCAGTTAAGCCAACAGCTCTTCTTCAGGGCTTACTTAGCATGCAATAAATTAGTTGTGTTAATGCATCATCAACAGAGTCATACAAGTGACCAAGTGCTGTTAGTAACATTTAAGTTTCTTAATAGGTGCAACCTTAATATAGCAAAACAAAATTCAGAAACAAAGAAAACTTCAACACAATTGATTCCAACAGTATTGAAAAGAAACCCATCCCAAAATACACATTTAACAAAGAAAGAACAAATAATAGTCAAGGAGGAAAAAAATAAAAAATAAACCAGTTAATAACACAACCTGTTTTTATCTCTTCATGTATGTTATTATAAGACTCTCAATATATAGTAATGCAGTGAGAAAGCATAGTAATAATCAGTGTCACACTGGTGCCAAAATTAACACCCTGCTGAAAAGAAAACTGCAACTCTGCTGCAAACGGTTGTGTCAGAGCCATACACATAGATTAACGTGATTGTAATGTTTGACAAATACAACTATCTGCATGGGGCAGCAATGCACAGTTTTAGGGATTAAAACATAAAAAAAACGGATGTGTTATCCTAAACTAACAATACAATTATTGAGTGGATCAGAGACCTTCACAAAGTAGCATGAACTGGTGTTAATGCACAGTCTATGCTATCAGTGCAAGACAGTTGCAAACTCCTTCATTGCTCCATAACCCAATGAGCTAAAGTTCCACAGGTGTGATAATAGCAAAATTGAGGAACGCCATTCCGAAATAAATCTAAACATCTGAAGACCACTTAGCATGCAGGAAAATGTTAAATGTATGACTCTTGCATACTGCAGGATAGAGGAAACGCGCAAACTAATGAAAGAAAATAACTGCAGCATGCTACAATAATGGCACCATTATGAGACAGTCCCACCTCACCACTATCAAACGTTTCCCACAAAAATGGGACACAAGAATCGGGTTGGGATAATAGCTCACAGGCAACACACCTCTCTTGAAAGCAAGACGATGCTAGCATTGGTTTGAGAGCAAGACCCAAGGTTAGAGGCTAACAGTGCCATGAAGCACAATCTATGATCCCAATGTACATGTCTTTTAAAACAGCACTTGACTAGGAACCAACCTACAAAAGCAGAACAAACACAGACCCTAAAACCACTGGGCTAGCATGCCTTACAGGAACAGCCCACCGAAAGCCAAACAAAAACACCATGCATTAGCACTGAATGGCTTGACTCCTGATCACCAAGCACAACATTCTAATATGAAGAGATATGATTCCAAAATGATCACTCTGCAAACAAGACCAGTGGACGCCATAACATACCAAAATAAAAGTTACTACCCACCAAAAGAACACAAGCCACGCACCGTCCCACAAAACTGTAAGAGCATGAGCACTAACTCCTCGGGGCTAGCATGCTATTGCAGGGGAGCCCATCAACACGGCACCACCATTGATCATCACAGAACGAAAATCCTCACTGGAAGAGACTCCTACCTAAAAGCATCTGGACTAACACTGCAGACCTGCAGACCTCAAACACTGCCCAAGCCATCATGCTAAAATGGAGACTGAAAGTCTGTCTTTATGGAAAAAGGCACTGTCAGAACACATATCACTTTCTAACTGAGAGGTACGGCCTAGCCATATGTCATTTGATCCTGGCCATAAGCAACTTACCTTGTATTTTTCTGTGCTCCCCGCATTCTCATCAGATCCGGGCTAGCACCTGGGAGCCTTGGAGGTGGCAGCAAAGCATGGTGTTTGTCCCAATAACATACTGTGATCCATTTACCATGATCTGTGATGTACTTTCTCTCAAATGTAGGTGCCCCAAAGGTAGATCCTATATTTGAGTACTGCTACGGGCAGATCTGACCATATGTGGGAAGGTGCATTGAATTGTTCTACTTTGTACCCTATGCTGTTTGCACCTAAATATCCCCAAAAGTCTACTAACAACCTCAAACTCAATCATCCTCTCTTTCCACATGGTGAGACATCACACCAACACCCTCCGTCTAAAGATTTAAAAACCCTACACCTCAAGAGTCATCCCTCAAAGCCCACTATATACAAATGTGCCGTGACATGCCAACATATCAAGCATCCCGCACACAGACACCATTTGCACCTGGTACTGCAATCACCAAAGAGCGAAGCACAACTCCTTTTCTTTCCCTTCTACTCCCCTAACTAACCTTTTCACTGCTTTCCCTTTCAGATCCACAAGAGCGCTTGGACACCATGCAAAAGGCTGCAGCAGTGTGCAATATAAATCCACATAACATAAACTAACATATACATAACTACTAAACCTATGTACTACTATCTGTGTGTGTGTTAATCAATTATATTGTAGAAAGGTTGCCAATGTGTGTCACTTAGCTAAAAGGATGTGTGTGTCAGTGGATGATCGTATATCCTTTTCAAAAAGGGCAAATTGCAGCCAGAGGGGTCTGACCAGAAATTCTAAACTCAAAATTGCCATACAATGAAGGTGTCCCTAATGAATCTAAGCATACTAGGCAGGTATATTTCCACATTGTGCCCACTGTATTTTGTAAATGACCTGCTTACTAGCCATGGCTTTCAACCGTGTCAACTATCCATTCTGGAAAACTACCAGCCCACTAACTTGCTTTCTCATCATTAACCCTCCTCACCCCAATATCTGGCTTTCAACAATACTATGTTTTATAAAGATAGCTTGAAAGGTGCACATACCATAGTGCCACTCAAATATATAAATCCTTTTAAAAGTATGTTAGACAAAAACTGTACAATTGTGCCATTATACCCCCCCATCTTGACTGGGGGACTACAAATACCAGAATGCAATTCAGCAAAAAGCAAACCAATTGTCTCTATCTCTTATGACCAGCTCCAAGAATAACATATGCCCAGATTTGAGAGGTTAAGCTCAAAATACACCATAATGCAAACATCAGTCAAAGAATATTATCATTCACAGACTGATTTTAACCGGTTTTGACAGTGGTATTGGTATGTATAAAAGTTATCAGGCTTTGAGAACTCACAATTTTTTTAGGCAACGTGCAGTGAGATTAAATTATTTGCCAAGGATCACACACTTGCCCCTTGTTTTATGGCCAGTCTCTTGTTGAGTGTTGTGATACATTGCACGGCACCAACTAACCACTTTTAAACAGCACAGAAAAGGGAAAAAGAATAGCGTATTTTTCCCCATAGCAAAAATCAAAAGCTGGCACGAATGAATATATGCACAGTAAGTGAACATATATCTTAAAGTGAAATATACAGATGTAGTTCAATTGACCTTTCCCTTAGAGGAAAGTGTTCAAGACAAAATAGCATTGGACTTTTAGACTTACTTGGCCTCTCAACATTTCCCCTCCTCACCACGATATCTGGCTTTCAACAATACTCTGCTTTATAGAGATAACTTGAAAAATACAAATAGCAGAGTTTCACTCAGATATATAAATCCTTATAGAACTGAGCTAGACAAAAAAGTGTACAATTGTGGCATTATTTCCCTCATCTTGACTGGGAGATTACAAATACCAGAATGCAATACAGCAAAATGCAAAAGAAATCATGGTTTATCAGAGCTCTCAGATGGCACTGGGTACATAGAAGACCTTTAAACTATATTGAGGCATATTTTAAACATATATATCACAAAATGGTTATTCTAGTTTGCCTTGCATGTTCACGCTGGATTTGCAGCACCTTACCCAGAGACAGCTGCTCTTTTCATGTGGGCCTCATGGCAGCTTGCCCTTTAGAGTGCAATACATTCAAGGACTGACAGTAGCACGATTTAAAAACATTAATGCATATGCCATTTGTTTTCTTAGTGTGTTGTGAGATATTTTAAATTAATTAAACACACAGCATCCGGGACTGTGGACTGTCTCCCATCCGTGCACTAAAACAACTCTCCCTGCTTAGCTTCAAAACGAGGAAGGGGCCAGCCCAATCAGGCCATGTTGCTCTAAGTGGTCTTGTAACTTGTGCTAATTTATTAGACAACATGGCCTGAGGGGGTCAGCCCCATCCTTGCTTTGAAGCAAAGCAGGGTTGCTCCTGGTTTCTGTATGTATGGGAGTCCCGGATGCTTATTCCCAGTCTGTGGACTATAGATATCTGTGACTATGTGCAATTTTATAGCTGCGAATATCAGATAAAACGCTGAAAACAAAATATGTGTTTTGCCCCCCCAGGCTCTCACCAAGTGCCTCCTTCATCTGTGCCAGGTCCCACAAACTCCCTTTATGGCCCCCTGACCTCCCCTGCCCACAACACACAATGTTTCTGTGACAGAGTTTGCTTTGAGATGTCAGCTATTCGCGGCTACACCCCAGGTTGTAGCCAGCCAAGTTTATGGGAAAAATGTTTGAGCATCGTGTTGCAAACTGGTCCCTAGCCCCCTTACAACTTCATAATTTCACCTGGTGTCCTCTTCTCTCTCCTGCACCTCTACCCTTGTGGCATTTGTATGTTTGTTGACCTGCAAATGATTATTCCTGCGTTTCATTTTCCTATATCCTCAGCTACAACTGGGGTATAACCTGGGGTATAAACACGGCTATCTCTTGCATTGAAAAAACATATGACGGCGGTTTCATTTTTAAAACAACTGTTTCATCTCCGTTTACTTGAGTTAGAGCTATCTATTTTGGATACTAAAAAAGTACTATACCAAATAACCCCAAACCACAAAATGATTGTGAGTGAGCACTTCATGCCCAAACTGTTTTGGACCTGATCCAAATCTGTCCAGAGGTTTTGGCTGTGCGGTCCGGCAGAAATTGACGTTTTTTGCCTGTGGGAAAATGAATAGGGACAATAACTGCATTTTTTTGTTTTCTTAGTAACTTTTTATTTTGCCAGGAATCTTTCCCAACCTTTTCATTTTGGGGTGGCCTGCTACAAAGGTTGTTTTGTGCAAAATGTCAGCCTCATCACTAGTCAAAAGTATTAGCAATGTCTTTTTTAGATTTGCTATTTAATTCCACTGTACCTTCACTATAGGACGGTGACAGCCAGCAGATAATAGTGATGTCATCAATTACATGTGTGATGTTATCTTTGATGTCCGGGGTGTTAGCAGTGCACGGTGGTGGCGCGAGTAATGTTTGCTTAGTTTACCATAACTGGCGGATTTCTGAGGTTTTTTCGGTTTTACTTGTAACCAAAACCTCACTTTAACAAAGTTTTTTCATTGAATTTCATAGATTTTATAAGTACAACTTAACCATAAGGTCCCTTTAACAAAGTTTTTTCATTGCATATATAGATATATATATAGGTAATAAGAAAAATAAAGCTACCCAGAGAGACTTCTTTAAAAGACAAATATAAAAAGGAATGCCCATGTCCAGAGATCTTTATATTTGATTAAAAGGATGGTGATAACAAGATTGTACGCTTGAACCACTAAGTAAATAATGCACACTGCCTTTGATGTTCATGCAATTGTTCACAGCACTCACTATAACATTAAAGTATATTTATCCAAGAACCCTATATTTTCAGTTGGAAAACGTCAAGCTTTCGATGTGTGAATGAAATGGCTGTGATAGTATCACTCCATTGCGTGGTTGACTTGTAGAAGCGACAGGCAGAAACGGGAACGCTGGGTTCTGGCTATTCCAGTCTCCAAATGCACTGGGATTCTAATGGAATATAAACATATGATTCTTATTCATTTAGAAAATGTTGATGCCTAATGACAAAATTAGCATTTTTTTTTTAAATAACAAAGAATGATTGGATAATCTTCAGCACACTCTTACGGTGATGTATGTTCCTTTTGTTTCCTTGTTAAACTAGGCACCTAGAAAACAAGAACAGCCATCTATCTTTAGTTTCATCTTACCAATATTTATCTAATACTTTCACATTCCATATGCACAAGAGGGAAAGTTATGCCAAATGGAAACCCGCAAATCTGTGGAATCTGTAAGAATCCTATGACTGCAGTCAGACCCCTCAACTATGTTCCCTATAACACAAACAACTATAAAGGCGGTGGTCGTCGCGCCAATGTAAAGTGCTGAAATGTCACCATCATTACGACCCAGGCGGTAAGTTACCGCCTGGGCCGTGACTTTACCACCATGGCGTAAACTACGTTTACGCCATGGTGGTTGGCGGATTTACCGCCCCATTCCAACCTTGGCGGGGCGGTAAATCCCCATTTTCCCATTTTCCCTTCCCCATTCCCATTTTGCCCCATAGGGCATAATGGGAGTGGGGAAGGCGTTAATTACGCCACCGTAAATTACGGTGGCGTAATTAACATCAAGGTCCCTTAGCGCCATGGATTTTAACACCTGCTAAAAGCAGGTGTTAAAACCTCCATGGCGCTAAGGGACCTCGGAATCAGGCGGTAAGGGTCGGCGCTGTTTACGCCGCCGTAAAACCCTTACCCCCTGAGGCGTAATGAGGCCCCATGAGTGTAATATAAATTCTCGAATTTGGAGAGAGATAAAACATATTATTTTCATAGGGCGTGGGTGACTCTGTGATTAAATTACTACAGGGATAGGTAGTGATTTCTGAACGCCTTCTCAGCCCCAAACTACTACTGGACAAGCAGTGACCCCAATCATAAGGATGCAGCAGCCTGATAGCATGGCCGGAGGGCAGGCCATTCTATTCAGGACGGTTTGGAGCAAGCAAAGATGCATCCAAACAACCATAGTACTGTGTTACCAAGCTAAAGGACATGTCTAATGAAAATGTCCCATACAAATTAAACTAAAAACTAATTAAACTAAAAATACAAACACACTAATAAAAACCCTAATAATGCCTCCCAGCAAAAGAAGACACTGAAGGCCCAAATCTTTTCAAGGGACAGTGAGCGTGGAAAGCCGCATGCTTCGCTGTGCCTTTTCGTGATGCCCAGTTACCTCGCTTTTTCCCAGGACGTCATAGGTGTCACTGCAGAGTGCAGAGATGACACTGTTGTGTCCCAAACCACCTGAATTCTGCTTATGTTGTTGTTGTTCAGACTGCGGGTGTTGCCAACATTTTCATAGATTTCCAAGATTGTCAGTTCTTAACGAGAGTGTTGCTGATACCTGCTTCACAGCCGTGCTACGGATCTAATAAATTACCTGGATAGATTTAGAAAAGATAGAATCATAATGTCACTCTTTAAATAGAAATATCTTCAGTTCATAACTTGTACAAAATCATTTTCCATAACTGTGTTGGGAGCACACAAAATATAAGACATTCTCTGTGGCTGTTCCAAATAATTATAGGCACAAACTCTTCATTCTGAAGTTTTTTGCAAAGTGCAATGTATCCTGCATGCAAACAGCCCTTCCTGCACTGCACAGTGGGGTTCATGAGAGAGATTTTACAATGGGAAAGAGGGGAATTGAGTAACCAATTTCCCTCTTCCCCGTTGCAAAATTCCTCTTGTGTAGATGGACCTACACCTGAGGGATACCACATTCTCCCGACTGTTTTGAACTTTCGCTAATGTGGAGGGGCACAAACAGAATATGATTGATCTTTTAACATTAGCAAAAGTGTCAGCTGTCATCCACAATTATCAGTAAATAACACCTACCCTAGAATCAAGCCTTGAATATGCTGATTTTTTGTTGAAATAGGCGCTCTCAGTGTGAAGTCAGGGGTAGACAAGCAGTAGTTTCTGCACCAATGTTCAAGTATTCGGTATCAAGGTGGTCAAGTCAGTTCAATGTAGTCCAGCCATTCGTGTGGCAAAGGCATAGCCAGGATTGTGTCACAAGTAGGGCCTGGAGCTAATGGAGTAGGGCCCACCCTAAGGGAGCCCGCAGAGGGAAGTGGATTTGATCTGCCCCTGGAGCATGCATTGGAGCGACCAAGCATAGCGAGTGGGAGTGAACCAATCAAGAAAGGTTCAGAGGGGCTCTCCCCATAGCACATTTTTCTAGAAACCGGTGAAAATAATGCATTTTACTGCACACTTTCTGTGGTAAATTAGTTAAAAAGCCAGAATGTTTACAAGCATGTTGTTAGCGTAAGGCATGAAAAGAATCCATTAGAAACCAAGTCGCTAAAACATTCCAACACATTTTCATACCTCCTTAGCCCGCTATCTGCAAGTGTATAAACATCCTCATACTGACTGTGCCCGCACATGCCCATTCTGGTGCACCTATATGTGCCAATATTCCCACTTAAGAAAATGCGTGTGCTTGAATTATCCGTAATGTCAGTAATGATATTATTAAAAAAACACGTTTCTACTGGGTCTGCCAATATATGCCACTATCCCCAAGTAAGAAAATACTGATTTTGCCTTAATGGCAGTAATAAAAAGCCATGTCACAGTAAGAAAACATGTCCTTAATGGCTGCACTAAGTGGGACAGGTGATGGGGATGCTATTAGTGAATTTGAGGCAGCTCTTTTGAAATTGGATATACACTTTAATCCAAAAACAGGAGAGAATGTGAAAGAATATGTAACTGCTCTTCACCACCTGGCACTGTCTTGCAAATTTGGTCAATTGTTTTATGAGCAAAAAAGAGATCAGTTTAAGATCCACTGCAACTGTAATTCAATTAGGGAGGAACTGGTTGAAAGTTGAGCCTACCCTTGATGACATTTTAGATATCCCTAAGCGCATAGAGCACTCTATGGCATGTGTGGCAAAGTTGACTGCAGCAGAAAACAAGGGTGCAAAGGTTGAAGATCTAAAGTGTCTGAAGGGAAACAGAAGAAGCAGCCAAAGGAAAAGACTAGAAACAAGGGTGTTATAGAAAGTAAAGGGGCTAAGGACAAGAAGCAAAATGTAGAGGAGCGATTGTGTTTCTGATGTGCGAGTGGGTTACATGTTGCTGCTTCTCCTGCATGCCCCAGTCGTAAGATAATGTGCTCACAGTGTAATAGAAGAGGACATTTTGCTAACTATTGTCAGAACTTTCAATTTGTACAAACAAAAGTTTTGTAGGTGGCTGAAGAAGAGCAAGGATCCTCTGAAGATGCAGGGGATTGATCAATTGAAAACATTACTGAGAATATAGTGGAAGGAGTGGAAGAAGAGGAGTGAGAGAGCCCATATGCTTTAGTCATTGTGAATGAGAGAGAAGTGTCTATGATGGCTGATTTAGGAGCAAAAATAGCTCTTGTGCGTAGGGATGCATTTGGGCAAGCAGTGAGTGGTGGTTTCCAAATTCGATCAAGGAGGACGTGAATCCTGGTGGGTATAATCTTGACAGAATATCATTGTTGGGATGTCAATGCCCAATTTAAGTTTATGGGGAGATGTGCTCAGAAGAAGATATATGTAATAAAAAAGGAGCAACTTTGTTGGGATGGTGCGACCAGAAGAAATTATGTGTTAGACTTGACCCAAATGTGTCTGAGCAAGTATTTCAGAATGGTGATACAGGTCTGTGTGTGAAGTTCAAAAATATTTTTAAAAAGGGCATAGGAAAGGTCAAGGGAATGAGTCATTACATTATACTGAAGAAAGGAAATACATCGGTGGCTACGAAATTGTGTTCTGTACCATTGGTTCTCAGAGAGGGAGTGAGGAAAGAACTTGAGAAGCTACAAAAACAAGGTAAAATTGAGAAGGCAGGTGGCGTGCAGTGGATTTTGCCAAATGTAGTAGTAAAGACACCTACAGATTAATTGAGATTGTGTGTGGGCCTACGCAAACTGAACATATGTGTGGTGGTAAGTAGACATCCATTACAGAATATGAATGATGTGCTTAAGCGCTTTGAAACACATGTGTATAGGCGCTATACAAATAAACTACCATATCATTTCATATCCATGATAGGCAGGGGTAAAGTGTTTTTCAAATTGGATATGTCCTCTGCGTATCACCAAACAGAGTTAGAAGAAGAGAGCAGACAATTAACAGCATTCATAAAGCATGAAGGCATATTCCAGTTTAGGAGGATGCCACTTAGCCTGGCATCAGCATCGTCCATATTTCAAAAGGTGACGGACAGGTTGTTTAGAGGAATTAAAGGCGTATTTTGTTTTCAAGAAAAAGTTTTAGTATGTGGAGAAAGGCAAATGGAACATGATATAATTCTAGAACAAGCATTGAAGGTTCTCGAACAAAAAGAAATGTTGTTGAGAGAAGTGTGTATTTTAAGTTAAAGTAACTGAAATGAGGAAGTTATCAAAGAAAAGAGAAGAGTTTACATGGAATGAGGCATGTGAGAAATAATTTTGTCGGATTAAGGAGGGGATAGAACTCGCACGAGCATTAAAATGTTTTGACACAAGGAGGAAACATGTTATTACGGTGGACGCCATCGGCCATCGATAATGGTGTGGAGGCTGTGCTGTCCCAAGTTAGGGAGGATGGTATTGATGAGATCATCGGCCATACATTCCAAGTGTTAAAGGGGCCTGAGACAAATTGTTATGTTCTAGAAAAGGATCCTTTGGCATGCATTGGGCTGTAGAAAAGTTCCACAATGTTGCATGGGGTGTGGAGTTCATGCCATACATGTGATACTGAGGGAATACCTCGTCCTGATAAAACTTTTGCTGACCACATATCACGTTTGGAAGCACAATAGGAAGAGGAAAGGTGTACAAGCGGTCAGAGATGATATATGTGAACTGTGATGGCATTGTAGGTAAGGAGGAGTGCCTACAAGAATTCAACAATGATGAGGTTATGAAGAAGGTTCAGAATTATGTGATGTAGGGATGGTCACCTGAAGGCTTGTTGAGCCAGAGTGAAAGGGCATTTTTGGGAAGTATGTTAATGTTCATGTTAAAGGATATTTATACCGCCCACTATCACCACTGGAGTGGTCCCCAGGTGCTCTGGTGGATCTGAAAGGAAAGAGGGTAGGATGGGTTAGTAGGATTGAGCAAAGTACTTGATAAATGTCTGTATTGGATGAATTGCTATGTCGGTGGGAGTGTGTCGTTGTGCCAGTGGTTATTCGAAAAAAGGATAGTTGATTTTGCACATGAAGGACATGCGAGTGTGACACGCACCAAAGATATTGTAAAGGGTGCATATTGATGGCCTGGCTTTGATCGGGAGGTAGAGAGGAGTCTGGGTGTTTGTTTGGAATGTGCCAAAGCAGGCAGGGGAGAGGTAACGAAAATTCAGCCGCTCCGCTCAAAGAGACTGAGGTGCCAGGCAAAGTGTGGGATGACTTGGCCATGGACTTTTTTTGCCCGGTTGAGATGGGAAGTGGTCGAGGAAAATGTATTATTGTTCACATTGATTTGCTGTCTAGGTGGACTGAATATAAGATACTAAAAGAGACAAGTGGTGAAAAAATTGTTGAATTTGTTTCAGGAGGTACTTGCAACAGAGTGTGTGCTGAGTAGTATACTTACTGATAATGGCATGCAATTTACTGGTGGTTGACTCCAGGAGTATTTGAAGAGAAGTGGGATATGACATAAGAAGTCCATCTTCTATCACCCGGAAGGAAATGGGATGGTGGAGAGAACAGATAGATGCATAATGGATCCCATTAGGAGAGTGGCAGTACAGGAAAAATATTGTGCTTTGCGTATGTCACTGCATGACGTGATGGGGTTGAACCCTTTCGAATTGATGAGAGGTCAAAAAGTTAATACAAAAGTAGTCCCGCCATGGTTATGAAGAGCAAGAAAATCTGATTGTGTAGTGGATTAGTTGAGAGGAAGACTAAAGCAACGAAAGGAGAAGTGGTGTTGAAGGAGAATGAGAGGAGAGGAAAAAAAGGAATTGGTTGTTCAGTGTGGAGATTGTGTGAGGACAAAGATAGGGTTGGTAAGGGAAAAAGGTGACTTATTGTATTCTGAACCTGTGCTGGTGGAGAAGGCGATGAAAGGTGCAGTTAGAGTAAGAGGAGGTCAGGTGTGGAATAAGAACATGATTGCCATAGTGAAAGGAGGATGTGTTCAGAAGGAGAGGAGATGTGTTTTGATGTAACCTGATATGAGCTACAGCACAGAATGTAACTTGGAACGAGGGGGTGGAATGTATATATACGATTGTGTCTTGGGGTTCTTAAGAAAGTAGTTGAAGAGACTGAGATGGAGAGATGAGGCTGTGCTGGAGGTTTTAATCCTAAATAAATAAATGAGCCTGACCTGACTTTCAGGGGCAGAATTATCAGCAACATGCTGGGTTACGAGAATCAAGAAAGCTCGGAATCGCCAACCAACGTACATGGAGTTTTGTCACAGGCACTCCTACCTCTACATTATTGATATCACTGGTACATTTTACAGCACTTCATGCCAGATTCCTTCAGCTTCTAAGCACTCGACCGTGGATCAAACACATGTTGTGCAAACTCTTCCTGTTCCAAATCCAAGAGCTACGTGCTGTCCTACCAGCAATCACCACAAGACTTTCAAACAAATACTACAAAATTGATGCTTGCCAAAATAAATGCAAAACATAAAACATCTATTTCTGCAGCTGTGCCTGTCTCCAATCAGTCAGTAATTCTAGGGTTGCACACCAAATAGTCTTCAAGCCATAAGAAAAGTGGGGTTTCTTAGAAAGTAAACAGTATTTAGCAGTGCCACAGAGAGGAAACTATGCTGTGAAGGCAGGATTCAAGCCATTCTACAGTATTCATTTTCTGAATGCAGAAGGAAACCTAATACTATCTGAAACCCTGGCGCAGTCATTTTTAAAAGAATACATTACGAGGGTGACCTCTCCAAATATAATTCTATTGGTTGTGAAACGCTAAAGGGTTGAAGTGCATAATTGTATGTTTGCAAGGATGTCTATGTATCTCCCACTTTCCTTGAGTCCCTTCTGTGTATTATGCAACAGGTGTACACATTAGTATATCATGAGCTGGATTTACAAACGAGTGGACTCTTACACAAATAGGACAAGGTGTTGTTTGCCACACAGAGGGTGCAATGAAGTATTACCTCGTGGCTGCAAAGCCCCTATTGTAATCCCAAATTATCAGCTGCTTCTGTTGCAAGCATTCTTTGAAAACGAAGCGTCCCCTGATTTACATATAGGTACCACCCCATGCAAACGGAGAAATCACTATCACCTGTGGGCATGTCCATATTGTTCAAGAAGATACGCTAGAAACAGACCCAGAGGATTTGATCCACATTGTAGGGGACACACCATCAGGATGCACACCAAAGGTCCTTCAAACCCTCCGTAGTGGTCGTGATAACTACCAGGGCCACTCAGAAAATCAGGCCTGGTGCATCTGTGCACATATTCACAGTGCAGCTGGATTTGCGTAGACAATGTAAGCACAACATCCTATCCGCTGATTCGCTTGCCATTGCCATACTCTAACAGTGTGGTGTGCATACCTGTGTGCAGCGCGTGTGCAAAAGAACTGTCATGTTTTTATGGCTATAGCGCCTGGCCTCTTGCTGCCCTTGTGGCATTGTATGCACAGCTGGTAGTGCCCCAGATATATTCCCTGCATGGAGCTAAACAAGCTATTGCCAGCAATCAGGTGAAAGCAAGAAGGTTCAATGCAGTAGTGGTTCATTAAGAGTCTTGGTTCTTATAAAGAGTGAAGAGAGATTTTTTTTTCTCAGTGCTTGTGTTCCTCTATATGCAAAATGCCTGAGTGATTATAAGTGAGCTAAAACCCTGTTGTAGTTAGTGTTACTTCAACCCACCAGAGGTTAATCGGAAAGAATTTCAAACTAAAGATGCGTTCTCTGGTTCTTCCCAACCAAACAATCTCTGGGAACATGGAAGCTACTTCATTTTCTATCATCTGCTTTCCAGCGGTGACTCACTCATCTTGGCCACCCATGACATGCCATGTTTCAATGCAGCTCTGAGGTCACAGAAACAGAAAGAATTGTGGGAAGGCCTGGCCACGGATACATGGTGTTATTATTAAAGGAGGAAGTAGTAACAACCCCGGGATGCTGTCGCCATTAGCCAGCCTGGAAGGAAGGCATTTTACCTAGGAAAAGGAATTCTGAAGAGCTGTGGTATGCGTATATGCTACTAATGTAGCATGTTTAAATATAGCAAAATCTGCAAAGTGGTGAAAACAGTAGTGCAATGCTTAAATCAAGTAATCTGTTCAGGAGTGACCAGAAAAATAAGCAAAAGCAACATAGATGTTTATATAGCATGATGACTAGTGAGAGGCGGCATCCAGTAAATAAAGTGAGCTCACATTTCTGTCTCAATTCTCAACAAAATAATAGTATATTTCATTTATTTTTTTGGCCAAAATCTTGGGGTTGTAAAACAGAGTGATGGCTCGCCAATAAAGGTTTTCACTTAGTTTGTTCAAAACAACTATAGATAGTTATTTTGGCGAGAGGAAGAACCTAAGATTTGGGTGAGTGATAAAACAGTCAGCGATGGAACAACACATTGGGAGAACATGTTCAGCAGCACCCAAATTTTATCATTGGGTCATGTTACTGAGGAGACGAGATGTTTACAGTATTCAATTATGTAACAATGATCCATTGTGCAAACTGCTGTGAACGAGACCATTCTTCTTGTTGTGGCGGTCTTGTGGTGGGAACTTTATTGAGGAACCTTCAGGTTGTTCTTGGATGTTGTTTTATTCCAGTTGCCAAGTCACAGGTCAAGTGGTAGGAAGGATCAGGTTCGGTACATTGAGAAGTTAGCTTGGGGAGAGCACAGGGAAGACAGAGACACAACAGGCACGCCGTCTCATTCAACTACCAGGCACCAACCGGCGCTCATGAAACACTCACCCAGGCAACGCTCTAAATATTCCACTCAGCTCCATGCAGGTCTGTCACATATTACAAGTCCACTCATACACAGGATGCAAAACCTCCTTTCTTTCCAGACACACACACAAAACATACACAAACACCCCCCCAACCCACCGCATACACAGGGATCATATTCAACATCTTGCTTCTCTCCACACATACAGTCTGAGGACAGGATGCAACACCTTCCTCTTTCACACTTCACACACAAACAGCAAGGGCTAGACTAACACTCATTCAACCAGGGCCAAGATGGGGAACAAGCCGAGAGTGACCTAACATTTCTCTAAGGTACGAACATACATCAAGCATTCAGGTAGTGTGAGGGGTCAGAAACGTTGGATGGACAAGTAGATGGAGTTTTCTCACAAGTATACGTTTTTTTAAATAATAAGGGTGAGATAAACACCTTGCTTTCCCTAACCTAATGAAGACTTCCCTACCTGTCAAACTAAGACTGAAGGAAAACATATCAAAAGGTGTCTGTCCCTCACACTTATACATTCAACAAAATCATTCAGGTATCATATGGCTGTTCGAACTCAACACAATACAAGTTACATTCGAACATAATCTTTGTAACCATGTATCCTTGTAACCATGGTCAGATCCCCTACCCCAAGATAAATTCAAAGTGCCTTTCATGCCATAACTCTTCCACTTGGCACTTGAATTATCTTATTACTAAACAGGATGCAACACTCTTCAAAATGATTGGCAAACTTTCCACAATCCAAAAAGACATTGGGCCTCATTACATGGTAGGCGGTAGCCATGGCGCTAGTGGCGCCATGGCTACCCCCTACCGCCGTTGGAGTTCGGGTTCTCGGAATAGGCACTTAACAGTCTATTCCACCCTTTGCGGGACTGGTAAGTCCCCATTCCGGGAACCATTCCCCATTCCCATTTGAGCCCCCATAGGGCTCAATGGGAATGGGGAAGGAGCTAATAACGGTACCACAATTTGCGGTACCGTTATTAGCTCTGAGGTCCCTCAGCGGGAACCATCCATAATGCCTGGGCAGACCACACGTTAAGGATGGGACCTGCTGAGGGACCTTGTAGTAGGGCGGTAGAGGATTACCAGCACCAGTGCCCTTACCGGTGCCGGTAATCCCCTACCGCCTACCGTGTAATGAGGCCCATTGTCTTCACACTTCCAGTCAGTTTTCAATATATCTTCTCTCCTTTGAGGAACAACTACTTTCACATTTCTTCTGCTTCCACAATATAGTTTTGTCAGGATGCTTTTAGCACAGTTCATCATAATACATTAGTGGACTTACCACTCTCTTTCCACCACAACCTTCTACCACACTGCAGTACTTTGACTGTCTTTGACTGTCTTTTTCCTGGTCCACTAACCTGCCATGACTAAGCACTAATAGTCCCTTTCCTGGTACACTCGCCTGCAAGGATACAACTCCTACCCCTACTACAAGTACTCCGTGGTGAGGTTTGGAGTGATTCAGACTTTTCAGACTTAGATCCTCAATGTGGAAAAAACAAAGAAAAACTACTTCTTAGAAATGTCTTTAACTTTCAACAACAACCTTTGGGTTCACAACGTCTTCCATAAGGGTTCAATACACATCGATGCTGTTTGTTCCACTGATGTGTTTGCCACAGGCAATGCAGGCTATATTCCTCTCTCCTTCATGATTTCTAAAAGGAGAGCTTCTCTCCTGCCACCTTTAGGTTCCTTCTAAAGCACCAGTTCAACTGTGGTTAATGTCTCTTGTTCAGGTTACCCACTTTAGGAAAGCTGTATCCCCTTTTGTTTAAAATTCCCTTTCTTTGGCTTAGGCAGTGCTGGCTGTTATCTTCTCATGCAAGTAATCTCCCTCTTTGTTGTAGATTACATTCATCTTGTTTAAATATTGCTCCCTCTTTACTTTGGCACTGGGTATTTGGGTATTCTAAATGGATGCTGGCAGCCAGCCATCTATTACGGAGTGCCTCAGGGTTACCTAATGAAGGCCAACTCATTGGTCTTTCCCTGTGCTTCCGTTCAACCTGCTGCTACTTCACTCATCTAGACTTGGGATTCTGACAACTCCAGTCACACTCCTGCTGCTTGCACCTTCTGCACAGGGAGCGTGACTTGCTCCATGCATTCTCTGTAGACCACCCACTGGATTAGGCCGACAGACCAGGAAAGCTTCTCTCTCATATGGAACAGCCAGTAACAGCCCTGTTTCCCGCTGCACATCTTCTGCAATTCAGATTCCCAACTCCTACGTCTCTCTCAGCGCCAAAGTCTTGGGGAAAACACAGCAGTAACTTCAGCATCTTCTTTTTTCTGCTTCTGCTTTACCCACTTCTGCCGTCTAATGGCCTGCACCTGAAGGGGCTTTAAATATTTAAAAGTCCCACTCAGGTGTGGGTCATTAGAGCCACTAGATTGCACACTACCGTTCTTCACTTCTGAGCCCGTATTCCTAATTGCAGTACCTACAACATTATGGAACTTGAAGTCTCTAATGTTCTTGTTCCTTTTAACATCAAAGGCTTCAATTTTACAATAGGACATTGTAAGAGGATTCATTTCAACACTACAGCTAAGTCAATGCCTAGTCTGGGATATTGAATCGAAACCCTTACTAATATATCTTTATGTCAAGTTCATGCGTTCTGGATGACTACCCCTATATAACACCCCTCCCTTGGAATCCCCCTGACCCCACTGAGCCAAGAAGTAGTTCTGTTTTGCAAGTTAAAAGGTTTATTTGAGAATTTAAACAATATAGATATATATCGCACTTTATAATAAATTAATAATTGGATATCACACTGAATATGAGCAGTAATCAATAATGGATAGTCTGGCACTAGCACACTTGTGAATAGGAACAGAAGAATAAGGTGGTAGAGAATGCTTTATATAAATTCAGATGGATGCAATGTTGAATGAAAATGCAATACAGAAAATACTCAATATGATTTCAACAAAACAATGTAATCACTTTTCTCTGCCAATCCCCTCCCCCCTTTATGCAATGCAAGGGAATGGAAGGAAAGCACACAGTTCTCAGAAATGCAATCAAATGTAATCCCGTTCACCCCAGCAAGCTTAGACTGCAGAAGTTTAGAAACACAGGCCCAAAATGCTTTTATATGTGCTGGCAATGAAGTGAAAAATATGCTAAAATGCTTTTAATTCCCCCTAGAGGTTCAGGGTGAGTGGTATCAAGTTAATATTAGTTCAGGCTCACTTTAGCAAGGATCTAGGAGTAACTAGCAGGTTAAACGAATTTTTGGCAACTGAAAGCAAGAAAACTGCTGTTTTCACACGTTGAGAAATTTGCAAATCGCGGCAAATTCGCGAGTGCGTTTTTCGCGATTGCGGCAAAAGTATCGGGGGTAGGAATGCGTTCTAGGTTCGTAGAAAAGCCACGATTCCCAGCTTTCAGAGGAAAGTTACTGCAAGTCTCTAGCACAAACGGTCACGGAGTTATGAACGATTAAATAAAGGTAGTTTTTCGGATTTGGAATGTTAAAATTCAAAGTGACAGCTAGCAACTAGAAAATGACAGGTGACAGCTTTACACATGACAGGTGACAGTAAGGAGGCAGTTCTACTTAGATTAAAATAGATTGAATTATATTATTTTAACTGCACAGTTCTGCTGGGTACTCACAATATATTTTTGAAATAGAATGGGCCTCGCCACGGATCTGGTCAGGTTTTAGACTGGACTCTGGTCTGGTCTCTGCACTTCACAGTGATCTGGGTCAGCTCTGCTCTCTCTCTAGCCTCTCTGGATTCTGGAGATTGATGGATTTGAAGTCTGGATCTTTCTGCACAGCTTTCTCTAGAGATTGATGGAGGTAAAGTATGGATTTTCCCGGCAGAGCGTCCCGCAGCAAATGGATTTGACTGTCCCTATCTGTCCTGTCTGTCTGCTTTTATGTGTTTTGAAAATGGGTGTGTGTGCAGCATCACTAAGCTCTACCCCTCTCCACTTGTCATTGGCCACTTCATCCGCTTCCCCTTGATTGGGGGAATGAAATGAAGTGTCATCATGATGAGGTCTGTTTATGGTACAGAGAACCCACCCCTGTCAAATTACATACAATCTATATTTTGACCCAAAAGACATATTTGCACAGGTACACATTTGTTTAAAATTAGATGCACCCTTCACATATCACAGGAGGTATACCCTGTCCAAATCTGCTCTTCCTGGGAGCTTGCATTCAGAAATGGCGACATTTGCACTTTTTAACTGGTTTCGCAATATCGGACATTAACCCAAATTTACACACATGTGCGCAAGGAGTATGGTCATTAAGTGATGAAGTGTCAGATTTGTAACATGCATTTATTTTAAGTAATACCCTCTTAACTGCTAGCTTGCCCCCAGAACATCACACAAATTGGAGTTTGGGCTTGAATTGAAGATACATTTTTTAAATTAAGGCTCTCAAAGTTATACATTTCTGTCATTTGATTACAAAGAGTTATCAGTGTTTCTGTAAAATATATATTTTGTTTTCAATTCAGTTCTCAGAGTGTTCGAGTCCGCCTCCAAGACTTGGGTGGGTCAGTCACATGTGTCTTCTGGCAGGCAGGCCTTTGTTGACAGGAAACAGTCAAAATCAGCATATCCTATTCAATTGCAAGAGCCTATTGTGTGGTTTCCAGGAGGCTCCCAGCCAGTCTGCCTTCTATCAATCAAGAGGTCATGTGAGATTCTAACTCCTGGTGTGAATCTCTAAAGGTGAGAGGGTTTCCCAGGCTTCAGGCCTCTGGGAACAGCATGTGGCTAATTTTTAATTAAAATGCAGCCTTTGAAGTCAGCTGAGTCAAATCCCTTTGTCAGCAACTGCACTCAGTTCTCCTGTCAGAGTTTAGACCGCTAGCGCCGCCTTGAGGATTTGGTTGGTACTGCATGCAATTTTGGGATCTTTCTTGGATTAATGCATTCTAAACAGGAATGGTTCTTCCATGGTAGTAAATCCTTGCTTAACATTGTTTTGATGGGGCTCCTTACAGTAAGATGGTTATGTGGAACCCCACAAAAGGGTTGAATCTTTAAAGTGGTCCAATGAGTCACGATTTCAGCAACTTTTTGACATCAGTAACAGTGGATTTTGTTAACAAAGATCTTTCTTTACACTGGTGGGTGGCAAGTTAGGTAACCATTTTAGTGTGCACAACTGCGCGGTTTTCATAGATTCTGGCGCACATGTGGGCTTTTTCGGCCATCTTGGATTTCCTAAGCCCACAGCACCAAATGTTGTGGCATAATAGTCCAAACGTGGGTCAGAACACCCAACAAACCCCCCCGCCCGACGGCACTTGGATTGAGTCGAGGGGATGTCGGGTGCACAAGGGTTTTGACCCACGCACTGGTATGTCCGCAAAATCTTCTTCCAATTCTGCAAATGGCACAGTTCAGCATCTTTTCCTCCATCCGGTCCTGATCGATCGGTTCTCCTCGCCGGTCCTGATGGGAATATTGGGCGGTACCCTGGGCCCCCCGCGTCTCTGCTCCCGGTCTCCGGATCGTCCTCCTTGGCCCGGTTTTCTTTCTCCTAGGACGACAAAGGAAGAGCGGCAATACCTATTCATGGACATTTCTCCCCCACCATTGATATAGTGGGGTGGCATATAAATTTATAGTCGAAACATATGAACATGCACATTTCTTTTTGCATTCAAAAACAAAAACACCCACATTGAGAAACTCAGAATTTGATAAGCGATAGGTAGGATCTTATAAGTTAGAACTGAATTAATCTGAGACAGTACCCTCTAGGATTCCAGAGGATTCCTCCAGTTGTTGCAGAGTGTGCCTGGGATGGCAACACTTCAACTGGTTAATGTGGACCCACTTGTCTTCCCCCGCTGCCAAAGGACCTTTGGGGATGTGGATTTTGTAGGCCACAGGGGAGATTTTGTCTATAATCTCAAAGGGTCCCTTCCACGTAGGCAAAAGTTTTCGCTGTTTGGCCTGGTTCCTTTGGAAATTGTATAGATAGACCCGGTCCCCCACCTGATATTCCTTCCTGGAAGTTTTCAGGTCATAGTGGGTCTTCATACTCTCAGCTGATCTTTCGAGATTCTGCTGAGCATAGGCAAAAGCATGTTGAAGGTATTTCCTTAAATTCTCCACATACTCATGAGTTGTGGAGGCATTTATTAGTGTCTGCTCTTGGGTCCTGTAGAGCAAATGCCGAGGAAGCACCATCTTGCGCCCAGTCATCAACTCAAATGGTGACATTTTGGTTGCAGATGAAGGGGTAGATCTGATGGCCATTAGGACCAGAGGTAATCGGATATCCCAACTTGGCCCAGAATCTGCCACAAACTTCTTTAATATGCTCACAATGGTTCGGTTATATCTCTCTACTGCCCCAGAAGAAGCTGGCCTGTAAGCAATATGTAACTTCCTTTTGACCCCCAGTATCTCCCACATCTTTGTCATTACTTCACTGGTGAAGTGGCTACCCCTGTCTGACTCAATCCTTTGAGGTAGACCGAAACGGGAAAAGATGTGGTTAATCATCAGGGCAGCTGCAGTTTCTGCCTTGCAGTTTGGGGCTGGGAGACATTCCACCCACTTGGTAAACAAGCATGTCACAGTCAACATGTACTTATTCTCCCTAGCAGAGCGAATCACAGGGCCTACAAAGTCGATTTGTAAATCTGACCATGGCAGTGTCATCCCCCTCTTTTGTAAAGGCGCCCGGTGTGTGAGGGATGTCGGCTGAAATTGTGCACACACAAGACAACCCTTCAAATATTGGTTGAGGTCCTGGCCCATGTGTGGCCAGTATGCAACCTCTCTTAAGATTTCCAGTGTTGTGTGAAACCCCCTATGACCGGCGGTGGCCGCATCATGGGCGTGACTTAACATCAGGCTTCGGAATGAGGTAGGAACCACCCACTGATCGTGGCCCGCTTTGGATTTCCTTACCAGCAAACCGTCTTGGATTCGGAACATTTTTGGACATTTCATCAACACCCTTAGGTCTTCTTTCTCAATATAATCGGTATCCGTCAGGGGAAAGTTCTCAGGGTCCTCAAGGTGTTGGTAAAACTTTCCAATAATTGGATCCCCCTTCTGAGCAGTGATCAAATCAGCATCAGGGGTCTCCTTACTCCATTGTGCAATTGAAAGGTCATTGTGAGCATTTGTCTGGGACCTAGTGATAGCAGTCACCTGGATTTCCCCCAACAGGGACTCAATCTCAATTAGATCCCCTTGGATGGCCCCGGTTTTGGCCAGCTGATCAGCTAAGTCGTTTCCAGTTTTGTCTGGTCCCTCTACTTTGGAATGACCCTTGATCTTTTTCCAATAGATGGTCATCTCATTCGAGGTGACCAGATCATCAATGTTTTGGATCAACTTCCCATGTTTCAAGGGTTTGTTATTATCACATAACATGCCTCTGGTTTTCCAATTAACCAGGTGCTCCACGAACCCGTTCCGTACATAATCCGAATCTGTGATTATGACCAGTTCGTGGAGTTGATGCTGGACAGCAGTGAGGATGGCCTGATGCACAGCCATCAATTCTGCCACCTGACTACTTCGGGGACCAATTTTGTATCCAGCGGAGGGTTCTGGGGACTCATTCACCCATGCATTCCCTACGCCAGCCACCAGTTCTTTCTCCCCGTCGTTGTCAACATGGTACGAGCATCCATCCACATAGACAGTGGGCATTCCCTCACACTTGTCCTCTTCAAAGACTTTGTGGGGGGAATTAAGGTATGCCTCCATGTTGTCCTTTATTTTTAGACTTTCGTCCTCGAGACAGTTTTCTCTGGCACAATCATGCAAGTCAGCCAGACCTTGCGCGAGGGGACTCTTCTTGTTTTGGCCATATCTGACCTCCACAGGAAAGCCTTGCATTGATAGAATCCAGGAAGTAATTCGGGAATTACTCACATTTCCGGCCCGGATTCTGTCACTTTGGAGATATTGCAGAGGCTGGTGTGGAGTCTCCACTATGATGTGTTCCCCCTGTATAAACGGGCGGTAATTCTTCAATGCCCACACCGTTGCCAGGAGTGCCTTCTCACAATCGTTGAATTTTTCCTCCACAGAGGATAAAGTTTTACTCGCATAGGAGATTACTTTATTGACCTTGTCATGCTTTTGGTATAATACTGCTGTCAAGCACGTATTAGAGAACCCCGTCTCCAGGAAGAACTCCTTGTTTCTGACAGGGTAAGCTAGGCAAGGCGCTTGTGAGAGGCTTCTTTTGAGTTGTTTTACTGCCTCGGCTTGTTCTGGACCCCATTCCCACTTGACCCCCCCCTTCAGGAGATGAATCAGGGGTCTGGTGATCTCTGCGTAGCCCTCAATGAACTTTCTGCTGTAATTAGTCAGTCCAAGGAGGCTCCTTAGTTCCTGCAGAGTTGTGGGGTCTTTCAGTTTCTGAAGTGCTTCCACTTTCTTTTCCTGGGGACAGAGACCCTGAGGAGTAATCTCATGCCCCAAGAAATTAACACGGGTTCTACACCACTGTGCTTTCTGAAAGGAAAGTTTTGCTCCGGCGGCCCTCAACTGCGTCAGAACATAACGGATCTCCGCTATGTGTTCCTCCACAGATGAACTTTTGATGAGGACATCATCTACATAAGCCAGGTTACCCCTCGCACCCAGGTCGGGCATGGCCTTATGTAGGAAAATGTTGAATTCATTGCCGGAGTTGAGGTATCCGAAGGGAGTCCGGGTCCATGTATATTGCTGGCCCCCAAAGGTAAAAGCCAGCTTGTATTGGTCCTCCCTACTGACAGGCACAGTCCAGTATCCATTGGTCAGGTCTATTGCAGTGAATACCTGTGACCCCTGGATCTGGGCCAGCCCTTGGTCAATGTAGGGCAGAGGCCATCGGGAAGTATGGACCCGTTTGTTGAGCTCCCTGAGGTCGGCGCAGAGTCTCCACTGGCCGTTTGGCTTTAATATTCCCAGCACCGGATTATTGAAGGTGCTGTGGACTGGACGGATTATTCCCCGGGACTCAAGGTTCTTAATTATTTCAGTAAGGGACTCCATTGATGCGAGAGGCAAGCGATATTGCTTCACAAACACAGGAGTCATGCCAGGGTCCATGGGGATTGTTGTTGTGTGGATGTCAGTGCGACCACAGTCATATGAGTCTACCGCAAAGAGATCTTGGAAATCCAAGAAAACTTGTTTCAACTTTTGCTTTTGTTCCAGAGTCACACAGGCATCAGCTAGGTTGACTCTCTCTTCCACCATCTGCCTGAAGCCTGGAAAGACTTCTGGTTTGGCTATCTCCGCGGCCTCCTTCAGCTGGGTGGAGAAGTCCCTGGTCAGAGTGCTGATTTGGACCGGAGGCTTCAGGTGGGAAAGGCAGCCCTCATGGACCTGGAAAATCACCTCATCCCTTCTGAAGTCACAAGTCACATCTTCCTTACCATAAGGGCAAGAAGTGTACACCAGGAAGTTCCCCCCATGCCGGGTAAAAATCCTGTCTGGTGTTGTATTGTCATCACTGTCACTGTCAAAGCAGTCCTTGGGGATTGGCCCTAACAGTTCATTACCTAAGTCTATGGAAAAATGTCGGTCATCAACCGCCATTCCAATAATGGTGCCTGCGGCTAGAGTAATACTCTTTAAGTCGCTGTTATCCATCTCTATTAGAATGGTGTCATGTTCTATGTTGACTAATAGTGTTGGGTTTACCCCTAACCCTTGCTGTTGGAGAGAAGCATTTAGATGTATGTAAGCATCAGGGTTTTGCAAATATTGTCCTCTTTTAGCTTTCACTTCCAGGGAGAATTGTCGGGTCCTTTCTGGGATGGTGACTTCCTCTTTGATCTGAATTTCAACTGCATAAGGTAGCAATTGAGCTGACCTAAATGCTTTTTCTGGATCATCAAAGCCCATGGGATTATCCGCTAATCGGGACCAAGCTTTGAAGTTTATTAGGTCCAAACTAATGGCAAAGCGATTGAGAATGTCACTGCCTAAGTAAAAGGCGGCAGGGACGTCTCGCACGACCCAACAATTGTGGACTATGCTCTTGTTGCCAATGGAGATTTTGAGCATACACCTGCTTGGCAGGAGATGTTTGGAATTAGGTGCTTCCAGGTCCATTTCCCATTTGTCTATCAGTTTGAATGTGGGAATGGCTGGATCTTTTGGGAGTGGGCGAAACATGGCTTCACTGATAAAGCTCTTACCGTTGTTCACGCACACTCGAGCGAGAACAGAGTCCTTCCCATCATTTAATTGGACAGGGATGAACAACTGCTCTCCAATTTGCTGAATATCAGCCAGGCTCTGAGCTGATTTCACATCTTTCTGGACTATAGGAGTGGGAGTTTCTGATTGTGGATTGGTAAAGAATCTCAGAGTGTTTCCTTCCAGCGTGGAGTACCACTTTAGACTGGAAGGAAGGTTGATCTTCAGAAATAGAGAGGACCCTCCATCACCAGTCTGTTGTCCTACTGCTATTACTGTCACGTCAGGAATTAGGCTATTCTGGAAGTGAAATTCTACTTGGTCAGATTTTTGTTCAACCATGTGGCAGGTGCCGTTTAAACTAACATGGTTGACACTCTGTTTTAATTTTATTGGTCGGCTAGTCTGGGTCCAGAGGACCTTGTTTACGCAATCTATTAGGGGTGACAACCTTCTCAGGAGGTCATTCCCTAGTAAACAAGGGGTGCCCTCTGGAGTCACAACTATGACTGGGTGTTTCAACTTGTGTCGCCCAATTTTAATGTCCAAGTCTGCAGTCCCCTCAACGGGAATTTCCTTCCCGTCAAAGTTCTGCAGTTGTCCAGGAAGAGAGGTGAGAGGAATTTGGTAATTCTCTCCCCTTCCTGCATTCAGTTCGTCATAGGCCCTTCTGGACAGAAGGGTAGCTTGAGATCCAGTGTCTGCCAGTGCCAAAATTGTACCCTGTCCCTGTACTTGTACCGGGGCATAGTATCTTCCCTCCTTCTCGTCAAGGGGGCACAGATAATGCACATTTTTGGACAACTGGTGGGCTAACTTTCTGGTTTTGGACATTTCAAGAGAAGAAATTTGGGCAGAATTCTGTGGAGTACCTCGGGAATCTGAAAGAAAAAATTGGCAACTGGAGATCAGAGCCCTTGTGGGTTCCCCTGGCTCCGGTTCCGGGCCGCCCCCCCCTTTTTGGAGGCAGTCACCAGGATGGGTTTGAACCAGGGGATTTTCTTGCTGTTGGTTCTGGGATGAGATGGTGGGCGGCGGTGGCTCAGTCTCCTCATCTCCCCAGTCTGGATTTGCATCCCTAGGGACCCATTTTTCTTTGGGAGGAGTTCCCCCCTCTCTGAAGGAGAAGATCCTTTTCCCAGAATCCTCTGAGGATCCCTCTCCCTCAAATTGGAAGATCTGTACCTCCTCCTCAAACTGAGTCTGTTTGGGTCTTTTGTTTCTCCTACCCCCCTCTGCTCCTTAGGAGGCAGACTTTCAGGGGCAAGAGATTTTGTTTCCGGTTCCTGGGTTTCCAGGGGCTGTTTACAAGTGAGGAAGGAAGCTTCCTCTAAGGCTTTACACCCCCCTTCCCCTTGTGCCTCCTCCCTGGGAACCGGTGTGTTATCGGGGTGCTGCCCCCGTCATTGTTCTGGAGCGCCAGGTCCAGAGTTGGGTGCGTTCTGCGCCGGCATGCCGATCTGAGGGTTCTGCTGAGCCCTCAGTATGTGACCCAGATCCCGCGCCATGTTTTGAACCTGGCGCTCTAACTGGGAAACCCGCTCAGGCTGATACGGGGCCCTGTTTTCTCCCCTGGGCTGATCCCGGGAAGGGTAGCTATCCCTTCTTTGGTAGTACCCCTGGTTGGGAAGATTTGGATACCCCTCCACCCTTGGCCTCCCCTCTCCCGGATTCGGTTGTCTGGGCTCAGGGAATTGGGGAAAGAAGGGTGGAGGATTTTGGGGCTGGAAGTTGGGTGGATACCTGGGGAAGAAGTTCTGCCCAGGATTTGGAGAATTTCTGCCCTCCGGTGGGAAGTTAGGAGGGAAGTTCCCTGGGTTAGGTGCTTGGCTGGATCCCCCCCCTTGGGCTGGAGGAGTCCACACATAACCCAGGATGGGTCGATTTCCCTTGTAACGGGGACTTACATAGTCAGGAGAGCGAGGGACCCCATTTGTGGGGCTGCCTCCCTGGCTCCCTGTCTGTGACTGGCCCGAGGACCTTCTGGGCCTAGCATTATTAGGTGCAGGTAGGTTTTTAGGCCCCCCTATCTCCAAATCCAAAATGGGGGTGACATTTACCTCTGCCACCTTGGCAGCAGCAGGGGTGCTGTTGGTTTTGGGATTTTTCTGGGTATTGCTTTTATTTTCTATGGGCTTCTGCACCTCATAGATCCGGGTAGCCTGTTCAATGACCCAGTCTAAAGATCTTTTCTCATGAAAATCTCTCACGAGCTGGGTCATTATATATTTGGGCAAGGCATGGAAAAATGTATTGACGAATTCTCTGCTGTCTGTGCGCACCCTTCTGGTGGTCTGCGCAAAGGCACTTTTCAGTTCTTGCACAAACTCTTGTGGGGCCTGATCCTCCCCACACTGCAAGTTGTAGGCTGCCTTGCGAGCCTCTTGGGGATTTCTGTAAACAGAAAAATGTTTTAATATGGCCGCCCTATAGGTGGACCACCTGGAATGATTTTGGTCCTCCAGCCCTGCAAAGAAACTGGAGTACTCTGGGGAGAATGTCCACTTTACATATTGGATACAGCTTTGGCTGTCCTTCAAATGGAAAGTCTCCATCATTTGCTCAAACAACTCTAAGTGCTCCCAAACAGAATACTTGGCATTCTTATGATACGGCGTGATGACGCTCCTGATTGCCTTAATCTGCTTTAAGGGGTCCTTAAGCAAGGCCCTTTTTGTCTTATTGGCCCTTTTGGTCCGGGTAACCCTGGTCCATTCATCTTCTTACTCAGAGGCACTGCTCCCAGAGGTTCCCGTCTGTTCTTCCAGGTTTTCCCGGATTCTGCGAGCCTGGGAATGGCTGGCAGAATGTGGGGACCTGGTCTCCTGTGTCCTGTACCGCTCAGAGGAGTCTTCAGATCCCTCCTTGCTGCCAGGATTTGATGGGTACCCCCCCCCACTGACCTAACTGGGCAGAGGTTTTCAGGATGCCCTTAATAGGCCTACACTCCTGGGGTTCCCCAATAAATTGCACTGTGCTTGGGTTCCCATACCTGGATGCCCGCCCCTCCATTCCTGGGAGGTACTGGCCTATGAGCCCCATGCTTCTGGCTGGATAGTAATCTGCCATCCTTGTGGCCCGGTGCTCATGTGCGCCAGGGGACATGGGGGTGGCAGAGTCCAGGGACTGAGAGAGATAAAGGCCTCTGGTACTAGGGCTCCTGAGGTTATGCTCAGGAGTTTCCCTTTCCCAGCGAACTTGGTCTCTATCCGCCCCTGCTCCCTGTTGCAATGCAAGAGCCTGCGCCTTCAGTTCCTCAGTTAAGGCCTTACTAGACTCTATCAGTCTCTCCTGCATCACTACCTGTTGTTGGAGCCTATCATTGTGCTGGCAGAGAGCCTCATTCTCTCTCTGCGTTTCCTGATTGGTCCTGGAGCACTGGGCCAGTCTTTGCTACAGGAGGGTTACCTCCTGAGCTGTGTCCCTATTGGCCTGCTCCTGTCTTGCCAGAGCCTCCTCCACCCTCCTGGTGTGCTCTAGCAAGTCCTGGTGTTCTTTTTGGAGGTCACCCAGTCCCTGGTGGGCCAGGTGATTTTCTTCTGTTTTTCTTTTTAAATGGCAGACTTCCTGGCCTAAGGCGTCTCTTTCCTGGCTAAGAGCCTGCATTTGTGCCGCCAGGTCGTCCCTCTGCCTTTGAAAGGCACCAGCTTTCTGGCGTTCTTCATCAAACTCTGCCTGGGTATCCAGGTCTTTCAAAATCAGCTTGTTGCTCTCTGCCTTCACTCTATCTAGATGACTTTGCAGGGTGGCTACCTGCTCCGTGCATGCCCTGTTAAAGTCTAATTGTTGCTCCAGCTTTTTCTGGCTCTGCAGTAGGGAGTCCAAACCTTCTTGGTACTCCTTCTGCAAGGCCAGAAATCTGGTATCCTGGTCAGCCTTTTCCTGTTGCAGGATGTCCATATCCCTCTTTATTTTAATGATGTGCTGTCTACTCTCATTTTCTGACTCCTGGCTCCCCTGCAGCCTCTGCTCAGAAGAAACCAGGTCAGATTGGACCTTCTCTAACGCCATCTGTCGCTTATTCGCCAGATCTTGGCTTTCAGTACATTTATCCTGCATGTCTCCCATATATAGGTACAGGTATGCCGCTACCCTAACCATCTTGTCTTGTTCATCCTTAGCTTTAGGAGCCATGTATAGTTCACTCGGGGCCACATGTAGGGGACCCTGATCTCCCCATATATCTGACCCTGTTTCCGTGACCTGTTGCGTGATGGCCTGCAACCAGACCATGTGGTCCTGGTGAGTCCACTCACCTCTCACAAATAACTTATGTAAGAAGTGCTCTCTGGCTATTTTCATGTCTACTAAGGTCGTCATTCTAGAGATTGGTCTCTGTCCTGACTTACAGAAATTAGTATTTTATTTTTGCAAAACAGACCTTTTCCTTAGAGCGTTCCTTTGAGGAGTGCTTTACAGCGTAACACAGCGTGTGATCCGACCGGATATGTGTATCTGGTCAGCTGGCACGCTGTATTAATCTGCACAAGTGATAGATCTAATCCAAACGTCCGGCACGAGCCCCCAATTTGTAAGAGGATTCAATTCAACACTACAGCTAAATCAATGCCTAGTCTGGGATATTGAATGGAAACCCTTACTAATATATCTTTATGTCCAGCTCATGCGTTCTGGATGACTACCCCTATATAACACCCCTCCCTTGGAATCCCCCTGACCCCACTGAGCCAAGAAGTAGTTCTGTTTTGCAAGTTAAAAGGTTTATTTGAGAATTTAAACAATATAGATATATATCACACTTTATAATAAATTAATAATTGGATATCACACTGAATATGAGCAGTAATCAATAATGGATAGTCTGGCACTAGCACACTTGTGAATAGGAACAGAAGAATAAGGTGGTAGAGAATGCTTTATATAAGTTCAGATGGATGCAATGTTGAATGAAAATGCAATACAGAAAATACTCAATATGATTTCAACAAAACAATGTAATCACTTTTCTCTGCCAATCCCCTCCCCCCTTTATGCAATGCAAGGGAATGGAAGGAAAGCACACAGTTCTCAGAAATGCAATCAAATGTAATCCCGTTCACCCCAGCAAGCTTAGACTACAGAAGTTTAGAAACACAGGCCCAAAATGCTTTTATATGTGCTGGCAATGAAGTGAAAAATATGCTAAAATGCTTTTAATTCCCCCTAGAGGTTCAGGGTGAGTGGTATCAAGTTAATATTAGTTCAGGCTCACTTTAGCAAGGATCTAGGAGTAACTAGCAGGTTAAACGAATTTTTGGCAACTGAAAGCAAGAAAACTGCTGTTTTCACACGTTGAGAAATTTGCAAATCGCGGCAAATTCGCGAGTGCGTTTTTCGCGATTGCGGCAAAAGTATCGGGGGTAGGAATGCGTTCTAGGTTCGTAGAAAAGCCACGATTCCCAGCTTTCAGAGGAAAGTTACTGCAAGTCTCTAGCACAAACGGTCACGGAGTTATGAACGATTAAATAAAGGTAGTTTTTCGGATTTGGAATGTTAAAATTCAAAGTGACAGCTAGCAACTAGAAAATGACAGGTGACAGCTTTACAAATGACAGGTGACAGTTAGGAGGCAGTTCTACTTAGATTAAAATAGATTGAATTATATTATTTTAACTGCACAGTTCTGCTGGGTACTCACAATATATTTTTGAAATAGAATGGGCCTCGCCACGGATCTGGTCAGGTTTTGGACTGGACTCTGGTCTGGTCTCTGCACTTCACAGTGATCTGGGTCAGCTCTGCTCTCTCTCTAGCCTCTCTGGATTCTGGAGATTGATGGATTTGAAGTCTGGATCTTTCTGCACAGCTTTCTCTAGAGATTGATGGAGGTAAAGTATGGATTTTCCCGGCAGAGCGTCCCGCAGCAAATGGATTTGACTGTCCCTATCTGTCCTGTCTGTCTGCTTTTATGTGTTTTGAAAATGGGTGTGTGTGCAGCATCACTAAGCTCTACCCCTCTCCATTTGTCATTGGCCACTTCATCCGCTTCCCCTTGATTGCGGGAATGAAATGAAGTGTCATCATGATGAGGTCTGTTTATGGTACAGAGAACCCACCCCTGTCAAATTACATACAATCTATATTTTGACCCAAAAGACATATTTGCACAGGTACACATTTGTTTAAAATTACATGCACCCTTCACATATCACAGGAGGTATACCCTGTCCAAATCTGCTCTTCCTGGGAGCTTGCATTCAGAAATGGCGACATTTGCACTTTTTAACTGGTTTCGCAATATCGGACATTAACCCAAATTTACACACATGTGCGCAAGGAGTATGGACATTAAGTGATGAAGTGTCAGATTTGTAACATGCATTTATTTTAAGTAATACCCTCTTAACTGCTAGCTTGCCCCCAGAACATCACACAAATTGGAGTTTGGGCTTGAATTGAAGGTACATTTTTTAAATTAAGGCTCTCAAAGTTATACATTTCTGTCATTTGATTACAAAGAGTTATCAGTGTTTCTGTAAAATATATATTTTGCTTTCAATTCAGTTCTCAGATTGTTGGAGTCCGCCTCCAAGACTTGGGTGGGTCAGTCACATGTGTCTTCTGGCAGGCAGGCCTTTGTTGACAGGAAACAGTCAAAATCAGCATATCCTATTCAATTGCAAGAGCCTATTGTGTGGTTTCCAGGAGGCTCCCAGCCAGTCTGCCTTCTATCAATCAAGAGGTCATGTGAGATTCTAACTCCTGGTGTGAATCTCTAAAGGTGAGAGGGTTTCCCAGGCTTCAGGCCTCTGGGAACAGCATGTGGCTAATTTTTAATTAAAATGCAGCCTTTGAAGTCAGCTGAGTCAAATCCCTTTGTCAGCAACTGCACTCAGTTCTCCTGTCAGAGTTTAGACCGCTAGCGCCGCCTTGAGGATTTGGTTGGTACTGCATGCAATTTTGGGATCTTTCTTGGATTAATGCATTCTAAACAGGAATGGTTCTTCCATGGTAGTAAATCCTTGCTTAACATTGTTTTGATGGGGCTCCTTACAGTAAGATGGTTATGTGGAACCCCACAAAAGGGTTGAATCTTTAAAGTGGTCCAATGAGTCACGATTTCAGCAACTTTTTGACATCAGTAACAGTGGATTTTGTTAACAAAGATCTTTCTTTACACTGGTGGGTGGCAAGTTAGGTAACCATTTTAGTGTGCACAACTGCGCGGTTTTCATAGATTCTGGCGCACATGTGGGCTTTTTCGGCCATCTTGGATTTCCTAAGCCCACAGCACCAAATGTTGTGGCATAATAGTCCAAACGTGGGTCAGAACACCCAACAACATTAAGGCTGTGGGATCATTAGGGAAGTTGGTTACAGAGTTCTCTGAATGATCATGACCTGAGTCCCCTCCCATATGATCCTCCCACAGAACACCACCCTCTGGGTCAGGATCAGGAAGTGTCTGCCTTTCCCTGGCAACATGAGAATGGTCCCAGGCCAGGGGCTTTGGAATGATCACCTCTGATTCATCACAGGAGCCATCAAGCCTCACAAAGAAGCTTAGGTTAACATAAGGGAAGACCTGCACATGCTTTGTGGCTTTTCAAATAGCTATAACACACAACATACATCATTAAGAATCTGCTACTGTCATGGAATAAACATAGATTCATGTGACTTGCACAGCTTGGCTGTGATTTTTCCAATAATCAGTAATGCCATTGAATTGTTCACTTAACTGGTCCAACATGAGCAAAGTGGTCAGCTCAAGATTACAAGAACACATGGCAGAGTGCAGCAGAGCCTCATGATGTAAGAGTGTAGAGGTAGGCCACCTGGTGCAGGATAAGAATCTCCTCAGTCTATCAACTCTCAAAGAACAAAGAGGCTAATGCTTTTACCCCAGCCTTAAATCATCATTCAGCCCAGAGGACTGCATGTGGTCTGCACCATGTGGTTTCAAGGAAATGGCAAAATTAAAATACAGTTTATCCATGTTAAATATATGGCCATTAACTTTCATTAAACATGTAATTTTATTCAATAACATTGAGATCATAATATTGACAGAATTGTGACAGATCTCAATTTAAAAGCTGGTGTCAAGGCAATGGTGCTGATGCCATTTGTATCTGAATCCCAGTTTTGATAAGCTAATGATAACACAAAAAGTGCTGCTAACTGCCCCGAACATGCTAGAAATCTGAGAGTTGGGAAGCTAATGGCATGTTAAATTAGTTCTTTGATTATGAATTGTATATTCTCATCTATCTTAGTTTTCTAATAAAGGCGAAAGTTATTGAAATTTTCCATGTAAAAAAAAAATAAATTGTAAATGAGAGAAGGTATGTACCTCTTCACTGCACTTCAATCATAGGACTCCACTAGCCTATCGGCAGGGAGGGCTGGCTGTGGGTACCAGGAAGAGAGGATAAACCTCCAATGAAAAAGTTATCACCAATAAACTGCCCCTTTCTAATTGTAATAGTTGGAATTGTGGCTGATACATTACAAAGCACTTGCTCAATGCTGAAGGGGACAAAGAGGGACAGAAAAGGAAAGACAGAGAAGGAGAAAAAGGAGAACTGCTAAACATCTTGAAGGAAAACTGCACTTAACCCACCTGGCGGTATCCTGAGACAGCTGCCTAAAAGCATCTTGGGCGGAGAGCCCTTAACATTGAGAGTCCTTAAACCTTTTCTGAGAGAGAGAAACTGGTGAAGCCAACTGCTGACCCTTATTCTTAAGGAGAGCCAGGTGAGGGATGAAAGATGGTGACAATTTATGACTGAAGTGACCGGACCGTGTGCTGTCCAAAGAGGAGCCTGGCTGTCTTCCCTGAGCCCCCAAACAGAGGTCCAATGTAAGTAGAATTGATCCATTTGAAACCAAGTGTGAGGGAGATCTGCCTGCCTTAATATCTTCCCTTTATAGTTGGTTGGGGGCAAATTGTGTAGACCCTTAGCATATTTGACTGTATATTAATTCAATTAATTACCAAATAGATTGACAGAGTGGGGAGCTTGGAAGAGTTGTAAACAACCACCCTCTTTCCTTGCGGGAATACAATTATATTCACGTAAAAATGATTGTTCCTGTCCACCCGAGATTTCTCTAATGAACATTGGTGTCCTAGCCACAAAAACAAAATTCACAAGAAACATCCTTCCCAAACCTTACTTTTGAAACAGAAAGGGGCCGGCTGCAAAATGAAATTCCCAACAGATACCTTTCCCAAACCTTGCCTTTAAAACAGAAAGGTGCTGGTCACAAAACAACATTTCCAAAACCCTGCCATTGCATGAAAGGTGTTTTGCCACTAAATGAAATTCCCAATTGTCAGCAGTCTTTAATTATTGTATTTAAACAAAGGGGTGCACTTGACCTCAAACACAATTCCTAAACTGTCCCCACTTTTTAGATCTGGACTTTAAACAGAGAGGTGCTGCATATCACTGATACAGGGGCCGTTGGTTCTGGGGGAGAAGTGCTTTGCATTGTGAAACCAGTGTAATTTCCAGTGAACAATATACACTCTCTCCTGAGGGTGAGTGAGTGACTCTGAAAGCAAAACAATTTTGCATTGCTTTTTTGAGAAAAGGAAACAGGGTGCTCTTTGACACATGCATATTTCCAAATCTGTGATTTCAAAACTAGAGGCATTTTCAGGTATGCAGGAAATTAAACAAAGGGCCGCAGGTAAAATGTGTAACACGTTCTGTGCTTTTTTTCACTCTAAATTTTATCAAGTCATATTTACCTGTTTATTACGAAAAGGAAAGGAAAGTTACTTGTGTGCAGAAGTTTCGTTTTGTGCCACAGAGAAGGTTTTGTGTGTAACCTTTTAAGATCTATTGAACATATACTTTAAATACATATATATTCAGTTTATACCCATGCCTAGTTCTTGGCTCATGATTGGGGCCGGGGGAGAGATCCACTGTGGGATGTTTTTATCCACGCATCCAAGCCCTACCTCAAAACTGTGCAGTACTGACATGGAAAACATCATGATGGCCAGAGCTTCCCAGAAAATGCACAGGGAAATGCATGAAGAATAGGCTGCCACTCATTTTTGCCGATGTTATGGTCAAAGAAGGACACTGCCTAAAACCACCATTGGACTACCCACACAGTAGTCTGAAACCATTGGGAATGGCAATGCTGATTGCCAAAAGCAAACCCATGACTGTTGGGAATTCATTTTCTTAAATCCCAAAAAGGGGTGCAGTACCAGTACTCACCACTATCAGAAAGCCGGCGTTTTAAAACCACCAGATTTTACTTTTTTTGTAGAAAACTGAATAAATGAACCCAAAACAAGCCAAAGAAAGACTTACTGAGAGGTGGATCCAATGTAAAGTTATATTCTGAAGTGACTTGAAGGTTTATAACAAGACTGGCTGAGCTGTGGATTTCAGCAGTTTAAGTAAATTTGGACTGAAAGACACTAAAAATCTAAATGTTTAAAAGAAATGAGTGACCTACTTTTGAGTGTCACATAGGTTGCAATTGTTTAAATGTCATAGTTTTAAACTTAGAATCAGCATTCTAGCTGCATATGTAAAAATGCTTAGTTTTATTTGAATGCAGAAAACTGAGCAACAGAAATGACATGTAGCTAAAAACTGGCTTAAAGAGATTCCAATTTTGCCTGGCAACTACCCCCCATCAGGAGTGAAACTTGAGTCACAGCTGTGTTCCCAGGCCTATCTGCCTTTTGCTGGCCACACTAAGGATATGCCATCTCTCTGATAATTGAATTAAGGGGAGCCCCCACAGGAGCTCTGAACAATGCAACCCCCTTCACCCAGGCAGATGGTTTATTGCAGAGTCGTAAATGGAGCTTCCTCCTGGAAGGACAGGGGAGGGGCACTGCCTGTGAGAGCAAGCTGGCTTGGCAGAACTGGAAAAACCAGAAATTCAACCTTGTGCTGGGGGGAAACCACACCCCTTTGGGGCCAGAACCTAACTCTAAAAAGATGAATAACTCATAGTACGGACTTGTGAAAATTATTTAAATGACACCATAATTCTTGTGATTTTTCTGCCCACATTTTAAGATGTGTTAGGACCCAGTGGTATGTTCAGGGGGGTTTTAGCGGAAAAAAGGATATTACTCAAAATGTGTGCATGTGAAAAATCTGACACTTCATCAACTAATGTCCATACCCCTTGCGCACATGTGTGTAAATTTGGGTTAATGTCCGAAATTGCAAACCAGTTAAAAAGTGCAAAATATTGCCATTTCTGAATGCAAGCTCTCAGGAAGAGCAGATTTGGACAGGGTATACCTCCTGTGATATGTGAAGGGTGCATGTAATTTTAAACAAATGTGTACCTGTGCAAATATGTTTTTTGAGCAAATATAGATTGTGTGTAAAGTTGACAGGGGTGGGTTCTCTGTATCATAAACAGACCTCATCATGATGACACTTCATTTCATTCCCCCAATCAAGTGGAAGCGGATGAAGTGGCCAATGACAAGGGGAGAGGGGTAGGGCATAGGAAGCTAGCCTCTCCACCCATTTTAAAAACAGATAAAAGCAGACAGACAGGACAGATAGGGACCTTCAAATCCATTTGCAGCTGGAAGCTCTGCCAAAATTCCATACCTTACCTCCATCAAACCTCCAGAGAGCCAAACTAGAGACTTCAATCTATCCAGAACTAGAGACCCAGACCAGACCAGCAGAGCAGAGCTGATCCAGACCACTGTTAGCAGAACCAGAGAGAGCTGACCCAGATCACTGTGAAGTGCAGAGACCAGAGTCCAGTCTAAAACCTGACCAGATCCGTGGCGAGGCCCATTTAATTCAAGAATATAGTGTGAGTACCTAGCAAGACTGTGCAGAACTAATCTCTTAGTTAAAATAATATAATTCAAGCTATTTTAATCTAAGTAGAACTGCCTCCTAACTGTCACCTGTCAATTTCTAGTTGCAAGCTGCACTTGTCACTTTGAACTTTAAAATTTCAAATCTGAAAAACGACCTTCACAAAATCGCTCATATCTCCGCGACCGTTTGTCGTAGAGACTTGCAGTAACTTTCCTCTGAAAGCTGGGAATCGTGGCTTTTCTACGAACCTAGAACCGCATTCCTACCCCCTATAGTTTTGCCGCAATCGCGAAAAACGCACTCGCGAATTTTGCCGCGATTTGCAAGTTTCTCCACGTGTAAAAATCTGCTGCTGCTTGCCTTCCATTAAAGAAAACATTTGTTTAACCTGCCAATCATTCCTGAATCATTGCTAGGGTGAGCCTGGACTAATATTAACTTGATACCACTCACCCTGAACCTCCTAGAGGGAATTGAAAGCATTTTAGCATATTTTTCACTTCATTGCCAGCACATATAAAAGCATTTTGGGCCTGTGTTTCCAACTTCTGTAGTGTAAGCTTGCTGGGGTGAACTGAATTACAGTTGATTGCATTTCTGAGAACTGTGTGCTTTCCTTCCATTTCCTTGCATTGCATAAAAGGGGGGAGGGAATTGCCAGAGAAAAGTGATTACATTGTTTTGTTGAAATCATATTGAGTATTTTCTGTACTGCATTTTCATTCCACCTTGCATCCATTTGAAACCATAAAGTATTGTTGCTATCTTATCCATCCTATAACCACTCATCATTGATTATAAAGAAGTGTGCTAGTGCCAGACTATCCATTATTGATTACTGATCAGATTAAGTGCGATATTCAATTATTAATTTATTATAAAGCGTGATATATATATACATTGTTTAAATTCTCAAATAAACCTTTAACTTGCAAAACAGAACTACTTCTTGGCTCAGTGGGGTCAGGAGGATTCCAAGAGGGGGGTGTTATATAGGGGTAGTCATCCAGAACGCATGAACTGGACATAAAGATATATCAATAAGGGTTTCCATTCAGTATCCCAGACTAGGCATTGACTTAGCTGTAGTGTTGAATTGAATCCTCTTACAAATTGGGGGCTCGTGCCGGACGTTTGGGTTAGATCTATCACTTGTGCAGATTAATACAGCGTGCCAGCTGACCAGATACACATATCCGGTCGGATCACCACGCTGTGTTACGCTGTAAAGCACTCCTCAAAGGAACGCTCTTAGGAAAAGGTCTGTTTTGCAAAAATAAAATACAAACTTCTGTAAGTCAGGACAGAGACCAATCTCTAGAATGACGACCTTAGTAGACATGAAAATAGCCAGAGAGCACTTCTTACATAAGTTATTTGTGAGAGGTGAGTGGACTCACCAGGACCAAACAGTCTGGTTGCAGGCCATCACGCAACAGGTCACTGAAACAGGGTCAGATATATGGGGAGATCAGGGTCCCCTACATGTGGCCCTGAGTGAACTATACATGGCTCCTAAAGCTAAGGATGAACAAGACAAGATGGTTAGGATAGCGGCATACCTGTACCTATATATGGGAGACATGCAGGATAAATGTACGGAAAGCCAAGATCTGGCGAACAAGCGACAGATGGCGTTAGAGAAGGTCCAATCTGACCTGGTCTCTTCTGAGCAGAGGCTGCAGGGGAGCCAGGAGTCAGAAAATGAGAGTAGACAGCACATCATTAAAATAAAGAGGGATATGGACATCCTGCAACAGGAAAAGGCTGACCAGGATACCAGATTTCTGGCCTTGCAGAAGGAGTACCAAGAAGGTTTGGACTCCCTACTGCAGAGCCAGAAAAAGCTGGAGCAACAGTTAGACTTCAATAGGGCATGCACGGAGCAGGTAGCCACCCTGCAAAGTCATCTAGATAGAGTGAAGGCAGAGAGCAACAAGCTGATTTTGAAAGACCTGGATACCCAGGCAGAGTTTGATGAAGAACGCCAGAAAGCTGGTGCCTTTCAAAGGCAGAGGGACGACCTGGCGGCACAAATGCAGGCTCTTAGCCAGGAAAGAGACGCCTTAGGCCAGGAAGTCTGCCATTTAAAAAGAAAAACAGAAGAAAATCACCTGGCCCACCAGGGACTGGGTGACCTCCAAAAAGAACACCAGGACTTGCTAGAGCACACCAGGAGGGTGGAGGAGGCTCTGGCAAGACAGGAGCAGGCCAATAGGGACACAGCTCAGGAGGTAACCCTCCTGCAGCAAAGACTGGCCCAGTGCTCCAGGACCAATCAGGAAACACAGAGAGAGAATGAGGCTCTCTGCCAGCACAATGATAGGCTCCAACAACAGGTAGCGATGCAGGAGAGACTGATAGAGTCTAGTAAGGCCTTAACTGAGGAACTGAAGGCACAAATGCAGGCTCTTGCATTGCAACAGGGAGCAGGGGCGGATAGAGATGAGGTTCGCTGGGAAAGGGAAACTCCGGAGCATAACCTCAGGAGCCCTAGTACCAGAGGCCCTCACACCTCTCAGTCCCTGGACTCTGCCACCCCCATGTTCCCTGGCACACATGAGCACCGGGCCACAGGGATGGCAGACTACTATCTAGACAAAAGTATGGGGCTCATAGGCCAGTACCACACAGGAATGGAGGGGCGGGCATCCGGGTATGGGCACGCAAGCACAGTGCAATTTAGTCGGGGACCCCAGGAGAGTAGGCCCATTAAGGGCATCCTGAAAACTTCTGCCCAGTTAGGTCAGTGGGAGGGGTACCCATCAAATCCTGGCAGCAAGGAGGGATCTGAAGACTCCTCTGAGCGGTACAGGACACAGGAGACCAGGTCCCCACATTCTGCCAGCCATTCCCAGGCTCGCAGAATCCGGGAAAACCTGGAAGAACAGACGGGAACCTCTGGGAGCAGTGCCTCTGAGTCAGAAGATGAATGGACCAGGGTTACCCGGACCAAAAGGGCCAATAAGACAAAAAGGGCCTTGCTTAAGGACCCCTTAAAGCAGATTAAGGCAATCAGGAGCGTCATCACGCCGTATCATAAGAATGCCAAGTATTCTGTTTGGGAGCACTTAGAGTTGTTTGAGCAAATGATGGAGACTTTCCATTTGAAGGACAGCCAAAGCTGTATCCAATATGTAGAGTGGACATTCTCCCCAGAATACTCCAGTTTCTTTGCAGGGCTGGAGGACCAAAATCATTCCAGGTGGTCCACCTATAAGGCGGCCATCCTGAAACATTTTTCTACTAATAGAAATCCTCAAGAGGCTCGCAAGGCAGCCTACAATTTACAATGTGGGGAGGATCAGGCCCCACAAGAGTTTGTGCAGGAGTTAAAGCGTGCTTTTGCACAGACCACAAGAAGGGTGCGCACGGATAGCAGAGAATTTATTAATACGTTTTTCCATGCCTTGCCCAAATACATAATGACCCAGCTCGTGAGGGATTTTCACGAGAAAAGATCTTTAGACTGGGTCATTGAACAGGCGACCCGGATCTATGAGGTGCAGAAGCCCATAGAAAATAAAAGCAATACCCAGAAAAATCCCAAAACCAACAGCACCCCTGCTGCTGCCAAGGTGGCAGAGGTAAAGGTTGCCCCCGTTTTGGATTTGGAGATGGGGGGGCCTAAAAACCTACCTGCACCTAATAATGCTAGGCCCAGAAGGTCCTCGGGCCAGTCACAAACAGGGAGTCAAGGAGGTAGTCCCACAAATGGGGTCCCTCGCTCTCCTGACTATGTAAGTCCCCGTTACAAGGGAAATCGACCCATCCTGGGTTATGTGTGGACTCCTCCAGCCCAAGGGGGGGGATCCAGCCAAGCACCTAACCCAGGGAACTTCCCTCCTAACTTCCCACCGGAGGGCAGCAATTCTCCAAATCCTGGGCAGAACTTTTTCCCCAGGTATCCACCCAACTTCCAACCCCAAAATCATCCATCCTTCTTTCCCCAATTCCCTGAGCCCAGACAACCTAATTCGGGAGAGGGGAGGCCAAGGGTGGAGGGGTATCCAAATCTTCCCAACCAGGGGTACTACCAAAGAAGGGATAGCTACCCTTCCCGGGATCAGCCCAGGGGAGAAAACAGGGCCCCGTATCAGCCTGAGCGGGTTTCCCAGTTAGAGCGCCAGGTCCAAAATATGGCACGGGATCTGGGTCAAATACTGAGGGCGCAGCAGAACCCTCAGATCGGCATGCCGGCGCAGAACGCACCCAACTCTGGACCTGGTGCTCCAGAACAATGACGGGGGCAGCACCCCGATAACTCACCGGTTCCCAGGGAGGAGGCACAAAGGGAAGGGGGGTGTAAAGCCTTGGAGGAAGCTTCCTTCCTCACTTGTAAACAGCCCCTGGAAACCCAGGAACCGGAAACAAAATCTCCGACCCCTGAAATTCTGCCTCCTAAGGAGCAGAGGGGGGGTAGGAGAAACAAAAGACCCAAACAGACTCAGTTTGAGGAGGAGGTACAGATCTTCCAATTTGAGGGAGAGGGATCCTCAGAGGATCCTGGGAAAAGGATCTTCTCCTTCAGAGAGGGGGGAACTCCTCCCAAAGAAAAATGGGTCCCTAGGGATGCAAATCCAGACTGGGGAGATGTGGAGACTGAGCTACCGCCGCCCACCATCTCATCCCAGAACCAACAGCAAGAAAATCCCCTGGTTCAAACCCATCCTGGTGACTGCCTCCAAAAAGGGGGGGGCGGCCCGGAACCGGAGCCAGGGGAACCCACAATGGCTCTGATCTCCAGTTGCCAACTTTTTCTTTCAGACTCCCAAGGCTCTCCACAGAATTCTGCCCAAATCTCTTCACTAGCAATGTCCAAAACCAGAAAATTAGCCCACCAGTTGTCCAAAAATGTGCATTATCTGTGCCCCCTTGAGGAGAAGGAGGGAAGATACTATGCCCCGCTACAAGTACAGTGGCAGGGTACGATTTCAGCGCTGGTGGACACGGGATCTCAAGCTACCCTTCTGTCCAGAAGGGCCTTTGATGAACTGAATGCAGGAAGGGGAGAGAATTACCAAATTCCTCTCACCTCTCTTCCTGGACAACTGCAGAACTTTGACGGGAAGGAAATTCCCGTTGAGGGGACTGCAGACTTGGACATTAAGATCGGGCGACACAAGTTAAAACACCCAGTCATAGTAGTGACTCCAGAGGGCACCCCTTGTTTACTGGGGAATGATCTCCTGAGGAGGTTGTCACCCTTAATAGATTGTGTAAACAAGGTCCTCTGGACCCAGACTAGCCGACCAATAAAATTAAAACAGAGTGTCAACCATGTTAGTTTAAACCACACCTGCCACATGGTTGAACAAAAATCTGACCAAGTAGAATTTCACTTCCAGAATAGCCAAATTCCAGACGTGACAGTAATAGCAGTAGGACAACAGACTGGTGATGGGGGGTCCTCCCTATTTCTGAAAATCAACCTTCCTTCCAGTCTAAAGTGGTATTCCACGCTGGAAGGAAACACTCTGAAATTCTATACTAATCCACAATCAGAAACTCCCACTCCTATAGTCCAGAAAGATGTGAAATCAGCTCAGAGCCTGGCTGATATTCAGCAAATTGGAGAGCAGTTGTTCATCCCTGTCCAGTTAAATGATGGGAAGGACTCTGTTCTCGCTCGAGTGTGTGTGAACAACGGTAAGAGCTTCATCAGCGAAGCCATGTTCCGACAACTCCCAAAAGATCCAGCCATTCCCACATTCAAACTGATAGACAAATGGGAAATGGACCTGGAAGCGCCTAATTCCAAACATCTCCTGCCAAGCAGGTGTATGCTCAAAATCTCCATTGGCAACAAGAGCATAGCCCATAATTGTTGGGTCGTGCGAGACGTCACTGCTGCCTTTTACTTAGGCAGTGACATTCTCAATCGCTTTGCCATTAGTTTGGACCTAATAAACTTCAAAGCTTGGTCCCGATTAGCGGATAATCCCATGGGCTTTGATGATCCAGAAAAAGCATTTAGGTCAGCTCAATTGCTACCTTATGCAGTTGAAATTCAGATCAAAGAGGAAGTCACCATCCCAGAAAGGACCCGACAATTCTCCCTGGAAGTGAAAGTTAAAAGAGGACAACATTTGAAAAACCCTGATGCTTACATACATCTAAACGCTTCTCTCCAACAGCAAGGGTTGGGGGTAAACCCAACACCATTAGTCAACATAGAACATGACACCATTCCAATAGAGGTGGATAAAAGCAACTTAAAGAGTATTACTCCAGCCGCAGGCACCATTATTGGAATGGCGGTTGATGACCGACATTTTTCCATAGACTTAGGTAATGAACTGTTAGGGCCAATCCCCAAGGACTGCTTTGACAGTGACAGTGATGACAATACAACACCAGACAGGATTTTTACCCGGCATGGGGGGAACTTCCTGGTGTACACTTCTTGCCCTTATGGTAAGGAAGATGTGACTTCAGGAGGGATGAGGTGATTTTCCAAGTCCATGAGGGCTGCCTTTCCCACCTGAAGCCCCCAGTCCAAATCAGCACTCTGACCAGGGACTTCTCCACCCAGCTGGAGGAGGCCGCTGAAATAGCCGAACCAGAAGTCTTTCCAGGCTTCAGGCAGATGGTGGAAGAGAGAGTCAACCTAGCTGATGCCTGTGTGACTCTGGAACAAAAGCAAAAGTTGAAACAAGTTTTCTTGGATTTCCAAGATCTCTTTGCGGTAGACTCATATGACTGTGGTCGCACCGACATCCACACAACAACAATCCCCACGGACCCTGGCATGACTCCAGTGTTTGTGAAGCAATATCGCTTGCCTCTTGCATCAATGGAGTCCCTTACTGAAATAATTAAGAACCTTGAGTCCAGGGGAATAATCCGTCCTATCCACAGCACCTTCAATAATCCGGTGCTGGGAATATTGAAGCCAAACGGCCAGTGGAGACTCTGTGCCGACCTCAGGGAGCTCAACAAATGGGTCCATACTTCCCGATGGCCTCTTCCCTACATTGACCAAGGGCTGGCCCAGATTCAGGGGTCACAGGTATTCACTGCAATAGACCTGACCAATGGATACTGGACCGTGCCGGTCAGTAGGGAGGACCAATACAAACTGGCTTTTACCTTTGGGGGCCAGCAGTACACATGGACCCGGACTCCCTTCGGATACCTTAACTCCGGTAATGAGTTCAATATTTTCCTACATAAGGCCATGCTCGACCTGGGTGCGAGGGGTAACCTGGCTTATGTAGATGACGTCCTCATCAAAAGCTCAACTGTTGAGGAACACATAGCGGAGATCCGTTATGTTCTGACACAGTTGAGGGCCGCCGGAGCAATACTTTCCTTTCAAAAAGCACAGTGGTGTAGAACCCGTGTTAATTTCTTGGGGCATGAGATTACTCCTCAGGGTCTCTGTCCCCAGGAAAAGAAAGTGGAAGCACTTCAGAAACTGAAAGACCCCACAACTCTGCGGGAACTAAGGAGCCTCCTTGGACTGACGAATTACAGCAGAAAGTTCATTGAGGGCTACGCAGAGATCACCAGACCCCTGATTCATCTCTTGAAGGGGGGGGTCAAGTGGGAATGGGGTCCAGAACAAGCCGAGGCAGTAAGACAACTCAAAAGAAGCCTCTCACAAGCGCCTTGCCTAGCTTACCCTGTCAGAAACAAGGAGTTCTTCCTGGAGACAGGGTTCTCTAATACGTGCTTGACGGCAGTATTATACCAAAAGCATGACAAGGTCAATAAAGTAATCTCCTATGCGAGCAAAACTTTATCCTCTGTGGAGGAAAAAATCAACGATTGTGAGAAGGCACTCCTGGCGACGGTGTGGGCATTGAAGAATTACCGCCCGTTTATCCAGGGGGAACACATCATAGTGGAGACTCCACACCAGCCTCTGCAATATCTCCAAAGTGATAGAATCCGGGCCGGAAATGTGAGTAATTCCAGAATTACTTCCTGGATTCTGTCAATGCAAGGCTTTCCTGTGGAGGTCAGATATGGCCAAAACAAGAAGAGTCCCCTCGCGCAAGGTCTGGCTGACTTGCATGATTGTGCCAGAGAAAACTGTCTCGAGGACGAAAGTCTAAAAATTAAGGACAACATGGAGGCATACCTTAATTCCCCACACAAAGTCTTTGAAGAGGACAAGTGTGAGGGAATGCCCACTGTCTATGTGGATGGATGCTCTTACCATGTTGACAACAACGGGGAGAAAGAACTGGTGGCCGGCGTAGGGAATGCATGGGTGAATGAGTCCCCAGAACCCTCTGCTGGATACAAAATTGGTCCCCGAAGTAGTCAGGTGGCAGAATTGATGACTGTGCATCAGGCCATCCTCACTGCTGTCCAGCATCAACTCCACGAACTGGTCATAATCACAGATTCGGATTATGTACGGAACGGGTTCGTGGAGCACCTGGTTAATTTGAAAACCAGAGGCATGTTATGTGCTAACAACAAACCCTTGAAACATGGGAAGTTGATCCAAAACATTGATGATCTGGTCACCTCAAATGAGATGACCATCTATTGGAAAAAGATCAAGGGTCATTCCAAAGTAGAGGGACCAGACAAAACTGGAAATGACTTAGCTGATCAGCTGGCCAAAACCGGGTCCATCCAAGGGGATCTAATTGAGATTGTATCCCTGTTGGGGGAGATCCAGGTCACTGCTATCACTAGGTCCCAGACAAATGCTCACAACGACCTTTCAATTGCACAATGGAGTAAGGAGACCCCTGATGCTGATTTGATTACCGCTCAGAAGGGGGATCCAATAATTGGTAAATTTTACCAGCACATTGAGGACCCTGAGAACTTTCCCCTGACGGACACCGATTACATTGGGAAAGAGGACCTAAGAGTGTTGATGAAATGTCCAAAAATCTTCCGAATCCAAGACGGTTTGCTGGTAAGGAAATCCAAAGCTGGCCACGATCAGTGGGTGGTTCCTACCTCATTCCGAAGCCTGATGTTAAGTCACGCCCATGATGCGGCCACCGCCGGTCATAGGGGGTTTCACACAACATTGGAAATCTTAAGAGAGGTTGCATACTGGCCACACATGGGGCAGGACCTCGACCAATACTTGAAGGGGTGTCTTGTGTGTGCACAATTTCAGCCATCATCCCTCACGCACTGTGCGCCTCTCCAAAAGAGGGGGATGACACTGCCATGGTCAGATTTACAAATCGACTTTGTAGGCCCCGTGATTCGCTCTGCTAGGGGGAATAAGTACATGTTGACTGTGACATGCTTGTTTACCAAGTGGGTGGAATGTCTCCCAGCCCCAAATTGCAAGGCAGAAACCGCAGCTGCCCTGATGATTAACCACATCTTTTCCCGTTTCGGTCTACCTCAAAGGATTGAGTCAGACAGGGGTAGCCACTTCACCAGTGAAGTAATGACAAAGATGTGGGAGATACTGGGGGTCAAAAGGAAGTTGCATATTGCTTACCGGCCAGCTTCTTCTGGGGCAGTAGAGAGATATAACCGGACAATTGTGAGCATCTTAAAAAAGTTTGTGGCAGATTCTGGGCCAAGTTGGGATATCCGATTACCTCTGGTCCTAATGGCCATCAGATCTACCCCTTCATCTGCAACCAAAATGTCACCATTTGAGTTGATGACTGGACGCAAGATGGTGCTTCCTCAGCATTTGCTCTACAGGACCCAAGAGCAGACACTGATAAATGCCTCCACAACTCATGAGTATGTGGAGAATTTAAGGAAACACCTTCAACATGCTTTTGCTTATGCTCAGCGGAATCTAGAAAGGTCAGCTGATAGCATGAAGACCCATTATGACCTGAAAACTTCCAGGAAGGAATATCAGGTGGGGGACCGGGTCTATCTATACAACTTCCAAAGAAACCAGGCAAAACAGTGGAAATTCTTGCCTACATGGAAGGGACCCTTTGAGATCATCGACAAGATCTCCCCTGTGGCCTACAAAATCCACATCCCCAAAGGCGGTTTGGCAGAGGGGGAAGACAAGTGGGTCCACATTAACCAGTTGAAATGTTGCCATCCCAGGCACACTCTGCAACAACTGGAGGAATCCTCTGGAATCCTAGCGGGTACTGTCTCAGATTAATTCAGTTCCAACCATAAAACATACCACATCTAGTCTCTAAAAGATTGTGATTTGCATGAAACTGTCTCTTAGTTATACTGTTTTTTTTTCAAAATAAGAATGTAATGTTTCGTTATGATGAAATTTATATGCCACCCCACTATATCAATGGTGGGGAAGAAATGTCCATGAATAGGTATTGCCGCTCTTCCTTTGTCGTCCTAGGAGAAAGAAAACCTGGAGACGGGCCAAGGAGGACGATCCGGAGACCGGGAGCAGAGACGCAACGGGCCCGGGGTACCGCCCAATCTTCCCATCAGGACCGGCGAGGAGAACCGATCGATCCGACCGGATGGAGGAAAAGATGCTGAACTGTGCCATCTATTGGAAGAAGATGAGGAAACATCCCAGGTCTTGCGAGTCCCATCAGTGAAACAGAATAGCCATCGCAAGAGGGGGGCTTGTGGGATGTTTTTATCCACGCATCCAAGCCCTACCTCAAAACTGTGCAGTACTGACATGGAAAACATCATGATGGCCAGAGCTTCCCAGAAAATGCACAGGGAAATGCATGAAGAATAGGCTGCCACTCATTTTTGCCGATGTTATGGGCACAGAAGGACACTGCCTAAAACCACCATTGGACTACCCACACAGTAGTCTGAAACCATTGGGAATGGCAATGCTGATTGCCAAAAGCAAACCCATGACTGTTGGGAATTCATTTTCTTAAATCCCAAAAAGGGGTGCAGTACCAGTACTCACCACTATCAGAAAGCCGGCGTTTTAAAACCACCAGATTTTACTTTTTTGTAGAAAACTGAATAAATGAACCCAAAGCAAGCCAAAGAAAGACTTACTGAGAGGTGGATCCAATGTAAAGTTATATTCTGAAGTGACTTGAAGGTTTATAACAAGACTGGCTGAGCTGTGGATTTCAGCAGTTTAAGTAAATTTGGACTGAAAGACACTAAAAATCTAAATGTTTAAAAGAAATGAGTGACCTACTTTTGAGTGTCACATAGGTTGCAATTGTTTAAATGTCATAGTTTTAAACTTAGAATCAGCATTCTAGCTGCATATGTAAAAATGTTTAGTTTTATTTGAATGCAGAAAACTGGGCAACAGAAATGACATGTAGCTAAAAACTGGCTTAAAGAGATTCCAATTTTGCCTGGCAACTACCCCCCATCAGGAGTGAAACTTGAGTCACAGCTGTGTTCCCAGGCCTATCTGCCTTTTGCTGGCCACACTAAGGATATGCCATCTCTCTGATAATTGAATTAAGGGGAGCCCCCACAGAATACAGGAGCTCTGAACAATGCAACCCCCTTCACCCAGGCAGATGGTTTATTGCAGAGTCGTAAATGGAGCTTCCTCCTGGAAGGACAGGGGAGGGGCACTGCCTGTGAGAGCAAGCTGGCTTGGCAGAACTGGAAAAACCAGAAATTCAACCTTGTGCTGGGGGGAAACCACACCCCTTTGGGGCCAGAACCTAACTCTAAAAAGATGAATAACTCATAGTACGGACTTGTGAAAATTATTTAAATGACACCATAATTCTTGTGATTTTTCTGCCCACATTTTAAGACGTGTTAGGACCCAGTGGTATGTTCAGGGGGGTTTTAGCGGAAAAAAGGATATTACTCAAAATGTGTGCATGTGAAAAATCTGACACTTCATCAACTAATGTCCATACCCCTTGCGCACATGTGTGTAAATTTGGGTTAATGTCCGAAATTGCAAACCAGTTAAAAAGTGCAAAATATTGCCATTTCTGAATGCAAGCTCTCAGGAAGAGCAGATTTGGACAGGGTATACCTCCTGTGATATGTGAAGGGTGCATGTAATTTTAAACAAATGTGTACCTGTGCAAATATGTTTTTTGAGCAAATATAGATTGTGTGTAAAGTTGACAGGGGTGGGTTCTCTGTATCATAAACAGACCTCATCATGATGACACTTCATTTCATTCCCCCAATCAAGTGGAAGCGGATGAAGTGGCCAATGACAAGGGGAGAGGGGTAGGGCCTAGGAAGCTAGCCTCTCCACCCATTTTAAAAACAGATAAAAGCAGACAGACAGGACAGATAGGGACCTTCAAATCCATTTGCAGCTGGAAGCTCTGCCAAAATTCCATACCTTACCTCCATCAAACCTCCAGAGAGCCAAACTAGAGACTTCAATCTATCCAGAACTAGAAACCCAGACCAGACCAGCAGAGCAGAGCTGATCCAGACCACTGTTAGCAGAACCAGAGAGAGCTGACCCAGATCACTGTGAAGTGCAGAGACCAGAGTCCAGTCTAAAACCTGACCAGATCCGTGGCGAGGCCCATTTAATTCAAGAATATAGTGTGAGTACCTAGCAAGACTGTGCAGAACTAATCTCTTAGTTAAAATAATATAATTCAAGCTATTTTAATCTAAGTAGAACTGCCTCCTAACTGTCACCTGTCAATTTCTAGTTGCAAGCTGCACTTGTCACTTTGAACTTTAAAATTTCAAATCTGAAAAACGACCTTCACAAAATCGCTCATATCTCCGCGACCGTTTGTCGTAGAGACTTGCAGTAACTTTCCTCTGAAAGCTGGGAATCGTGGCTTTTCTACGAACCTAGAACCGCATTCCTACCCCCTATATTTTTGCCGCAATCGCGAAAAAAGCACTCGCGAATTTTGCCGCGATTTGCAAGTTTCTCCACGTGTAAAAATCTGCTGCTGCTTGCCTTCCGTTAAAGAAAAAATTTGTTTAACCTGCCAATCATTCCTGAATCATTGCTAGGGTGAGCCTGGACTAATATTGACTTGATACCACTCACCCTGAACCTCCTAGAGGGAATTGAAAGCATTTTAGCATATTTTTCACTTCATTGCCAGCACATATAAAAGCATTTTGGGCCTGTGTTTCCAACTTCTGTAGTGTAAGCTTGCTGGGGTGAACTGAATTACAGTTGATTGCATTTCTGAGAACTGTGTGCTTTCCTTCCATTTCCTTGCATTGCATAAAAGGGGGGAGGGAATTGCCAGAGAAAAGTGATTACATTGTTTTGTTGAAATCATATTGAGTATTTTCTGTACTGCATTTTCATTCCACCTTGCATCCATTTGAAACCATAAAGTATTGTTGCTATCTTATCCATCCTATAACCACTCATCATTGATTATAAAGAAGTGTGCTAGTGCCAGACTATCCATTATTGATTACTGATCAGATTAAGTGTGATATTCAATTATTAATTTATTATAAAGCGTGATATATATATATACATTGTTTAAATTCTCAAATAAACCTTTAACTTGCAAAACAGAACTACTTCTTGGCTCAGTGGGGTCAGGAGGATTCCAAGAGAGGGGTGTTATATAGGGGTAGTCATCCAGAACGCATGAACTGGACATAAAGATATATCAATAAGGGTTTCCATTCAGTATCCCAGACTAGGCATTGACTTAGCTGTAGTGTTGAATTGAATCCTCTTACACCACGTGGCTCTACATGAGTCATAGATAGCACATAATAAATCTAAACAAGTAAATGATCTATTGTGGTCTCGGTAATTGGGGGGAAGGAACACCCTATGTTGAGCATGGTCCCCCAGTATATATCGTTATGTATCCAACTTGGTCCCTGGCCTCGCACAGCACACACTTTATTACAGGTCGAGCGATGTTGTTGGATGTTGTCCAGGTTGAAGTTATAATTTTCTGAGTAAACTAAAACATCAGTCTGACTATGAAGGTGGTGGTGGTGTTTGCAGTTTAGCAACCACACACTGACACTTTGTACTTGCAGATATGACAGGTTGTGTTGTGTAGTCACTGTACACAAGTAGAAGAGTAGCTCTGTCTAACAAACTCATTTCTTTAACTGTAGCAGTGTCTTACTCCCCCTCAGTATTGGTGGTTTTCATAATCATGAGTTGCTGCTGCCTGTGCTTGGATGAGTTCATATTTATTGAGCTCACTTTTGTTATCATGATTCTCAGATTCAGCCGATCTGGGTGGTGCCAAGGATCAGCATCTTTCCATATCCGGTTACCCTGCCTTGAGGTATTTCTTCAGGCTCATCATGCGGCATGCTCCTAAACATGGTGTGCTGCCTCTCCTGGCTCCTCCAGCTCCCACGCACAAGTTGTTGTATGTCACAACTCATCAGTAATAGCAATATGTTACCCTTCCACAGATGCAGTGGAGTTGGCATCTTCGTTCCCTGACAGCAGTAAACTGAGTCTGTGAAACCAGCTTTTATGCATGAGGGTGCTGCGGAGTGCAACATTCTTGCTTTCAGTTCATGGCACAGAATCTGAGCCTCCACTAGTGCACATAGAAGCTGATGTGGCTGATCTAAAAATCCCTCTTTCTTCCCTTGACATCTTTAGTTGTGCCAGCCAAAAAGTGTTTGTTCCTACCACAGAAGAAATGTCATCTGTGTGTATTTCACAACATATGGTTACTAGGATTCGCTCCCTCCAGTAGTAGAAGCCACTAGATTATATAGTTTGTATTGCACACTGTGACAAAGTGGTCAATAGATCACTTGAGACAATACAATATAGTTCAACAACGTTTCTGACAATTTCAGCAGGTTTGAGTTAGTTTAGCAGCTGATAAGAATTGAGAACGCTTCTGCATACAAAACGAGATGAGCTGGCTAAGGCTGAATACACAAGGGATACAATGTCAATACAAGCAGATGGTGTGGGTATTCATTATTTCTCATGAGATTCCAGGGTCTTCCAATGATAACGTTTTAAGCTCCTGAATAAGTCCTAGCCAGTCCATTGCCCCAGATTCTAAAGTGATATGGGTGGCATGAATAGCTGAAGGACGTAGGGGCATCTTCTACAAATTAAAAATGGACAGCTATACAGATTGTTTCATGACGTAGATCTAATGAGGGGGAAGGGCCGTTTTATTGGCAATCCTTGTTCTGGTCTGCATTCTCTACTCTAATACACACAAAGTCTTAGAAAATAGCTCACTGTTTGGTTCAACACACAATCTCAGAGATAAAGCACACAGTTCCCTGCTTGATTTTTTATTCCTGGTGACATAGTGCTCAGCACACTTTCTAACTTCCTTCTTTGTTTCTGGTATTTTTCTTGCCACATATATTTTCACCCTGTGATGAAAGTTCCGCCTCCTTGGCTTTAGGGTGTGAATTTCATACCATTAAGTATGGATTTCCCCCCTTTGGCTTAGGCACAACTTGACTGGCAATAATGTCTTCTCCCGTAGCAAATTATTACTGTAACCTTACCAACACATATTCTCCTCCATGCCTGGCACAATTTGAGGGTTTCTAATTATCATACACAAGGCTCTTCTTTATCAATTCTGGTCTTAGGATCTTGCCAGGGTCGTAATTGTAGCCCTCGAAAGGCTTTTGTTGAACTGCTTACTTCGGCTCTGATCACGGTCAGTGACTGAAATATAGCCTCCAGCGCACGTTCAGTTCTCTCTCTGGAGCTCTGAGTCCCCCCATCTTGTTCACTCTGAGAGTCTAATTTTCCCAGATCCTGGCTGTTTCTGGGGGTCTGGTTCACCCCAGGGGTCGTCTCACACTCAGGTTCTGGGCCTCTCCATGGGGATTGGTCCCTCCAAGCTGTGTGTCTCAGCAAGGGATAATGTACCCTTCTCATATTTCGATGCACATAGAACCCTTGTCTCTGCAGTCTCTTCAGGCCAGGGCCTCTCTCCCTTTTATCAGTTCTCCTAGCCTCTTCGCTAGATTTGAGTTTACAACTCCATCACATATTTTTGCACTGCTGCTTCTCTCTACTCAGACTATAGAAACAGAGCCTCTTGTATAACTCCTCCTAAATGATCTGCCTGCTTCCTGATTGGCAGGGATGGTCAAGTGGTTCTCTTCAGTGAACTGATTTGAGGAGAATGTCAATAGTTTAGAATTCAGAATGGAGGGCTTTAAAAAGGCTGGTGGTCTTTATGTATTCCCTCCATGTGCTTTTGCTGAGAAGCCTGTTCCGCAATGTCCTTGGGGGTCTTCTGTATTCCTTTTCCCTGTGAATTATGATATGGTATTTTCCTGTGGTTTTATGACTGTCTGAGTGGAGCTTTTTTTTACCTTATCTCTTGCCTCTGTGGAGCAGGTGAATTGCTCCATTCATATAAATGAGACAACTGTGGATATTTCATTTGTAGGGCTGGGTTTTTTCTGCCACCATACTGGCCGACTGGGTCCTAGGAAGCCCTAATGCAGGTTGGTCTCTGATGAAGGGGAACTGGGCTCTGCGGGTTTTTGCCAGGAAGGAGAGAGACTGAAGGTAAATCCCTTTGATGTCCTTTTTGGGAGTCCGAACCTCCAAACCCTGCTGCCTACTGACCTAGCTTCCAAACAGAAGGCACAATGTAATTGGGGATGGGCTCTGGAGAATACCTATAAACCACATCCATGTCATCACTTTGCATGGAGAGTTCGCTGGTCCCAAGAAGCTACATATAGCCTAAGAGAGCAAGTTACCCAATGTGAATTTGACAGATATACCCATTATCCTATATGCCCCTATTATAAGATCCAGGGACAACCAAACATTAGCTGGGAACTCATTCCCCTCAGTTGAGCCACCTCGCCTTCAGCAATATCTGGCTAGGTGGGATAGCTGCAGGGGTAACATATTAGGGACGGCCTTACACCTTTCCCTATATTGGGCCTCATTAGGACCCTGGCGGATTTCGCGGTGCTAAATGCACCGCGAAGCACGGCGGAAAGCCGTCGATAGCGCCATGGGGGTTGGCGGATTTACCGCCCCATTCCGACCTTGGCGGAGCGGTAAATCCCCAATCCCCATTCTGCCCTTCCCCATTCCCATTCTTGCCCCATAGGGTATAATGGGAGTGGGGAAGGAGTTAATTACGCCACCGTAGAATACGGTGGCGTAATTAACGACAAGGTCCCTTACCGCCATGGATTTTTCCGCCTGCAAAAAGCAGGCGGAAAAATCTCCATGGCGGTAAGGAATCTCGTAATCTGGCGGAGAGGTACGCCATGCATTACGCTGGCGTAATACCCTCTCCGCCAGGGTCGTAATGAGGCCCATTGTCCTGCATAGTTTACCAGAAATTGAACTGTGGGGTGTTCGTCCCTACTGATAGTAGTTCAGGTAGGTTTGTGATTCCCATTACCTAGAAGTACTGCACTCTTACTAACTCACACACATATTCATATGCAATGGTGGTTTCTCTGGGTTCTGTTTTACCTTAAGAGGTTATTAGGTTTGTCCGGTTGGCACATGATCTGCGCCCTTAATCTATGGTGGGCTGCATATGAGCTTGACCCACATGCACAGGTTGCTGGTATTTCCCTGGGGCTTCCATGGTTCATATAATGAGGCACATATTTGACTTCCCTCCAGATGGCAATGAAGCTCGTCAGGCCCATGGCAGCTATCAGTCCCATCAGACAGGTTTTATTATACTCTGCAGTAGCTTGGAATCCCCTTAGGTTCTTCCTCCTTCTCCGAAAGGGGCAGTTTAGGATGGTGCTCTCCCAAGCTATAGGTGTAACTGCTATAGGCTACACAAGGTAAACACTGGCAATGCAGTTTTCAAAGCAAGTTCTTGTCCAATAAAGGAAATGCAGGGGCAAGACTCTATCTGGGTGGAATGAATTAATAAGTGTAGAGGAATGGGATGCAATAGGTATCAGATGTGTTATCGTTTGAACTATTAATGCCAACTAATGAGGCAATGTTATTATCTTCTCCCTACCCTAACCAACCCTCCCCATTACCAACCCTTATTTTCTGTCTTGCATTAAAATACAATTTACATTGTATATATTTATGTGTATGTTGATATTATCATTTGTGCATTATACATTATTGCATTGGAACAGCCTGGTTTTGTGAAAGGCATGAGAGCCTAGAAGGGCTAAAATGAACAATATAAAATATGGAGAACAAGACAAGTCTATAGGTTGTCTGGTGCATTCTTAAGAGTACTTAATATATTTTTAGGTTGGCAAGCACACCCACACTTATATTTTCTCTTGTTATGCGTGTGGGTATGCACATCCTGAAGAGGAAAGCAAAATGCCACAGGGTGTGCTAGAGTTATCCCACCCCTCCTATACATAGAGCTAGTAGCAAACGACTAGCAATGTAGAGAGGTATTTTTTCAATTTCTAGCATGCCCACTCTGGAAATTGAAAGTCTATACTTGTTTAGTACCAGCGCTACAAACAAACAAAGTTTAACACGCCCTCCTGCCCTGTAAGGGCCTTACAACTAAGATGTAGACGCTTGATATCTACCTAAAATAATGAAGAGAGCACACGTTGTAAAAACACAGCTTTAATACAATGCAATAACGGCCGAGAGGTGAGCCAGTCTTGTGAGACTAAGCTATCAACCAGCCCATACTGGGCAGCAGTATTTGAAGTAGAAAATCACAAAACTGAAATACATTCCAGACAATAGGTGTATGCTATTTCCACCCTCTACTATTTTCCTGCCTATACAATCTACTAAAAACAGAAAGTGGCCTACCCACATTGGCTAATAAAGTAACGTGTAATGTCATGTGCATCCCGCGGCAGAGGCCTAGCATGCAGTTAACACAAAGAGCTCAATCTACCCGGCATAGCAACACACTGGGCCTCATTACGACCCTGGCGGTAAGTTACCGCCAGGGCCGTGACTTTACCGCCATGGTGCTAACTACGTTAACGCCATGGCGGTAAGGGGATTTACCGCCCCATTCCGACCTTGGCGGGGCGGTAAATCCCCAATCCCCATTTACCCTTCCCCATTCCCATTTTTGCCCCATAGGGCATAATGGGAGTGGGGAAGGCGTTAATTACGCCACCGTAAATTACGGTGGCGTAATTAACACCAAGTTCCCTTACCGCCATGGTTTTTTACACCCGCTAAAAGCAGGTGTAAAAACCGCCATGGCGGAAAGGGAACTCGTAATTGGCGGTAAGGGGTCGGCACAGCTAACGCTGGCGCTAACCCCTTACCGCCAGGGTCGTAATGAGGCCCACTGAATGCAATACCCTACCTTGCAACCACACATTTTGGCCTGACATGCTATTCCCAGACTCCGCTGCTCCTCCACATTGGAGCCCAGCCTTGTAACTATTGCATGCTCGTCTGCCTATGCCAAGGACACAAACTGTTAGTTCTTGCAACAATCTCGTCTCGGGGAAAGGTCTCTATGGGAAAATACAACAGAGGCCTAACTCTTGGGATAATGACTTCATATTTTGTGGTACCAACTCACCTAGCTGCGTACTTGCCAGTCTTGAGGACTGTATCGAGTGCGGTATAAACAATACCCAATTCAATAAATGGCAGAAGTGAATTCAATAAATGCCAGAACTGTTTGTTTCAAGTGTACTCAATAACATTCACAAAGCCTATATTTTCTCTTATGTTTAAAATGTTGCAACTGCATATATACAAAGGGCAGGGTAGTGAGGCATGTGTAAGGGCACTTTGCGGGATAGCAGCTTGTGTTCCCCTCTCAATATCCTGTCAGGAGCGATTCTAAATAAAAAAATCTTTTGATTCAACAAATATATTCCAAAATTAGAGGGACCTCGAACAAACAAAAATTCTGTTGGTTTTCGTTTCCCTCAAACTAATTTGCCCATTATTACTCCTCAACAATTTATGTTGCGCGTAGCCCTGGGGTGCACTTGCAATGTTTACACAGACCAGCAGCTGCAATGTATTCTTATTATTTAATTAAAAGTAAGATGTTAATGTTATAATTAAAACGAACCACACAAAACTATCACCTACTTCAAATTACTCAACAAACCTTTACTCTCCTTTAGCATCATAACTATTAACAACGTAATTTACAAAACGCTAGTTTAAACACAGAGCCCCAAACCTGGTTATGAAACTATATTTCGGCATGTGGAGTTTCCTTCCAGAGTTTTCGGGTGTAGTTGTGCCGTTTGCTTTAGAAGGTACATTGTGTGGTGGTAATTCCCTTTTCTACCCCACTGAAAAGGCAAACAGAAGCCTCAGATTCAGAGGACAAAAGATAGAAGCTGTAATTACCGAAATAGCGCATGTGTTCCTGATGAGCTCTGATAAGAGCTGCCAAGGCTCGCCCGGGCCAGAGTATTCCACAGGGAAGCACGTGGTGCGCTCATTTGCCGCTCACGCAGAGCTGAACTGTATCGTATGCATTATACTGTAGTAACCAGAATACCCATAAGTGGCGACTGTGGAAGCCCTTTCATTTCAGAGCATCATAGAAGTTCACTTTAAGCTCGCACGTCCATTACTGAATCCTCTGCTCATGAATAACATTGATTGCATTTAATTGCGTACAATGAAACGCAACTGCCATTTCAAAAGATCCATCACTAGAGTGCCTTGCATGGCAATATTTAGGCTGCTGTTTGTGTCTGTGGGAATGTCACAAGATTGCCTTTATAAGCGTACTGATGTCACACTACAATATGTGCACGCGTTGAAGATGTCAGTAAATACCATACGTTGTATGGATGTGTTGTACACAAAAATGCAAACAGTTGTACAAATATGCCAACGTCATTGCGTTATATTGTCCAAAGGCTTCCACACTTATTTTTAGGAATTTAACATAATATAATAATTTTAAAAAACGATGACATTTCACAGCATTGTATCAACAGATACATGTTGGAGATCATTTGGCAATTTTCACTCGTGTTCAAAGCTTAACAACAAATTCATTAAACATGAATACAGATATGGTTTTAGATTTGTATTTAAGGTTTTTGCATGCCTTAGCCAATACCTGTTTCACTATAGGTGAGGCAGTAAATGGCCCTTGTGTTACATCGTATGCTTTACTGTGGACATTTCGAAAATCACTGTAGTTAAACTCTGCCTGTCCTATACAGATATCTTGCAATTCCAGCTGCGTTGACTTGCAAATCGTTAGTTCCTTTTGCGCAGGCGTGTGATTACTATCCATAGCCAAGAATTGGAAATGAAAGGAAAGGTATCACCCACCGCTGGCCATTCCTCTGCCATGCAATTGCCAGAGGTCTTGTGCATGAGTCTTGCTTTCTGGCAGGTCTGAAGAATATATGTATGGATGTATGTGTCTGTGTGTGAGTGTGTGCCTACTTGTGTGCGCGCGCGTGCGTGTTTGTGTGCACGCCTATCTGAGAAGCAATGGAGCGCTGTGCATAGGAAACACACCCGTGGCCTAGAAGTAAGTGTGCAAGGGAAGACTATTCTGCCCTTACTCTTTGCAGCTCTTTGAAAGCTGCTCAATGCATGGGGAGTGGCCAAGAAGAGTGTGGGTCTGATGTATGATCCACTGAATTCATGATCACATAGGAAGACTCTGTGTGGTGGCCGTCTACCAGCTGTGGTACAGCAGACCGGGTGAGTGGCACACTTTGTGCTAGCTGTGCCAATGCGTGGAACTGCACACAACATGAGTAGACACCTTCGTTTTGATCGCACAAAGTGTTTGCAAGGTATGCATGGTGCATTCTGATAGTTTGACTGTTGTAATTCCATACAGCAGAGCAACATATGACTACTAAACAATATTAGTGACATTAGTAACGCACTACTACTAATAAGGATACTATGAATCTGAAAAATAAGTCGTTATCTCTTTCTCAACGAACAATCAATTAACTAGAATATAAATGTTAGTGACGTATGTTAATGATATAGTTCATCTGTTCTTTAATGTCCGGGTCGAAGGAATGAGGGTAGGAGAAGGCGCTTAGTGTGGGAAAGGGATACAGTTTATGTTACATTTCAAGGGCAACTAGTGCTCAATATGGGTGCAAGAGTGGTCTTCTGCTTGGCTTTCTTCTGGATCAGCATTGCCCTTATTTGCATCCGTCTCATAGGATAATGTAGAGCAGAACACCAACACGTACAGATATGTGGTACCATCACACACGTCTTGTCGTCACTGTCAGTCTGGTAGTATGTTCCTGGGTCAGGAGTCAATGACCAACAGCTAGTCTGCAGGATTTCCCACAAGATTTCCCTGGCGCAACTAGATATAGCAATGTCTGAGCAGCCAAAGTTAAGGGAAGTTGCCTTTAAGATGCAGCCTAACAAATCTTCACATTGAACAAAAGAATTTCTATACACAAAATATGTGTGTATAATGTCCATACAGTAAAATGTAGATTTTGTTTAGAAAACGTATTTTAGGAGTTAAGGGTAATAACCAAACCTTTTTGGTTCTTAGTCAATTTTGAAGGACCGAAAGATTCTTTGGCTACTAAGTTGGAATGGTGGTGCCTGTGCCTACTACAGGGTTGACATCTGCTTAACCAGGAATGATTCTCCCAATGAAATGAATGGAGGAGATGGAACTGTTTCTTGTTGGCTGAGCAAAATACCGGTCTTGATATTGTGGAGACAACGATGTTAGATAGAGGTCCAAAGTTAAATATCCGGCCACAGCTCTGAAAGATCTAGATGCCTCTCTGCGGTGATCTGAATATCGAGGAACCTCATGACTCAAGATAGTCAGTTGCCTTTGGCCACTATACATCAACAATCCTGATCCTTGCAAGTGGCCTGTGGTGGCAGTGATGACTCTGTAGTGGTGAAGTATGGTTCCTGGACAAGCTGATCTGCTGGAAGGCCACTGGAGAGATTTTCGTTTGGATCAGACTAAACTGCTGAGACTTGTGAGGAGTGATGCTTGTCAAAAGCAGATGGTGAAGTAAGAATGGAAGAAAAGTGCAGCTGTCATCCATCGGTCACAGTTTGTGCATGAGAACGGCTTTGTGGAGCCTTCACTGTCCATTCACACTTTGTGTTCATTCATTGCTATATGTACCAACAGTCCTCGGATCTGTTTTGTACCAATGTTCTGGTTCTCAGGTGATCCCCATTCTTTATTTCAAGGGGTTCACAGGAATGAGCATCAGGATTTTGTGAAATCAGACGCTCCTTGGGGATTTCCACATTTCTGTGCCTGATGAATTGAACAGGAGGGCACACTTGTTCTTACATCCCCTTTGGCCTCTAATACGCCTAGGGTGGTATGACAATGGCAGAGAATCATCATGAGAATAGTTTTGGAAATATGCAGTCCGTCAGAGCTTCTTGGCTGACCTCTTTATTTCATGTTCACCTACTCGAAGGGACGCACATTGTTTGGCCATCTTCACTCTGATGTGGTTTCCAGCAAGGAATCCAGCCATCTTTCAAGTAAGTGGTCCTGTCTCTGGAGCCCTTGCTCTTCTGAGGCAGGCAAAATGCAAGTTCACATATTTCCACATCAATGGTCACACTACAGCAAAGAAGGATAGCTCATGAACTTGGAACTGGGATTCAAACAGATAGTCCCTGTAGGAGCATCTTGAAGGTACAGCCGGCTTTGCACCACTACATTTATACATCTTTACCATACACTGTGTCCAGCCAGTAGAGCCCACACAGCAAACCGTGTGAGGTTGTCCCACTGTGGGCACCACAAGCCTGAGAGGCGTATGGCGTACGTCCCAGATGAGGACACTGATACAGACGTCATACAGGGAACATCAGTAAACCAGCCAGCAAAACATTAGAAATTTGAGAAATGTAGAAATAATTAGAGTGAGATCCCACCAAAGATATACTGTAGGACTGTTGTTCTCACAATCACTTGGTCAGAGCAGGTTACAAGCAGCAAGAATGTGCAATTCAGACTTTGTCAGGCTTCTTCCCAATAAAAACAGGGCTTTTGTATGAGAGGATGCAGGTAGTCCTGATATTCACATGCAATTCCCAGAATATCATTTGGCAAATCAGCATTTAGATTTCACACCACAGTCCATAGGTGACACACTAGGGACAGAAATACTTTACAATGAATCGCCCACAAGTACTTCTCCCCTGATCTCAGGCGGGGATCTTTGGGTGAGAAAACAAGACTCAAACAAGTTGACAGTGAGATGGGCTGCTAGAATACATATGACTGGCATCAAACAGGCTCAAACCAGTCTACGCTGGCCATGGCTCCCTGTCATTCACTGAAACAAAAGCCTGGAATCAATGTGCTGCTACTTCTTTGGGTGGCAGACAGGAGCTTGACCGCATATTCTATGATGTCAAAGTTGTTGCAGACAATATAATAGTGTTGCTTTCTTGGGACTTCTGTCGCTTTCGGGCTGTGCAAGACTCTTTCCGCAGAATCTGTTCTAGAAATCATAGCTCTGCCCACTTTAATAAGAGCTTTCCAAGGATGTGTTTGAAAGAGATCTCCTGGTAAGCGTTGGCGACTGTTTAGAGATTATGCTGAAGCAAGGATCTTTTACGACTGGACAGAGCAGAACAGTACGATGTTGCAACTGGTTATAGGAAGGATGCTTACTCATCCAGTTTGCTTAATAGGGGTAAAATCCGATCTTCCCTTCATGAATACAGCCCAGCAATGGAGTGAAAACATCCAGGCATAGTCAAGGTGATGATGAAAGACCAACAGGGAGAATTTTGAAGTGGCAAATCTAAGGGCCGACCGCAAATAAGAGGAATCTTTCATTTCTCTTGTATATGGTATCATGAAGGTGTGCACCCACACGTTCTACTGAAGTGAACCATCTCCTGGTTGAATTAAACAAATATGTGCTTGTGTGTGTCCACCCTGAGAAGAAACAGTACATGATGCAGGGACCCAGACTCTCCTGGTTTAGAGGTCAGCAGAATTGTCCACACATTGTTTATTTGCCCAAAAGAAGACTGAGATGTCTCCCGTGAGTCCCTGTTGGGTTTACCATCTAGGATATCTTCCCTGTGAATGAGGTTGTGTATCACTTCCATTGAAGCTTCTCCGGTAACTAAACACTTTGCAATTTGAATATAAATGGTCATGGAATCCTCGGGACTCCTTTGCAACTCCACAGAATGTCTTACAGAAACGAGCCCCTGGATCCAGACATTTGAGAAATCCCACCATAGTTCCTTGAAATGCTCATTTCGAAATCCCACTGGCCAATCATCGCCTCGTTCCATGTACAGAATGAGGTGATGATATTAGACAGATCTTCAGAAGGTTTTCCCTCTTGATCACAAGCAAAGGACACGTTTCCAATCTCTAAATGATGTTTAAAGGAAGGAAAGGGAGGATTGGCCAGGAATGTCCGGCTTTAGTTTAGTACGATAGTAGCTGTTTGTCTTCCTCCCCCTTCCTCCTTGTTTGTTTCCCTCCCTTTCAGCCCTACCTGAAGTGTCATCAGGCCTAGTACGATAGTCGCTTGTTTTGTTCCTCTCCTCCTCCCTCCCCCCGACCCCCTTGTACCTCATGTCAACTGTCCTGCTATACCAGAAATGTTGTCAAGCCTAGTACGATAGTTGCTTGTCTGTCCCATCTCCTACCCCCACCCCTCCTTATCCCTGTCATAGCTCTTACTCTATTCAAAACTATCATCTGACCTAGTACGATAGTAGCTGTTTGTCTTCCTCCCTATCCCTCCTTGTTTGTTTCCTCCCCGTTCAGCACTACCTGAAATGTCGTCAGGCCTAGTACAATAGTTGCTTGTTTTGTTCCTCTTTTCCCCCATCCCCCTGAACCTTGTATCATTTCTACGGCTCTACCAGAAATGTCGTCAGGCCTAGTACGATTGTTGCTTGTCTGTCCCATCTCCTACCACCGTCCTCTTCTTATCCCTGTCATAGCTCTTACTCTCTCCGAAATTGTCATCTGACCTAATACGATAGTAGTTGTTTGTCTTCCTCCCCCTCCCTCCTTGTTTGTTTCCTCCCCTTCCAGCACTACCTGAAATGTCGTCAGTCCTAGTACGATAGTCGCTTGTTTTGTTCCTCTTGCCCCCGTCCCCCTCGCTGAACCTCATGTCAATTCTCCGGCTCTAACAGAAATGCTGTCGGACCTAGTACGGTAGTTGCTTGTCTGTCTTATCTCCTACCCCCTCCTCTCCTCCTTATCTTTGTCATGACACTTGCACTGTCTGAAATGTCACCAGGCCTAGTAGAGTAGTAATTTCACATTCTTAATGTCTCAAGGCCTTGTAGGAATGTCACTGTATTTTCCCTTGCTCCCTCCCTTACCTTCAAGCGCTTTGAAACACATTGTGTATGGGCGCTATACAAATAAACTATCAATCAATCAATTGTAGAGCCTTTAAGTGACATGTCCTAGATAATCCCAAACTTCCTAGAGCCTCCCTCATAATGCTGTACTTCATCCTCAAAAGGAATTGGATTTGTCACCTCACCCCCTTAGCTGTGATAGAGATGAAATATTAACCCCTCCCGGTAGGTGGCAAATAGCAACATGAAATCAACCAGCATGGACTGTGCAACATAAACTGCACAAAATACAGCACAAGTAGTTCTGATAAGTATCAAATATTTCCTATTTTAAACTCTATCAACTTTACAACAAATACTGTTTCTTCCACACAAAAAGGGTATATTCATTACAGATATCTAGTGAGTTATTTTAGCCGTGCAAGGAAGTCTGACTTCATGAGGGCCAATAAGGAGGTTTTTGGAGACTTAAACCCTGCGACTCCTGCCCACAAATAACCTATGTACATTAATACCTGTGTGTGTGTGGAGGTGGCGCGTCCAGGATGCTTGTGTTTACTAATAGCAGAGTACTAGCTACACATTACCTGCATTTGGGAGCCATTTGGTAACTGTAAAAACGTTTGACTAGAGAAAAAGACGTTCATGTTGGTGGGTTACGGCCATTAAAGGAAAGCAAGAGATGGCATCAACGAATAGATCAGATTTAGTGTCTGTACACGATACACCCATGGTCTGATAAGTGAATAGGCACTCGCAGACATTGGCAGTGTCTGTAAACACTTTTTAAGTGAAGCCAGAAGGAGTACGCGAGTGCAGTGTTGCACACATGAAAGAGCCTGTAGGAGAAACATTGCGGGAAACTAACATCAGTGCATTCACACAGACAGATGAAGGGTTTATCAGTGAAGGCTCCCCTTGATCAAGCAAAAAAGGTGTCTGGGTGAAGAGAGGGCCATAGCACAGCAGGGGTTATTGGCTGGTGAAGAAGGGGGCAAACAGGGAACAGGAGCACAGGCTGCCTGATGTTACACTGAAATGAGATAACTTGCTTCTTGGTCACATTGAGCAACAATGAATACTCTGAGGACATAGTCACTCAGATGGCCCGTAGTGTGCTTGCCATTCTAATGCCTGATTGGCTAGGCCAAGCAGAACATTCCATAAGTAGCACAAATGGCACTCTCTGATCTTCCATTCCTCTAGGAGAAAGCTTTTGAGATTTTACAGGAAAGGACATGTAATCAGGTGGCTGATTGCATTGTTAAAAAGCATATCTCCATTGACAGGGCAGAATATGTAAACAAAGGGTTGCACAGTATGTGATTTAGGACCAGCTTTAAATCCATATTTTTTTTATATTTTTCCCTCAAAAAATCAAGATGTCACACACTCGTCAGGATCTTGAGAAACTTCATCCTGCTGCAGGGCCCAATCATTCTCAACCCAGGGAGTTGCCCGTCTAATATTCCCTGGGTCAACTATACCCCTGTTATGGGAGGCCTAGTACTACCCCAGTTACCCAGATACCGATTCCTTCAGCAATTTCACATTATTGGCCTCCTAGAGCAGATTTACGGCCGTAACACAGTGCCAGCAGATTAGATTATACGCAAGTAGGAAACAGTGGTGGCTGGTGAAATTTTCAATTGGGCGGGTGTAAATGTTTCAATCAAATATGCACAAACCACCTAAAATAGCAATGGAGAAAAAAGGGGTGTTAGTAGGGTTTTTAGTAATTTGTTAAAATGGTGCTTTAAAATGGTGCATTTTACTGCTTTTACTATCATGCTTATGTACCATATTGCTTGTACTGTTTTGCTCCCACCGTGATACTCATAGGTTTTGGAGCTGTCAACAAATACAATAAATAAATAAGAATAAATGTCTGAACTGGTTCTACCAAAATATGCCAGTATATCAAGGTAAATACATATGTCTACTGGTTTTGCCAGTAAAAATTCCATAGTACAATATAAAGAGACTTCCAGACTGGCTGCGCCAATACAGGCCAGTATTTCCATGAGGACAACTCATAATGTTTGCTTTACCCTTGATGCCAAGAATAAAATGCAATGCCATAGTGAGAAAGGATGCCCAGACTCGCTGAATTAATTTTCGGCCAGTCAAGCCATTTAAGAGCCTTCATCATGCTGGTTGTACCCTTGATGCAAGTAGAAAATGCAATCACATAGTACGGAATACATCAAAACTAGATGTGCCAATGTAGGAAACTCTAGTCACATACTAACATTACTCATGTTTACAATCTAGCCATGCATCATATTTACTGCAGAGTAAAGAATATGCCACAGAAAGAAAATATAGCCATATTGGCTGCACTAAAGTAGGCCAATCTAGCCACATAATAGCATTTCTCATGTTTACATTACCCTTGATGCTAAATAAAAAAATATCCATCCAGTATTAAGAAACTGTAGCCAGATTGGCTGAACAACAGAGTAGGCCAGTCTAGCCATGTAATAGCATTGATCATGTTTGCTTTACCATTGATGCCTAGGAAATGACACAGTAACACAATACAGCCAGACTGGCTGCCAAATGCTCCCCAATCTTCCCATCCCAAATCAGCGTCCCCGGCCCATTACAAATGCAAGCACACACACACATTTTTACAGCATTCACTTTCACATTCATACAGCAGTCACTCACTCATTCACAAGCACAATCATACATCATTAGCTCACTCAATCTCACATGCACCCATACAGCATACATGCCTTATTATCCAGTACACCCTAAAGACATACACTTGCTCATTCACACATGCACACACCCATACACTGCACACTCTCTATTACACACCCACTGACAGACACAAACCCACACATGCATGTATACATTCATATTTTTTCTTCAGCCTTGCTCCAGACAATGCTCCTCAAACTGTCTGCCTGGCCAATAAATGCCCTCCGACTCTCACTCAGAACAAAGCAGCATCCATGAATTGGGGATAGATTCATCACTCCTGCACATGTGCAGAAGAGAAGGAGTGCCCAGAATATAATGCTACAGGCCATCGTAATGGATAACGAGGCACAGGCATGCAGTTCCCTAGTCTGCATCTCCAATGGGCTATGCAGGGTTGGGAAAACATGATACCCCTGGACTTGCATAGCTCATTGGGTATGCATGCCGGAGAACTAAAAGTGTCAAATGGAAAACAGGTTTCCCTTTGAAATGTAAAGCCAGACCGGGAGGGCCAATTCATCTACTTAATGCAGCTGGGGGAGCACTCAGTGTTTCACTGGGCAACTTGGCTTGGCCAGAGGTTGGCACCCCTTCACCCATTATAGCCAATCGGCACCTGGGAGACTGTGTCTCTTTTTTATATCAGAACTTTCTGCCAACAATTCAAACAGAAGATAACCTGCATGTGTCAGGTACTTTGGCAAGGAAATGGCGTGCTTCTTGTTTAGCCTCTGACAAACTGGCCTGCCGCCTGCTCCAAAGGCAATATCGGCTCTCCGTTCTCACTAAGAAGAGAGCCCTTATCCAAGCCCGCATCTCTGCGGCATCAAACAATTCGGCTGAACTCTTTAAAATCTGCAAGGAGCTGGCCAGCCCTGCTGCAGTCTCCACCTCTCCTGTACCCTCCCAGGCCCTCTGCACGGCACTGGCCTCTCACTTCATTTAAAAAACTCAGGACATCCTGTCCTCACACTCCTTCTATCACCTCCCCTCCTCTATTCCCTGCTCTCTCTCTGGCCCCTCTGCAGCTACCCCTCCTCCCTCCTTCTCTGCCTTTCCCCTTTTTTCTGCTGACGAGGTTTCGAGACAGGTCCGATCTACGAAAGTCTCGTCAAAACAGGTCCACCCCTGTTCCTCCAAAACTATCAAGGACCACATCGACTCTCTGGCGCCTGCCCTGGCCGACTTCTGCAATCACTCCTTCATCTATGGAGTCTTCCCATCCCCCCTCAAGCACTCCCTTGTGCACCCCCTTCTTAAGAAACCCTCTTCCGACCCCTCCTGCCCAGCTAACTATCGCCCAATCTCTATCACTCCCTTCCTGGGCAAGCTCCTGGAGAAACTGGCCATCTCCCAGCTTAATCTCCATGCTGAATCTGTTGGTAGTCTTCATGACCATCAGTCTGGCTTCAGAGCTGCTAGAAGCACGGAAACTGCTCTCCTGAACATCCGTGAGGACCTGCTCTCAAACCTTGACTCTAACACCCCTTGTGTTCTCATTTTGCTCGACCTCTCTTCTGCCTTTGACACTGTCAACCACACCATCCTGCTCAACCGTCTCTGTGATAACCTGGGTATCACTGGTCAGGCTCTGGCGTGGCTTACCTCCTTCCTCTCCAATCGACCCTCCCAGGTCCAACTGGGTTCCTTCCTCTCTGACATCTTTTTCTCTACCTGTGGTGACCCCAGGGATCTAACCTCTCCCCCTGGCTGTTCAACCAGGACCTGACACTTCTTGCTCACCGCATCGCCGCTCTCTGTCCCAACTTTCAGTGCTATGCGGATGATACCCAGCTCATTTTCAGGCTACCCTCGGCCTCCTCTTCCCCTTCCCTCATCTCTGACTGTCTTTCTGCTATCCAGGAATGGTGTGCCACCAACGACCTCTGCCTTAATGCCAGTAAGACTGAGATTCTACTTATCGGCACACCCACTCCCTCCTTCCCTGCAGCTCTCTGGCTGGCCTCCCTTGGCCCTCTTCCTGCTCCTACCTGCAAGACAAAAAACCTTGGGGTCATCTTCAACTCCACACTCTCTTTCTCTCCTCACATATCTGACGTCTCTAAGAAGTCAGACTACCAGCTAGACCTCCTCAGAGGAATCCTTCCTTTCCTCTCCTTCCCCTAGAAACTCACTGTCTTCAGAGCCCTGGTTCTCTCGAAGCTGGACTACTGTAACAACCTCTATCTAAATCTTCCTGCCTCTACTCTCCGCCCTTTGCAACTCATCCAGAACAGGACTGCAAGACTTGTCCTTGCCTCAAGCCCAGGGACCGTATCTCTCCAGGTCTGAAATTGCTACACTGGCTCCCAGTGGCTGCGAGGATTAAGTTCAAAACCCTCTGCATTGTCCACAAGGCCTTCTGAGGCCTTGGGCCAAAATACCTTCAACTCTCTCTTCCTAAATATCTTCCTTCTCGAGCTCTTCGCTCATCCACCTCCAACTACCTCAGGGTCAGCCGCTTCTCCAAGCAACGAGCTAGGGGTAGATCTCTCTCCGCAGCAGGGGCCTCCCTCTGGAACAGCCTTCCTGCCTCCCTGAAACTTGAGGAGAACCATCTCCGGTTCCGGAAGCACCTCAAAACCTTCTTCTTTGCCTCCGCTTTCTCTCCCTCTCTCCCCTGCTAAAATCACTGAACCTGCAGTGAAACTGCAACTGGGCCACTCACCGATCTCGGTCCTTGGCCCAGCCACTCTTCCCTGCACTGCCTACCTGCACTACGGGACTGTATCTGTATCCTACAGCCCCTTCTCCCAGCACTTACCTTGCTCTTGCCACCAGCTGGCCCTATTATTTATCTTGTATTCTACTAACCATGTACTGCACTCTCCTTGCACTTGCCACCAGCTGGCCCTATTATTTATCTTGTATTCTACTAACCATGTACTGCACTCTCCTTGCACTTGCCACCAGCTGGCCCTATTATTTATCTTGTATTCTACTAACCATGTACTGCACTTTCCCCTCTCCCCTTCCCCTTGCATTTTTCCCAGTCCCCCTACACTTGCACTTGCGCGATCTGAATGACACCTGGCCTAATAGGATCGTTGTCTGTTCTCCCCTTGTTCCCCCCCCCGCCTCGTCGCGCCTTGAAACACTTGTTTATAGGCGCGTTACAAATGCCATATCATATCATACTCTGGTGGGAGCCAGCTTAATACCATACTTTCACCAATCACTGCTTGTGCTGCCCTTGCCTAATGCCAGTGCCTTTGCTGATGCTGTCCTACCTTCATTATGCAGGCAGCATAAGGATATAATGAGGATATAACGGATAGGGTAAGTAGGTGTTACAACATTCCATATGTATGGTCCACAAACTGCTCCTTAGCAGGCACGAGTATTGTAGCACAAATTACGTTTAGGAATAAGTATGCACGAGGCTGTACTTTGGCCCACAGGACAGGAGTTAGGCATGATAATTCAATCCTTTCTCTTTTTGTGTTTTCGTTCTCTTGTCTGCCTTGCTTGTCTGTCTGTCTGCAAGGCACAATAGCTCAACTTATTACGGTCTGTGAGGAGTAGGGAAAGTGATGGCAGTCCATTAAACCACCCAATTTTTCACAGTATCCAGCAATAATGTCACTTGGGAAATGGCTGCCAGTTGGCGACATTTCCCTATGAATGCACCCTCCAGACAATCAAACTAATTCCCCAAATATTCTAGCATGGCAGCTAATAATATATAATGATACCCCTCCTAGAATATTTGTGGAAATAATTGTAGGGGGCAGGAATAAAAAATTGCCTACGTGGCGACTTTTTCACTGCGACATTATCACATGGAACCTTTTTCACCAATTCAAGCAAACATTTCCTTTAAACCTTCTAAAATTAAGCACATTCCACAATTATATAGATTTCATTAAAAAAACTCGACATGCAAGGTATCCATGCTTGTACAGTTATACCAAAATGTACCATTAAAAAGTAATTTCCGTGTGAATGAGCATGCAATCCCTTAACCAAGCATTGTTAACAATTCAGACATCCCTTCTCTTCCTTCAAATGCCTCTTGGTTTTATGCCTGCATGAGATTTCCGTTGAACCCGCATGTTTTTAGCACCATCTAAAAGCCCATAGATTCCATAGGAATCCATTGTAAATTTTGTCTGCAAAGCAGAATTTGCAGCAAATATTTGCATTTTTCACAGAACAGGGAGCACCATTAAAGAGTAAAGGCAATGTCCACTGTTTGTACTCTTTCAATTTCCACTATGTTTTGTAAAAGTTTAATATTTCATGTAGGGGGACCAACATTAGGCATACATACCATTGCTAAGATGTGTGTTCCCCTACCTGCTACTTACACTGTTTAAGAAAATGACTCCATGAATGCCAAAGGAAAATAAAGGGATGGAGTAAGAAACAATAAGTGCCATTATGTATTGCAAACAACAGAACTAAGGGTAAGTGATTGTATGTTGCTCCAGGCAGCTCCAGATCTGCTCAAGTAAAGATATTAGGAAAAAATCCGACCTGCTCACAGTACCTTCTGATTTGCTCCAGGCGAAATCTTTGTGCATAGGGCTCCAATTATTCAAAATGGTGCCTGTGTAATTTACAGAGTGCCCTTTGCTATTGCCCAGCTCCACACCTGACAGTGTGTGCTGTGATATAGCAGCATCCCCGAAATCATCAGCAGTGTAGAGTTATCTGTTTCTCTGATAGTGTGCACAGTTACCTAAGGGGCTAATATCTTTTACAGTGGGTGTAAGCGATCTATTAGCCCCACCTTTAACATAACCAAGGTTAAATAACAAATAGGCTACTGTATACTTATACAATATTTTACAATATTACCTTTTTAAAAGACATTTCGATAATCTAGCCATTTATATTGCAAAGGCAATAAATACAATCTGAGGTTGAAGTGTAATCTCTCTCTTCAGGAACACTAACCATTATCTCTTGTTTTCAATAGATGCTTCCACAGATACCTCACTCACATCTTTATATTCCTTTGACTTGTAGTCTCATTAGCACCTGTAAGAACGAATTAAATTACCGATAACACCAGTGCCGTTGCCTGGGGTCGTGCTAAACTTCCTGACATTAAGGGGGTAATTCATAGAATTTAGCGCACAAGTGGCGCACGCGGCTGGCGCACAGTGTGCGCGTGCGAATCCCTGCGCCAGCCGCGTGCGCCAAAACCCATTTCCGCGCACAGCGTATTCATGGATTCCAGCTACCAAAACCAGCTGTGGCGCACAGTGGCGCAGCGACCCTGCAGCAGCGCCAGTTACGCCCCCAAGAACGCCTCTCGCGCAGGGAAAAGCCATCAAAATCCCCAATCCAGCGCAAAGGGCTGTGCTAACCCTCAACCCAGCACGGCAAGCGGGCTACGTGTATCACTGGGGTGCGCGGGAAGGACCTCACGTCATTTCAGCTGGGTACGTGTATTTCAGGGGTGCGCTTGAAGTTCCACACGCGATTCTATCAGGGTACGTGTACATCAGGGGTGCGCGGGAAGTTTCACACGTGAATTCAGCAGGGTACGTGTATATCAGGGGTGCGCGGGAAGTTCCACACGCGAATGTCCTGGCTACGTGTATTTCGGGGTGTGCGGGAAGTTTCACACACAATATCAGCAGGGTACGTGTATTCCAGGGGTGCACGGGAAGTTCCACATGCGAATGTCCTGGCTACGTGTATCTTGGGGTGCGCGGGAAGTTTCACACGCGATATCAGCAGGGTACATGTATATCAGGGGTACGCGGGAAGTTCCACACGTGAATGTCCTGGCTACGTGTATTTCGGGGTGCGCGGGAAGTTTCACACGCGATATCAGCAGGGTACATGTATATCAGGGGTGCGCGGGAGGTTCCACACGCGAATGTCCTGGCTACGTGTATTTCGGGGTGCACAGGAAGTTTCACACGCGACATCAGCAGGGTACGTGTATTTCAGGGGTGCGCGGAAAGTATCACACACGATTCCATCAGGGTACGTGTATTACAGGGGTGCGCGGGGAGCACCACACGTGAATTGCACGTGTGGGTCCTCCCAGGTGTTTCCTCTACACCCTCCACGGCCCCTGCAGGTGGCCCACACCACAGGGGCCTACCCTGCACATGTCCTGCAGGCACCCCATCCACCATGGCCATGCCCCCCAGCCAACCCACATGTCAACTTGCACTACTGCCCACCAACGCATGTCCCCCTGCACACCCAGCCACCAGGGGCAGCCTCCACCAGGCCCCCACCCATGTCTCCCCCCACCCCCACCCCCCAGCAGTGCAGGGGCAGCCTCCACCAGGCCCCCACTCACGTCCCCTATCACCCCCACCCCCAGCAGTGCAGGGGCAGCCTCCACCAGGCCCCCACCCATGTCTCCCACCACCCCCAACCCCCAGCAGTGCAGGGGCAGCCTCCACCAGGCCCCCACCCATGTCTCCCACCACCCCCACCCCCAGCAGTGCAGGGGCAGCCTCCACCAGGCCCCCACTCATGTCTCCCAACACCCCCATCCCCCAGCAGTGCAGGGGCAGCCTCCACCAGGCCCCCACCCATGTCTTCCACCACCCCCAACCCCCAGAGTGCAGGGGCAGCCTCCACCAGGCCCCCACTCATGTCTCCCATCACCCCCACCCCCCAGCCACCAGGGGCAGCCTCCACCAGGCCCCCACCCATGTCTCCCACCACCCCCACCCCCCAGCAGTGCAGGGGCAGCCTCCACCAGGCCCCCACCCATGTCCCCTATCACCCCCACCCGCCAGCAGTGCAGGGGCAGCCTCCACCAGGCCCCCACCCATGTCTCCCACCACCCACACCCCCCAGCAGTGCAGGGGCAGCCTCCACCAGGCCCCCACCCATGTCTCCCACCACCCCAACCCCCAGCAGTGCAGGGGCAGCCTCCACCAGGCCCCCACCCATGTCTCCCACCACCCCCACCCCCAGCAGTGCAGGGGCAGCCTCCACCAGGCCCCCACTCATGTCTCCCAACACCCCCACCCCCCAGCAGTGCAGGGGCAGCCTCCACCAGGCCCCCACCCATGTCTCCCACCACCCCCACCCCCCAGAGTGCAGCGGCAGCCTCCACCAGGCCCCCACTCATCTCTCCCATCACCCCCACCCCCCAGCCACCCAATGGGTGTCAGTGAATCTCAAAACCCATATCATAATATGCATGAAACCAATGAGATGATACTACACATTGAAGTTTGATCAAAAAATATGTATTAAAGGAAACATAAATTGAATCAAAAATAAAGAAACAGAAATGGGAATGTACAAAAATGAAAAGAAGCATGTCCGTGAAAAAAAGCAAAACCAAAAATCATAATCCAATGGAATGGTGTCCAAAGTCACAGTCCACAAAAGAAAATCCAATGGAAAATTATAATTGAAAGCCATTGCTCCATGGGTAAATTGTGAAAGAAAAAGAAAATCCAACAGTGAACTATGTACAGACGAACAAGCCAGGGTCCATTATCCCAACAAAAGAAATGAAACCTATCTAACAACACTGACTAATAAAAAAAAACGATATGCAAAAATGTGGCCCATTGTCCAAAAGGTCCAAAAAAAATTCAAAAACAAAGGAAACCTAACACTAACTACATAACTATGTACAAGGGCAGCGGGCTAGTCTGACGGCTCACTTTTGGATGTCCCGGGCCAGGGCATCATCAAACTCCTGCTCAATGTCCCGGAGGCGGTCCTCCTCCATGGCCCCGAGGGTCCGCAGGGCCGTCGACGTGTCCACTTCCAACCCCCTGCGGATTGCCTCGCGGCACTCGGCCCGCCTCAGAGCCCTCCACATGGAGTTCTCCGCCCTGACCATTGTGAGCCGTGCCTCTTCCGCCCGCTGCCGCTCCGCACCTATGGCGTGGCTGCCACACGGAAGACACTCTCTGTCCTGGGTCCTCCTGCCCTCCGGCCGATGCCTGCCCCTCCGATGTTGAAGGCCCCGAGCCTTCATGGCTCCCACCACGTTGCTGCTGCTGCTGTGCCTCTGCCCGTGCACTGCCTCCTGCTGCCTGCACATTCTCCGCCGGCTGGGGGCAGTCGTTGATGTGGCCACCCCTGCTGGACGTCCGACTCCCGACTGTGGCAGGGATGCCTCCTCCACCAGCCTGGCCGCACCGTCAGAGGCAGCTCCACAGGGCACCCAGGTGACTGATGGGTGGGAAGATGGCACGGAGGACGACTGGCGCATGGGGGTTCAGTTGAGGAGGGGGTCGTACCAAGCCCCATCAAACGGAGGAATCCGGCCTGGGTGACCTGTCCCAGTAGGCCGACGCGGTCAACGAGCCATTCGAGATGACGTGCAGTCTCCTCATGAAAAGACTGCAGGTCACCTCGCATGGCCCGTTGACGCAATGCCACACCAGTCAAGACAGGCTCAACCCGGACCCGGATAGCCACGTCCGCAGGCAGAGGAAGGCCAGTTGTCGTTAGCTCATCCCCTGCCTGAAAACGGGTCTGGACGTAGGCATCCCTGCTGGTGCAAGATGATGCAGGGACAGGATCAGGGACAGGATTGCACACAGGCACCTCCGCGGCGGCCTGTGCTGCCTCCTGTCCCTGGTCCTGCACTGCACCACTAGCACCAGTGGGATCCCCACCTCCAGACCCCGTCTCTGTTGCTTGCACGGCCTCCTCCTCCACCAAACCCCCAACCAACCTGGATGACTCCGTGCCATCTTCCCCCGTTGGGCCCTGTGGGGTCCCAGCTGCCCCTTCTGCTGCCGAGGAGTCCAACTCCAACCTGCGCCTCTTGGACCTCCCCCCGGCAGCTGCGGCCTGGGACGCAGCACCGGACTCCTCACTCCCCGACGAGATCACAACATGGGAGGGGAGCCGGGCCTTGCGTCTCCGGCTGGCGGTGGGACCTTCTCCGCCCTCTTCATCAGTTGACGCTGCAGACAGGGAGAAATAAAACACAGGCATCAGGGCACTGTACAATGGACACATACACACATGACAGTTGTGCATGAGTGGCATTGGCAAACCTCAGACATGCCATTACAATCCACAACACACATGTCATTTCAACTCGCACACATGAGCCATACCACAGCCATATCGCAACTGCCAGCACCATCCATACACATACAACAGCATGAGCAGGCAAAGCTGAGCCAGACATCACATGCAACACAGGAAGTGCACTACACATGTACACACACCACCACACTTGCATGCATGTGTACACCTCTGCCAAGTGTCGCAGTGTTCAGATGGGCATCCATGTCAAATCTGCCAATCAGGCTTCCACATCCCGCTGTCACATGCATTCATGTTGCATCACTGTTGCACCCTTGTCAAATACACACAAATGCACATGTACACAGTGCTGATACATGCAGCTGAAAACAACATACATGCGTGACATCACGAACATGTCTACTTACATACACATTCATCCAAACATGTGTGCCCACACAACTGCATTTGGCATGCAAGCCTACACACACAAGCACCATCCATGTCTCACACATTACAGCCCTCACGGCCCTGTACACCCCCACCCATACTCGACCCCATACAAACAGATGTGCAACCTGCACACTACTGAAACATCACCACAAGCACAGCTCACAATCATGATGCATGTACACTTACCGCTCGACTCCAGACGGGTCTTCCTCTCAAGGACCTGGACGTGGAGCGCTGGGGATATGCGTTCCAGGACCCTCATCTGATCTTCCGACAAGTGGCCCCGGTGCCCCTTAGCATCTGCTGCCTTCAAGAGGCACCGGGCCTTGTTCAGGGTCCTGGACCTGAAGTCCTCCCAGCGCTTCTTGACATGTTGTAAGTCGCGGACTGCCACCCCCTCCGCGTTGATGGCAGTCACGATGTCACTCCAGATCCGAGTCCGTCCTTCCTTGTCGGCGCGGGAACTTACGAAGAGGGCATCATACTGCCCCAGGACCTGCTCCACCAGGACACCAACTTCCCTGGCACTGAAGCTGGTGCCCCTCTGCCTCTCTGGCCGGGGGTTGTCAGTGGTGCCAGATGTTGCAGTGCCCGACATGACAACCCCAGAGGCAGGAGTGGGTGGGCAACTGGGTCCTGGGGCTGGGCTGTGGAGCGATGGAATCCCAGTCGGGAGTCTTCGGTTCCAGCAGGGGTGGTCACAGCAACAGCACCCCTGGCTGATGTGCAGGCAGCAAATGGCAGGGCACGTGGGCAGCAGGCAGTCAGGCAGCAGCAGATGGCAGGTGGGAGCGTGCTCGGGGCTCTGGGGGGCAGTAATTTGGCCTTCTGGGCAGGAGCGTGGTCTTCTGTGTGCTCACGCGTGGCCAGCTTGATATGGAGTGATTTGGCACGTGAAAATTCTGCACGTCAGCGTGTAATTCGAGGAAAGGCCCTTAGCGCATAAGTGCTTCTGCACGCATACGCAATTTCATTGGACAGAAGGCCCCTCAAGCGCAAGTGCCCCTGTGACGTGACGCGCACAGGCGTGCATGGCCATTTGAGCGCGCGTGAAAAACTGCACGTCCGCGTGTAATACGAGGAAAGGGCCCATGCGCCTAAGTGACGTGACGCGCGCGGGCGTGCATGGGCATTTCAGCGCGTGTGAAAAACTGCACGTCCGCATGTAATACGAGGAAAGGGCCCATGCGCGTAAGTGACGTGATGCGCGCAGGCGTTTCCCTCAGCACGGGTTAAAGGTGAGCGGGCCCAGCAGTTCGCTGTACGTGCCTTTCGTGGAGACCGACGTGTGTTGCTGCTTCCTGTTGTTTCGCGCGCCATCACAACTTCACAGCTATCAAGGACGTATCTCTTCTTTTGGTGGGGGTATTGGCTACGTGTGTTTTTCTGCATCGCGCTAGTCAGACGGTGAGTCGCACACGCTCTTTTTCCCACTGCGGGTGCCCCTGTGTATCGCACCCATTTTCGATTTCATAGTAGCCTGCGTGTCCCACGCGTACGCGTTATTCGTGTTACTGGGTGCCACCGCGTACTGCGGGAGGTTGAATCCACGCACGTAGGCTGCAGGGTTGCGTGCACGGTTTTACTGCAGTTTTGGGGTGCCTGAGCGTTGCGTGACCCGTCACTACATCACTGGGGTCACATACAGCCTTGCAAGTGCAGGGGGGCTGTTAACATCTTGCTTCCCACCCCCTTCACCCCAATTGCCCAGGTCAATTGTGGTGTACACCTCCCATTGGCACCACTCCATTTGTGCCGGCACTACTACATCTGTACCATGGTTGGGAGGCCACCAAAGGTGAGGGGCGCCTCAGCTGGGCGTCCTCCTCATGGCGGGCGTGGTCGGGGACGTGGCTGTGGTGACCAGGGAGTAGGGGGACTCCAGGGTGTCCAGGGCAGCCACAGAGGGGGAAGAGGCAGGGGTGCGCCACTTGAGCACAATGTTGTGCGATGTGTAGGTGCAGTCATGCCACCACCCCCTGTGGTTCCGGGGGATGCAGCTTCTGCATCTGGCACTGGCGCCCGTGTGACCCGGCAGTCCGTTCCATCGACTGCCACGGGCCCAAGGGTAGTGGCAGCTGCAGGTGCAGCTGTGGACACCGCCACCCAGGCTCAGGGTCTGCCAGCGCAGCCTGCGTTGGCACTTGAGGAGCCCTTGGTAGATCTCCAACTGGCCAGGAGGGAAACCATAGGGGTAGGCCGGGCTGCTCAGACCAAGACACGTGTCCCTGGGGCAGTCATGTCATCTGCTGCCCCGAAAAGCCGGGTGTTGGCAAGTGCAGGGGCAGATGCACCCAACAGCACCCCGGTTGTGAGTCTGCCAAACAGGACCGTTGCGGTCAATGACCCTGCCACAGCTGATGTTGCTGCGCAGGGTCCATTAGTAGGCACCCAGCTGCCACTGACACAAGTCAGGCCTTTGGTCATCCCTCCACCCGCCACTCCCTTGGCTCAATCCACCAAACCCACTGGCCATACTGGTCAGGGCGGCATTAGCAAGCCAGGGTCTGCGCCACTGTCCAAGAGGAGGAAGGTTGCACCTGCAGCACAGGCTGGGACCCCACACACAGCCACGACCTCCTGCACATCGAGGAAGAAGCCTTTCTGCAAGCAGGAACTGGACTTCCTCGTGGACTACGTGCAGGGCCACAGCCGTGACATGCTAGTGGGTGCCAATAGTCAGACTACGGCTGCCCAACGTGACACCCACTGGAAGCATGTTGCGGAACATGTCAGTTCATTCGGCCATGAGGTGCGCACGGCGCAAGAGTGCAAAAACTGTTGGAATGACATCAAACGCAGCACTAAGGCTAAGCGTGCCTCTAATTACAACTTGACTCTGGTGACTGGCGGTGGGCCTGCACCAGAGGAGGAAGAGCTCACTCCGCATGAGGCATCGTTGCGGAGTTCATACCACCTGAATTGGTCGAAGGAGTGGGAGAGATGCTGGACTTTGATGCCCAGTCCAGTGAGTGTTGATGCGTGTTTGTTGAGGACGTGTGTGTTTCACTTGTGGGATGTGTTGTGCATGATTGCCGCTACATGTGACGTGTACATGGTTCTGATGTGTAAGTAATGCAATGCTTCAGTCATGCATGTCTCCTCTGCCTGCATGCGGGGACTCCAGGTAGGCATGCTCCCTTGCTCCTCCTCTGCCACTCTGCACCCCAGTTCCACCTTTGCACTGGTGTTCTTCAATCTTGCCAATGTGTACTTTCTTGTTCATGCGTCCTATGTAGATGCTAACTTCCAGCGTAGAATCTGCCAAACATATGCCGTGTGGTAGAGCCTTAGTACTTGATGCAGGGTATCTCACTTGTACTGTGCATAGGTCAGATGTCCCGCAGGGACATGAGTGCCCATTCATGCTCCATGTGCATTGCACGCATGCCCCTATGTGTCCTTGACTGGATGATCACTGTAATACAAGTCCTTGGTTACATACATTGCCTGCCATCTCATCAGCCTTCCCATGTCAACTGTGGCTCAGTCCTGCGTTGCACACATGTTTAGGGTCTGACAATCTGTGTGGCTCACAGGCCTCAGCCTGTTCAATGGCTAATGACTCTGTCCAACTGTTGTTGTGTCTTCTTCACACATGGGCGGAATCCAGAGTTTTCATCATGTGTCCTGCTTACTGTCCCAGCATCATTTGCAGTGTTGTTACTTGAATCACATTAAGCTGTTGATGTCAGTCAACACTGCCTGTCAATACACAGGTGTATGGTCAGCCTTTTGATACCATGCTAGGCATCCCTGCTTTGGTACTGGGATGGAGGGGTGCTTGGCTTCTAGATATGGTACACATTGAATGCACAATGCACGTGATGTCTGAATTTGACATTGCACTGCCTTCACATTTCCTGGCACACACCATGGAGTCCTTGTACATGTAGGTAGTGAGTGGCGTACACATTTTCTGCACTGCATAGACCCACTTCCATGGAAACTGCCACCTTTCAACAGGTCTGATCACAGAAGCAATTCAAAGTTGACCCAGCATGCATGCCAGGTTATATGTTGTGTGTCACATGTCTGCCTGATGCGTTTGCTGTCGGTGTGTGTGTGTGTTGTGTGCTTCTGACATGTGTAGTGACCTTTTTTCTCTCTATTTTTCAGGTGATGATGCAATGGAGGCGGAGGATGGTGTTGTCATGCCAGACACAGGGTTGTTACCACTACATAAACCCGGCACTAGTGGGGGTCGTGGGGTGGTAGGCCACGAAAACCCCCAAGTGCTACAGTCCATCTTGTCTCTGGCTGCCTATGAGTCCAGCCTTGATGACGACTCTGACGTCCATGTTGAGTTGGATGAGCATCAAGTCCATGTGTCAGGGGTGAGTAATTCTGATGTGGACACTCCTCTGTCTGCGACACCTGCACTGAGGGATCAGACAGTCTTGGTTCCTCCGCCCGTGGTGGATCGGGACGCAGGGTCACCCTCCACACCAGTCACTGATGTGCCTGGGACATCACGTCGACGGGGGCATGTAGTCGTGCAGCCGCGGGCGGTGCCAACACAGCGAGGACCCCCGGTCCTTGGGTCCCGCAGGGGTCAAGCCCGGCAACGCGGTCGCCGCGCGCAACCACAGTATACTGAGTGGGAGCAAGACATGACTGCCAATTCAGAACTGCAGGGGGCAGCAATGGAGAACATCGCTGAGAGCATGGAGCGTGTGGCCCGATCTGTGCTCCCCCTTGCTAGGCAGGTGCTTCTCCAGCAGCAGGCGGCACGGTCCACGGCCCGCTCGCTCAGGCTGGGCATGGCGGCCTCAGACAGGGCACGCCAGGCTGAAATGTCGTCTCTGCGTCAAGCAATTGCTGCTCACGCAGAGGCGCACATGGATGCCCTGAGGGATGAGTATGCTTCCCTCAGATCAACTCTGGGTGTCCTTATGATGTCCCAGAGGCAGCAGGCAGAGGAGAGGTTTGCACAGCTTGAACGTACCATCTCGGCTGAGCTACAGGCTTGCCGGGAGGTGCAGCGGTTGTCCAGCCAGGCCTTGCAGGAGGAACTCTGTGTTACACGTGCTACCTTGCAAGAGGAAGCATGTGTATCACGTGAGGTTCTGCATGCAGACCTACGTCACATCGCCACACAGAACCAGGCTCACCCGTCCGGCAGATTTGCTGCCGACGAGGGGCAAGCTGCGGCTAGGCGTGGCCAGGCTACTGTGCCACGTCCTCCTTTCCAGGATGAGCCAGACTCGGACGACCATCTATCTCCCACATAGGTCGGGCTGTGCAGGCGTTGAGCCCATGGAGGTTTTTTTTTTGGCTCAGCATCATCGCATGTGGATGTTGAGCAGCACCCTGTACCTCCCCCCTCCTGGGTGCCTCCCCTCCCCCCCGGGTTGTATGTGGCCATTTTTGATTTTTCTTTTAGTTTAGTTAGTTAAGTTTCTGTTTGATAGTTAGTTTAATTAGGTAATGTAGGTTTTCCATAGTTAGTGTAACTAGTTAATATAGTTTAAAATTGCTTGTCTATTGTGCTTTCATGTGACGGTGCAGTGCTTTGTGGCTTTTGAAGGCATCCACTGTCTGTTCCAGCTGGGCCCTTCAGGCTTGTCTTGTGTATGTGTTTGCTGCTTGGGGTCCTTGACTCACATATGCCACTCCTGCCTCCCTTATCCATGGGCTCGCAAGGATGGTTCGGTGTCACAAACTTTTACACAAGGGCTTTGGACTGTCATATCTGTGGCATGTCTGGTGCTGTGTGACTTGTGTTTACACCCCTAGTGGGGATGATTTTGGTGTTATTGTCCACTGTTCAGCTTTTGCTAGATGGGGTGTTTCATGATTAATGTGTACATTTATTGCTATGCATTGTGTAGTATGTTTCTTATCTTTACTGTACACGTGCTTGTTGCAATTCATGCTGTAGATAGTGTTCCACACTTTGGATGTGAAAGACGGACTGATGGTGTGATTTATGATGTGACTCTCTGACATGGTCAAGTAATGAGATGCCTGAAGAGACACACACAGATGACTTTGAAGCATTAATCATGTGTTTCATGACCTTTCTGCAGGGGGATGAGCCTCCAGAGCACCTTTGCCAGCAGACATGGCCCATTGGACGACGGAATTCTGGACACGTTTGTTGGTGCCCACATGCACATGTGTGCACAAGCAGAGGCACAGGGATTGCAGACCTACATCCTAGAACTGCTGACGTGTTCCAAGGAACTCCAGGCAAGGTGAGCAGCACAGGGGGGCCACAACACAGCAAAGCTTGCACCAGGCGAGTTGCACATGCAGGCTTAGTCACAGCACTGAGGGTGAGCTTGGACGAATATTGGTGTCGAAGCACACAATGCAGCTCAGATGTGTTGGTGGACTGATGGCTGTTGATTGTAAGGTTGTCTGGGACACCTGCAGGGGCAGTGGCACATACCCTCCAGTATACCAAGGTCCATCGAGGCACTTGTATCAACCATGTAGCCTTCCGAGACATGGAAAGGGGCAGCTCACAGGGACATATAGCAAGGGACATACTCGGGTGCAGTGCATTTCATTTCCATGTACTTTATGATAAATGCACTGCCAACTTTGTTTCGGTCATGGTGGTACGCAACTTGCTCTGAAGTCATGGCTTGCTATATGGGTCTGTCTGCTTTCCCAGGGATCATTGCATGTTGTGTGAATTGTGACACATTGGTGTTCCATTTGCCACGCACCCACCGGCGGCTGACTTACTGCATTGACTGTGTATGACCCATCACAGGGGTAATGTTATATATGGGTACAAAGCATCTACACCAGATTGTCTGTTTGTAGAGTAGTTTGTTGCTATGGGGCATGTTTGGTGGTGTGTTGTTGTGTAATTGGCACGTACAGGTTGTTGACTGTGGCTCTCTTTGCAGCATTGCAGTGCTTCTGTAACCGGACCTGAGAATGCGCAGGCAGGAGGCCAGCACTCAAAACCAGAGCTAAGTGTCTTGTTGTTTTTCTTTCAAACTGCTCTGCAAAGGCTTGCTGGGGGGTGCACTAATGCATGGATGTATGTGTAATTCAATTTGGTATGTTTTTTCCCCCTAATCACCCGGAATCCTATGCAATTTTGAACCCTGTACCCTCTACCCGGTGTTCCTGCTTCCCGTACCTATCCAAGCAACGTTACCTAAGCCTCTTTCCCCGCTGGGGTTGCGGATGCCTGTGTAAGCCCCGAACTTGCAGGTGCCAAAACCCTAGAGGGGGTGGTTGGTTCGTACCACTCCTAAGCCTGGACTACAGAAGGCCATGACAATGATGTCCAAGTTTGTTTGGATTGTGTATGTGTTCATGCAGGTAGTACATTTTCGTGCATTCCCTACTTTCATGTGTCATTCCTCCTCCCCTCTCCTGCCACTCATTCCAGTTATCCAGTGTGCCAACACCTGTCCCAACTGCATATCCCTGAACCTCCTTCCCCACCAGGGTCTCAGGGGCCTGTGTGAGTTTGACCTTGCAGGCACCCAGGACACAGTGGGGGTGGTTGTTTCGTGACACTCCGGCGCCTGTACACAGGACCTGTGACAGTACACATCCGTTCATGGTGCATCATCCTATGTTATGTACCACACATGGTTCACATCCTGTTGTGACATTGTTTTACTGTGCTACCTTGGTTGTTGCATCATTGTGGTAGTACTTGGCCTTTGTGAGGTACTGCTACGTCAAGTCATCTACTGGAGGGTGTTCTTGTTCGTTTTTATGCCTTGGATTTTGTGATTTTGGAAATGAGTGTGGATTCTGAGGGTGCAGGCACCTTTTTACACACAAGGTGGGAGATGGTGACGAAGGGTAAAGGTGATCCTGTGGCCAGGTGGAATTGAGGGTTGAAGGCTCCATGACCCAGGTGCAGTTGTTCAGTGGGTCATGGTCATTTGTGAGGGAGGGGGGGTGTTGTTGATAGTTACCTTGCCCTGCAGTGTGATGGGAACCCTGACATTGTAATGGTGGTATCCTATGTACATGTTGTGTTCTGCTGATCAATGCCTGTTCATGTGTTGTGTTTACCTTTCAGGTGCGAGGGGATAGTTATGGTTTGACATGCTGGGGTGTACACATGGTGAATGTTCACATGTGATGTGTAGAGAACACTGATGGTCACTTGATTGCACATGCATATGTTGAGTGCATGTCCTTGCTGACCCACACACTTGCACTCTGATGCACTACATGTACTCCCACCTTTGCATATCCACGTGTACACTGTTTGCCTTCTGGTGCCCACTGTGTCCCTGCAGCACATGTTCTGTGACCAATTATGGATCCTGTACATGCCTAATTTGCTTTTTGATGTGGTCTGTCGCTTAGATGTGATGCTCAGGGCGTGCATCACACACAATGGCTGTTCACTGTGCTGTGCGCTGAGCAGTGTGTTGCAGGAGTAGGACACAGCACACAGAAGCTGCAGTGATGATTTTGCAAAGCACAATGTGCATGTAGACAGGCATTCATTGTTATGTTACGTCTACAACTCTTGTAATGCATTTGGAAATGATTTATTTTGGGTGGGAGGTTGTTGGTCACTCATTTCATCTGATTCCAGGTCAGGCATCATTGTCTGATGCCACTGTACATTTTGGACATGGCAATGTGTACCTTATTGTTACTGTGTTGGTGTATGGGTATTGCTTGCCATGTCATGTTGTGGTTTGGGAGGGTTTGAGTGACATAACAGTGATGGCCATGGCCTGTTTTGCAGGTGTGTGTGATGCACACCTTGCATGTCAGGGTCATCCGCTTCTCAAAGCAACTAGCTGGGGGTAGATCTCTCTCCGCGGCAGGGCCCTCCCTCTGGAACAGCCTTCCTGTCTTACTGGAACTTGAGGGGAACCATCTCCGGCTCGGGAAGCACCTCAAGACCTTCCTCTTTGCTTCTGCTTTCTCTCTGCCTCTCCCTTGCAAAATTCTTTACTGGAACTGCACTGGATCTGCAACTGGGCCACTCTTACCGACCTCGGTCCCTGGCCCAGCCACTCTCCACTTGCACTGCCTCCCTGGCAACCCCTGCACTGCAGTACTGTCTCTCTATCCCTACAGCCCCCCCTTCCCAGCACTTGTCTGCACTTACCTTTGCAGTTGCCACCAGCTGGCCTATGTATTTGTTTTTTGGTCTACTTCCCCTGTACTGCACCCCCCCCTCCCCTTCCCCTTGCACTTTTCCCTTCCCCCTACCCCTGCACTTGCACAATCTAAATGACACCTGGCCTAGTAGTACCGTTGTCTGTCTTCCATTGTTCCCCCCTCCCTGCCTCATCGCACCTTGAAATACTTGTGTATAGGCCATATCATGTCATGTCATATGTGTGCCTTTTGGTCACACAGGATAGCTTCTGTTTAAGTAGCTAGGGATGCAGAAAATGTGGCACTTCCATGGCAACTATCTCAGGGTGGTAGGGTTGTGACAGTTGACTGTCTCTTTGTCATCATCGATTGTCACCTGGTATGTGCCAGGCCTGTGTGCACTCCGCAGGGGTGGGAGTTTAGGTGAAAAATGTGGCCACAAGCTGGGTCCGGGCTTCCTCGCTACGTGCCCTGTCCCCTCCCATAGGCAGCGCCTGTGCCTGTGGTTGGGGATGTGGGGGCACCACCATGTACACCGGGATGCCCTGCCGTGTTGCAACATTGTGCAGGACACATGCTGCCACAATGATCCTGCACACTACTGGTGGTGCATAGAGTAGCTGCCCGCCAGAGCGGTCAAGGGAGCGGAAACGTGACTTGAGCACTCCGAATGTGCGCTCCACTATGGCCCTGGTTGCAATATGGGCGGCGTTGTATCTTACCTGGGGTGGTGTGGTGGGGTTCCGGATTGGCGTCATCATGTGGTTGCTCAGAGGGTAGGCACTGTCCCCTGGGGAGGTGTAAATGGTTGTGATTATTGTGGTTTGTTTATTTGTGTGTGTGTGTGTGACATGCATCCATGTGCAAGGGCATTTGTACTCACCTAGGAGCCATGTGTCGCCATGCTGCCCAGCATCCAGGGCCCGGCTCAGGGTGGACATTCTGTATATGAAACTGTCATGGGTGGAGCCAGGGTAGTTTGCATAGACAGAGGTGATGATTCCCTTTGCATGGCATACCACCTGTACATTGATGGAATGCCAGTGCTTGTGGTTTCGGTAGATGTGCTCAGTGGCCCTAGGTGGACGTAGGGCCACATGGGTGCAATCTATGGCACCAAGCACTTTGGGGAAGTGTGCTACCCTGAAAAAATCCAGGACAACGGCCTGCCTTTCTGCAGGTGTTCTGGGCATTTATATGTGCCTGCGGACTGAGGGGCGCGCTGCCATGATTGCCAAGACCTGGTGTAGGCAGTGTGACTGCGTGGCCTGTGAGACCCCCCCCACTATGGCAGTAGTCCGCTGAAATGACCCAGTGGCCAAAAAATGCAGGACATTGAGCAGCTTCTCCAAGGGGCTCAATGCTTGGGAGCAAAGGGTGGAGGATGTAAGGTCATCTTCCCACTCCCTGACCAGGTCTAGGATGATGTGGGGTGGAAACCTATACCTGCCATAGACCTGGTCGTCAGGCATCCCAAAAAGGCTTGTCCGTGGTGCGAAAATGCGTGCCCTGGCTATTCTCCTCCTCCTGCGGTGTCCCACGATCAGTGCTGCGACAAATGGGGCATTCATCGTAGCTGTATATACATGTTTGTTGTTTGTGCGCACTTTTATACTGTGCACGGGGACGCTTCCGCCTGCCTTCGTGTGGCGGACGCGTTGACGCCTGTGTGCATCTTTTGCCGTGCGCGGGTTTCCCGTATTCAAATCCATGAATACGGGTTGTTCGTGTGCGTGTGGGCGTTCCGTGTAGTTCCCTGCAGTACTTCCCCAGTTACGCCTTCTTTTTCACGCGTTATTCCCCATTCCGCATGTTACGCCCACTGTTCCGCCCACTTTGGTTGTGTGCGGCGCGCTATGTGCGCTTTTGCTGTGCGCGTAGCGCACGCCGTGTATGACTGCGTGCGCCATGGCTGGAATGGGCGCACGGACAGCGGGAAACACGCGCAGCGTCTTGCTTGCATCGCACACGTGCGCGTGCGCTGCGTTTCTCGCACTTGCGCTACCTTGCGCCTGCTTGCGCTGGGATTTTCGGCACACGTTTGCTCCATGAATCGACCCCTAAGTGTGCAGGCTCCTCGAAATTCTTCTAAAACATCTAAGTAATTTTGAGAGGACTAAGAGCCTTTGAGACTACTCCCGTATCTCCAAAAATATCATTCCACTGCAGTGTTCAAATGTAAGGGAGGTTTCAAGGCAGCTGGAGACATGCTATGATGGTCACAAATTGAAGTTTGAGGTACTTTGGTGGTCAGAATAACCGAATAAAATAGCTTAGTGGGTAAACATGTCCCGTTGCAGAAAAACTGGTGTATCAGAGATTTAAATGTAGCATTGGAAAACAGAGCCTTTAACACTTCTGAAATCAACAAAATGAGTACCAGTGAGTTGGAAAATAAAACTGTTGTTCCTCTTCTAAATAATTCCATTTGTGCTTAATGCTGCCAAACAACAATTGGAATTGTTTCTCAGCACTATATTACTATTTTCCCTCTAACCCAGTAGTACACTTAAATGACTTCAGAAGTGGCTTTGGACAAAAGGACACACGGGGTCACCCCATTTTGGCTCATAGAATCATGGACAGCGAATCCGATAGTCAGGACATGTGCTCTCAGCAGAGGAGGGAAAAGGACTGTGTGTCCCTGGACCAAAATGATCTTCTTCAGTGCACAAACTGGCAGCAGTAATGTGAGTGTGAGTGGGATGGACCAGCTGGAGATGCACATTGGCATATCAACATTTCCATTTTCTAGCACTGTGTCCTTGCCACCTTCCCAAATGTCCTCCAGTGTGAGGGACAGGCTTTTCATTAGAAGGCAGTACACCTAACCGACCCCTCAGCCTTCACTGGTTGTGACTCTTGTCCCCACCCAGAATTGGAGGGCTTTGAATTTATATTCTCTCGATGTGCTGCATATATGGTTGTTGGTTTGGCAGGTGGGGACTGTTATGCCTCAGTTTACCTGATGGTTGTTGAGCAGAAGAAGTGGGGAAGGATGGTGACACTGGTGACTCATCCTCCATTCCTTACTAACCACACCAATGGTTACTGATGTTTCCTAATCCTATTTTTGGAGCACTGACGATTAGTATCAAAGGTGTTCGGATGCACGTACAGCATCCCAGCCAGGCAAAGAGGTTTAGGCTTAGAAACATCTATTAACAAGAGCCACAGTATGACCAGGTTGATTTTTGCGAGGTAGAAGGCACACATATCACTTGTAGTTGGTTTTGACACCTAATATCATATTGAACACACAATGAGCAACACATGTATTAATGTTGTGGTTGCAGAGGTTATAGATATGGCAGTGTGTTATAGGCCCTGTGTTTAGAAATAGTACATAAATGTATGTTTTGAATGAAGTGCAGGAACAGAGCTGAAGTAGGTGAAGAGAGACAATGGCAGAGAAGAGTCAGAAAGGTATTGTGGTAAACGCAAGGACAGCGGGTAGTCATGGCAGTGCCACCATATTGCATTTCAAAGCCTAGCACACAATGAACAGAATGAAGACCCTAATGTGGATCTGAGGCTCTGTTTAGCTCAGTCCCAAGACAAATCCCTTTTCCATCCCCCAAAATAGAAGCCGAGGTCAGAGGTACCAGCAAGGCACAGAGAAACGCTAATTGTAGCCAGTTGCAGAACTCAAAGACATTGGGAATGGAATGTTAGTTGTGGGGAGGGGAGGTAGGGATGCACCCTTTAAAGGACAAATAGGGCACAGGGTTTTGTGATGCCTACAGGCCAGGTGAAGATTTAGAACACTACTGCCCTCATCCATGGAGCGTTCATCCCATTTGAATTACAAGTAGACACATAGCCAAAGCAAATACATCCCTGAAATTCAGCTTCAAGAGTGGTGCCCTGGTCACGTCATTACTGGGCACCTGAGGTCTGAAGGAGATAAGGGGGGGAACCGTGTCTGGAATGTACCGTGATTTGGGATAGGAGAAGCAGAGGTGATGTCAGTAAATGTTGTCCATTTTCAGGGGTGCATCTTGTGTGCGCCACAGCGTCTGGTAATATGGGAAGGCCCATTGTCTTATCAAAGAAGAGTTGGCCTTGCCAGTCTTAATTTGAACGTACCTGGGTCTTAGGGGTGCACATCATGTGATGGTTAAGATTTATTAGTGTATCAATATACCTGTTAGCCAATCATGTACTCAAATTCAATAGTGACAATGTAGGGGGCCATGTGGCTAGGAATGAGCTTAGATATGGTGCAGCTAATCAGTCCAGGGACTATAAGGGTGTATTAGTTTGTTATTTGAGTGGTATCCAACGAGGGTGGTGGGATGAAATGGTAACCTATTTATGATAATGCGCGCAATATAACCTATATACCCTGTAACTTTTTGGGGCGTGATGAGCTCTGTGTCAGTTTGGTTCTACGGGACCGTCTGAGACCTTTGGGTATAAAGCAGTACAGTAGTTGTTTGACATTCTTGAATTATTTTTATCATACAGGTTTTCTGTCACGTCTCTCGACGAGGGTCCACAGTTAAGTGGCCTTGTGCTCATTGAACCCTATATTGAATACAATATCTGATCCTTACCAGGATACAGGTAGGCTTAAGTGGGGATACATCCTTCATGTGATGTGTGATGTTTATCTGATGCCTCATGCTGCCTGTTCGCATGATATTGATTCAGAAGCCTCCTACCAAGGTGCCTCCTACCAATGAAAGGGCACTCACATTCACAAAAAGATAGCCAGGCAGCAGCATTTGTTTGAATGCATATTTGATTGATATGGTGCCCCGAATAGCAGACAACACATGACAGTCCCACAGTATAGTAACATGATACCTGTTACCAGATGTGTTTGCCACAAATTCCTGACAGCATAAGAACCTCAATCCACACCTTAATCTGACCAACCTGAAGAAAGTATAGAAAAAGGTCAAACAAAATCATTTGTTTATCGCAGTTTGGGAAAAGAAATATTTATAGGTTCTGTGTGAGTGATAAGCACAACCTGCTTCTAAACATCTGTCTCACATGGGCACAATAAGCTTACTGTTATTTCTGGGAAGCCACGTCTCATAGTATGCCAGACGGGCCTCTCCTTATGGTCTATCACTTCCTCAATCAAATTTTTGTTTTTTTTATCTGGAAATGTCTGTCCTGCATATTTCTCGCTAATTCCAAAACGATAAGGTAATTTCAGAATATCGTATTTTTAATTTGCATGTCTTGCATGTACTTGACTCAATGCCGAGCCCACAGCTGCAGTCAGCTGCCTTCCGATCGTCAAACCTAAGCGCAACTGACCTTGCGCTCATCAACTGATCCAGTTGGGCCTGACTCAAACGCCCCATGCACTTAATTCACCAAAAAAGAAACATACGTGAGAGCACAGCACATCCCCACCAGACACTTATAATTGTAATGTATTTATTCCATATTATGCTAACCTGCGTGGCCTTTCTCTGCTAATGTTAACATGCAACACACTGTTCAATTACGCGATTGTAAGGCTGAACCATAGTTACTTTGAAACACATAAATGCGGGCAACACCAGCGCTCTCAGATAGTTACAAGGTTCTTCAAATGCATGCATTTATGTATTTATTGCATTTATACAGCGCACAGAAGCCCTCAGGCATCATAACATGAAAAATGTGCAGTTTGGAGGTTGCCTGAGTGAAATCATGAATTAAGAATGTAAATTAGATCTTAGAAATGATGGTTTGCCACAGCGTTTTTACAGTGTATAAAGAATGAACCAAGTACATTTTTGGATGATAAAATCTGATTAAAAGAGGTGCGCCACGCATCTCTCGCTGTCGTGAGCTGTGGTGGCACGTTTGTCTTGCGGGTTTAGTCATTACTGTTGACGGTTCAATTGACACTTCTACAACTACTGTGGAAACAAGCGTGTGCTTCTTTCTGATGAAAATAAATATCAAGTTACCGACATACTTCTGACACAACTTGACCCCTTTACTCAGTCACGCTCTTCAACCCCAATTGAGTGAGGTATAGAAATGCGACTGCTCCTAGGGATTATTTGGATGGAAAGAATAAACTGGGGAAGTTTTCCATAAGAATGAGAGCCCTAATTGAGAGCAGATAGGTTTCATATTGTTAAGCATCCTTGAAACATGTCTGTCCACCTTGAAAGCAGATGTCCCGACAAATGCAAGCCACCAGGGGGTGCGTGAGCATGGCTGCCTGAGCCTGCGTCTCCTCAATCAGGCTGAATTATTCTATAAATAAAGCAGTATAAATTGCAATTCTGCAGTCTTCCCTCCTCTGTTCCCGTCACTTACCTTCTGGGGCTCTTCTGACTCCATTCCCAGCGAAAATCGGATCCGCTTTGATCGACATCGGCTCGAGACTCGGGACAACCTCCTCCTGCTCTTTGACCAGGCCGGCACTGTGGGATCCTTCCCGCCTCAAAGACATCCCAGGTGGCAGTCATCCCCTCTTGCCATCGCACTCCCGGCGCCAGCGGCAACCCCTGAATCCTCCACCTGCCCTGTGCAGCCCCCTGAGCCCCTCTCCTCGGTTCGGGGTCTGGGTGTAGTTACGGCCGTCCACGGAGCCAGCATCGGTCCAGCGTCGGGGTCTCTTCCACCACCATACTCCACGCGGCCCTTGGTGCCTGCCTTCATTGCACCGGGTCCGGTCCCTCCTCTTCCACACACAGAGCCCCGGTGACGGTGTGGGTCAGGTCCGGCCTGAGCAGCATCGACTCGAGCCCCGTGACAGCCTCCTCCTGCTCCTTCATCAGGGCTGCTCTGCGGGATCTTTCCTGCCTTGCTGTCATCCAAGGCGGCAGTCATCCCCGCCCTCCACTGCACACCTGGTGCCAGCGGCAACCCCTGGAACCTCCACACGCCCTGTGCTTCCCCCGGAGCTCCTCTCCCTGGTCGGAAGTCCGGGTGCAGCTACAACCAACTCCAGTCCAGCTACAATCTGGGTCTGGGCCCTCCGCTTCCACACCCAGGGTCCCGGCGGATGGCGAGGGTTAGATCTGACGACAGCAGCTTCAGCTCGAGCCCCGGGTTGGCCTCCTCCCGCTCTGTTATCAGGCCGGCCCTGCGGGATCCTTCCCGCCTCGCTGACATCCAAGGCAGCAGTCATCCCCGCCCACCTCTGCACACCTGGCGCCAGTGGCAATCCCCTGGATCCTCCATCCGCCATCTGCAGCCCCCGGAGCACCTCTCCTGGGTCACAGCCATCCACCGAACCAGCATCTGACCAACTTTGGGATCTCTCCTGACCACCGGGCTCCTCACGGCCCTTGGAGCCCCTCTTCATCATACGGGGTCCAGACCCTCCTCTTCCACACACGGGGTCCCGGTGGTCGACCTACATCGCTGCTTTGTGAGTCCCTTCTGCACGACGCAGGATCCGGCCAAGCCTGCGTCCATCCGCTGTGCAGGATTCAGTACCTCTCAGGACATCTATCTGGCTCCAGCCCTCCTGAGTCCGGATAGCATTGGGGCAACTCTGCATGTCCACTCTGCGGCTTCTGTGCACTCCGTTCATTCACCAGCCCCCTCTCAACTCTACGGGGTCCTGGTGAGCCTGCGGCCGCCCACGGAGCCAGAGTCGGATCCTCCTGGAATCTCCATCTGTCTCCTGCCCTCCCTATTCCCGGGCAGAGACGGGGCGGCATTGTGCATTACTTCTGCAGCTCTGAAGTGCTCCCCTTCCTTGTCGGCCCCCTCCTTCACTACGCCAATCCTAGTAAACCTGCGGCAGTATCTGGATCAGTCATCGGATCCCCTGGGACCTCCTCCTCCATGTCCTCCTGGGACCTCTACCTTCCAACCCCTCCGTGGTTCTGAGGCGCCCTGCCTCCTCAACAGCCCCTTCTCCACTACACTGAGCCCTGGTGAGACTCCAGCCACACCTGGAACCAGCTTCAGGTCCTCCTGAACGGTAGTATGAACTTCGGCCCTGCGTTGTGGTAACTTCCTTCATTCTACTCTCATACCACCCACTGCAGTTTGCTGGTCTCCCCCAACCACCACTTTGTATACCTACTCCTATGACTCTCTGGGCTCCGGCGGTCATCTCTCTGCATTGGTCCTTTAACAACCTTATAACCTGTTTTTTCACACTCAGGTATAGCGGCCCGAAACTGCGACTCTCTTTCTTGCCTCAGGCACCAGTCTCCTCCAACCACGACCTTGAGTGCTTACTCCCTCTGACCCTATTGGGTCCTGCCGGTCATCCTTCAGCACTGGACCCTCCTTGCTACAATTCAGAATTACCTCCTCATTTTCCTGCCTCAAGCACCTGGACTCCTCCAACCTCAGTCACTTGAACTTACACCCTCTGACTATTTTGGCCCTTTCCGGCTGTCTCACACCACTGACTTGAGTCCACCTTTGAGCCAGCTTCACTTGGACTCCCCAACTGGAATCCCCAGTACCTACTCCCCCTGACCCTATGCGAACCGTCATTTCTCCCTTCCACTTCACACCCCTTCCGCTCTCCCCTCCTTGCCCCCTCCACCTCTCCCTTCTACTCTCCCTGTTCCTCCTGATACCTAGTCCCCTCCACTATCCTCTCCCCCACGCCCCCAGCCACCCTCCTTCCCTTTCTCACCGCCCTTACCTTCTCTACCCTCCCACTTCCAGCCATGCTGCCCTCATGAAAACTGCTCTCTGGAACGCCCGATCCAACTGTAACAAAACCGCTGCTACACTTGATCTATTCTTTCGTCTTAACCTTCATTTCCTCTGCCTAACTGAAACCTGGATTCCCCTTCATAATACCTCTGTCCCCGCTTCCTTAACAACCTCTTCCTCCTCTTTCCTCCATACCCCCGCCCCTCTGGCCATGGTGGCGTCGGTCTCCTGTACCACCCCAAATACATCTCCTCCTCATCTCCAACTCTTCCCTCTTGCCCATCCTTTGAATTCCTCTACAAATCTTTCTCCTCTCCCCACCCTATTTCCTTCCTGATCATCTATCGTCCCCCTGGCCCTCTCTCCTCCCTCTTTTAAGGCCTGGATCACCTCCTCTCACTTATTTGTCCCTCCCCCTCTCCTCTAACTGTACTTGGCGACTTTAACATCCATCTTCGTTCTCCCCCCCAATCATCTCCCCTCCTCTCTATCCTTGATTCCTACCTCCTCTCCCCCCTTCCTTCATCCCCTACTCACTCCTCTGATTCCACTCTTGACCTCATCTTCAACTCCTCCTATCCCTCCTCCCCTGTCTCTTCTCTTCCTGTCTATCTCTCTGACCATGCCTCTCGTTCTCCCTTTCTCCTCTCTCATCCTCCACTATTATTAATCCCTCCCCTCCAATCTACTCATGTTGTGACCTGCGTGATTTCGACACTACCCTATTCTCTGACACTTGCTCTTCTTCTCTTCCATCTCACCAAGACTTTGCACTACTCTCTCCCGATGATACTCTCTCTCTTCCCTTTCATCTTCCATCTCCACTGCCCTAGACCATCTCTATCCCCTTTCTCTCTTCCGCCCTACTCAGAAACCTTCTCAACCCTGGCTTACTTCACATCTCCGTTCTATGCGGCGCCTTCTCAGGTGACTAGAGAGACTCTGGCTCAAAACTCCCTCGCTTTCTAATCAATCCTCTTACTTCGCTTACCACGCACTTTACAACTCTTGTCTTGCTATGGTCAAATCCTCCTACTACTCTAACCTTCTTCAGTCTCAAGCCTCACATCCTCGTCGGATTTTTCAAACTCTTTCCCACCTTCTCTCTCCTCCTACTCCTGACCCCTCATCCAATTCCACACTTTCTCCCTCTGACTTTGCCAACTACTTTTCCTCCAAAATCATCACACTCAGGCAAAAAATGTACTCCCTCTCTGACTCCCTCTCTTCTCCTCCCCCCTCTCCTCCCATTTCCATCATGTCTGTCTTCTCATCTGTTTCCCCTTCGGAAGTCTCCTCCCTTCTATCCAAAGCCGACCCCACAGCCGCCCCCTCTGACCCTTTGCCCTCCGTTCTCATCCCTAAAATCTACCGTCTTCTTATCCCTTACCTTACCACTTTCTTCAACTCCTGCCTCTCCTCATCTATCTTTCCCTCTGCTTTCAAACATGCAACAATATTCCTATTCTTAAGAAACCCTCTATTATCCACTGCTCACTGCCAACTACAGACCTATTTCTATTCTGCCTTTCCTTTCTAAACTCCTTGAACGCCTTGCCTACTCTCAACTCTCTTCCTTTGTCTCTACTTCCTCTCTCCTTCCTCCTTTCCAATCTGACTTCCATCCCAAACATTCCACTGAAACTGCTCTCACCTCGATTCTCAACTCACTCCTCTCTGCTCGCCACACGAAGCAATCCTCTATACTTATTCTCCTTGATCTCTCTGCCGCTTTTGACACTGTCGATCATCCACTCCTCCTCCACACTCTCTCCTCCTTCGGGTTCAAAGGCCCTGTTCTAAAATGGCTATCCTCTTACCTTTCCTCTCGTTCCTTTGCTGTTTCATGGGGAGGCCAGACCTCTCCTTCCTTCGCTCTTATTTACGGTGTTCCTCAAGGCTCTGTACTTGGCCCTTTCCTCGTCTCTCTCTATGCCTCCCTCATTGCCCCTGTTATCTCCTCCTTTGGCATCTCCCATCATTTCTATGCGGACGATACTCAACTCTTTCTCTCTTTCTCCTCTTTCACACCTAACCTTCGCCTTAAACTCTCCTCTTGTCTAACAGCCATCAAGAACTGGATGTCCTCCCACTTTCTCTCACTTAACACCGATAAAACCAAAAGTCCTTTTCTTCCCCTCTAAGACTCTTCCGCCTCCCTCTCCTCCCCCTTTCATCCACTTTCCTCCTTCCAATCTCCCCATCTCCACTCATGCTCGCAACCTAGGTGTTCTTTTTGACTCCTCTCTCACCTTCTCGCAACACATTTCACTCACCTCCCGCTCCTGCCGATACCACCTCTCCAATATTCGCAAAATCCGTCCTTCAGTCACATTCCATGCTACCAAACTCCTAATCTCCTCACTCATCTTTTCCCGCCTCTTCTAGTGCTCCTCTATAATCTTCAGTCTTCCCTCATCTCAGCTTTCCCCTCTGAAATCTATATACCACTCTGCTATGCGTACCCTCTGTCTCCTTACCTCCCGTGACTCCATCTCCTCTTCTCTCTCTCGACTTGGCTGGCTACCTTTCCACCTACAACTAAAATTCCACTTTCTCTGCCTTGTTGCAAATCCCTTCATGGTCTTGCTCCTCCTTATCTCTCCTCCCTTCTCTCCTTCTACTCCCCCTCTCGCTCCCTTAGTTCCGCTGACCGCTTCCTTCTCTCTGTACCTCCTTCCCCCTGCGCTTCCTCCCGGTTACGCTCCTTCCAACTTCTTGCTCCTCTGCATTGGAACTCTCTCACCCTCTCAATCCGCTCTTCTACTACCCTCACCTCATTTCGCACTTCCCTTAAATCTCTCCTCCTCCAAATCCCACCTTGAAGGCCCCCTGCCATCTCTATTCCCCCCCTGTCTTTCCCCTCTTTTAATCCCTCCCCTCCCTTACCACCCTCCCTCTCTCTATTACACTCTCTCTCCCTTCCTTCTATACTCATTCAATCCTTCCCCTGCCCCTCCCTCTACACTCCTGTTCCCACTCCACTTCTCCCCCTCTCAGTCAATTGCTCTTTGCACTGTTTTGTTGTTGAATGATTCAAGTTGTAACTTTGCTGACAATGTTATTTGTTGTTATTACTGCATTTTTTGTTGTTCCATTGTACAGCGCCTTGGTGTAAAGCGCTCTATAAATAAATAAATCAATCAATCAAATGTGTTTTGATCACTGAAGAATGACAGCAAAATGAAAAAAATAAAGTCTGCTCTTTACTCGCCCCAAGCCCCTCCTCTTTCCCCACCCCTATAACCTCCCACTGCACCTGACGCTGCACACGCCTTCATTCTCTGTTTACACTACTACCAATATAAATTATTCTGATGCAGGAGTGCATCCTTCTCCCACGTCTCAACTACGGACCCGTCTTCACGGCGCACAGCACAAATAAACTGTACACATATTTTCAAACTATGGCTATTGACCCGCGAGAAGGTCAGGCTGGCTGCACTGACCACTGTCTTTTCACAAAACAATGACTGCAACCACAGCTCTAAATAAGTGAAACCACAAACTGGAAGTAGTAAACTCCCGCTCATTCGGTTCACTCAGAGGTTGGAGAGTGCACACAACTTTAATGTGTGTGCTTTGGCATCTTAACAAGAAGAAGCAAGACTGTGATTTGAAAAATATACTATTTTCATAACAAAAAAGGGCTGAGTGTTCATCCACTTTTGCACTTGTCCTTTAGTGACCAATCTTTAATATAACCTGTGAAGGGCTACATGTACTATTATCGTGCCTCCTAGCCCATTTATTCAAGGTTGCCTTATGTTATCTTGTTTAAACTACTTGAACTGGTACATACTGGTATCTTCTGTATTGTTTCACTTATGTCCCTAATATGATGGCATATGGCACACTAAGAGAATGGACCTCGTTACAAGCTTGCCAGTATCCTGCCGGTGTTACCGTTGGGATACTGGCAAACTGTGATACCGCTTCCACCACTTGGACTGCCGGAATTACTGGCAGAATCCAAGTGGCAGAAACACAAGTAAATCCCCGTTCCGTCGTGTGCCATTGGACTCCATGGGGGGATTTGCTGGTATAACTGGCACGGTATTACCGGGCCGGTAATACCAGCAGTTTTTTGCCGGTAGGGTGGCGGATATAGATCCACCTCACAGATGCACCACACTACCTGCAAACGTGGAGTATGCCTGTGCAGTTAAATGTCGGTATGTGGTAATACTGTCATGTTATTACCGCATCAGCACACTCGTAATGAGGCCCAAAAACAGTGGCACTGTGATTGCAGCAGAGTTTGCTTCCAGCACTTTTACAATTGTCACTCATCTTGATGGAGCGTGAAAGTTCCGTAGACAGTAGGTCAGTGACAACATGTCTGGTATAGTGATTTGTAATAGTATAGCTATTGGCTTGCCGCATAACCATGACAGGCACAGGTTGTTCTATACATTATTATACTAGGTGACAAATGTTTCTTTTAGACAACATACTTCATAATTCAGCAATTTAAGATTCAAGTAATGAGTACAATTAATGAAGGCGTGATCAACTACATCAACATACATTCAAAGTGAATCTCAATCCAAAGGAATTTAATGAAGAAAATAAATGAGTTCAATAGCATAACAGGATCAATATTACCAACAATTCTGCAAACTATTCCTTAAACATGGTCCACATGCCAGAAGGAAGTTTTAACATAAATACATTCTGGGATCACAGAAGGTCAATGTTCCTATTTAAATATTTTTTTTTAAAGAATTGGTAGAAAACAATGTACTTTCAGGAACATATTGTATCTGATTTTTCAACAGATATATACAGAACAATCTCGTGCGTTTTATTTCATTAGAAATGAGGCAGGAATGTCTTCCATGGGGAGCCGGGCTGGTAAAGTCTGGCTATCACCAGAAAATAAATATCCTTTAAAATGCCTATGAGCAGTACGTGTGCTGCATGTTTTGAACACATGTCTAAGATCTACTGTATCTAGGTTGCTGCATGATGTAATTGGCACATGAAATATGGGGAAACATGTATCCTACTTTGACTTTAGTTTTGGTACAAAGGTGGATCTTTTACACCACCTGTAGGCTGAAACTATTGCATTAAAGCACAGACAGGAGGAAGATAGGGTGATGGGAAGGAGACATCGCCTGTCTGTATTTTTAGGCTTATTACCCACCCATTGACCACCGATGACCATTCTGACCCACTGCCTGGCCTTGCACACATGAGACACAATGGGCCTCATTACGACCCTGGCGGAAATCGAAAAACGATGGCGGAAATGCAATACCGCCATCGAATAGCGCTCGGTGCGATCATGACCCGTCACCGCAAAGTACGATGCCATTAGCGACACCGTAGTGAACGCCAACGCTAACTGCACCAAGTACGCGCGCGCCATGCCAAACCGTAATTAGCACCATGGCGCAACGGTACGCGAATTCCGACCCTAGCGGACATGCACCTAACGCCATCAAGCACGGCGGAAAGTACCATTCCGCCATGGTGAGAAGTACGGCATCGCGAACCAACCGTAAACGGCCCTACTGAGTGCTTGTACACCGCTCCCTGGCCACATTGTACAACCCCCCGTAGGTGCAATGAAGTCACACAATGCAACCAGTGAAATGTACTAGTCATCCATGCCTGCCAACGAACAAATGAATCTCAAGAGGGCCCAATGGGAGCTGCAGGGCACAGATGGCACGAATACAGAAGCCATACAAATGGACATGACCTCAGTCTCCCACCAAGAAACGCACGCAAACACAGGCACCTGTGACCAGCAATATTCCGATAATCACATCATTCCACCTATCCAACTGGCTGACCGGCATCTGTTACACAAAAGCTAATCCCCCGCCCCTGAGCATGACATCATCAAAACAGTCATAATGGCAGCCCTCATCCCTGACCTCACTGGGCTTCGTAGGCAAACGCGCCCAGCACAGTACCACGCAACTATACCCCGAAGCTGGAACCCAATGCAGATCTCCTCACAATACATCGCTCCCCAAATAGTAATATGCCACATCACTTGCAAAGAAGAACGCTACACGGTTCATATCAGAATAGAAATTTAATGCACAACAAATTCTCCAAGCCCATACAGCCATTAGGCCATGAACTCCAAAATATATTTCATTATTGTGGGCTGCATCCGCAATAAATGACCAGCTACTTCTTGTGTGACGCCCTGTTCCTTCATGGTACACAGGGGCTACATTCCCGTACGAAAAGGCAACATGGAAGCGCCTAGAACCGCAGGGCCGTCCCAATAGGGAGGCACTAGTCCAGCTGAAAGGCCGAAATGTTGCTCCTAGCCACTAGTACTGCGTAAGGGCATGTGGCCCATTGGCGATCGTCCCATAAGATCGTAATGCTGCTCCACTGATTAACACGAAGCAGCAGGTGTCGGGAGTAAAATCCATCTGCAGGAGTGGCATACACATGGCAGTGGCAAAAGGGGAGGAGATACCTGTCAACCAAATGAAATGAAAAAGAATAGTATGGCCATCAGAACTACATTTGAATTACTCACTTCAATGATCACACCAAATCCACAGCCATATGCATGCTAGCCCACTCCAAAGGATCATCACCACCCAAAAACCACTTGCGAATCATAACTATCTATATCGAGGTGAAAACACTATCACAAACGAGTGTACCTGTGCATGCGTCTGTTAAAACAGAATCCATCTGATGGGATTGGTAACGTGCATAGACACAAGTGTCTGAAGGCGCGTCGAGACAGGGAGGGCTCAACAAGGCCAGATAGACGATGGTCCCACTATGGCAGCCCTGCATCACATAGCGCAGGGGAGGCGGATAGATTCCAAGAAGCCCTGTACATGGCAAACTCTGTATCAAATCATCTGTCCATGCATCCATACATCATTCCCTCATCCCGTAATGAAAACGCCTGTTTCCATACTCACATAACATGTGAAATTTCCATTGAGTCTGTGCGTTATGCAGCCTGCAAAATCCACTGTGCCCCAGCCCGTAATTCCAGTGTTGTGAAGTAACATGTATTTGGGAACGTCCGGCCTCATCGCCCACGTCGCTATTGCGCATCCCAAACTATTCATATCAATCATTGCATCCTCGCCATGGCCCCTGTCCCAAGGACATTGAACAATAGAACGTTATATTTGCAGTCAGACCTGTGGGCATCTCCTCGCCGCTAGCTGAAAACCGAAAGCGCCGCCCTTCGAATTCCTCATTTGCAACATCACGTCGAAAAGGCATCTGTGGCCGCTTGAAATCACAAATTAATCCATCTAGTGCGGCTGTGTGTGAAAATGGCAACTGCCTTCACTCACAAATGGGACGCCCCGCCCGTCGGTGAAGCTCGGTACAGTGTTGCATGAGGGTCCACCGTTACTCGAGTACTACGTTCCACTGACCCTTCACAAGTCTGTTCGCGACTGCAAAGATAGTATGTGAAACAATGGGACCATAGCCGAATGAACATATCAACCAATGTTACACTGCCATCGGGTACAAATACATGATTGCAATAGCAAGATGCCATTCGTCGAATTGCAGCGTTGTGTGCGGGACGTGCTCGCCCAAAGGGGAGTGCAGCTTGCACAGGTGGAATGAATCACCACAGGTGGAGGCCATACAGCCTGAAAACACATAAATTGCACACCCAGTCTCCTCCCACAACCACACCCACTCCGAAATGCTACCGGCAGGACTAGCTATGTTGGCCCTGGGGGACCTGATAGCACTGCAAGTACTCCAACTTCAAGAAGAAGACGAACACCAACTACAACCGGCCGCACGGCGGAGACGCAGGAGGAGGAGGAGGGCAAGGCAGGGCCAGCAAGGGCCGCCAGCACAGCCACTACCACCACGCAGGCAGCCCGCAATCCCACGCCTCCGAGCACATCCGTTCAACCTCACTGATGAGCAGATCCACACCCTCTACCGTTTGGACCGGGACACCATAACCGCCATTGTGGACATGACACAGGCTGACCTTGTCAGCATGATAGATAGCCCAACCGCCATCCCACCCCTACTGAAGGTGGTGTCTGTACTCCACTTCCTGGCCACAGGCACCTACCAGCACACAGTCGGACAGTTGCATGGCATATCACAGCCACTGTTCTCACGGACACTATTGCAAGTGCTCGATGCCCTCCTGAAGCACGCAGACGACTACATCTCTCTACCACGCTCGGAGCAGGAAATTACGAACACAAAAGTGGGATTCCATGCACTTGCCGGCATACCGGGTTGCATTGGTGCCATCGACTGCACCCATGTGGAATTGGTCGTCCCACATGCCATGGAGGCCCAGTACCGCAACCGAAAACAATTTCATTCTCTGAATGTACAAATGGTGTGTGACTCCAACAGGATCATTACACATTGTTGTGCCCGATTTCCTGGATCAACCCATGATTCTATGGTCTTGAGGAACTCTACTATACCACGCTACATGGAGCGACACGCAGGGAACAGATCCTGGCTACTCGGTGAGTCTCATTTCATGCATGATGATGTGGGGTATGTGATGCGGCAATGACCTGGCAGGAAGGGGGGGGTGCGTACGTAGCAATGGCATTCCTCAAAATTCCTTTCTTGTCCACATACAGGTGATGCCGGGTATCCACTGAAGAGATGGCTCCTCACACCAGTCCGGAACCCACGGGACCAGCATGAGGAGGACTACAACCATGCCCACTCACGTACCCGTGTAGTCATAGAACAGGCATTCGGCCTACTGAAGACTCGTTTCCGCTGCCTCAGCAGGTCTGGCGGGGCACTCCTGTACCGCCATGTGAAGGTTGCAAAGATGGTCATGGCATGTGTCATGCTCCACAACATGTGCGTACGTAGAAATGTGCCCATGCCCCCTGACGCAGAACTGCAAGCACCTGATGATGGTCATGATGAGGGTGGGGATGTGGCAGCACCTCAAGGAGTCTGCGAGGCACAGGAGGGCCGTGACATTCGTCAGCATCTCATAGATGCATGCTTCTAGCACTCACGCCTGGTGGCTGATACATGGACACGGGACTCGTGGCACTGTGTGTGTCTGGAACATGCACAATATGGACTGTACGCCTATAATGGCCTCGTACACAAAGATCAATGTCCACACATCTCATTGCATGATCGTGCATTGTTTATGGCATATGTGATATCATGTTAAACACCCTATCGACCCGCCACCCAAGTGAGCCCAACACACCCCCTCCACCCTCCTACCTCCCCCCCGAACACCAGTGTCCAAAGATGCTCATTGTCAGTGGGCTGTCGCTATTGCAAGCCCCCTCTGCGGGTATCAGGGGCACCCCTGCCTGTGGAGCGCAGGTTCCTCCCAGATCTACGTTGGGGGCTGCCCTGGACGGAACTTGCAACGGATGATGTCTCTGCCTGCTCACGTCCATGCATGTCCCTAAGGGTTTGTGAGAGCTCAGTGAGCACACGGCGCACTGCGGCAAGTTCGGCACATATGTCTTTGGACGTCGCATGCAGTTCCCCCCTCAGGCTCTCGGTGCTTCTCTCCATTTGTACTCTCAGGCTCTCGGTGCTTCTCTCCATTTGTACTCTCAGGCTCTCGGTGCTACTCTCCATTTGTGCCCTTAGTGTCTCTGTACTTCTCTCCATTTCTGCCCTAAGTGTCTCAGTTGATGTTTCTATGTCTGCCTTAGTGCCCCCACATTCATCGGCATGGTCCTTGAGGAGCGTGGCCAGTTGCTGCTGTTGCACGATTACCTGGTCGAGGGACTGTTGCCTCTGCTGGGCCATGGCCATTTGCGGTGGTGTCACAGAGGGGCTGATCACCTCATGTTGCCTTGCCACAGGGCTTGTGGGGGATGGCCAGTCGTCGTCTTGTGGGTGCCCCTGCGTGGTATCCTCATGGTGTACGGGATGGAACAGACAGGGGGATTGAGACAGGTCATGGATGGATCTAACTTCGACATCCCCGTTTTCTGTGTCGGAGCATGCTGCCATTAATGCAGTATCACCTATGGTGCTGCTGCCACCAGAAGCAGTGCCTACTGTGGCATCCATTGGGGGGACCTGTGGTGGTGGTGTTGTGGGCATGCTGGCTGCTGGGGTGCCTGTTGGAGTTCCCTCCTGTGTGCTGTCACTTGATTTGTGCTGCTGCCGTGTCTTGATGCGTGCAGCTGAGGTGGAGGGTCTTTGGCCGTTGGTCTTGGCCCTCTTTGCAGGTGTGCTGGTAGGGGTGTCCTGGAGCTCGTCGTTTGGATCGGACCCTGTGGTGGAGTAAAGGAGGGCGAGCGTTATTAATGGGTCTGTGGGAATTGGAATGGCAATGTATCACATGCATTGGGGTGGTACCTGAGGGTGATTTGGGTCGGGGCCTTGGAGGTGGTTTCATTTGTGTGTGGAGTGAGGGTGCAGTTGTTTGGCAGCCTGCAGTTAGGGTGTGCCTGCTGCACGTGTAGAGGGTGTTTTTAGGATTTTTAATTATTTATGTATTTGATGTGAGTTTTAAAGTGTGCTATCAGGCCTATGTATGTGGACGTTCTCCTGGACATGTGTTCCTGTTGCACTATGTGGGCACGTGGTACTTCACATGATTGGACGTTGTGGTTTTGGCATTGTTTTATTTGGGACACCTACCTGAATCTTCGGATGTCTGCACTCCTTTCTCCATCCCTCCGACTCCCTCTATGCTCTCCATTCCAATGGTGGAGGCACAGATTTCTTCCCAGGGGGTCAACTTGATGGGTGATTCCGATCCTCCCCCGGAAGCTGTGGCAATGTTGCGGTTGGCAGAAAGTATGCTACGGACGCGTATCCGCAGGTCGTTCCATCGCTTTCTGCATTGCTGTGGGTTGCGGGGTGCGGTCCCCACCGCACTTACCCGCTGTGCCACCAGGGCCCATATGGCCTTCTTGTTCGCAAGTGCCGTCATGGTCATTTGCGTGGAGAAGACGGCGGCAGCATTCTCCTGGAGGGTCTCCGTGAGCACGGTGAGTTCCTCACGGGAGAAGTGGACCTGCCGCTTGCGGTCGCACGCTTTCTTCGCTACTTTTCCCATTTTTCTTGGTTTCACTAGGGTGGATGACGGGTTGGGATGTGTCTCAGGGTAGTATTTTTAATGGTTGTGTGGAATTTGTGGTTTTATAGGTGTACGGCGGGATGTTTCCCGTTCCGGGACCATGCTTTTACTTCCGTTTCCGTATATTTACGGTCACCGTACTTTCCGGTTGGCGCTCACTGCGGTGTCCGCTGAGATGGGTGGCGGTATTGCACCTAGGGCGCCGTACGGCGGCGGTGTGGGCCGTTTTGGGGTCATTTCCGCCATCGCGGACTTTGCACTTCCGCCATGGCGTGGTGCTCGTGCCCGATGGGTCGGAATGAGCCGCACTTTGCTCCATCGTGCAATGGCGGAAACGCTATTTACGCTATGGCGGTCCGGTCGGTTGATTTCCGCAAGGGTCGTAATGAGGGCCAGTGTCTGGCCAATGCCGTGTCCATGCCCACACAAATGCCAAAACTGTCGGCTTTGCCAATGCTTGTTTACATCGGTGCTCGACCTCAATTCCATGCAACAGCACCAAAAACAGTGCTATTGCTGAAATTAGCAGACATCCCTGTAAAACACAGTTTTCTCAGTATCTAAATATCAATGCACGTTTTCCTCTGTGCTGGTTACTGGAGGTGACATAGGGTGCTCTCCAAGCAGAACCCAAGAGAGCACTCTTGCAAAATACAAAATGGCAAGACAAGTTACTAACATCACTTACATTCTTAAATGCAAGGTACACGCGACTGATTGCTGCTTCTGTTGAGCACAAGGGGTTAGAACAATTAGGTTTCTTGCAATTCCATAACATAACATTGCATTGCATTGTCGAAATACTGTTTTGTCAGACTCCTAGAGCCACACGCTCTCCAATAGACTTTCTGTTGCTGGTCTAATGATTCAAATTGTACTTTCAGATTTCATTTAAGATAGGCCCAGTCCAAACTGACACTTGGAAATTGTTGAGTTCCAGATTTTTGGGAGCTTGCTCAATGTATTCTTGCTTAGTAGACTGTCCTTTGCTCCAGTGAATATCCTCAGTGCAGATTACCTTTAAATTGGATCCATCTCTAATTGCTTCCACGCCACCTGGTTTACCGCCAGTAGATGTGCACACAGCATCCATGTTGGCCACGCATCGTCTACGTTTCGGTCTCGTCCCCTGCTGGCCTGCCTTCTCTTCAGTTTCCTTCCCCAATTTTATAGTGCAGCTGGTTTGTATTTCTGTTCGAGGATTGTCTGTGTGTGGGTTTTGTTTGAAATGCGGCCATTTATATTGAGTTTTAAAGAGGGGCAAAGAGCAATCAAAAGGTTTAAATTAAATTAAAATAAATGGGAAGGCTCTCTTCTCCAGAGTTCACGAAAGTGGAATTCTTTGTAATAGAACATATTGTAAACTTCAATTTCCATTTCCTGTCAAGTACGCTCCAAGGTGGCTGCACTCCAAGGAACTTGCCATTTTCATACATTAGCTTCCTATCCTAAGCCAGATGAACCCATTATTTAGGAGCATTTCCTGGGCACTTTATGGTAGCGTAAATATTATAAGTTACCTTTTTTCCATGGTACAATCTGCAGCATTTTCCAGCATTGTTTAATCTAGTTTCAAATTAGACCTGCAGATAAACACCCGAGGAATATTCTTAGAGTGGCAAATGCCTGGTACATGAATCACAAGTCCAGAATTTAGATATATATTATAATGGTCAAAGGCGTCGGTGTCAAGCAGAGGCCATGTTAAGCGCTTCAAAGATTTGAATAGGGCAAGCTGTGAACTAGTGTATAAGATTTCCAGTCTGGATAACTGGTTGACAATTTTGTATGATCCAGGGCAAAACACTTTATCTCGTTGTGTCTCAGTTCCTTTATCTGCTGACATTGTAAGTGCTTCCAAACATCTCAGATCATTTAGTGCTGTCCAAATCTAGACATGTGTACACAAATAAATGTTTTTTTTTTTATCAGGGACGTCATTTGGGGGCTGCAAGGGGCTGCAGTTTGCAACCCATGCGGACTGCCTCGCTACCCCAATTATTTAAAATAAATAAATAAATAAATATATACATAAAAATAGAAGCTCTTTATCTAATGTCTGGGTGGGTCCATGGACCAGTGCTCACCCATCAGGGTGAAGGTTGGGCTGGGGAGGTGCACAGTAGGGGTTGGCGTTGGAGCGGACCATGACAAGTGGCTCATATCACATGCCACATTCTGCTCCAATCCCTTCTCCCTCTGCTTCCTCGCAGCTCACATACAGTTCCTGTTTGCGAGCAGCACAGAGGGTGGCCTAGTAGCACGGAGCGAAGCTGCAAGAAAAAGGTAAGAAGCCTTTTTTAAAAATATGATGTGTATTTTGCAATGCCTGCGTGAAGTGCATGTCAGACTATGTATGTGAATGGTGGGTGAATGAGAAGTAATGTGATGGGATGTGTGTTTTTGAATGTTTTGGGTGAGTGGGTATTTGCCTGTGTAGCGAATGCAATGAGTGGATGTAAGAGAAGGTGTGAGTGACTGGCGAGTGAACGAGCATGAATGTGATGGTATGTTTCTGAATGTTCTGGGTGGGTGGGTGTGTGTCTGTGTAGAGAATACAATGGGTGGAGGTAAGAAAAGGTGCATGAGTGAGTTTCTGGTGGGGGAATGAGTATGATTTTGATGGTGTGTTTTCGAATGTTCTGGGTGGGTGGGTGTGTGCCTCTGTAGAGAATGCAATGAGTGAATGTAAGAAAAGGTGTATGAGTGAGTGACTCGTGGCTGAATGAGTATGAATGTGGTAGTGTGTGCTTGAATGTTGTGGGTGGGTGTTTATCTGTGTGTTGAATGTGAGAGGGGATGTATGGGTGAGTGACCGGTGGGTGAAAGGGGATGCATGTGTGCCTGTGGGTGTAAGGCCCTGGGAGACTGGGGATCACTAGAGCATTTTTGACACATCCTTTATTTACGTTGCATGTTTACTGGTATTGTTCGGGAAAAGCCAAGTTCATGTGTGTCATTACCTGGCTAGACTGGCACTTTGGTGCAGTCAGTCTAGCCATTGCTTACTGTGGCATGACATTTATTACTCTGAATCTTTAAAAGAGCAAGCATGATAAGTAGTGTTACCTCGCTAGACTGATGTTTTGGTGTAGTGTCCTGTATATTTCTTAGTGTAGCATGACCTTTTATTAACTGAGCATCTATGATGAATCAAGCATGACAAGTGTTCTTATGGGTCTAGACTGGCTTACTTTGGAACCAGTTTGGACAGGTTTTCATATAGTGATATGACACTTTTATTGGTGATACCAACGGGAGCATGTTCTTACATAGGAGTACTGGCATATATTGGCAGAGACAGTTTTGTGCCCAGTGTCGGTAATGAAGCTATAAAAACATATTAAAGACAACATGAGTATGGTCTTATATGGGAATACTAGCATATGTTGGTGGAGCCACCATGCAAATTTGTGGGCGCAGCCCACATGAAAATGTTTTTTATACTGGATAATATTGCATGGACCGAATGATAATGCATTGGGCAATGTCCTGTACACTTTGGATGACCTGCATCTATTGTACATTTTTCATGATGTACCCTACACTCTGCAAAACCGATTATTGGCCTTTTACCCAAATTGTTAGCCTTTTACTGAAATATTTGCAGAAAGTGTGCTGTGTAATGCACCATTTTAACCCGTTATTCAAAATATTTTCTCAGGGAAGGGGGAAGAATCCCCCTGACCCCGCCACACTCATTTTCGTTAGTTCGGGCAACTTCGCTACGCTCAGTCGCAATCACTTACTTATGGCAAATATTTATACCCTCCAAAATAACAAATGGTATATCTTTGCATCAGGAACCGCCCCCTTCTTTCTATGCTATGTAAAAAAATTAAGCTTTGATTAAAAAACGTATTTACATCTTTCACTTGCAGTAGTGCATGCCCCTGGAGTGGCATAATCATCAAGGACATTGTGCACATGTGGTAGTCCTGGCCGGCCTTGGCTGTGGCGTGCCCTGTGCTTTGTTATAGAGCTGGGGGGGGCTACAGCATGGCTCCCAGGGGAGCCCCCAAAGTTTGTGCTACGCCATTGTCTGACAAAGGGGTAATGTGAAGTGTGCAGTGCGTGCCTTGAAGTCTGCCAGTAAGACCCCGGGTGAGCAGTAACTCATGGGTGTTTTCAATTTAAAATAACTGTGTTGCCACTGATTTATGGGTGCAGCAATTATATTACATTCAATGGTGTGGGCTTTTTAAGTACTCTGGCACCCAGTATTATGCTTAGATAATACAATCTATAAGGGTCTTGGGTATATTGAAAGAACCTTCCCCAGGTATTATTATCCAGCAAAGATAACATTATCAGGTACACTCCCCTGTGTGCATGCCAACCAGTCTAATAGGTTTCTTCTCCTGTAGTGATAGCTGACTCACAGATACATTTATAACCAGGGAATTTTGTTGATACTAAATCCCAGTAAATGATTATATTTTCACGCCTTGCTCGTGCGGAATTTTGCTCCTGGGTAAACAGCAGCACGCTCCTCTCCAGGTCAGTGCTTTTTTGGCTTGTTTAACATAGCAATGCCACGGATAACGAGTACTTCTTTGTCCATTGATCTACAGATGTTTCATACACTAACTGTAGCCTGTGTTAGAGATTCTGGTTACCCTGTTACCCTGGTTACCCTGGTTAGTACTGCATTATGTATGTTTTACATCTAGACCCTGCGACTAATCTAGAAAATGACATTCCCCAAATGTGTGATCGCAGGCAAATTGCACCTCCCACTGTGCCTCGGTTCTTATATCTGGCTGAAATGAGAGCACCTGTAAGTATTTGTACTAGACGAATCTGAAAAATGTGAAAGTCCTTTGTCATCACTTCCTGTGATGTCACTTGGGGTGGGGTGAAATTACATCACTTCCTGTGATGTCATCACAGGGTCAAGGATCATGTGAAGTCACTTGCGCTACTCCTGGCATTTTTGTGAAATGACGTCCCTGTTTTTTATACATTCATATTGCACTGCAATGTTATGTACAAAGCACATCTGAAGAATGACCACTCACATGCGCAACCTGCTGATTCACCTAACTCTCGGTAGCTCTGACCTTCACACCAGCATTCGGGCTGGACCACGCTTGACTGTTATCGCCTACCCCTGCTGGGTGATGATAGGAACCCATGTCAGATTCGAGGCATGCACTGCACTGATCAATAGATGCATTATTCACCTCACAGCCTACCTCGTCACAGCCTACCTCAGAACATTTAAGCTACAACAACAGTCTTGCAGCGCTTGTTTGAAGCACCTGTGGCGCTGCCCGATGACGGACACGCACGCGGCGGCGTGACGTTGCACGTCGCCGCGTGCAACATAAATAAACGGGGCGTTTCCAGGCCGCGGGGAGCGACCGGGAAGCCCGAACAGTAAGGACGCGTGTGGAAGTGTCGTCCTTGCTAGATGGGGGTTATGGGACCGCATGGGGGCATGGAGGAACCCTCAACAGTGGCGACGAGTGGGGGAAACGATGCCCGGGCCCGGCGGTGACTATTAATCATATTTTTTCACCGAAACGAGGTGGATGTAACACTTCATTTCTTTGCTGCGGGTAGTGCGTTACCCACGCGGCTGGCGTCCATTTTGGCAAACAAGCTGTGGAACTTCACGAGGCTCCGGTTTCGGCTCGGAAGCGGCCCCAGGCTTAATTTTTGGAACTCCTGACAGCAGGAAGGCATACCTGCTAGAATATATGCCTAATTTCAATTTTGGCTTTTCCTTGGGTTTCCTACGTCGAGTGAAAGCAAGAAAGAAGGCTTTGGGCGTAGGGTCTACATGACCCACGCATTTTTCTTCTTCTAATTTTTGGAACATTTGAAAGCTGAATAGTTCATCCTCATCTCTTTCCTCATCAGGCTGGTGGATACACTCTGTTTTCATCCTCTTCATCATCAAGGTGGTGCATCTTCATCAACAGGTTGGTGGCCACGCTGATCTTCACCCTATTCATCATCACAAGGTGTTGCAGTGACTGTGGAGTTTGACTTGCGGCCCCTGTGTTCCATGCTGGGGTGCCTGTACGCTCAGACTCATGAGTGACATTGAGGACCAAGGTGGTGCAGCGGCAGTTCAGCGGCCTCCTCTGCCCACCACGTGCGTTACCTCAAGGGCAGCCTGTGCAGCAACCTCCACTTGTTCAGGTGGCCTCTCAGGGTCTTCCACCTCTTGTAAAGCCAGCGGCAGGGCCGGCTGCTCCGCAGATCCTTCCTGTCATGGCCCAGGTGCGTACCCAGGCGGCTCTGCAGCCCATCCCCGAGTTTGATGTGTCGGGCCCACCATCTAGCCTAGGGCCCAGATGGAGGAGGTGGGTGGACCGTCTGGACATGTATTTTCGAGCGGCCCAGGTGGTGGATGATGACACCAGGCTGGCAACCATGCTGTATTCGGCGGGACCGTCCGTGCAGGAGATTTTTGAATCACTGCCGCCTGGGGATGGATCATATGGTCAGGCGAAGGCCACCTTGCAAGCTTACTTTCTGCCTCTTGCCAACGCGGACTATGAGCGTTTTGTGATGTTATCGGCCAAGCAGAAGGACGATGAAACTCTGGACTCCTTCTATGGACACCTGAGGCGTCTCTCCTTAGCTTGCGCCTGGGAAGATGCAGAGGGCATTATTAGGACGATGCTCATCCAGGCGTGCTCATCGGGCAAGCTCAGGCGCCAGGTGCTATGAGAACCAGGCATCACGCTTCAGCGCATCCTTGAACTGGGGAGGTGCCATGAGGTGTCAGAGGCGAGAGCAACCAAGATGGAGGCAGGGTCGCGCTCCATCAAGACTGAGGAGGTATGTGCGATGTGGTGCGGCGGCAGGGGTGTCAGAAGGCCTGGAGGTGCCCCCGAGAGAGGGCCAGAAGGGCAGGGGAAATTTGCATAAAGTGTGGATACGACGTGCCCCACCCAGCAGAGGGCCCGGCGGCCGGAAAGACGTGTGGACGGTGTGGGTTGCCGGACCATTTCTCAAGGGTATGCAAGGCGGCCACGCCTGTGCTGGTACCGAGAGGCCCAGGGCGGGCAAGCTTTGTCCGCCAGGTCGTCCGCCCAACGTCGCTCAGGTGCATCAGAGCGAGGAGGATGCCCAGGTGGAGGAAGTGGAGGAGGACGAGGAAGAAAATGGGTTCTTTGTCTCGAGTGTGGGGGTCCTGAAGAGTAAGAACAGGAGACAGCCCAGGTGTGTGATCGAGGTGAATCAGTCCCCGGTCCCGGTCCTCGTGGACACTGGGGCATCCGTCAATGTAATGGCACGGGGACATTATGATGTCATTGACCAACCCCCCAAGTTGGCTGCGCCAAGGGCCCGCATCGTTGCTTTTGGTGGTCTTGACCCTATCCCCCTGGATGATCTTGATATGAAGTAAAAACACATCGACATCTCCATACATCCAGTCGCCAGTCTGTCAAACACCTGAGCTGTCCAGCTACTGCACTTTCGGGTATGGATACATCCGTGCAAAATCATACCAATGACAGCTGTGCTTTATGCAACACACATTTGACATTGACAACAAAGATACGTTTACTGCACTAAAGGCACCATATATTGTACTTTTACTGAAGCAGATTGTTTTGCGTATAGCATACAATTGATCTCAAACTGTATTGAGAAATGATTTTTCCGCAATTTTTAATTTGCATTAATCTAGCTGCACCACATTTTTTGCTGAAATAGGAAGCAGTGCACCACACAATTAGAAGCTAACTTAAGGCAAGTATTTTGCACAAGATGACATTGCGGGTAGGCAATGCTGGGACTGAAAGGGATGCTGAACCTGACAATGCTGTTTACTGGATAGAGTATCTGATTTCTTTGTAGTTGAACGATGTAGGCAGTACAAGTGTCAATGACACTGATGGCACCAGTATTAGTTTCTCAAGGGTGGGAACTCAATGAATAAGCACCATTTTTTGTGCAAAAGGTCAGATGTGGCCATCAGGAAAGTAGTGGTGCCAGGAAGTGTGGTTAGTGGGGGATCAAAGTTCCCAAGTCCTCACAGGTCATCATCATGGCCTCCGTTATCGTGGGTTTGATTTTCACTCCACAGTCTGAGCTGGGACTTGTAGTTGCATCCATACAAAGGAGAAAGGCGTAGCATGCAAAGAGGTCCTTGCTGAAAGGCCAGGACTGGACAAATCTGCCTCTAGTGGCTTTTCTTTAGATGGTAGCTAGCCTACCAGGTCAAGGCTGCAGTGCAGAATCACCAGTGCTGCTTTTCTCTGTTGTCACTCTCCCTCCCCCACATGACCCAACACAGATGTCATCTCAGCTTACTCGATTTCTGAGCCTTTTGAAAAAAGACTCTACTTTTTACAAATGCTCTTATTTCTTAGGAATCGATCCAAGCGGAATTATTGTTCTAAACTTAGTGGGTTGAACATATTTGAGCCTGCGCTCTTCGTAAAAATTGATGCATATCATTTGCCATTGTCATGTCTAATTTACATTTTTTTCAAAATAACTTGTAGGTGCAAAACAGTTATGTGAGCGTTGCAGGAATTCATCCATTATATGACCATCTCTAAACATCCCCCCTGCCTCTATTCACACACAACATTTTAAAAAGAATGGTTTTGCTTTCTAGATGAAATGCAGTTTTCAGCCAGGCATCCCTAAGACAGCGATTGCCCAATATTTCCAAGAGAGTTTTATATAATGTGATGGTATATTAAGGTTTAGTTTAGTTTATTTATTTGTAACGCGCACCACACCCTAGGTTAACTGGGCGCCAGAACTTAAGGGAGTGTTACAGGCATACCAAGGGTTAGTCGACCGGTGGTTACAGGATGGTCGAAATTCAGGAAAAAATACAAAAAATATAAAAATACATACACGCTTGTGATATGGTTGGATATGGGGATATTCAATGCAGATCTCAGGGCGTTGTTTTGTAAGACCTGGAGTCTGTTGAGGTTCCGTTCAGAGGAGCCTAAAAAGAGGGTGTTGCAGTAATCGATCTTATAGAGTACTAGGGCCCTGGCTAGCGTAATGCAGCTGTTAGGTGACAGAAATGATTTGCAAGCGTTAATCAGCTTGTTGGTGTAGGCAGCAGTGGAGGCGGTAGCACTCACTTTCTTCTTGAGTGAGAGGGTGGAGACTAAGTAGGGTTTTCATTTCCTTGGCAACTTTAATCACATTTCCATCGATGTCGATGGACGAGTATGACAGATCTAATTTGTTTAGGCGTATTTGGGATCCGACGATCAGCAGCTCAGTCTTCTCATTATTGAGACATAGGGCCTCATTCCGAGTTTGGAGGTAGCCAGGGCGCTATTTGCGCCATGGATGCCTCCAAACCCGGGTCCCTGTCCGGTCTGGGTGAATGGGGACTTTCCGGGACATTCCGACCTGTGCAAACCCGGTAAGTTCCCATTCAACCAACCATTCCCCATTCCCATTTGAGCCCGCATAGGGCTCAATGGGAATGGGGAAGGTGCTAATTACGGGCCCGTAAATTACGGGACCATTATTAGCGCCCTGGTCCCTTAGCGGGACTGGCAAAGGTCATGTGGTCAGACCACACAGCCTTTGCAGGTCCTGCTAAGGGACCTCGGAATTGGGCGGTAAGGGTTTAACAGCACCGGTCTCCTTACCGGTGACCGTTAACCCTTACCGCCCAACTCGGAATGAGGCTCATAGATTGTGGCCTGCCATCCAAGCCTGGATCTCCAAATATATGTCATTAATCAGTTTAGAGCCATCTTCATAGCACCCGGTCAGCCTAAAGAGAACTTGGGTGTCATCAGCGTAATTTTTCTATGTAACACCCAAGTCGTAGAGACGGTCAAAGAGGAGCTTTGTGAAGATGTTGTAAAGCGTTGGCGAGACGCACGAGCCTTGCGGAACACCACCATAGATGGGGATTGGATCGGCTGAGGCTGAGGGAGCGAAATCCCTGCTGGGCCGATTAGATAGAAATGACTGTATCCAGTTAGAGGCATTACTAGAAAAGGCAGCTTCTGTGGGCAGATGATCAGTGAGGATCTGATGATTGACAAGAGCAAACAGCAGGAGCATAGCCAGGTTACTGTTATCCTTGGCCTCATCCATTTGGATATTGAGGTCCAAGAGGGCTGTTTCTGTGCCGTGTCTTGGCCTAAAGCCCGATTGTCTGAATGCAAGTAAGTTGTTTTCCTCCAAATGTTTCTGGATTTGTAGATAGACCACTCTATCTAGTATCTTTAAGAGGTAGGGGACAGTGGGGATAGCCCTATAGTTGGTGGGTATATTCGGGTCTAGATTTATTTTTATTTTTTTAAAAGAGGCATAACCCAGGCCTCCTTGAGGTTGTTGGGGACTCAGCTAGTCTTGAGCGAGGAGTTAATCAGGGTACCAATGAATGATTGTGGCAGGACAGAGATCTCCTCTGATGATGTTTTTAACTTCTTTGGCTGAGACCGGTGAGAAGGAGAAAGTTGGGCAGAGGGGGTGAGGTGGTTAAGTGAAGAGGTAGTGTTGGAGCTCTTGATGAAGCTGTTCTTTTTTAACTCAATTTTAGTTTGAAGTAGTGTGATTTTGTCGGCAAGAGCTTTCTGTATTTTGGCGCACCAGTCTATGTCTTTCACACAAGCTTCGGTAGGTGGGGCTGGAGACATCAATGTTCTTAGGATGCTAAAGAGCTCCTTGGTCCTGGATTTGGCATTTAGGATTCAATTGTTATAGGTCTCTTTTTTTGTTTTATGAATGGCAGATTTGTAAGTAGAGGCAGCCGAGGTGAATAGCGCCTTGATGGTAGTGGTGTGCTATTTTCTCCATGTAGATTCAGCCACTCTTTTGGCATTCCGGAGGATCTTTAGTTCGGGAGTGAACCATTTATTGAGATGGGCTATATGTCTTATTTTGCTTGATAGGGGCGATGATATGTATGGCAGAGCCAAGTGTGTCGTTGTAGAGGCCGACTAGTTTGTTTGAGTCTTGGTCTTTGTAGTTAGATGGGTCCAAGAAGTCATGCGTCAGGGGGCATAATTTTGGAGCGTTATGTTCTGGTTGTTTCTAGGGAGAATTTTGAGGGTGATGGTAGGATTAGGGTTATGGAGTGCATTCTCCTGAATGGAAAAGGAGATGCAGTGATGGTCAGACCATGCGGTAGGCTCATTCTTGAGGATGGCTATTGAACAGTTGAGATCTGCCAGCCAGTCCAGTGTTTGACCTTTGTTGTGCGTAGGTGCCGTGATGCAGTGATTAAAACCGAGCTGGGAAATGGTGTTTTCCAGTGCTGTGGCATTGGGTCATTGGGATCATGGAGACCTAAGTTGAAATCTCCAAGCAAGATAATTTGCGACCCTGGTTTAGTGTTATTTGTTAGTAGGTCTGTAATATCTTCCTCACAGGAGGAGATGCATGAGGATCGTTTGGGTATCTGAGAGGGGGAGCTTAACTGACAGTAGTTCTACCGATGAGAGGCTAGCATGGGGGCAGGCTCTAAGGCCCAGAAGTGTTTTAGCTATGAATGCTACTCCACCTCCTTTGCCAGAGTCTCTGTCTGTCCTTATAATTGTATAGCCCTCTGGGATGGCTAAGGATAGTGCTGGGCCTGCTGCCTGATTTAACCAAATTTTAGTAATGGCAAGGAAGTCCAGGCCGTTGGAGGTGATGAGGTCAGCGATGTCGAGAGCGTGGGCGACCAAGGACCGAGGATTAATGAGTGCTCCTTTGATGTGGGGTGAGAACGGAGAAGATCGGCCAAGGGCAGAGAAGTGGGAGGTGAAGAGCTAGATATTTCAGTGGTTTCCGTGGTCTTTGCTGGGCAGGTGGATGGCCGGAGAAGAGTGAGTTTAGTTTACAGGAGCTGTATGTCCAGCCTAGTAGATGTCTTACGATTTAGGATGCGAGAGCCTAGTCTCAAGTTTCTGACACTCACTGGACAAGGAATCCAGGGTGTAGGAGGTAAGGCAAAGCGTTGGGTCCATTCTGTAGGGCTAATTGGGTTGTTTGGGGTGCCCATTTTGGGATTGCTGAGAACAGTGGACCCTATGTGTGAGAAAGGTGTTTTTAGTGAAGGTAGAAAGTGATTTCGGGCAAATGAGTTGAACAATGGGAGGATGGTGGCCATGGTAAGGGTGACTCTGCAAAGGGAGGCCATGAGGGCGGAAGGCCTAGAGCCGTCTCGGACCGGGCACAGCAAAGTAGGCTAATTCAGCATAAAACAGTGGGCCGGTATACAAAGAGCAGCAAAGTAGGCTAATTCAGCTTAAAACAGTGGGCCGGAATACAAAGCGCAGCAAAGTAGGCAAATTCAGCATAAATCAGTGGGTAGGCATACAAAGCGCAGCAAAGTAGGCTAATTCAGTTTAAAACTCTGGGCCGGTATGAAAAGCGCAGCAAAGTAGGCTAATTCAGCATGAAACAGTGGCCTGGTATATAAAGCGCAGCAAAGTAGGCTAATTCAGCTTAGAACAGTGGGCCGGTATACAAAGCACAGCACAGTAGGCTAATTCAGCTTAAAACAGTGGGCCGGTATACAAAGCGCAGCAAAGTAGGCTAATTCAGCTTACAACAGTGGGCCGGTATATAGAGGCCATTAACTTAATGGTAGATACTGGTTGTGGATAACAAGCGGAGCAATGACTGGTAGAGCGGGTAGTACCTCGGGGGGGAACAAAATGTGGAGAAGCGTCATAGTGATGGATTGACGTGGGTCTGTTGGTCGTTGTGAGGATCTACTGAGGGATGGAATCCTGGCACACTGAGGCAAACACGGCCTTTATCCTCTCCTTCGTCCATTGCCTGCTTCCGCCTGCCGGGGGATCTAGTTGGAAAATATAGCGTGGTGGTTGCTCAGCAACCTAGCGCAGCCTGGCTATGAGGCTGCGCTGCGCCAGCCATTTTATAGAGTTAGAATTTAACAAATATGGAGGCATGTACATGTATCCACAAGCCAATTCGTTCTAAGGAAGTGCTTCGAGAAACGACCAATTGGAGAAAAGAATAAATTAGGCACGTTTTGTTAAATAATCTAACCCCAGTAGTCTAAAATGTCCCTAACAAAGGGAATACCCAAAGCCACACAAATATTTCATTGTGTACATTTACTCTAATTAATACCTAATAGATGCACTGGAGCCTGTGCGTGCCCAAAGACATTGTACAATTGTAGTATCCATAGATGGCATGTAAATGTCCCACACGTGACACACTGTGCATACTTGCAGGCCAGAATCCACAACTTGGAAGCAACAATTAAAGTCTCTCAATCTCCAGAGCCATTGCAGAATGTATCATATGTCTATGGAATACATATAAGGAGAGCTTGTTAAAGAGATGCTGCGAGCCCGCTGTCTAATGTGCAGTGTGCCTGTCACTGTATGGACCCCTTTGGATTTCTCATGCAAATTTGGACACGCAAACGTTTAAAAGGCTGAGGAAATGGTGATGGAGCCAGCTCCTCACACACATTGCCCAATATGTGCTAAAAGATAACATTCACAAACTGCCTAAGCATGATGCAGAATATCAAGAGAGCCCAATTTGAAATGACAAGTGGTGACAATGGTCATTAATGGCAACATGTATCCGCATTCTATTCAGAGTGTTGAGAGTGTTGTGGAATGCCACTGTGACTGCCATGAATAGCTGAAACAGAACTTCTGCAGCTCATTATGGCCGGCAAGCACTTCCTTCCTATCTGATGGTGAGCTACATGTCTATAAGAGCTCCAGTCAGAAAAGATGTTGCATCACACCTCTCCCCATTTCATCCCCTCTATGTGTAGAAATGCCTTTTGGGGGGACATGGCCTCCCAGTCTTAGTCCTACCATTTCTGTGTGTGTGTGTTTTCTTTATGTTTTCTGTGACAAAAAAAGAGAGACCTAGGCTAATTAGCCTTCAGTGTGGGCTGCACACCCTTAATACCCACTTCGGTTTCAAATAATTTTCTTGCGTTTGTATATTAGATTTGAGTCAATTGTAGCGTATTTTAAATTAATTTATTCAAAAGAATAATAAGTTTGTTTAGCAATATTACAGTAATTGATTCTGCTTCACCAATTAGGCTAATGCTGAAGTTAAGGCAAACAGTAACCCTGTGGCTTATGAATTTCAGAACAATTCCTTCCTCAGAGCCGGGTTGTATGTACAGTGTTAGTACTGTGATACTATATTGTACCAATCCTTTTCATTAGGCCAATACCATTCATTGGTTAATTAAAAAGATGATCCATCAGAAAGATTCAAACAAAATAATGCAAACAGATGATTGTGTACAGAACACGGCACCCCCAGGTAAGGACAAGTGTTTAACACAAAGAAAAGAACACCAAAAGACATAATGAAAGCATAATGAACTCGCTTGATCTGAATATTCATCAAAATTCTACATCCCAATAACATATGTCCTTTGGCAATGTGTTGATTCATGTGCATGCAAAATTGTTTGGTGAGCTCAAAATCATGGAATTCACCCCACTTATCGTAATTGTCAATATTTCTCAATTTACATAAATGTGACTTATGTCCATTATATAATGGTATGTTCATGCGCTTAAATTATCGCTTTCTCATGCTAGCTTGTTAGTTATATGCTTATAGTGTTAGTACAGTGACTATAAATGGTTGATAGCACCACCTTCACCTTGTAGTCTTTTACTGACCAGTACGGGAGTAAAAGTCTAAACAGATTGTTACATGCCGTCCTGCAAGAGAACGAATGTAGCACGTTACTGAGCGATTTGAACACTGCTCATCTTATATTGTGTATGTGTGTTGGGCTGCTGATGCATGCCCAGGTGTCTAAAGTCCTCAGAGATCAGGGTATGGGCTGGTGGCAGCTGCATGCTGATTTGGCAGTGGCACTGAGTGTCCTCCATTTTTGGGACACCCAGGCCCTGCCATAGGAATCAATGGATTCCTGAAGAAAGGCAAGAGGGTCGCTGTGGCCCCTTGGTTTCTATTGCCTTTTACCTTGTTTCCCAAAGTTCTGAGAAGCCCTGACTCTGTGCCTTCCTCCTGACTGGCTGTTGGTTGCAAATACCATATATGGCTCTGGGGCTGCCTCCTGTCAGACTGACTGGAGCCTTCACAGGGGCTGTGTGTTGTGGGTATACCCTTCGAGTCGGACCTGTGTGAATGGAATCTGAAGTGAACTCTTATTTTTTGTTGTGGGTGTCTGGTTTCTGTGTATGATACAATGCCTGAGACAGCCCTGACTGAAACTGACATGAATGCAATGTAGTGTACTGAAAGGTTGGGTACTTACCCCAACACATTCTTTGTAATGGATGTCTAATTAGGGTATGATATTTATTGCAATGATCCTTGCAACTTGTTTCGCAACATTATAATAAGAATCCCTTGTACACATATTTCATGAAAAGTACATACACATGTGATGTCATCAGTGATGTCATCAATGACATCTGTGATGTCATCTTTGATGTCCTGGGTGTTAGTCTTAGCAGTGCACGGTGTTGGCGCGAGTTATGGTTGCTTAGCTTACCATAACTGGCGAATTTCAAGGGTTTTTCGGTTTTACTTGGAACCATAACGTCCCTTTGACAACGTTTTTTCACTGAATTTCATAGGTTTTTAGCAGCGCAACTTAACCATAACGTCCCTTTAACAAAGTTTTTTCACTGAATTTGAAAGGTTTTTAGCAGCGCAACTTAACCATAACGTCCCTTTAATAAAGTTTTTTCACTAAATTTCATTGGTTTTTAGCAGCGCAACTTAACCATAACGTCCCTTTAACAAAGGTTTTTCATTGAATTTCTTAGGTTTTTAGTAGTGCAACTTAACCATAACGTCCATTTAACAAAGTTCTTTCACTGAATTTCATAGGTTTTTAGTAGTGCAACTTAAGAATAATGACTTAGACTTTATATACATGTCATATGGAACTGATTGAATCTCTTCTACTGTACTTGATGTCCGCAAACTCATTTAATGTTTGCGGACATGTTTGAAGAACAGTACCACTACCTAAAAACTCTGGGGGGGTATGTTTGATTGTTATTTCATAACATAGGAACATTTAACAAATTCAAAAAGGAGCACACAAACACATTATATGTACTAATACATAAGAATGTAACCCATATATACAACACACTAAACATTCATTTAAATGCACCATGGTCTAAAATGGAATATACCACAAGAAGATAAATTGGCTTCCAACATAATTACCTCACAAACATGACAGAACTGAGAACAAGAGCAGACCCACTGAGTACATAGGACATATCTTACCTGAAATAGTAAGTGTACTTAATTGTATTCATATATTTATAAACTTTCTGTATTAGATAAAAAAAATATTATATATTTTTTTTCTCTCACAGAAATGTCTAGTACTCTGGAATGGCTAGAGGAGCATTTCCCACATGAAGACATGTCACAAGATAGTGAAACTAATGGTAAACACTTTATAATATAAACCATTTAATTATTATTATTTTGTATACATTTAACATATATATATATTTTTTGTACAGAGCATACCAAAATAGAAAATACTTCAGAAAAACCTGTTATGGATAACACTTTTCACAGTATAGAAGAAAAAATGGATTTATTGTTGACTAATTTTAATAATTTGAAAACTTTTGTGGAAGATCATTTTAAACCAAAAACCTCGTACCATTGCCCCACATGTACTTGCCCCTCCTCACCATATCCCAGTCAATTATCCCCAAACCCTCTCCATAACCCAAAACGTTTTGATGAGACTTCCATCCCTTCTTCACCTAATAACAATCATGTTGAAACCCCTAATTCTCCTGTTTTTGTTTCTGTTTCTGCCTCACCTTCTCTGTCATAAATTATTAATATATGTTAAATAAAGTTTAATTTTTATATTGTGTTGTAAATAGCTTCATTTTTTAAAACAATGTAGGTGTCCGTGGACAGTGCAGGTGTTCTGAAATGTTCGTAAATAAACGAAAATGGAGGTGTCCTGAAGAGCACTATACCTGTTCGTACTGTTCGCTAGCAAGATCAAACTATTCTAAGAACACATGTGGTGTCCTGAAATGTTCGTAATAAAAAAAATGTAAAGTGTCCTAAAGAACACTATATCTGTCCGTAGTGTTCGCTATCAAGTTTAAACTGTTCTAAGAACACAATTGGTGTCCTGAAATGTTCATACGTAAACGAAAATGGAGGTGTCCTGAAGAACAGTATACCTGTTTGTAGTTTTCGCTAGCAAGTTCAAACTGGTCTAAGAACACACGCGGTGTCCTGAATTGTTCGTAATTAAATGAAAATGGAGGTGTCTTAAAGAACACTATACCTGTCCGTACTGTTCGCTAGCAAGTTCAAACTGTTCTAAGAACACAATTGGTGTCCTGAAATGTTTGTACATAAACGAAATTGGACGTGTCCTGAAGAACACTATATCTGTCCTTACTGTTCGCTAGCAAGTTTAAACTGTTCTAAGAACACACACAGTGTATTGAAATGTTTGTTTCACGTGTGACACATTTTTAATTAGTTCAGGACCCGAACAGTGTCCGTAAAACATCATCGCGCATGCGCTAGCCAATCTCCGTGCATTTGGTGTCCTGCGGACATACGCTTCCTTCGCGAACGGATCATATGACCGCGCCCACGCTGATCGCGTGTTCTGAATGCGGACACTGTTCGGGTCCCCGAACAAATTAAAAGTACATTTTCAATTAATCCATAATATTTTTCAATAAAATCTCACCATGGCACAAGTCCCACATAGTAATCCTGAGTTTCTACATAACTTTTGAAACTTTTCGAGCTTTTTTCTGTTTTCGATCTGTCCGCGGACAGCGCGCATGTCTGTGGACCGTGCACAAGCACCCCTATAAAAGACCACGCCCTAGAGCTTATTCTCATTGTGTTTCTGGCTATTTTTCAGAACACAGCGATTTTTGCTGCCACCTGCAGATTACACCATCATCGAGATGGCATCCCTGGCTGCTGAACTGCCACCTGGTGCTGCACCTGCTTCAGCACCACCCCACCCCCTCCACCACCTCCCCAAGGGCCTGAAGAGAGGAACAGGAGTGAGGATGCAGAGGAGGCAGAAGAGGATGATGAGAATGAGGTAGAGGAAATCCCTACTACCCGCACTAGGCGTGAGTCTTGGGTGTGTTGGTTATTTACCATTCTTGGGAATGTTCCTAAGGCTCGTGCGAACCGTGTTACCTGCAATGAGTGCAAAATAATACTCAGTCGTGGGAAGCACAGTAATTACAGCTTTGGGACCACTACTATGAAGCGACACCTGAGGTCATTTCACTCTGGGGCTATTCGCAGGGTTGTACCTTGCGAAGAACGTAGCAGGTTGATTTCCTCTACTTCATCCTCTGTTTCTGATCCTGTCACCACCAGGACCACCTCTGTGGGACAGCGTCTTCCTCAAGCTGCCTCATAGGCCATACAGAATGCTGATGACCCTTACCTTTCGAGGGTCACAGTTGTATGTACTGTGACACAGTACTCTGCAGGGGGGAGCGACTTTGTAGTGCTTTTGAGACTATCGTCTCAGAGCACGAGAAGATCTGCTCACTACCCAAATAAAACCCACTCTACATCTTCCTCTCTCAGCTCACCCTTTCTTATCCCTGTGGTTGGTGTCCCCCCCTTTACCTTCCTTTCCCCTCCTCTCATAGTGTGTCGTGTATAAAAAACCAAAAAATACAAAATATAAAAAATAAAAAAAAAAATAAGGCTCTTTTCAGCACCGCCTTTCACAGTTAAAACATAGAAGTGAAAATAAATGAAGCAGGGCCCTTTGTATTTTTTAGAAGTCCGCGGACAGTTTGCGAACATTTAAAAAATTGGGTTCCTACCCTATCACAAACATTGCAATTTTCTCTGGGAGGAAGTGATGGCTCTGAAAAGAGCCTTTGGGAGGTGTTTGTAAGTCAAAAATTATAAATGCTTAACACCTACTTCAAAATGGATGTTGTAATTCCAAAAAAGGTCGCAATGCATTTTGTACATTTCTCAGAAAAATCTGATTGCCACCATAAGTAAGATGGACTCCATCTTTGCGAAAAATGTTTGTACTACGAAACAGAACATTTTCATTGTGAAAAGACGACATGCCAAAATCTTTTAGAAAGGCACAAACAGCTTTATTAACATTGCGCCTTGCTTTTTCCATTTGTGGACCAAATGAAGAACGAAGCCACATTTGTCTCTGAGCAATCCGTGAAAATATCACTTGAGAATTAGGAAACATGTCCATAACCTTCCCAAGTCCTTCTTTCATAGTAATTGCAAAAAAATTCCAGTCACATGTCCTAAACTGTTCCCTCCACAATGAATTACAATTATGTCTGGATGTTGATCTGTCTCCAAAGTAGCACAGAGAGGTAGCAAGTCCAACCACTTACTTCCACGTACTCCATGCCAGTGTACTTCCACATGTGGGAATCCAAGATCTACAGCTACTCCACAGCTTTCTGCATGCACCTTCAACCAATATATCCATGAATCTCCCAAAATCCATACAATCTTTTTCCTAAAATACACAGACATAGCTATCTGTTGTTCTCTCAGCAAAAACAGAATATGAGAAACTCTCTTCTGGCACCACACACCCACTAAACTTTCCTGAACAATCCCTTTCAGTACTCATTCTCATTTGCATGACTTCTGAACCCAAAAATCCCCGGATGTAACTCCCGATGTCCGCGAACTACCGCCATGTCCGCGGACATATCGTAACATGAACAGCCCTTCTACCATTTCCACTTCACTCTCTCTGCCATTCCCTCATTGGATGTAGCTAAGAAGTCACATCTAACTGCATCATCATAGATCAGCACTGCAAATATACTGTGAATCTCTCTGAGTACAAGTGTCATATCATTGGCAAGCACCATCTACCAGAAATACTGTACAAGTCTCCAATATTTCTACTTGCAGCTCCATGCATATCCATATGCATGAACACAAACTTCAGGTATGCATATTTTCTGTACAGTAGATGAACACATTTTCAAACAGACTTTTAGCTTGTGTAATCTGTAAAATGAATTTACTGTATTTTTTTCAATTTCCTAAAATCAACTATCACTTATAAACCTTTATACTATTTACTTTCTTTATACACACACACTCAAATCATGTTAAACTAACATGTTTTAAATTAAATATATAGACTACATATATTCAAACAAAATTGCATGCGAGCACAATCTATGTTTAAATCTTTAAAAAAAAATACTTATACAATTTCATATTGTTTTGTTTTTATTTATTTATTTACTCAATTACTTTAATTTAGACATGACATTAAGGCGCTATTACCTAGAACAGCTTAGTTACAGAAATAGTGGTATTCACTGGTATATTATAAATTTCACAAGACATAGTAAAGATATTTTTTTGTTACAGTTAGTCATTCAATACAATTTGTTCATTAAGAACATATCATATGTACTGAACTGATACAATGTATCTTATGTAAATAAATTAGTTTAATGGTTTTAAAAAAGGCCCTGAGGATTTCAATTAAAAAAATCAATATCTAAAATAAAAACAGCACTATATACAAACAAAGTTACTAATATGAAGCTTTTACAATTGCCGTGAAGACCAGTCTCCTGAAAAGAAGCAGCCGAATTCGAAGAACAAAGAAGAACTAAGAAGTTACCTGTTAATTTAAGAAAAAAAGTAAGTAGAATATCACCATAATATTTGTATTATTATTCAAACATACTGCAAAGTTAATACAAGCTATTTCTGTGCCTAAAAATAGAGATTGTATACCATTTTGTCCAAAAATCTCCATGTCTTAAACAGCGATTTACAGCCAGAATGGCCCACAAATTCCTATTTTTGGACACACAAATTACCCAACTGAACCGCTACAATTTTCATATTATAGAACAAACAACTGTTTTAATTGTATACATTAGATTTACTATTTGTACTTTTCCACACCACTAGCTTACTTTTCTTTGGTCATCTGAACCCCAGTTTAGTAACACATCAATTCATGAATACCTATCCCTACTAGTTGTAGTTCCCAATGCACAATCACACACCATTACATACATCTTTATCATCTTACTCAAACACTCATGCACACAGCACACATACATTGCAGAACACCCCAACCCATACCTTCTTTATTTTTTTCAACAGACCCTAAATAATGCCTACGAAAAGTCAAGTCCGTAGAAAGCAACGCAAACGTAGAGCAAATGAAAATAAAAGTGTCCAACATAAGCATCCATCTCTAGCAGAATTTGTAAAAAAAAGTTCAAACAAAACAGCTAATACAGTCATTTAGTGAAACACAAGAAGTTTCAAGTACAAAAACTTTGCCTCCTCTATCAAAATGTAAAACAAACCAAAAAACGATTAACAGAAAATCAGCTATCACTACAGATAAAACTATTTCTTTAAATTTTAATATAGTGCAAAGTAAGCATACCAAGAAAAGTATCTTAGCCAAAATGTACATCACAAAGTCCTTCAAAATCTTATAAAAACAGGAGAAAAATCAGGTTCAATGCTTAAAACCTATCGTAGGAAATTAATCTTAGAAGTGTTGATGGACAGTGCAATTCTTCTCAAAAGAAAGTTATTTATTTTACTGTTAAACAAAATTAAACCACTAACAAAACTAATAACTAAATTACAAAAAAGACTTCTCAATAAGCGAACTGTCAACAGAAAGAACTTCTTAAGTATCTGCGTAGGTGAATGGAATCACACTACGAGCACAGAACCATATTTTAATGAAGAAGCGTACAAACAAAAGCAAACCAATACAATTGCCATACATAGCAGTGGTCGAGGTTATGAAAAAGTGAATAATACCATAATGGAACAAGAAGTACTCCTACAAAAATATGCCCTGAAAACCTAGAATTACCCCTCCATTCAACTGAATCAGAACGTCTAGTGTACAAATGGCCTTGCACGTCAATGTGTAACATTCCCAAACAATGTTTCAAATCTTTACGCCAATTCCTCAAAAAATATGTAAAAAGCAAAGACAAAATCAAAATTAAATTACTGCAAAATATGGATACCTGTCCAGTGCGCAAGTACACAGGACTGCAAGGACATTCATTGGCCTGCATTACAGGACCTACTTGTAAAACCACTTTCCATGATATCAAAAGGATATCAACACATCATTCAACTATAAGAAATCCAGTCTATAAACTGTACTATGCTAAAAGTCCTGCTTTAGCACTAGCAAAGTTAAATAACATCCTTCTACATAGTACAGCGAAAGACCTACTTGAAGAAATTGACTACATCCAGAAAAAATATTTTGGAAGTGAAAGCCATTTACAGAATGAAATAGCTTTAAACCAATTAAGCAACAATTCTACACATGGCAACCTTTTGCTAAACACATACAAAAAAGAAATACTAACATTTAAAAGTACATCAGCTGAAGTACGAAACCCTGTATGTGTATGTTGCCCTAGAACTTTTTATAAAAGTAACACAAAAACTGTAGACCTATCATACAAAATAGAAGACAATGAAGATTCTAAATGGTTTGAATTAGCTCTCTATCTTGTAGCAGAAAACAAATACGAAATAACTGAGCCCTTAATACTTTGCAGTTACTGCACTACAAAACTTGACAACAAGCAAACTCCTTCACGTGCTATCACAATTAATTTGGAATTATACCCAGTACCAAAACCCCTACAACAACTTAATTTATATGAGAGCATCATAATTCAAACAGTACACCCATTTCAAGCAATAATACGCCTTCAACCAAAACCAGCGCAATTACCTCCCTCTGAATTGGTAAAAGGCATTCGTGGAAAAGTAGTTTATTTACCATTAGATCTAAAAGAAAATGTGCATACTCTAGGAGTGCAACGTCCAATGCAGCAATCTTTAATTATCCTAGTAAATGGAGTACCTACAAAAGACAAAAAAATATGGCAACAGCTGGTAGATTTACATAAAGTTAGACAAGCCTTCCAATATCTTAAAGAGAATGATGAATATTACAAAGAAATTAATATTGAAGAAAACTTGAAAGATACAACTGAAATAATTCAAGAAACACAAGAAGCTGGTCAATTTGAGCTACTAGATCGTGCTACAATGTCAAATACTTTAGACCATTATACAATTCATCCTTTGCACTCTAATGACACCGTAGAAGATGTACTGGAAACGTACCAACTGCGTCAAACAAAAGGATCGCCAATCAGCATATGGGAAAAAAGTATAGAAGCACATGCTTTTCCTCTACTCTTTCCTACTGGCAAAGGTGGAAGGTATGATGATAGATCTATTCAAATATCAGCTTCAGAATACCGCTCATTACGGATGTATTCTGAAGATCCCAGATTAAGACAAAATGTGGAATACATATTCCACCTACTCTTTGAAAGTGAACTAGCAACTTTATGTTACAGAGTTTCACACATATTAAAATCAGGATCACACTTTCAAAATATGACAGCTACACAATTATTAGAAAAAGTGCAACAAAAGGATGAGGTTTTACAATCAAATATTACAAATCTATTAGCAAATATGCGTGTTACTAAAGAGTAATGGTTTCAACGTCATGGAGATGTATGTTGTATGATCAGAAACCTTGGCCCACCCACTTGGTTTGTTACATTAAGTTGTGCAGAATATGCATGGGAAGATTTACATGATTTCCTACGCATATCAAATAAAAACAAAACAAACATAGATATACTAACACCTGGAGAACTTTGTTCTTTGGATCCTGTTAATGTTTCAAGATATTTTCACCATCGCTTCATTGCTATGCTACATTTTATTTGTAATAAAACTGTTCCTCCCCTTGGAGAAGTGCAACACTTCTTTTGGAGAAAAGAATACCAAGCCAGAGGAGCACCACATATCCACATGCTTTTATGGATTAAAGATGCCCTTAAATTTGGTCAAGACAGTGATGCCACTGTTTTACAGATTATTGAACAATATGTCACTTGTGAAATTCCATCAGAAGCCACAAATAGTGAACTTCATGCACAAATTTTACAATTTCAAAGACACAAATGTGGAAAATATTGTTGTTGCAAATACAAAAACAAAGGGAAATACTACACCAAATGCCGATTTGGTTTCCCTAGACCAGTTACAAATACAGGTCAAGTGAACAACCTCATGTCTTCAGTGAGACATAGTGTTAAAGGTAAGTCACCTAAAAATACATATTACATAAAAAGAAAAGAAGAAGAAAAATATATCAATGATTATAATGCAATCATTGCCCACTTATGGAATGCAAACATAGCTGTGTAGTTCATTGCAGACAATTCTACTGCAGTTGCACGATATGTCACAGCATACTTAACTAAAGCAGAAAAGACAGAGCTCCAAGACCTCTGGAATGACCTGTCATCAGATGAAACAGTTTCTCATAAATTATACAGCTTGGGCATAAAAATGCTCACCCATAGAGCATGTGGATCATATGAAGCAGCTGATCGTTTAACTGGTACTGCATTGTATGGTAAATCTGAAAATATAGTATGGCTAAGTCTTGGTCCAGCTAAATCTAGAAAAAGAGTTCTAAAATCATATGAAGATATAGAAACAATAGCCAAACGTGATCCCAACAGCCAAGACATTTTAAAAAACAATTTTTGGACACATACTACCCAAACAGAAGTAACACTTTGGAAAACATGTGTCTATACCACATAGCCAATACTACACATACACATGCAAAAATAATATGAAACCTGATGAAAAAAAGGTAAATATAGAGTGACAAACTGTGAAGGCCGCTTAGTTAAACTCACTAAACCAAATTTAATTAATCATATCAAATTGTCATTAAAGACTCCTCAACATAAAGAAGTATATTACATGTCCCTGCTACAACTCTTCAAACCATGGAGAAAAGAAGAACAAATACTAGATAACTATGACTCATATGAGGATGCTTTCAAAGCAAATGAAAGCACTATAACTGATGTAAACTTCACACAGCACAAAACAATGTTGCACAATAACCAGCAACACGAAGAAGAACTCCAAGCCCAACTAGATAAGGACACTCCTGACAGTATTCAACCTTCTGTAACAGGAAGCCAAGAACCACTGGGAGAACCACTAATAATACATGAGGCAGAATTAGCTATGATAGAAGTAGAAAACACCATGTGTCAGTATGAAGATAAAGAAGACTTAACTATACTACAATCAAAACTAAACAATGAGCAACATAGCATTTTTCAAGAAGTAACAAAACAAATTGCACATGGTGTAAAACATGAAAATAAAGAATGTTCCTACCATAATTATAAACCTATACTACTGTACGTCAGTGGTGAAGCTGGTTCTGGCAAAACATTCCTAATCAAAATCATTAGTAAGTTCCTTCAACAATTGACAAACAACAAACTGTCAGCTGTTGTCACTGCCCCCACAGGTTTAGCTGCCTACAACATAGGTGTTGTTACATTACACCGATTACTACTATTACCAGTAGAACACAAGAACAAATGAGACTATTACAAACTTTCTGCAGAAGCTGCAATGGAATTACGCAGAGTATTGAAACAAATGAAAATGCTACTAATAGATGAAGTGAGCATGGTCTCCAACCTGATGTTAGCTTTGATTCACCTCAGATTACAAGAAGTACTGAAAACAGACTATGAAGAGCTCTTTGCAGGAAAACACATTATTGTTTTTGGAGATCTGCTTCAATTAACACCAGTAAAAGGTGAGCATATTTTTAAAACATTAGGACACAAACTCTGCCGTAAAACTGTTGGCAGCATTGGAAATGTCAACCTTTGGCAACATTTCCAATACAGAGAATTAACAGAAAACATGCGCCAATCTGCAGATCTCACTTATGGCAACATCTTAAAAAGTATTAGAGTTGGTATACTTTCTAAAGAAGCAGAAGCAATATTGAAAACCCAGCACATTAATGCACTTTATGGCGATAATGCATGTGCTACAGATGTTATGGAACAATTAGCCCACAAAAATGTCAATTGTATGGCCTTAATGCCAACTCTTGCAAGCTGTTTCAAATTCAATAAAATCATGCTAAGTAAAGAAATGCAACCAATCATGGAAATTAGCGCCACAGACAAACTAGATGTACATGGTATGACCCTACCCATGTATGACCAAGCCAAAACAAGACTAAATAGTTTAGAAAAATCAATCTCAAACACAGCAGGTTTAGAAAAGATATTAAAATTATCCTTAAATTGTAGAGTAATGCTTAAACGTAAACTTGACGTGGACCAAGGACTAGTTAATGGAGCACTGGGTACAGTTGTTGGCTTTCAAACATACCCACGCGACAACAAAATTCAGTTTGTCGATATACTATTTGACAAACTTTCAGAAGTAAAAAGGATAGGACGCTCAACAGCTAGATTCCTTCTCTTCAAAGATATGCATGTACGTAGAGAACAATTTTCTCTAACTCTTGCATACGCAGTCACGATTCATAAATCACAAGGTCTTACCCTAGACAAATCAATGATAGATATTGGTAACACAGTCTTTAAAGAAGGCATGAGCTACGTAGCACTATCACGCTTACGTACACTTGACGGTCTATTTCTAATCAACTTTGATGCAAGTAAAATAAACGCTGATATTCCTTGCATTTTAGAATACAATAGACTTCGCTCACTATACACCTCCCACCTAAACACATATTCTGTTCCACAAAAAGTAAAACGTTATAAAAGAAAAATAAATCAAACAGAAATGCAACAGGATGTCACTGCAAATCCTCCAAAGAGAGTAAAAGAAACTAATACTTCATCAAGTACCACAAGCAAAAAATAATCAATTAGAGAAAGTAAACCAGGTACTTCTTTAAAGAAGGAAGACAAACTCCAAAAAAGCAGTTAGATACAGAACTTCCTGGACCATTTAAATTCTCAAATATAGTTGGTGTAAGTTGCTATGCAAATGTAGCAATGAATATTCTATTTCAATTACCACCAATTGTTGACAACATTTACTTACACAGTACAGACCCATTGTGTTTGCAAATGTTAGTAATTCACAGAAATGCAGCAAACAATCCTGACAACACGTGTAGTGTTTATGGAATAAGACAACAATTGGACTACTGTGCTGGAATGGTGAAATTCACTATAAACTCACAGGAAGATCCACAAGAATTTCTAATGTACTTACTACAAGTACTGGAAAACAAAAACATACCTATAAATGAAATCTTTCAGATTTCATACATGTGGAAACATACATGCACTCTCTGCAACAATGTGACACAAGATGAAATCCTCAATGAACGCTTCATATATATATATATATATCAATACCAAATTGTGAATCCATTCCATTTCAGCGACTTGTACAAAATGCAAACCATGGTAGATTATGCTCTACCTGCAATTCAGATAATCGCTCCACGTTAGTAATACAAACACATAGTAAATACATAATACTAATGCTTCTACGTTACAATGCCGATGGTACCAAAAACAACTGCAAGCTGACTGGATTCACACATGGTCAAATATCAATTGGTAAGAAAACCTTCATAACAATAGGTATAATCTACCACGCAGGAGCCACAACCAATTCAGGGCACTACACTGCATATATAAAAAAGAAATGTGGATGCTTTGAATGTAATGATAGTACCATTACTCTAAAGCAGAGATTACCAGCAAATCTTAAAAAAACGCTTATTTGATGTTCTTAAAACCAAAATTTGATAACTAAACTGTATTTAAACCCTAAGTAAACTTGTGTTAAAAAAATATAAACTGTTAGAATACTCCAAAAGCTATCTAAATGCTCAAAGATTCTACAACAACTAATCAGATAAATGAATACCACTAAATTAGACCAAAAAATACACAGTTAGAATACGCCAATTGGTATCTAACTGTCCCAAAATTTAACAATATCCAAATAGATAAATCAATAACACTAAAATATATAAAAAAAATAGACAGTTGGAATACGCCAATTGGTATCTAACTGCTCCAAAATTTTATAATATCCAGACAAATAAATAATATGTTACTGCTCCAAAAAAATGCAACAAGCCAAAGTATAAAGCATTAGCCAGAAACAACAAGTGAACACTGAAAACAAACAAACAAATAAACTGTAGCATAACAGAAAAAGGTTTTTTTTTAATCCAACATGGATTTTTTTTCTCCCACAGACCCAATGATTTTAGCAACAAATACAGAAACTGAGCAAATTGCACAGTACTCTGATTTGTAATCTACTAAATATGAGGGTCCAAAAAAAAAAAAGTATGTTGATTATACAATGTAATAAGTCATTACAAAATACTAATTCTAACATGCTATTTTCTTTTATCACAGAAATTAACAAGAAATACATGTATTCCGGTTACCAGACCAAACAGTAAGTATGCAATAATAAGGAGAACCATAGCAGCATATCACATCCATGGTATCTAATACCTTATACATTTGTTTTTCACCCAAGTTATAAGCAAATATGAATGTGATATGCTGCGGTGGTTGTTGCCAGGGCATAGAGTCTTGGGTGCATGGCCAAATGGCCATGCACCCAAGACTCTATGTCCTGGCAACAACCACCGCAGCATATCACATCCATAGAGTCAAACATTTCAACTATGGCCTATGGAAACTTTTAATGTCCGCGGACATTATGAGTGTTCCTAGAACACTTTCAACTTGCCAGAAAACAATACGGACAGCGTTTTCAGGACACCCCCTACGAACATTTCAGAACAACGCGATAGTTCTTAGAACACTTTCAACTTGACAACGAACAATACGGACAGTGTCCTCAGAACACCCCTATTTCGTTTATTTGCGAACATTTCAGGACACCATGAGTGTTCTAAGAACACATTCAACTTGACAGAGAACAATACGGACAGCGTCCTCAGGACACCCCCATTTTGTTTATTTGCGAACATTTCAGGACATCGCAAGTGTTCTTAGAACACATTCAACTTGCCAGCGAACAATACGGACTATGCCTTCAGGACATCCCCTACGAACATTCCAGGACACCGCGAGTGTTCTTAGAAACGTCTTCAGAACACCCCGATTTTGTTTATTTGCGAACATTTCAGGACACCGCGAGAGTTCTTAGAACACATTTAACTTGCCAGCCACAACCCCCATTCATATTTGCGAACATTTCAGGACACAGCGAGTGTTCGACAACGTTTTCAGAACACCCCCATTTTGTGTATTTGCGAACATTTCAGGACACCGCGAGTGTTCTTAGAACACATTCAACTTGACAGAGAACAATACGGACAGCGTCCTTAGGACACCCCCTACGAACATTCCCCGGACACCGCGAGTGTTCTTAGAAGCGTCTTCAGAACACCCCCATTTTGTTTATTTCCGAACATTTCAGGACACTGCGAGTGTTCTTATAACACATTCAACGTGACAGAGAACAATACGGACAGCGTCCTCAGAACACCCCCATTTTGTTTATTTGCGAACATTTCAGGACACCGCGAGTGTTCTTAGAACACCTTCAACTTGCCAGCCACAACCCCCATTCATATTTGTGAACATTTCAGGACACAGCGAGTGTTCGACAACGTCTTCAGGACACCCCCATTTTGTGTATTTGCAAATATCTCAGGACACCGCGAGTGTTCTTAGAACACATTCAACTTGATAGAGAACAATACGGACATCGTCCTCAGGACACCCCCTACGAACATTCCCCGGACACCGCGAGTGTTCTTAGAAGCGTCTTCAGAACACCCCCATTTTGTTTATTTGCGAACATTTCAGGACACCGCGATTGTTCTTAGAACACATTCAACGTGACAGAGAACAATACGGACAGCGTCCTCAGAACACCCCCATTTTGTTTATTTGCGAGCATTTCAGGACACCGCGAGTGTTCTTGGAACACATTCAACTTGCCAGCCACAACCCCCCATTCATATTTGCGAAAGTTTCAGGACACAGCGAGTGTTCGACAACGTCTTCAGAACACCCCCATTTTGTGTATTTGCGAACATTTCAGGACACCGCGAGTGTTCTTAGAACACATTCAACTTGACAGAGAACAATACGGACAACGTCCTCAGGACACCCCCTACGAACATTCCCCGGACACGGCGAGTGTTCTTAGAAGTGTCCTCAGGACACCCCCATTTTGTTTATTTGCAAACATTTCAGGACACCGCAAGTGTTCTTAGAACAGTTTCAGCTTGCTTGCGAACAAAACTGACACATATTGAGTCCTCAGAACACCCCCCATTCAGTTTATTTAGAACATTTCAGAACACCCGTGATGTCCGCAGACAAATCGAACACAAAAAGAACATCTAACACATAAAAAAATACAACTTTCATCCTATCTCATACACTCCCACCCTCCCCAAACACTCCTACACACCAACACACTCTACTAAATACAAATTTTGAACAAAGTTTCACCGTGCTGTCCGCGGACGTCCGCGAATCCAAGATGGCGTGCGCTACCGAAAATCTGACGCGCTTCACGCTCCACGCCGTCCAATCAGCGAACACGTTGCATGTCCGCTGACAACACGCAAGCCGATTGGCCAATTAGGACACTGTCCGCAGAGCGAACAGGGAAGTGTGTCCGCGGACCGAACACCGATATCACAAATTTATTTTTTACCTACTTTTTGGTCATTTTAAAAAAAAACTACTGGATGGATTTTCACGCTTTCGGGACCAAGCCGCTGCTCCTGGTCCAAATTTGGTGAAAATCCGTCCAGCGGTTTGGGCTGTAGACGCGAGCAAAAAATGTTCATATTCAGTCTATGGGAAAAAAAAAGTTTTGGGACCCCCCCTATAACTTTGCCCCCCCAGGACGAATCCTCGCCAAACTTTGGAAAAAAAATCAGAGTGGCCCAAATACTAATTTTGCAAAGTTTGGTGAGGATTAGTCCAGGGAGAGCGAAGTTATAAGCCACCCAAAAAGTGCCCTTCCTATGGAAACACCAACTTAACCATAACATGTAATATAATATATATATATATATATATATATATATATATATTACTGAACCTTATTTTATATAAAGAAGCTTTGTTATCACCTCACATAGTGTATGGACTTCCTTTGTGTGGGCTTGGGGACTCACTGTACTTAAGAACCTGCCTGCATCACCTCCTGAGTGCATATGCCTGTGTTGCTCATCCAAGTGACCCTATAGAGAACCTTGACTGGGGTGCTCTGTGCCTCTGTCCCAACCATATAGTGGGCAGAAGTACAGATATCATTCTACAGTCTGTACAGTTACCCATTTCCAGCTGCCAAAAAGGAGAAACAAGTGGTACAATCCCTCTGTTCTAACCAAGTTATGGCAAGAGAGAATGGTACATTTGACTTATACAACCTTGAGGAAAATTAAAGTTTTCTTGGACCACTCTTAAAATAATTGAAAAATCAAATTCACATTCCTGATACGAGACACCTTTTGATGTATCAGTAGGATAGACAGGAGGGCAGGGATTGAGGTTTGTCTGTTACCATTTGTAGAAAATATATGGGTCAATGCCATCACATAACCTTCCCCCAGTCCTTGATTAAGTGATATGAAAGGGGGACATTGTAACCTTGGCATTTCCCATATTTGGAGTATTGTGAAACCCGCTTCCTCTGCAGGTATAGTGGTACTGAACCTATTACCCCTTGTGCAATTACTAGTACACTTCAACTTTTCACAAGTTCTGAGATGTTTCTCATAACGTCTACCACATATATGGCACATCTGTTCTTAATTGAAAATACTAAACCCAGCTACTTTTTGCCTGGTTGAAACCTTCATGAAATACATCTATACCCATTTTTAGTAATGACTAGCTGGGTTACCCGGCGTTGCCCGTGTCCGGTTGAGTGGTGTCTCATGTGCCCTGGAGGATGTTGCTCTTGTCTTCATGTCGGGCAAGTCGTGCTTCAGTTTGCTCTGGCATCTCATTTTCCTTGGAGAAAGTTGCTCTTGTGCTGTGGACAGCAAGTCATGCTGTTGTTTGTTGTTGTGTTTCTGAAGCTCTTGATTAGTCTGATTGATCCCATATTCACACTCTGGAGGACTTCCCGGAATCCATATGTGAGACATATCCGAACTCCTGAAAAATATCTTCAGGATACATAGAAGCGAAACATTTCTCTGAGAGTGAGTACTATGACAGATGTTACCAAGAGTAATTTAGAGGTTTTTTTCTTCATATACCAGCGACATCCCTAAAGGTTCTTGCTGAGATATACTTCTACTTGGAATGTGCAAACATTTCGGTTTATTCTCCTGAAATGGGAATATCCACAGTGTTATACCCTGTAAATCGACAATTACGTGAGTGAATAAGAGGTGTTACCTAGATTTAACGTTCCTAAATATTTAGGATATTACAAAATGCTGGCCATGTGGAGAACACTGGCCCCAAGATGCTATATTTAATTTGAGCAGGGCATGTTTGAGGAATTGCATTTAGGGTGCAAACTCTCCTTGCTAGTAAATGAGAATGCCCACATGCTTCCGGTATTGGAGGAACTGTTAGGCACTTTCATGACAGCTAGCTGCCTGTTATGAAGAATGTGTGCTGAGTGGGCCGTGGCTACAAAGAGCTGCTTTGACCTAGTTGATAGCTTCTTGAATAAGTTGGTTGAAATCTTTAGTGAGCTTGGACAAGAGCAAGTTGATGGGGTAGAGGGTTGTGGCATTATTGTGATTGTTGTATAGCTCGCAGAGATTTGGTTATATGTGATTTTACTGGAGGAACAACCCTGGCTGAACTTAATGCTGGTTTCAATCCAGTGCTCAATATATAGCCCCATGACCGACCAACACTGTTTTCAAGCTATAATAATCAGCAAGTTGCCTACAACCAAAAGCAAGAGATAACGAGGTATACATAAAACACATTGAGGGAACCATTCATACTGGGATCACCATTTCCTGCAGATGCATTCCCATAACTGAAACAAAATGCCTGAAGTTAAGATTTTTTAAAAATTGTTTTTATATTTTTGTAACGCCCAGACCCAAGGATATCACAGCATTTGTTACAGTAAGTAAGCAAAAGGTACATTTAGCAGCACACATTGATAGTCATAGCAACAGAATTCAGATTGTACTCATATTTATGAAACAACCAGGTTTTTCCCTAGCTTTTTTAATGTAGTGTAGGATTATTTGTTTCTGATGGGTGCGGGCAAAGAGTTCCAGAGTGACTAAGCCGTAACGCAGAAACTGACACTGCTGGCTCTTTTTTTCTTGAAGAGGGGGTTAACCAACAAAGTGCTGGAGCTGGATCTTAGCGCGCGTGGGGACGGTTTGATTAATACAATTGTTGAGGTAGAGGGGTACATCATATAAATACATTGGTGCACCATAGACTAAGTCCACACAAGCTTAGATAGGGAGCTAATGAGTCTCACGCCTGGTTGCTGTGATGTGATTCAATCGTTTAAGTCCAAGGGCAGCACAAGTGCTTTATTTTGTAATAATTGAAGTTTGGACATGTTGGCTGCAGTGGTGCCTATGAGTAAGACACTGCAGTAATCCAGCTTTGTAATAATGAGTGCTTGTGCGACTGTGAGGCTGTTACTTGGTGAGAGGAAAAGCCTACTCAAAGAAATTAGCCTGGCAGTGTAGGCAATAGACGATGCTAGGGCATTAAAATGCATAGTTATGGATAGGTCTGCTTCAAGGTGGACCCCCAATGTTTTGATTTGTTTCAGGATGGGGATGGTTGTGCCACTGATGCAGGAGGAGGAAAAAAGAAGCATGCAGGTGTTTGAGGGGCCAACAATAAGGACCTCCGTTTTGTCATTGTTTAAATACAAATTGTGGGTGGCAATCCAGTTTTGGATTGTACTGTACACTGTGTTGATTGTGGTAACAAAACCTGTACACACACACACACACACATAGACATTCACACACAACACACGCATTTTAGCCAATTACTAATATATTGATTTTTGGTCTATGGTCCACAGTTGTAGAGACAGAGGTTCCACATCAGGTTGGGAAACTAAAGAGACTGGTTTAGAAATAGTCCTGTGATAAAAGCTCAAAACTAAAGAAGAATTAATGACATTTTTCTGTAAGAATACTACCTGAGTAGTTTTGTACTACACAAAATTACAAGGCATGGATAAACATGTAATCAGTCAACTCTCATAAAGGAATGTGTAAAGATAGGCAATTCTGTGTTTTTTCAATCCTCAATAATTAGTAAGCTCACTGCAACTTCATCAAAGGACAGCATGTTTCAAAGTTTAGAACTAGTCCCTGATGAAAGTCCATGTCAGAGCTCTCAGGTTCACATAGTAACGACCTTACCCTACACCTTTTGGTGCCATGAAAAGAGAACAGGTAGGGTTGATCTTTCTAAGTGGCCACCATATTTCCAATTTAATTCACGCACATAGGGAGAAGAGTGAGAACCAAATTAATTATATGAATTAGGGAATCCCCTAAGGGAAAAATGTCAAGACTACATTCAGGCTGTGGAATTGCAGGAGAATCAGGATCCAGGGAGTAGAATGAAATGGAAATGAATAGCTGTTGGTGCTCAATAATCAGGACTTAAGGTAGATTGAGCAGTGTTGAGCATGAAAATGATCTTCATGATACTAGCTTCTTAAAGGCGCACACTTAAAGTTGAATTTTGTGAATACAGGACGTTTTTAAGAAAGTATCAAATAATCAGATGAATGTGCAGTGGACCAATAAATCAAGACATTAAAAAACAATATGTAAATAGGATCCTGAACCTGTGCACAATTTGTTCACTCAGGGTGCCGTTTCATGGAAATTTGTGCAGAAATCCTGCAAGAGCCGCACGCCAAGAAGGACACTGTGTGAGCCTGCATGCAGAATAAAAAATGCGCCCCTGTGTATTCATGGAATTTACTGTGCAAAGTAACCGTATTCACAAGTCAATGCCAGAACGCCCCAGAAAAGCCAACATACAAATCATAAACAGCCAGAACAGCTACCTTTGAGTGCTCCCTCATGTGCAATTCCATGCACCCTTCAAACAGTATGTGGGGTCACCCGCAAGCAGGCCTGCTTCTCGGGGACGCTGCCCAGGGTTTCCCGTACCTCTTGCCAGCACCCCAACTACATGCGTATGATAATTCATAACTCGGGTAAAACTCCCCTAAGTCAGATCAGAACCCTGGTTGCTTACAGACATTCCCTAAATTCGACTTGCAAACCCACCTCCGCTCTGAGATTGCTATGCGCAAGTGCTTTTACACCTGCCTTCGAGTGGCGTAGAGATCGAGGGATTTGTGTCGCCATTTCTCTGCTGAGAGGCTGCGTGGGTGGTTCCATCAATATGTGTCGTTTGGCGCAATTGTGGTTGTTTGAGGGACTGCCTGCGGGCCGTCCCTCATAATGCCCACTTTTTCATGGTTTTCCCCATTTTCAGTGTTCCGCCCCCTTCCCAGCACTCTGTGCAAGCCACGCCCATGCTCTGCATAGTGTCTCGCGCAAGGCGAACAAAGGCTTTCAGAGACGTGCTGAGTCTGCGCAAACTCCGGGCAAGTCCTGGAAAAGTAAAAGTATAGCGCATTTGATTCTATGAATCGATGAATGGGATTTCACACGCAGTTTGCCACAAAAGTTCCCTATTTCCCTTGCAAGTAATTCCATGAATCGGGCCCTAAGTGTCTGACAGAGAGTTAACTGTTAAGGTGAGTTAACACAACTCCCCATCCATTCCTGTGCATGAAGAGAACCACCATTTACTGGGTTGCACTGCCTTCCCACGGTTGGAATAGGTAGGATCCTGCTTTTCCCCCCTGTCCCTTACAAAACATGGTAATACCCTTATGGGTGTCCCCTTGTGGTGTGTGGTGTGCAATTCCATCAAACTACATCTACCAGGGTACCATGCACAATGAGGACTTGATTGAGGACATGAAAAAACTGAAGTCACGGAGAAGACTGCACCTAGAGACCAAGAACCGCTGTACCCAATGGTCGAAGTGAGCGGGAGCGGTCGGGAGCGGTGCTCCTCTACTTTTTTAAATTACCTTTTATAGCTCCCATACTTTTATTTTAAAAAGAAACCGTTCCGGAATGGTTTCGTTTTAAAATAAAAGTGAAGGAAGAAGTTGAAACTTGCACTTTCAGTGCACTGCACTGAACGTTCCTTTAAACAGCAGGTTCAAGTGTTTGGGGGGGTGCATTGTGTGTGGGAGGGGACGTGGCGATGGGGTTTGTGGGAAGCGGGGGCAGGCCAGCAGGGAACATAGCTCCACTACTTCTTTTCGTACACTTCGACCACTGGCTGTACCACAATCTTGGGGAGTCTTTAAGCTCCAAAATAACAAACCAGAAATCTTACTAGCAGGTGAGTGCCACCTCACAGATGTGGACCATCACACAGGCAGAACACCAGCAGAGTGGAGACTGTGCAGAGAAAACTAAAGCAACCTTCCACCTTGGAGAGAAATCCAAGATGGCTTTACATGCCACAGGTACATTTAAACCCTCCCAGGTGCACACTAATAACCAAAATGAGAGTACAAACAAAGAAAAATACTAGGGCTACATTGATAAAACAATAGTAAGGAGTAATAGACTGTATAGAGCAATTTTCAATTTGGGTCATAGAATTCAAATCCCTAGAGAATAAGGATAAAAAGGGAGGAGAAAACTCCAGAAAGAGAGTGAGAGTGAGAGAGAGAGAGAGAGAGAGAGAGAGAAAGAGAGAGAGACCTCCAGATGAAACAGACATCCCTAGCCATGCTTCCCTTGAGAAATGGATGCATGGATAGGATTTTGGAAGACCAGATCATGTGGTCTGAATGATTTTGAAGAAGGGGAAGATGCACTGGGACAAACTGAAGAAAGTCTGAAAGTAAATCACCCATGCCCTGTGCCACCAGGAGGATGCAGGTATTCAGAATGTGTGATACCTTATTCTCCTACCTACATGGGAAACCCATGGCAGGTGGGTAGGAAACAGAACTGCTGCCTAAAAAGGACCCTGATGAACGGGGGTCCAGGAGGGGAATACCCAGTATGTAGAGATGCTTAATCTGAGGTCCTTGACGCACTGTTTATAAATTGGGGCCCAGAGAGACCAGTTGTTAATCCAGGGTCCTTGAGGAGCCCATAGCAAATGTGTGGTCATGGACGGACTAATTGTCAATCCAAGTTCCTTGAGTGACCTGTTGTGAAGCTGAGGTCTTTGAAGGACCAGTTCTAAATCCAGGTCCAAAGGGGACCCACTGTAAAACTTCTGTATAGCTGAGTTCAATGAGGGTCCATTAATGAAGCCAAGGTCCAGCAAAGGGCCTGTTGTGAGCCGAGGTGCAAGATAGACCTAGCCATAATTGGCAGAGCTAGTGGAAGCTCATAAGAGACATAGAGCAGGCTGTTAGGGAGAATTCTCAGAAATGTGTCAATTCCCTCTACCTTAGACCCCCAGCAACTTTGCTGGATTTTGAGGACTTGATTTGTTTGAACCTGGAGAGAGTGAGACCCTTTTCCCCACTCTCACGTGTTCTTTTGGTTGTGGAGTCTGACAAACTCCATAGGCATCATCTTTTACATTGTGGCACACAGCACCTTTAGTGCAGTGACACAGGGAAGTCTCATACATTTCCCCAAGGTTTAAATACCTTCTCTGGAATAAACTACTGTTTATCAGAGCAGTAAAGTGAAATTGACTTTACTTACATTTGTAACTTTCTACAGCCAACACACACTATCTTGCAATAGGGTGCTGGAGGGGTTACTTAGTATTTGTCTAGCTTCTCTTGTAACATTTTTTTATGTGACCCTTTCCTCACTAAATGGCTGCTGGCAGTGGTTTCGTTTTTACTACCATGGTGGCCATTTACCGCGGGCTGCGTTCACAGCTGCAGTAAAAAACCCAAGGGTGCCATTCTTGTGAAAAAGGCCCTGGTCTTCTTTTTTTGCCATTTCTTTGTGGAAAGGTCCTTCTTGAGATTTACTCTGCGCGCCAAACCAAGTTTGGTCCCTTTGTTAATTTTGCCTTTGGCGGGTTTCACAAGTGAAGCCCGCCTGTGGCTCAAGGGTGCCTGAGAAGCCCATGCAAGGACGACTTCTCGTCTTGAGTTGGTGGGACCAATCAACTCCAGATTAAGCCACCTGGACATCCTTCTCGGAGCTGGTTGAATTTCCACAGAGTTGCTGCTGGAAACCGTAGAGCCAGGGAGAGGAACACCAGTTTGTGTGAGTGGCCAAGAGCTCCAGGAAGATCCTCTGGACTCCCAGGAAGCAGGACTGACCGAGCCTGACCCCCCTCAACAGAGTGCAAGGCCCCAGAAGCAAGGAAAGTCCATCTCGACAGCCAGGAACCATGGTGTTGCTATTTGCGGTAGAGGCAAGGAGATGAAACACTGTACAGCCACTGAAAGTGAAGTTTGCCGTTGCAAGTTTTGACCATCCCAGTGCAGTGCAGGAGTTCCCCGATGTCCTCCCTCTTGTACCGACAACTGAGGCCCAGGAACAGTGAGATCTGCAGAGCTGCACAGGAACATGAGTCATCTGCTGCATCTTTTCTACTGTACAAAGTCTAAGAGAACTTACCTATTGCTGTAGAGTTGCTTGCATCTTCTACTACTCACAAGTCTAACAGCTTGTGGCCCTACATTGATTCATCTTTTTCTTCAAAGACTTCTCAAACATTGTGCAAAGACTTTTCTAATTGCCTTCAAAAAAGTGCTTCAGCCCATATAGACTCTTGCCTATTGACTTTGGCTTAGGCTGTTTTAACTTAATGGGCCTCATTACAAGCATGGCAGTCCGGGAACTACGGTACCGGTAAGCATGCCGGTACCGTAGTTCCCAGACCGCCATACTACGTGCTCTGCTCGCGGGTGCCGTGTTACCCGCCAGGTTTTTCCTGGCGGGTGTAAAGGCATCCGCGAGCAGAGCACGTCAGATGCACTGGCACAACTCTGCATGTGCCGATGCATCCGACCTCCCCATCCCCATTGAGCCCTATGGGGTAGAATGGGGATTGTGAAGACCTTGATTCAGGCACCCGCAAATGGGCAATTACTGGGTCCGCCGATCTCGGCATGACCTGGTTCTAGCCCATTTGCAGGTGGCGGAAAAAATGCAACTCCAGCGGCAGCCGTGCCCTTGATAAGGGCACGGCTACCGCCAGAGTTGTAATGAGTCCCAAGGACTCTTATTGGGGGACCTGAAAGTATTTGCCTGCTTAAGAAATATTTGTGGTATCTTGTTTGCTCTAATAATCTTTCCCTTTGACTTGCTCTTAGCTCTTAACTAATTTTGAATACCAACAGTAATACATTAATGTCATCAGCACCCTAGCAATTGAAGTCACCTGTGGGTTTAGGTCTCTGCTGTATGCCATCCCAAATGGGTATTTACTGATTCTGAAATTAAGAGAGTGTATCATTTCGTAGTATATTTGTGTGGGGTTTTACAGTGCTCCCTTCTGAAGAAGGCTTACATTAACTGACTGGTAAATAAATTAATAATTGTTTAATCAAGAAACCCTGTGTGTAAGTGTTTGCTTGAATATCTGTCACTGTGAATCTCTGCCTAACTCCCCTACAGCTCACATTGACCCCTCTTGTATAAGCCTGGCTACTCGTCCACACTACCCACCTGTGTAGTACAGACTTATACCAAAAGTTAGGTTTCTATTGCCAGGAGGCGAGGGTTGTTGTTGTGCACCCTAAGGGTACTGTATACAATCTTGTCTAATACAGGCTGAGGAAAGACGAGAGAGAGACAGAGAGAGAGAGAGAGAGAGAGAGAGAGAGAGAGAGAGAGAGAGTGCGCCTCAGGAGCCCAAACTCTTGGTTGAAGCATAATGGATTGTGTGAAATCAGGGAGGCTGAACTGAAGCAGAGTCAAACTGTGAGCAATGGCTGAAAACATTTCCTGCAATGATACCTTTTGCTTGTGCTCTTTATAAGAGTAATCACAAACAAAAGCACAGTTGAAAACCGACCTGATTAGCTTTTGTCTTACCAACCTTTGAGTGGGACCTAATTCAGGTCACTCTCTTCTATGTGTTCTCACAATAGACAGGGACATCAACACCCCTTCCTTACACAAGAGACATCAAGGACCAGACTGGCCATTACACCCATACAGCCATAGCCCGCGCTGCCTCTGCGGAGTGCCCTCCATATTAGTCATAGGAATTGGAGCCTACCCTTCCACCCCAAAATAACTGTTTATGAGCCTGCTGAAATAAACTTTACTGGGTTGGTCTAACCCATCAACCAGGGGCATAAGAACCTTCATTGACAACCACCACCCAACAATCATGATAAAAGCAATACAGAGACCATTAAGAACCCAGTTGCAGAGCCAGCTTAGGTGCAAGGGGAGGTGCAGGGGGAAAAAGCGGGGTTTGGGGGTTTGGTGGTTCCCTCCTATGTGTCCCGGTGCACCCATTGTTGTGTCCCCCCACTCATCAATCTTTGATCCATGGCTGATATCCTCTGGTGGAGGAGGAGAGAGAGTTCTGCAAAAACACTAACACGGCTCTCCTTTGTATTTGACTGATTTGCAGCAAAAGTTGATCACAAGCCCAGGAGTCCATTCATGTTCCTCTCTGTGCCTCTGCCATTGTGTTCCTGAAACCCCTGAACCTGGAGTGTGGGACTGTGTAAAAACTGGGTACGTTTAAAAATAGAATGTGCATTGGCGGGTGCATGCATTTTTTGAATGTTATGTTCGATTGTTAAGTGTGTGTATAAAAGCAAGATACATGAGCATGTGGTTTGCATGCGTTCATGTACATATGTGTGAATCTAGAAACTGTCTCAAATGAGAAGGTTGCCATACAGGGGCTTATTTTGGATTGTCTTGTAATTTGTCGACGGGGACTTGTGACGTTTGACGCCAAATGTTCCTTATTTGCATGGCAGAAAGTAAAAAGGCAGCATTCATGATAGCATGCTGCCCTTTCACACTCCGCCATGCAAATGAAGGAAACACAACCTGACATGTGTTTGCAGCAGGCAGCATTTACAATGGGTTCCTATGGAGTCGGCCTGCTTTTTGCTGGTGTAAAAAGCATTAATATTCCATAGGAATCTACAGCATTTGCACTGGCATGAAAATCCATGCTGGCACAATTGCTGTAGTATTTGTATGGCATAGAGGAAGGGAGCGGAGGAATGGTAAGTTATGATCTGCCCCTCTTCTGCGGCATACAAATGAATGAAAATGTGGCGTGAAGAGAATGAAAGTCATACATGCTTACGAAGGCTTTAATATCTTACATTTAGGTTACCCCACGGAACAGAATGAGCACCACAGCCTTCTTTCTTCAGACCATATACGTTTTCCCTGTACCAAAGTATGTGTCTATTTACACTCAAAATGAAACACACACTGAGACTTACTCAGATCAAGGAACGTGAAAATACTATTGGTGAATGTATCTGAAAGTTGTACACCATCTTTTCTTTTCCAGTTCCTTCCGAAAAATGTCTCGATAATGGCACCTCATCGACAAGTACCCTCCAAATATAACCTTTCAAACCATTTTTTTCCATTTGCCCTTTCTGTTAAAAAAAAAAAAAAAAAAAAAAAAAAACGCTCTGTGCATTTGGGCTATAATTTAGCACATTGCAGAAGGCCAGGCAATGATTATGGCTGGCGATGACACTCGCCTAGCACTGACCCCTGGACAGAAACACAACATGAGAGATAAGCATGCCGCTTATAGAGGATTGACCGTAGTTTCTGCTTCACATCTGGCTTCATTCAAAGATAGCAAACTCTTGCAAAGCTAAGAATGCCTCTTTAATTGAAATGGTGCTGTTGCGTCTAATTAAATTAAACAGAGGTGCATGGAAACTAGTCCATCAAAACTCGGGCCGAACTATGAAAAAAGCAGGAGATCGACAAACATGTGAGAACATAATGTACACTGTGGACTGTTTGTTTTTTGTTTCATTTAGATTATGTCTGAGGGTACAACGTTGTTACATCGCCAGGCTTTTTTTCAGAGTTTTTTGCTGAAAACGTTCGACTGAATAAACTCATCGAAAAATATGGGGGTGGGTGGGTAAGGGGATAAAAGGCGTAGTGGTGTGTGGGGAATATGGACTAGTTAATAGTGAAGGTTTAAAAAAAATGCCAATTCGTTTTTCGGCCGAAGGAACTGGCTCTCCAAGGATTAGAACCTGTCTGACATCAGCACAATAACGCTGTGGAATTATTACTCACTGGGTCCAGAGTATATCTCTTTACTACTGTGTTACCATGCAAAGACGTGATAGTCTGCAAGGACCTGACAGTACAATTCCACTCATGCAAAGTCGAAAGTTATTGATTTTTCAGGAGTGGATTTCATTTTGTAATTTTGTATTGGTGCATCTTTTTTGTGACATTAGCCATTGGGCCTCATTACGAAGCTGGCGGTGCCGCCAGTATCATTTTTTTTCCAACACCCGCGAATGGGCAATTACCGGGTCAAGCCGAGTTTGGCTGACCCGATAATTGCCCACTTGCGGGTACCAGTGATAAGGGACTCCCCATCCCCATTCGGCCCCATAGGGCTGAATGGGAATGGGGAAGGTGGTAGCACCAGTACCGTTAATAACGGTACCTGTGCTACCTTCATGTTCTGCTTGCGGATGCCGGTACGGCCACCAGGTCAGACCTGGTGGCTGCAAGGGCACCCGCGAGCAGCACTCTTAGTATGGCAGTACGGTAGCAACGGTGCCGGTAGCGATACTGGCGCCGTTGTTGCCTTGCCGCCATACTTGTAATAAGGCCCATTGTGTATGGGACAAACAATCCTATATACATTTATGAAGAGATGCATAATAAAGGCTTGAATGTGCCTCATACCGCTTGGCGAGAGGGCAAGCTTATGCCCCACTGGTAACATGATTGTGCTTTTATCAGGTGGCATGCTGGAATGTATTTTAGGTACCCTCTTCAATGGACCCCAATCACAAATGTGCAAAGTCGTATCTGAACCATGAGCTCTTGCTGTACTTCTGCCTCGCTTTTCACATCCCACAGCTCTTTGGCGTCACTGAGTCATTGCAGTCACTGGGCCTCATTGCAAGTTTGGTGGCATGGGAAAAAGTGGCAGTAATTCTTGTAGCGCCACCTTTACTGTACTAAAACAGTTTGGGCCTCATTACGATTTTGGCGGTAATTTGCCAAAATTGGGTCTGGGTCCGGGTTCCCAGAATGGGGAATTACCGGGCCATTCCGAGTTCGGAGGGCCCGGTAATTCCACCCTCCAGGAACCTGGGTCCGGATCTTCCCCATTCCCATTTCAGCCCCCATAGGGCTGAATGGGAATGGGGGAGGGAGCAAACAACGCGCCGATTGCGAGCGGCCCGTTGTTTGCTACCTATTCCCCTCGCGGGACCCTGGTTTGACCAGGCGTTACTTACCGGGTCCCACGAGGGGAGCTTGTAATGAGGCAGAACGGGTTTAACGGGTCCGCCTCTTTTAGTGGGTCCCGTTAAGCCGTTCCGCCTCACTTGTAATGAGGCCCCTTGTGTTACCGTCACCGATATTACTGGTGCCGGTAATACGGGCAACCCCCATGGAGTCATATGGACTACATAAAATGGGGGTTAACATACCGTTGCCGGCGCCGGTAACAGTATTGCTGTTTGATGGTATTCTGCCAGATTTATCTGCAGGATACCACCAAAGCTATAATGAGGGCCGCTGTTTCTAAAAAATATGCTGCTCGTTTTCTCTGCATACAGCCCTGATGTATAACAGGGATGTGTTCTCAATTCCTTCGGCACTCATTCCCTTTTTTTTATGCTATGCGTATTTACCCAAACATTGTTTGCTCATGATTCCTGTGTTTAACATTTTTCTTTAAGAAAATGTAAGTGATGATTTGCAACCCCAAAGTTGCACACAGCTTCCCTACTTAGCAACACCCTCACCCATGCATATTTAAACTTCAGTGTACTAAGTATCCATCATGTCTAAGGAGACTATGGGCCTGATTTACAGAGTGTTTTCCAATGGACTGTGTCCTCATAAAACACTTCTGTGAATTAGGGCCTATCTATCAGCTCTCGATACCCACAGAAATGAAGGTAAACGGTGCCTTCAGGAAATTCTTCTAAAGTACAAGTTCACATCAATGCCAACAACTTGAGATATGATAAATCAAATTATTGCAGCGCTTAGAACAAGAATGCATGTCACATAAAAGTGCTACATAAAAAACATGGTAATATGCAGTTCATTATGTGCCCGCAACCAACTACTGTTTGAAAGTGAGAAGTATAGCATATTTTTTGTGTGCTCGGACCCAGGAGAGCACATCATAGGCACCGAGTAGTTCAAATCAGCTCAGACAATACACAGACCTGCCAAAAGATGGAGAAGTATGTATATTTTCAAACAATTTCCATTTTGAGTAACGCTTTACACAGTGTACTACTTTAAGAATAACTCTCTTTCAAATTGCCTGAAGGATGAAATGTTCAGTAGGACTCCTGGAATGAGAATCCTTGACAAGGAAATCTACATAGAGGATGCATTTAAAGAACATTACATTCATTGAGATAATATTGCAATAGAAAACCCGTTTCCTTGCAGTCTTTCCAGTATCAAAAATGCTGATAAGGATTGCGCAGCACAGGTGTGACAATGGTGGTTGGCGCCTCTGTATGAGTTAAATAACCAGGGGTGGACTGGAAACCAAAAGAGGCCCTGGAAATAATGTTCAAAGTGGCCCCATATTACACATTTTCAGCAAGCCCAATGCTTTTCCTATGAGAACATTTGGAAATAAAATAGGTTACCATACAAAAGAGGCCCAGGTTACAGAGGCCCACCGGGAAATCTCCAGAGTTCCCTATTGGCCAGTCCACCTCTGTAAATAACCCTCAACCTAAGATGCAACGTGTATATATAAACTGTAAGAGGATTCAATTCAACACTACAGCTAAGTCAACGCCTAGTCTATAATACTGAATGAAAACCCTTATTGATATATCTTTATGCCCAGTTCATGCGTTCTGGATGACTACCCCTATATAACACCCCTCTCTTGGAATCCTCCTGACCCCACTGAGCCAAGAAGTAGTTCTGTTTTGCAAGTTAAAAGGTTTAATTGATAGTTTAAACAATAGGTATATATATCACACTTTAGAATAAATTAATAATTGAATAGCACACTTAATCTGATATGATAAAGATTAACAACAGAGAATCTGGCACTAGCACACTTCTTGATAATCACTAAGGAGTTGACATGAAATGGATAAGATAGCAACAATACTTTTATGGTTTCAAATGGATGCAATGTGGAATGAAATGCAGTACAGAAAATAACTTGATAGAATTTCAGCAAAAGACAATGTAATCACTTTCTTGGACAATTCACCCCCCCCCCCCTTTTATGCAATGCAGGGAAATGGAAGGAAGGCACACAATTCTCAGAAATGCAATTCAAACGTAATTCAGTTCACCCAGCAACTTAGACTACAGAAGTTGAAAACACAGGCAAAATGCTTTGATATGTGCTGGCAATGGAGTGAAAATATGTTAAAATGCTTTTAATTCCCTCTAGAGGTTCAGGGTGAGTGGTATCTAGTTAATATTAGCTCAGGCTCACTCTAGCAGTGATGCAGGGATAGTTTTTATGAGGCAAACGATTTTTTTCAGAGGAAAGCAAAAGCAGCTATCTTTTTGCAAGTGGAGACATTTTCAAATCGCGGCAAAATTTGCAAATGCGCCGGGCGCGATTACAGAGGAACTACAAGGACTATCACTATCGTTTTGGGGTCGTAAGATAGCCTAGGATCTCAGCTTCCAGATGAAAGTTACTGCAAGTCTCTAGCACAAACGGTCACGGAGATATGAGCGATTAAATAAAGGTTGTTTTTCAGATTTGAAATTTTAAAGTTCAAAAAGACAAGTGCAGCTTGCAACTAGAAAATGACAGGTGACAGCTTTACAAATGACAGGTAACAGTTAGGAGGCAGTTCTACTTAGATTAAAATAGCTTGGATTATATTATCTTAACTAAGAGATTGGTTCTGCACAGTTTTCTAGGTACTCACACTATATTCTTGAGTGAAATGGGCCTCGCCATGGATCTGGTCAGGTTTTTAAACTGGACTCTGGTCTCTGCACTTCACAGTGATCTGGGTCAGCTCTCTCTGGTTCTGCTAACAGGTCAGCTCTACTCTGCTGGTCTGGTCTGGGTCTCTGAAGGTTGATGGAGGTAAAGTATGGATTTTCCCGGCAGAGCTTCCAGCTGCAAATGGATTTGAAGGTCCCTATCTGTCCTGTCTCTCTGCTTTTATGTGTTTTTAAAATGGGTGTGTGTGAGCAGCATCACTAGCCAGCCCCTCTCCACTTGTCATTGGCCAAACTTCCATTTCTCCCTTGATTGGGGAAGGAAGTGTGTGTCAGCGTGATGTCATTTTATGGCTTGCAGAGAGGACACTCCCCAGTCAAATTGCACACATTCTATATTTGATAACAAAAGACATATTTGCACAGGTAAACATTGGTTTAAAATTACATGCACACATCACATATCACAGGAGATATACCCTGTCCAAACTTTGCTCTTCCTGGGGGCTTGCATTCAGAAATGGCACATATTTCACTTTTTAACTGATTTTGCAATTCCGGACATTGACCCAAATTTACACACATGTGCGCAAGGAGTATGGACATTAGTTGATGAAGTGTCAGATTTTTCACATGCACACATTTTGAGTAATATCCTCTTTTCCGCTAAAACCCCCCTGAACATGCCACCGGTTCTAAAAACCTCTTAAAATGTGGGCAGAAAAATCACAAGAATTATGGTGTCATTTATACAATTTTCACATGTCCGCTCTATGAGTTATTCATCTTTTTAGAGTTATGTTCTGGCCCCAAAGGGGTGTGGTTTTCCTCCAGCACAAGGTTGAATTTCTGGTTTTTCCAGTTCTGCCAAGCCAGCTTGCTCTCACAGGCAGTGCCCCTCCCCTGTGCTTCCAGGAGAAATCTCCATTTACGACTCCCGCCATAAAACATTTGCCTGAGTCAAGACAGGGCTTTGTTCAATTTCCTGCAGAGCCCAGGTAATTCAATCAGGGAAGTGTCATATCCCTTTTGGTGTGAGCAGCAAAAGGGCAGCTAGGCCTGGGAACACAGCTGTGACTCAAGTTTCACTCCTGATGGGGGTAGTTGCCAGGCAAAATTCAGTTCCTTAAGCCAAGTTTCAGATAAAATGTCACTTTTTGTTCCCCAGTTTCTGCATTCAAATAAAACTAAACATTTTCACATATGCAGCTAGAATGCTGATTCTAAGTTTAAAACTATGACATTTAAACAATTGCAACCTATGTGACACTCAAAGTAGGTCACTCATTTCTTTTAAACATTTAGATTTTTTTAGTGTCTTTCAGTCCAAATTTACTTAAACTGCTGAAATCCACAGCTCAGCCAGTCTTGTTATAAACCTTCAAGTCACTTCAGAATATAACTTTACATTGTATCCACCTCTCAGTAAGTCTTTCTTTGGCCTGTTTTGGGTTCATTTATTCAGTTTTCTACAAAAAGTAAAATCTGGTGGTTTTAAAACGCCGGCTTTTGGATAGTGGTGAGTACTGGTACTGCACCCCTTTTTGGGATTTAAGAAAATGAATTCCCAACAGTTATGGGTTCGCTTTTGGCAATCAGCATTGCCACTCCCAATGGTTTCAGACTACTATGTGGGTAGTCCAATGGTGGTTTTAGGCAGTGTCCTTCTGTGCCCATAACATCAGCAAAAATGAGTGGCAGCCTATTCTTCATGCATTTCCCTGTGCATTTTCTGGGAAGCTCTGGCCATCATGATGTTTTCATGTCAGTACTGCACAGTTTTGAGGTAGTGCTCGGATGCATGGGTAAATACATCCCACAAAACGCGCAAATGAAAGTGTTTTAAATTGGCAATGCTAGCATATACTGTGCACATGGGCATCATAGCATGTTTTGAATCATGGCAGTACCAGCATATACTGGGATCATGATCATGTAAGTGCTTTACAATGATAATACTGGCATATATTTGGGCACAGGCAGCATGATCAAGTGTTTTACAAGGGCATGTCGACATGTATTGCGGACAGAAGCATCATAACAGTGCTTTACAGCGGCAATACTGTATATATTGTGGACACATTCATCATGAGCATGTTGCTTAGTGCTTCTGTGCACTGTTGATGACCTGGCATCCATCTATTGGAATTTGTTCATGTGTGACCCACCCGGCACCAAAAGCTCGATATTGAAATCCTACCATTTGATCAAGTCCATCAACCACAGACACAACGGGGCCTCATGACAGTTTTGCCGGTCCATTAAAATTGCTGGTATAATTGCCGGCAATTCCGGCACCAGCAATTTTACAGAACCGGCAAAGCACAAGTTTGCCAGTGGGGGCACTGATTTACCTCCAGCCAAGAGCTGGAGGTAAATCAGGCCCCTACCGGCAAATACATGCCAGAATAACTGTCACTGGTGTTACCGGTGCTGGTAATTCCATCATTTCCCACCATGTAGTCCAATAGGACTACATGGAATGGGGATTTACCACCCTTTCCACCGCCTGTAATATACCAGTAATTCCCAGAAATCAGGGGGAGTAAATAGTATGGGCAGGCGGGTTACCAGCAAACTTTTATTAAGGTCCAAGAATCCTCAAAAGCCTCTAAACAACCTCCTGACACCCCCACCTTAACCTCTTGCCAATTAAACTTTTTCTGCCTTACACTAAATGAACACACCCTCATACACACGGCAGCCTTACATCTTCAAGTACCTGCACCAGCCCTGCATTATCAACTTAAGAGCCATGGCTTGATCGCTCTTCATGGCCCACATCACCTGCACCCTTTCTAACACTTCACACACACACTTATTCCAGACCAACAGATCCGGTTATCCTGTTTCGGGCTGCTACTTGACCTTGGGGCCTCTCCTCTGGAGTAACAGGCTATTGGCACTATCAGAAACCACCAGGCAATAATGGCATACAGGAGTCATGTACTTCTGACAAGCACTTAAACACTTCATGTTTCACAGCTGACTCTCCCTCCCCTCCCACTATATCCCTGTAACCTCTAGCCTCTCCTCCCAAGCCCTTAGCCAAGAAGCCACCAACATGACAGAAGTGCACCAAGCAAGATCACTTGCATTACATTAAATAAAGAATCAACAGTGTGATCATCAGATATTGTGAGAAACAAGTAAGCACGTTCACATGGTACCAACAGCTATGATGTTTTACCACATCACATTTCGCCCTCAATTTACAAAACATAGAAACGTGTGTTTTCGTTCATGAAGCAGAGAACATAGGCCCCATCAAAAGTGTAAACAGAATAAATCTGATGTCTGTCCTCTCTAGATGCTGCACTCAGAAAGATAATGGTAATTCCAGAGTGCCTCAGCATTCTGAAGACCCAGTGAGTGTACTGCTAGCTTCAAAATGTGTTTGCTTTGAAAGAAGTACTTGAACTATATGGCTATGAAATCCAGTATTTCCAATTCTTGTGTCAAATATTTAGCTTTCAAGGGTGCATGCAACACCGAGAAAGGCCCTACTTATGAGTCAGGCCTAATGGTAAGAGCAGGTGATATTTGAAATACTGCTTGTTATGCTTGTGGGGTCATGTGGAATGTACCGTATGCATCACTCCAGGAACAGTTAATGGGGTAAATAAAACAAAATATAAAAATACAAAGAGCCTGATTTACATTTATGTTGGAATTTTGCATCTTGCATAATATAGACACATGTCATGGCATATCAATAGAGGTGCTTTAATGGTTGCATCCACAGCCACAGGCAGTACCCATACCCTTAGCAGGCCAAGGGGTGAGGGCACAGCACATACGCAATGAGATTGTTCAGACATATTTCACATGAAATGCATCCTGTGTAGACGGCAAACACCAAATCCACATCCTTGATGGCCTTCAATGATGACACGACAACTCCTTGCCACTGCTCCCTCTTCTAAGAACCCCCTCCATTGCTGTCTTAGTGACAGTTCAGTGTACAGTACCCTGCCCAATGGCCAATAATTATGCAACATTGACATGTCCCTATCTAACCACTCCATCATTGCTGCCCCTGGCAGTTCAATCAAAGCATTTTCACCTGTGTGCATAGGTATTGGTGGATGCATATCATGCCCCAGTTTAGCTCCTTACAGCTAAACACTGGAAGGAGATGTTCACTCTGCAATCACTCAAAACTGGAACACCTCTCTGACACATCCTCATATGTGCACCCTGTTAGTATTCCAAACACTCCTCCTCCCTGTCTTCCTTTCCCGTAATGAACACAACTGATGACATCCATATCTCGGGGACGTCGCTGTATGATACACTGCATACAAAATCTAAAGGAAACAATAAATAACTCACCAGTACCCTGCCATACAAACCCCACCCCTCTAATTGAATCGATCACCCCTAATGTTGCACTCACCCTTCATATATGTTGGAGTTCTAAGTCCCCAACATATGAAATACCTGTTTCCCCATCCACAGTCACTTCCCTTCCCATACTGCATCTAAACTGTAAGAAGGAGTCCCGTAACCAAGGCTGTCTCCCCCAAACCGAGACCATTGCCCTGCACAACACCCTCAAAACATGACTGGAAGACATATCTTCACCTTTCTGAGGCCCCAAAAAAATATCAATTCTGGACTCCAAATCTTCTGACAGACGTGTTCAATCACTACTGTACATGACTGTGTTGATCCAACACCAGTTGTGAACCAGCAAACCATTGCCCCCCCTTGAACCTTGCAAACAAGATATGCAGCACCATGCTACATTTCCTCTGATACTCCCACAGTACACCATTCTAATCTTTCATCATAAATAGGCCTGATATTCAGAAGCCTATTATTCAATAACTTGTAATATCAAACACAAATATGACCAGGGTGATTCCAAATAAACCTAGACCCACTCACATTTTCTCTATACAGGTTGCTGTAATTTTATTATGTACAATTCAAGTATTAAAAATGCTATATTAAGATTCGACCGTCCGAAAATTGGATCTGCAAATGCACCAATAAATATTGAAGCTAGGAAAGATTAAAAAAAATATATAAGAACAGGCTAATTGGCCATAAAGTCCAACAAAATCAGGCAGAAGCAGAGCGAATGCTTAGAAAAATTGCCTAAACAACATTAGGGGCATGTGGCAGCTGATAAATGAGACAACACCGCAGAATGCAATCCTGGCTAATGCATTAACGGAAGAAACATGGGTCCCCTTCCATCAGGACCTATTTGGACCTATTTGGAACTAGAGAATAATTGAATGTCCAAGAAAGGGGGAAATTGGCACAAATCCTTGGATGTGTCGGACCTGGAAGAGTTTATAAAAAAGGGCAAGAGTGAATCTGCCCCGGGCCCTGATGGTGTGATTTATGGAGCCATTAAATCTGATAAAGTGGTATGGATCCCGTTTATTCTGAGACTGTTGAAGCATGTCCTGGAAAGGGGTGAGATCCCAGAGTCATGGGAAAGGGCAATTGTCATACCAATTTATAAAAAAGGAACCAGGATGGACCCAAATAATTATTTCCCGATTGCTCTGTTGGACGATCTGTGGAAACTCTTTGCAGAATATTATTAAAACATCTTCAGGCTTGAGCAATTGAGATAAAAAGACGGGACCATCACAATCAGGCTTTACTAAGGGGGTAGGAAGTGACTTGAATTTGTTCCTGGTCAACCTTTTGAAATTGATGGCAATAAAAAACAAATACAAAATATACGTGGCCTTCACAGACCTTAAAAAGGCATTCAACAGTGTGGAAAGACAACTGCTCTGGGAAAAACTGTCAAAGTGGAGTTGCCCGTCAGATCTATTGGAAGCAATAAAAGCACTCTATATGGACATGAAATTCCAGATAAGATTGAACTCGGATGGTTTGTTATCAAGGGAGATTTCAATACAGAGAGGACTACAACAAGGCTGCCCCCTATTGCATACACTTTGTAATCACTTCCACTCGGACTTGCATGAAAGCCTAAATGAGGCTATGGCCTTTCTGCCAAAAATTCATGGATTCCCTTTAGCGTGCTCTCTCTACGCTGATGCGTTAGTCCTCGTGGATCAGACACCCATCAGACTACAGCAATGATTGGCCTCTTTGCAGAACTATGTTCTTAAAAATGGGCTGCAAATTAATGAGGGGAAATCCACTATCATGATCTTGGAACAAAAGTGGGGAAGACATAAACATTCTTTCAAATTGACTTTGAACCAACTTCCTTTGGTGTGAGAGATGGTTTATTTGGGAGTACGAATCAGCTCGAGAACGGAAGATAAGCCGAGACAACTGCACTTGAGGACACGTGTGAAAATCTTAGCTGCCCAGGCCACAGTAATCCACAAGACATATTGCAAGTTTTCAGCTAAACAGATTTTGGACTTTTACAAAATGAAAGTAGTCCCAATTCTTACATATGGAGAGGAGGCAATGCTGTCGTTTCCATGGAGATATGGAGTATACTAGAAGGCCATTTCCGGAGACGGGTCCTATAATTACCAAGAACAGTTTCATCTGAGTCAACAAGACATGAAATGGCCCTAATCTCCGTACATGGAATAGCAACTTGGAAAACCTTGTCATTGTTTCAGAAATGCAATGCATCATGCCAAACACTCCAGATCCGTACTTGATATTTATTTATGTATGTATGTATGTATGTATTTATTTATTTATTTATTTATTTATTTATTTATTTTAATGTGATACAGTTTTATACAAATAAAACTTTACACATTCATTCAAACAAGTCATGATTACAAAACCCAAATAATACACAATGCAATACAAATATAACCAAACCCTACAATAAATATATCTAAAAAGAAAAAACATACTCTCAATTTGTACATACAATGCATTGCAATTAACAGATTAACAGTCAAGCAAACAGATTCTGTGGTAGGCAAAACAAGAATCCACTTAGCCCTGCAGGTAAGATCTTTTGTGTTCAGAGTCAGGGTCAATTCCACTGTGTGTTACAGCTAAGAAGGCAATTCCCTAATGTCCTTATTTGTGTTTTGTTACATCAATCCAGAGTTGCCCCTTCCCAAAAATGGGGAAGATACACTTGTTACCCTTTAGTAGTCATTAGTTTTTCTGCATTAGACCATGGGCCTCAAAACATGGTAGGCGGTAGGGGTTAACCGGTACCGGTAAGGGCACCCGTACCAGTAAACCCCTACCGCCTTACTACGAGTTCCCTTTGCGGGACCCGACTTTAACGGCTGGTTTTACCAGCCGTTAAAGTAGGGTGCCGCAAAGGGACCTCGGAGTTAATTACGGTAAGGCAATTTGCAGTACCGTAATTAGCACCTTCCCCATTCCTATTATGCCCTATGGGGGCAAAAATGGGAATGGGGAAGAGCCTTGGTGAATGGGGAATTACCGCTCCCGCTCACCTTGGAGTAGGGCGGTAATTTCCGCCATCCACCAAGGCGGACACGGTAAAATACCGGCGGCAACCATGGCGCTAATAGCGCCATGGTTACCCCCTAGTGTGTAATGAGGCCCCATGTTCTTAAGAGGGCTAGGTGCAACCTAGGATCAAGTGTGTTAATACACCGGTGCCAAAACTCAATCGCCCCAACATGTTCAAAGCTGTGTTCAAATTCCCCAAGATATTTTCTATAACTAGTATTCTTCTTCGGGCATAGGGCTAATATGTGCCTCGCCGTTTCTGGCTCAGTTGGATTCTCACATATTCTACAGTGCCTTGATAATCGCGGACGTACACGTTCCAATCTGAGGATCTCTAATGTAGGCAAGTGGTTAATACTCATTAGCAAAATGAAGCGCCTCAGGGCTGCAGAGGGGCACAGATTTAAGTACAGCTGGGCCTTTTTAAATCTATGTAGGTCATATGACACAAACTTATAATTTTCTAAGATCGCTAAATGAACATAGTTGTTCTGCCAATCCCACAAAGTGAGGCTCCTATGGAGATGGTAAAATATATATTCATTATCTTGTCCCCACCACGCAATCCAGCCAATTGGTTCACTCAGTGTTTCCATGTCTTTCCCTAGTTTAAACTGCTTGCAGGCTCCTAAACCCTCCTTTACACACATAAGCAGGAGATTCGAAGGATTATTCTGAATTTTGACATATATCTCTGCTCTTTTTAGCAACACAACAGTTTTAAGGGAAATAATCCCTAACTCCAATCTCAAAATGGCCATAGGTATACATTGAGGGAGTCCCAAAATGTGCCTCCAAAATGTTCCCTAAAGAATCTGCAGCCAGCCTAGATTCATGTTTATGAAGGATTCCAGGCCATAGGTAACCATAGCCACAACACATTGGATATAAATGTGCCGCACACCCCAGATAGAATAACCACTCTGATCACGCGTAAACTTATATATCATAGTGTTTAATTGTGCTGCTTTCACTTTACGTGCCTGCATGCACAAAAGGTAGTTGCCTTTGCTATCGAATTCTACTCCAAGATATTTATCGGAGCAGGTGTATTTGATTTCCACTATACCTACGAGCATGCAGGGTCGTGCCACCTCGCTAGATGTAAATAAGATTAATTCAGTCTTGTTATGATTAATGACTAGCTCATTAACTTCTGCATAGTGACAAAGCCTTTCTGCCAATCTAAGTATCCCACTGAAAGCGTGATCCAATAACATAAGGTCATCCTCATATGCCAGGATCACAGAGTGGTTTGTGCCTATTTTGGGAGGACAGTTCCAAAGTCCCTGAAGATGTTCCGGGACATCAGACACAAATAGGTTGTAATGCAGAGGGGCTGTAACATACCCCTGCTTTACTCCTGTCAGCTGCATGATTGGATAGGTCATATTGCCTCCGTTATCCAATCTAATCTGTACGGTGGTATTTGTATGGAGAAGTTCCAAATAATGAATAAGAGAAGGTGGACAAGACCAACTTTTAAGTTTGCACCAAAGACTTCCCCTGTTAACTGAATCAAAAGCCGCCTAAAGTCGATGTATAAGGCATAGAGCAGGGGACTATTAGGTTGCATTGCTTTGCTCCTAAGGGAGTCCATTATAAGCAGATTGTGTGCAGTGAAGTATCCCGCCCCGAAACCACTCTGAAAACAGTAAAGGATCCCCGCCTTAACTGCCCATACCTGAAGAGCATTTAGCAATAGGGAGGCAAACATTTTACCTGTGCTGTTGAGCATAGAGAGGAGGCGATAGTTGGTGGGATCGGTTTTGTTGCCTTTTTTAAAGATAGGTGTAAGAATGGCCCTTTGCCACGTTTCAGGGATTCTGCCGTCAGCCAACACTTTATCAAACAAGATTTTCATGAGGCTTGCCCAGAATTGGGGGTTACTTTTTATGACCGCGTTAGACAGGCCATTAGGACCCAGGGCTCAGGATGCTCATACTTGATATTAAAAAAACAATGGTGTCCCTGAATATTTTCTGTTAAATGCTTGGAGATCATGGCACAAATTGGGATTACGCAAGAAATCTTGATTACTACAATTGAAAGTGATGTTTTCATGTGTTACAGGCTTTCATGTTTGTTTGGGATGATTAATTCAAGTATTGATGTGTTGAAGCTAAGACTTTGATGTCAAGAACGATTGCAGGTGTGTGCAATTTATGTCAGTCAGTCTGCACAATTATCTAGTGACATGGCATCTTTGCTAAATGTATGTGTAAGGAGCACTTATCATGGTCATGAGGTCACAGGTGAGGGTTGCATGTGCATATGTGTGGGCCTCATCATTGGTGTGTGTGTGTGTGTGTGTGTGTGAGGCTGTGGCATTTGAAAATGTGATTGTGCCATACTTTGTCAACAATTTGGAATACACATATGTCTCATACGTATGTCTTACTTCCTCAGGGTCAAACTGGGACAAGAAATAGGCCCGGTCACCCAAAAAAAAGTGGTCCACCGCTCGCCTCAAAAAAGTGGCCCACCCTCGCCTCACATCCCTTGACCTCTCATGACATCACCGGAAGTGATGTCATTTGACCCCCACCCCAAGTGACATCCCGGGAAGCGATGAAACACACCTTTCACCCCTTGACAAAACAGGAAGTGGCATCAAATAGCATTGTACCTAAGTACACTAAATCACTGTGAATCGAAGCAGACGTCCCAGGCCAAATGACAATGCGTTATTGTATAGCACTTACACTTAAGCTTTTTTTAGAGAACAAATATGCATACAATATCACCCAACCTGTCTTGGTACTCATTTATCGACCTAAGAAGGATGAACGGTTTTTGAAAAAAAAAAATTGGAAAAAATATATATTTTTTTAATTTTATTTTTTCAAACAGAAACCGGCCCCCACGCCCCATGGGACGATTTCGGCCCATCGACAGGCCGAAAGGCTGATGGGCCAATCCAGCCCTGCACTTCCTCTCCTCTCTTCCTTTTCATCCAGTGTCTGCTGCACCTGATGAGGCAAGTACTGATGAGGAGGAGCTGCTTTCCATGGTGAGAGCCTCCAGAATCCCATGCAGACTCCGGCCAGGCCTACCATCATACACCTTCTCTGAGGGACATGTGGCTGGGGCAGGCAGTTCATCTGATGACACTGCTGTTCAGGTGCTGAATGTTGTAAGGGCATGAAGGGTGAGACCTTTCCCACAGAGGATCAACTCCATGTGGAGGTCCCATCTGAGGTGTACGGGTTGGGTGTAGTGGAGGAGGTGTATGCCATTGTGGGCCTGTCAATGGTTTCTTGTGGGGGATCACATTTGGATGGGAAGGCTGCAAACCTGAGCCTGTGACAGGAGGATGAGCAGGACACCGTGGATGAGACAGCTCTTTCTACTGTTCCAGTCCCACCTGTTGCAGGACTACCCACCTTCTGTGATGCCTCCACACAGACATGACCTGCAGTGATGGCTGATGAGGCTATCGACAATGCAAGGTTTCCACTGCTGTTGTCAGGACAAATTCAGAAAGAAGCTGTGAGCCAATTATCAGAATTATCAGTGATGTCCTCCTCCTCTCCTGAGAGTAAGAGCTCCCTTTCCTCCCCCTCCTCCTCACCTGAGGGAATTGGTGAAATGTCCACTTCCTTCTTTCTTCTTCTTCGTGGAGTATCCTTTTTTTTAATGAAGATAGGGTCTGCCTCGAGAGGAAGCCACTGTGACCCAAATATTTGGCAATCCAGTGACCTCTCTCCCGAAACAGCCAGGAAACGTTGTGGGGGGAAAAGACTCTGGCTGAAAAAAAAAACAAAGATAGGATGGGCTCTGATGATTTGATCGCAGGGCTGCGAGGAGGGGATTAATGTCCCAAACCCGGCAAACGCCGTAAACAAGGAACAAAGTCTGCACACCAGAGAAATACAAGGATTCCTTGTGGGAACGTAAACAGCAAGAAATCAACACAAGAGGGAGGAGGCAGCTGGACAAGTAGAACCCAAAGGCTCACTCGAGCGAAAGAGTAGAAAGGACAAAGAAGGTAAGAAATCAGAATGTCAATATACAACAGGAGAAAGCGAGCAAAATCTTGGGGGAAGAATACCAAGAAAGAAATAGTAGCGGAGGGCTACGAGGAGGAAAGGAAGAGGGAGGAGTCTAGGAAGAGAGAGAAAGCAAGCAGTAGAAAAGGGAAAGTACATGAAGTTAGGGCGGATCGCCGCCAAGAGAAATAACTCGGGAGTGTACACAACAAAGGAGAAAAATCCAGTACTTTGCAACGCGCCGAACGCCGAGTGCAGAATGAATAAATGGCACTTGGCAGCGGCCGTGTTGCAAAGAAACTAGACCGCTGAAGCACGCTCTATAGAAAACATAATGGCACATACTAATGGAGGCCAAGTCTCCATTTCCTCCATAAGCGCCAGTTACCCAGGTTCATGCCCCCTTAGAAGGCCTTGTCCTCCCGGCTTGCCTGGGTGGAACCTGTGGAACTTTCGGAACAAAGGAGGGGCTTGAATGTTGGACCACGGTTCCCAGGAATCCTCAGAATCTGGGTACCCCTTCCAATGTACCAAATACTCCAAACGACCTCTGTGATATCTGGAATCTCGGATCTTGGACACCTCATATTCTTCTAGAGAGGGATTTGGAAGTAATTGCAATCAGGAAGTAGACCGAGCCCTATTGTCTGGTAAGAAAGGTCGCAACAAAGAAGTAAGAAAAACCGGATTAATTTGTCGTAGACTTTTAGGGAGTCTAAGACGAAAGGCCACAGGATTTATCTTAGAAAGTATCTCATAGGGACCTATGTAGCGGGGAGACAACTTGGATGGGTGGACCCAGCGATGTAAATACTTGGTGGAAAGCATGACCTTTGAACCTGTGTCCCATCTTGGTGCCTGCCTTCGGTGCTTATCGGCTTGACCCTTGTACCGATCATATGCCTCTTGAAGACTCCTTCTAGCAGTGCTATGGGCCTCCTGGATTTGACTAAGAGTGGTTTCAATGGAAGGAATGTTAGATCCTACCGAAAAGGAAGGTGATATGGATAGAGGATGTATACCATAGGTTCAATAAAAAGGGCTTATCCCTAGAGCTGTGTGTATTGAGTTGTTATATGCGAACTCTGCTGTGGGAAGAAGAGAAACCCAATTATCCTGTTGCTGGTTGATGAAACAACAGAGGTATTGTTCTAAAGTTCCATTGAGTCTTTCCGTCTGTCTGTTGGTCTGGGGATGGAACCCAGAGGAGAGTGCTCTTTCGATACCTAGTCTTTCACATACGACCTTCCAAAACCTTGAAGTGTATTGGCTGCCCCGTTCGGATACTATCTTCTGGGGAAGACCATGTCATCTAAAAATGTCTGTCAGAAAGACTTCTGCATTAACAGAGGCTGATGGAACTCCGGCCAGGGGGGAGAAGTGGGCTAACTTGGTGAACAAATCCACTGTTACCATAATGCATGAGCAGCCTTGTGAGATAGGCAAGTCCACTATAAAGTCTGTAGAGATATGCATCCAAGGTCCTGGTGGAGTCAGGCTCTGTTGAAGAAGTCCCAATGTCTTCTCTGTTTGGTGCTTACTTCGTAGGCAAACCATACAAGTTTGAATATACTCAAGAGTATCAGCAGTCATGTTAGGCCAATAGAAAGATCGTCTGAGATGATCCAGTGTACCTCTTAAACCCCGGTGTCCGGTGACCTTAGAGTCATGACACCAAGTGAGAGCCTCTTGTGTGAGCTCACGAGTGGGTAAATACAATTTCCCTTGTACAAAGTAGAGCCCTTCCTTCATTTCAGTAGGAAGCTTCTTGTGGGTAAATGTAGGTTCTTCCAGTCCAAGATAAGCTTCCCGGACTTGCTGCAAGAAAGTAGATACTGTAGAAATGATCTTAGTCTGGGGAAACATAAGTTCCTTCTCCTGAGTAGGATTAGTATCATGGTCAACACGACGAGACAAGGCATCAGCTATCTGGTTTTGGGAACCAGGAATGTACGTGATATTGAAATGAAATTGGGCAAAAAATGAGCCCATCTGGCCTGGCGGGTGTTGTAACATTCCAGTTGTCTTAGCACTTGCAGATTTTTGTGCTCGGTCCGTATAAGAAAGGGATGTAATCCTCCTTGGAGCATATGCCTCCACTCTAGCAGACAAGTTTTATGGCCAGTAACTCGTGTTCAATTACTGAATAATTTCTTTGATTTGGGCTTAAAGTTTTGGAAAAATAAGCGATCGGATGTTCGATGCCCTTGTTGGATTGAAGAAGAACAGCTCCCACTGCTGCTGCAGATGCATCGGTCTCCAATATAAAGGGTTGATGTTGGTCTGGCTGTCTCAATATGGGAGCAGAGCAGAATCTCTGTTTGAGTTGGGAGAAGCTTTCTTCAGCTTCTCCTGACCAATAAAACGGGGAAGAGGATTTTTTCAACAAGGAAGTAATAGGCAACACTAGCTGGGAGAATTCTGGTATAAACTTTCGATAGAAATTTGCTAATCCAATGAGTCTTTGGATGTCCTTGACTGAGGTGGGAGTCAGCCACGCCAGGATGGCGTCTACCTTTCTGGGATCCATGGTAACACCTTGGTCAGAGAAAATAAACCCTAAATAGGAGATTGAGGACTGGGAAAAGGCACATTTTTCAGGCTTTGTCAGAAGATGATGGGACTGCAGTATACGTAGAACCTCCCTGATGTGTTCCTGGTGATCCTCTTGTGTACGGGAGAAAACCAAAATATCATCCAAATAAACCACAGTGGATTGGCCCAGTAGATCCGAAAACAGGCGATCCATAAATCATTGAAATATAGAGGGGGCGTTAACCAGCCCAAAGGGCATCACATGATACTCAAATAAATCATAGGGTGTGCGGAAAGCTGTCTTCCACTCATCACCTGCTCTGATATGAAGCAGGTGATATGCGTTCCGGAGATCCAACTTAGTATATACAGTTCATCCCTGCACTGTTTCCATTATTTCCGAGATTATAGATAGGCATGGGATAACGGTCCCTTATGGTTAGTTTATTGAGGCCTAGATAGTCTATACAAGGTCTTAATTCCTTTGAGTCTCGTTTAGATATAAAAAATAGGGATGCTCCAGGTGGTGACCGAGAAGGCCTTATGAGCCTATTTGCTAGATTGTCGTCAAGATAGCCTCTGAGCACGTTCTTTGCACATACAGAAAGAGGGTACATCCTGCCGAAAGGAACCAAAACCTCTGGAACCAAATTGATACAACAATCCTCCTGTCTGTGAGGAGGTAATTCCAGAGGGATCTTTTCTTCGAATACCTCAGCGAACTCAGTCAGGTAGCTGGGAATACAATGGATGGTACTGGTCTCAGTAGAACTGACTGTTCTAATAGTTTCAAATCTTGGTTCTGGTAGACATTCCTTTTTACAGTAACAAGAGTTAAAGTTAAAACTCAATAGGTTGTTGGTCCAGTTAATGGTGGGATTATGTCTTCGGAGCCATCCGATGCCCATTATTACAGGAAAGTGAGCGGCACAGATGATGTCAAACGTCATCCGTTCTGAATGCTGCTGAATGAAGACTTCCACTTCTTGTGTGGTATGAGTAATGAGTCCAGAACACAAAGGTTTGCCATCCACTCCTTCAACCTTTTGATCTTCTTTCTTGGCAATTCTCTTCAGACCCACCTTATCAGCCCACAGGGTGTCTATAAAGTTACCAGCAGCCCGCAGTCCAATAAGGGTTGTGTGTCTATTTCCCTACCACTGAACTGGATCTTCACAGCGATAACCATAAGATGGAAATCCTCTGATGTCCTAGCAGAGGTAACAGAAAGTGTAGTGTAGGGACTGGAGGATGCCCCTCGATAGTCTGTTCTGTTAACTATTGAGGGCATTCATTTCCCACCCTCCTGTGTGGAACATCTGGACAATCTCTCAAAAGATGAGTGGAAGCGCCACAGTACATGTAGAGACTCCCTTCTCTTCTTCTCTTTCTCTCTTCTGGAGTCAAAGGAGCTCGAGTAGTCCCTATCTGCATAGGTTCATCTCTGACTGGGCGCGTAGCGGGTGAGGAGGGTAAGGGGCTGGATTCGGTATAGGATGAAACTCCTCGGTTCTTCTTTTTTTCATTCCTTCTCTCTGTCATGCGAAAGTCTATTCTGAGGACTGCAGTAAGAAGGTCAGCAAAGGTGGCGGGGCGAGGGATCTGATCAAGCTCGTCCTTTAAGTCTTCTCTTAGACCCCTACGAAATATCATATACTGTGCTTGCTCCTGCCAACCTGCTTCGGCGGCCAATTGCTTAAATATAGTGATATATGTAAGCAATTCGGAGTTTCCTTGGCGTACATCGAATAGGTCTTCGCTGGCCACAAAGGCACTTTCCGTTCTTTGGAAAGTTTGTTGTAGGAGTGTCTTGAAGGCGGCATAGTCTTGCAAAACAGGATCAGACTGGGATACCAATGGGGTAGCCCATGCCAAGGCATTTCTGGTCATATGACTGATCATGAACCCCACCTTGGCGTGGTCAGAAGAGAAATCACCTGTTCTAAAGGCGAAATGGATGTTACAGGCCTCTAAGAATTATTTTACCTTCTTAGCAGATCTGTAAAACTTCCCTGAAACAAGGGCCATGGGGGGAGATCAGAGGCTTGTTGTTCTCTGGCAGCAACCCTTTGCTGTAGGGCTGCATGTTCTGTCTTGAGTGTCTGAACTTCTAGGTTTAAGGTTTGAACCGCTGCCACCAGCTCTTGGATCTGTTGTGGTGTAGCCATGTTTTCAGTTTGGCGTTGCAAGCTATCAGAATTATCAGTGATGTTGTCCTCCTCTCCTGAGAGTAAGAGCTCCCTTTCCTCCCCCTCCTCCTCACCTGAGGGAATTGGTGAAATGTCCACTTCCTTCTTTCTTCTTCTTCGTGGAATATCCTTATTTTTTTTATGAAGATAGGGTCTTCCTCGAGAGGAAGCCGCTGTGACCCAAATATTTGGCAATCCAGTGACCTCTCTCCCAAAGTAGCTGGGAAACGTTGTGGGGGAAAAAGCTTCTGGCTGAAAAACCCCCCAAAGATAGGATGGGCTCTGATGATTTGATCGCAGGGCTGCGAGGAGGGGATTAATGTCCCAAACCCGGCAAACCCCGTAAACAAGGAACAAAGTCTGCACACCAGAGAAATACAAGGATTCCTCATGGGAACGTAAACAGCAAGAAAACAGCACCAGAGGGAGGAGGCAGCTGGACAAGTCTGAACCCGAAGGCTTACCGGAGCTAAAGAGTAGAAAGCACCAAGAAGGTAAGTAAGAAAGCAGAATATCAATATACAACAGGAGAAAGCAAGGAAAATCTTGGGGGAAGAATACCAAGAAAGAAATAGTAGCGGAGAGCTACGATGAGGAAAGGAAGAGGGAGGAGTCTAGGAAGAGGGAGAAAGCGAATGGTAGAAAAGGGAAAGTAAATGAAGGTAGGGCAGATCGTCACCAAGAGAATTGACTAGGTAGCGCACACAACAAAGGAGAAAAATCCAGTACGTTGCAACGCGCCGAACGCCGAGTGCAGAATGAATAAATGGCACTCGGCGGCAGCCATGTTGCAAAAAAACAAGACCGCTGAAGCATGCTCTACAGAAAACATAACGGCACATACTAATAGAGGCCAAGTCTCCATTTCTTCCATAAGTGCTGGTTACCCATGTTCATGACATCAATTAACATAATTTGTGGTCATTTTCTGAGACATCATGGGCAGATGTGCCACTTGTTTTCACAACTAGCAACTGCACCACTGAGTCGACACCTCATTCTACTGACGGCAACAATGTCCCCTCCTCTTCTACAGTGCCCCAGGCACCCACAAGTGTAGTCTCTGTGTTGCTTACCACATCAGACTCATTTGGCCCTGTCCCACCATCAGTATGTCTGGAGGTGCCTTTGCCATTGGTTGAGATAGAAGTGCCCACCGAGACAGTTGAGGTAGTCCCAGAGTCTGCATGGTACTTTCAGAGGAACAAGATGTGGAGGACAAGATGGCACAAGAGTCAAGTGGTGGTGCAGTTCTCCCCTCCAGAAGTCGATCATCAAACCAGAAGGAGTACCAGTGCCAGAACAGAGGTCCCAGTCAGAGAGAGTTGTCGCCCCAGAGAAGGCAGCCCTACATGAGATTGATGGCCAGCAAAGTCGGCAGAGGACATTCAACATCAGGCATGGAAGGCAGGAGGCAAGGCTGAGCATCCAGGCAGCCACCTCACACCAGCTACATTTGAGGCAGCAGGAGAAGCATAGGTAGCATACAATGGAGGAGGCAGCTGCCAGGGCTGCAGCATGGGAGACAATGGAGCAGGTGCAGGCTTCCATACTGGATGAGAGTCACAGGCTTTCTGAGGAAATTGAACGTACAACTAGTGGGGCACTGGAGGCCCTCCAGGAAACCACTGAAGCCTGCCTGCAGCAGGTGGAGTTTGAGACACGTTCAGCCTTAGCCCAGACATTGGCAGACGTTGAGAAGGAGCAGAGTGACTGTACATAGTTGATTTAATATTTTTTTTATATGCACATTTTCTTTGTTGAAAAGAAGGTTTCCTAATATTTATTTTTTAACGTTTTTTTACCATATTAATATTCTGTGTCTTTCTAATACATATTTGTTTGAAAATCAATCTATTTGATGTTTTTTTGCTAGTGTTCCTGTATACATCACACTCTCTGATGCTGATATCTGTGTATTCATCTTTTCTTGTGCATGTCACACTAGGCTGTTGTGATAATTGGATTCAGCGTCCTCATGTGCTATGCTTGTCAGGATTTGGAAATCCACACTCATCATCTCACAGTTTTCAGTAGATAAGTTCCTGTGCAGCATATGTCCATGCATCTGGTCTCTATGCAACCATGAATCTGTCTCTTACAAGTGCATATTGCCACCATACACTGTGTGTGTTGAATGCAGGTGTCAAGCTCACAGTCATGCACTTTAGGCTTAACATATGCAATTTCGGGCCTTCTGACCTTCTTTGTACATTCATATAGTTGATATTGGTTAACTGGATATGTATGTGTGTTTTTGTTGCATGCAGACAGTAATGTGTGTCTCTAGCTGTATGTGTGTAAGGGTGGTGGTCTCTCATGTGGTTCATCATTGTGGTAGTCAAAGTTGTCTTACATTGCATCACTTGCACATATGGTCATGTGGTCATGCATGTTGTCTGTGGGGATAAATGGTTTTCTATGTTGTATGATACTAACTGTACTTTTCGGTACCCATGAATGTTGCACTGAAAGTGCATGTGATCTGGAGATGTGGCTGTTGTGAATTACCTCACTACAGGGTTCTCATTGGGTGTTGTACATAGATGTGCATTTATGGATGACACATCTATTTTTAAAGGCATTACAAATGTTTGTGTGACTTACAGGGGTTTTGGGTATTTGGGATGTTGTCATTGATATTGATATTGATATTGATATTTTATTTCTATCTCGCGCGTAAACAAGTGTTTCAGAGCACGACAAGGCAAGGGAGGGAAACTGGGGAGAACAAAACAGCAACCTTACTAGGCCCAGTGACATTGAGAACGCGCAAGTGCATGGGAGAGGGTGAGGGGGAAAGGGCAAGGAAAGGGGGAGGTGTGGAAAGTGCGAAGCAGAGGAGAAACAGATAAATAACAATAAATAATAAAGGCAACAAACAGTGGATGAGGATGTTGTTGCCTCTGTTATGTTGGCATAGGATATGTCATGTGAATGTCTGTGCTGTCTGATTGTGCCTTTTGAGCAAAGTTGAGGGCATTGCTCACACTGTGACAACTGACATTGTATGTATGAATGTATATTTATAAAGCGCAATAAAACCAAGGCCTGAAGGCATCTGGGCGCTGACAGGGAGACCAGACAGGACGGCAAGGATTAGATCCTAAACAGAGAGGTCTTTAGTTCCTTCCGAAAACACAAATGCTCTGGGATATCTCGAACGGAATGAGGGAGGGAATTCCACCATGAGGGGGCCAGGACGGAAAAAGAGCAACCCCCGGCTCTAGTCTTATGGAAACAGGGGATCATCAAGAGATTCCATGACACCGAGCGTAGCCTACGAGAAGGCTATGCTACGTTGCAGTGTTCATGCAGAACAGTCTGTGACATGTGATAGTTGGTATACTGTGTTAGTGTATATACATTATTTCTCTCAGCATCTGTTCCACCATGCACATCATCCACTTCCACAGATTGGTGGAGTAATTTAAGTTTACATGAGTGAGTGACTTACGAGGGTGGGGTGTGGAATTCTTCAAGGGATGCTTTGTCCTCTAATTGATTTAAACTCATCGCCATTCAATGATGAGAAGTTCCACGCCTTGTACATGTTGCACTGTGTTTATACAATCTGATCCTTCATGCACCGGTGTGTATGCACATCCTGCAGAGTTTTCCATTAACTGTATCGTGTAATTAATGCATCCTCTTGAGATGTGTAGGCTAAGCCAGAGTTGAGGAACTGATATTGTTGCACCTTGGTTGGCATCAGGAACAGAAAATGAGGTGTTGTCAAGTGAAAGGAGTTCTGCCCAGGGAGTTTTTTTTGTGCAACATTTCAACCAATGTGTGCTTTTCTTCATGACATTATTGACTGCATGAAGTGGGTAAACTGCACATTGAAGCAGTGTTCGACAGAGTATAGGTAGGACCTGGTATCTCTACAGATGTAGTGGCTGATGTGGTGGTGCATTGACGGGTTACATCAATTGCACACGTGATCATCTATGTACAGTGACAGGCAGGTTCTGCATGTGTGCATCCTACTTACGACCATGCTCCTAGATTTTCCACCAAATGCAGTAGTATGTTGTCTGATATTCACCCAGAGTTCACTCTTGCATGTCACTTTTTCCTTGGCTATGATGGCATGAAAGTGGTATGGTGGTTCATTGAACATACTCTATCAATGCAAGTTTACAGTGCAGAGCCTCTATTTCACAGTAGGTTGCAACTTAATGACATTGTAAGACTCATTTATTTAGAGAAGGCCCCTTTGAGCATAGGCAGATGAGGACGGGTACACACTTGTGCAGGTGCTTTATACAATGTTGTATGTGGCAGGATGGGAGTTTTGGTAAGACAGTAGCTTTACCTGGCTGCATTGACTTATCGGGAGAGTAGTATGCTGTGATTACTGTCAATGTTTGCTACCATGTCAGATTTCTTGGGCCTTCTCAACTTGCATGTACATGTGTATGACATTGCCATTCCATGAGAGATGGGGATTGAGGTAATATGATGGGTCACATATCCTGTGGATGTGTTCAGTCAATGTGCTTCCCTCCTCCTTACGTTATGTGGATTTGGCCACACTGGCAAACAATACATGTGTAACACCCCACACATCCCACTGACATGTGTAGGGCAGATGCGTGTGAGCCTAAGTGTGCTTCGAGCTCAACATATACAGCATGTGATTGCATGGAGACATCAGCAAAAGGGTCTTTGGATGAAGTGAGGCAATGATGTGTACATAGGGAAAGTCATGGGAGACACGGCTGTTCAGATTAGTATTGTGCCCCACTAGTGTACAAGGGTGAGTAGTGGTTAAATGGGCAAGTCTGCCCTCACACGTTTGGAAGCGTAAGTAAGGCTATTTTCTCATGAGGGGTGTGAATGTGGATCTATAGTGACCCAAGCCACAAAGTATCAGAGACCAAAATGAAGGGAATGCTAATCAGAGTTACATTGAAAAATATGATCACTTTATTTGTAAACAACATTATCAATTTGAATTAAAAGTGATTACTAGACAATCCCACCCCAAAGATCAGGTCAGAGAAGATGAAAGAGACAAGAGTAAGTAGCACTTCGAGTAGTGCTCCAGGGCTCATGTGCAATCATGACCTAACCAATCTGTAGGGTCCAAATGGGCAGTGGGGGCAGTTCAATGTCACAGTACCTGCATTTGGTTCTTGCTGTACTGACACATCAGAGCAATGTTACAAAGCTGATGGTAACAGATCAGGCTCACTTATGCATGTACCTTCACGGAGGCCCTGGCAGGAAGCAGGTGCTGAACAGGGGAAAATGCCGGTGCTCTGTGCAGTACAATTTCACCAGCTCAAGTGACGCAGAGCAGGCCGGTCTCAAGTGCGATTCAATATAGGCCACGCCGTCGGGCTTTTGCCGCTGGCAGCAGTCATGAAGTGGTGCTAAAGGGTGCATCAAGGTGCAAGCAATGAGGCTGCAGTTCGTCCGGCAGCTGTGCAGAGCCACGGTGGTGACTTCTGGTTTGCGTCCACCGTTGTGCATTTGCAGTTGCTTGTGTCTGAACAGTGACATGCTTAACAAGGACATGAATCAGTTTAATGGTGAATAACAATATGTGCCATATTTCTGCTGTTTGGAGGAACGCAGATACCTGCACTAGCGCATTCACTATTGTTCAAGTTGTATGGATCATGGAGCGACTACTTTGCTGCAGGTGAACAGGGAGCTTCAGCTGATCTGGGCCTACAGGTTGCTGCGAGGCTGTTGCAATGAACTGGAGAACAGGCTGTTCACCTTCAGGGTGTGCTCTTCTGGTAAAGAAGATCTGTTGCAAATCTGTTGCATATTGGTTGGTCATGGTCCACAGCACTGGTCATTCCCAATGTTCCTTGGGAGAGATTGGGGTACTGATCTTTCTTCTGTCATGGACAGCTGTTTCTTCAACTCGGGTGGAGGGCCTTGGACAGTGCAAGTGTTCCAATAGATGTCCAGGTGAGAATATTCCAAACATCTGTTTGGCCAAGCAGGGTCCTTGAGGAACTTTGGGGAAATCTGTTGAGGGGGTGGCAGACTCATTCTTTTCATGGCACAAGTCCTCAGGTGATTTGTCTATGGCGAGCCTGCTCTAAGGAACCAATTCCTACTCTGGGCCGAAGTAGACTTTGCCCTCTTTATCTTGCTCCCAATATGCTTTGTTCCAGAGGAAGGGGACGAGACAAGAAAGAATACGAGAGACAGCGAGGTGGAACATGGTGGAAGTCTATTCTCAGTGCACAGTGCACTCTTCCCTATTCTATTCCAAACCCATTACCTCCTAGAGGCAACCTATTGCTGCGGTGGTGAAGTAGGTACATTGTTACCTTCAAACATGCTTTGCACCACGTGCTGAGTCAGTGGTGCAAATACAGCTTCGGATACAGTAGGATTTTTTTGCCTGAATTTGCAACAAAAGGGCTATCACCTGAGCAGATTACCACTTTGATGAACTGGTAATGATAGTCTCCGACCATGAAGCGTAGGAACTTGCAATGGTTTTGTCACACCTGCATCATTTTAAGTGTGGGTGATCTATTTTGAGCCAGGCCTTAGCACCCTTGGCAGACGGGCACCCCTCACAACAGCACAGAAGGAAAGTGTTTGAATACAGTATGATCGCTGATGGAGTTTTGCACATGGGCCATCAAGGTACTTGCCTACTATGTATCATTGCACAAGCTGCCATCACTGCAATTACATCTCAATACTAGTGAGGGAGGTGGCCAGCCTGTTCTACATTTTTGGGTCTGTGAGGTGTTTGTGTCATTAGTTCCTGCCGCATATGGAATTGCGGTCAATTGAGTACAGTCCTTGTCTTGATGTCAGCTGTAACTTATGTGTAAAGCACACAAGTATTGTAGTTGTTTTGCAGGGCAATGGTTGTGTTCCTGTCTGCAAGGGAAACTGAGGACACATGCATGCAACAGTTAGCACAATGTTGTCTTGTATAGTGCTCTGGGAGTGTATCAGACTTCCTGATGTGCCTCTGAGTCAAGCTTAGTGCGGTGGCAGTGTTTAGTGTTATGTCCTAATATTTTCATGAGAGGTGGGAAAGTGGGTGCAGAGTCATGCAGATTAGGGTTGCACCTTGTTGGTGCAAGTACTGTGAGGAGGAAGAGTGGGTGTGGAGTAATGTGTGTCGGGTGAAGATTGGTGTAAATTGAGGGAATAGGAAAAGTGGGTGCAGGTGCACTTTTCATTTGGGGTGCGCAGGTTAGTGGGAGTTCAGGGAGTAGGAATTGTGGGTATGGGTGTATATTGCATTTGGGGTGTGCAGATTTGTAGCACTACTAGGACTAGGAATGGTTGGTGTAGGTGGAAGTTATGTTGATTACTTGTGAGTTATCATTGTTCAATTTTTAATATTTATTGCCACTATCTATTGACACTGTTCACATTGTGCGCAAAAACGTCTTCTACAGCAGGACCTTGGCTTTCACTGGGGGCATGTTGTGGGCGTGTCAGACGCAAACCTATTTTCTTTGCACTGCAGGTTCCTGCTTGCACTTATTTCGGTAAATCTCCTGCCAGCGGGATGCATTTGCACCGCACAATCTTAGCACTCACGTTTACACTTTTGTGTTTTTTACTTCAAATCAGGCTCAGAGTGCCATTGACTTGGGGGAATTAGAATTTTAAATAATCATGCCTCAGAAAAGGTGAAATGGCGTTAGCCGTGTGTGCAATAAAAGTTAAATTGTATTGCTGAATGTATCCAAAACAAATGGCCCCGCTGGGACGTATAGGTAGCAAGGTAAAAAGGTTGGAAGTTTAAATCTTAGGATGTCCATTGGCACATTTGGAAGTAAGAACAAACATGCACAAGCTGCACAAACATAATCCAACACATATAATTGTAAACATCTGCAATGAAGTGTAGTTCACAAACGAAAATGAGACAAGGGACTTGTAAATACAGCATTGAGGCTCACGAAGCCCTTTCAGAAAGACCCATATAACGACCTAATCTGGTAGTATCAGGTTCACGTCAGAATCTACACAGCATTTTAATTCTTTGCCATATTAATGTGGACACAGTCCAAGCGATGAAAGGTAGCACACTACAGCAGAATCTGGTGTGGCTTTCGGCAGATCACAATGAAGAAACGCAGTCACAGGTTAAACTGACGCGTTGGGTTTCATGTAACAAGGTCACATTTTAAAAATAATCTGTCATTGACAAAAGGCCCCTGTTTTCTATTCGTTGGACATTAATTACTCTTCAGCCCTAATAACATGCAAGATGTGTTTGCTCCTTTGGATTTAGCGGCTGTCCTATCTGTCCATGGGGAGTGAATGAACACAGTGAAAGACTCACTTTTGACAAGACATGACATAGTTGTTGCCACTTTAGTCCACCACCATTCATGGTGCATGGTTAAAAATATGGCTTGAACACTGTGGTGCAAGGTGGGGCGTGTTTTATTAAACAGTAATGAGAAGATCTCGGAGATCCCTAACTCTCACAATAACACTGTTTGGAAACTGAGTTCAACAACACTGTAAATATGATGTATGTATGTATTTGTATATTTCATTTACTTTTTGAGTTTTGTAATGCGCTAACTCACAGGACCCAGCTTCAAAATGCCTGTGAAAAACAAAACAGAGGTGCACCATATCTATATGAAGTAGGATGCATGGAACGAGATCACATACTGGGTAGTCTGCTTAGGTATATGCGGCATCCAAGATCTGCTCTGACAATTCCTATATGTGGGGAAAGCTTTTGCTAAGGCACCATGGGTGATATGCATTCTTACAGGTTATTCATATTACAACAAATATAAACAGATGGATATAGTAACAAGTCAGATACCATACTGCAGGGCCATGGCTTGTAAATTGGAGATCATCAGGTAATGACTAAATGCAGCCATGCATAGAAAGTGCCAACAATTAGGTATAATGTGAACAGGGGGTGGGGGTCCTGCCCTGTGACTGTTAGTCAGACAGCAATAATTGTTGACACAGAATATGATGTGTTACAGCAAATTCACAAATAGTTATAAGATGAACAACAGCTAAATAAAAAAGCTGATGTAACACCACAGTTTAGAGTGTATATTTCCAGGTTGCATATCAATGAGACAAAGATGCTCTTGTCCCATCGACATAGTGCAAAGGTGCAGATATTATTGCATGAAATAATTGCATATACTGAAAATGTGGGGGTAGGACGCCCCTCCCCCTGTTCGCATTTACTTCTAGCCCATTGTTCTCCCCATTCCAGGGCTGTCCCTCCAGATACTATAAGCAATTATGCATAAGTCGTGAGGGGCCAAGCATAGGGGACATGAGGGTAGGGAAAGGTACTTGATTAATGTCCCAGGGGTATATCTTCTGTTCAGCAAGCCAGATATTCACATTACACGTGAACCTCTTGAACGTCAATTATGTTTTCAGAGTTGTGGGGAGGTAGTTCTAGAATTTCTAACCTAATACTATGAGGACTCAGGCTCCATGTTTCATGCTCTTGAACCTGGCTATAGTTTGTTATCCTATGAAGATTTTAGTAATTTGTAGGTGCACATTGGTTAATGTAATATTTCAGTGATTTAGGACTGTATTTGTACTTTTAAGTGTGTAGTTTATAGTGCAGACCTATCTTAAGAGCATCGGAGCACTGTACAGAGTGTGGCTTGCTGGCATTTGGCCTGGCATATTTTAACAGTAGTGCAGTACTGTGAGGTCTGAGCATCGGTATGAGCATCCATTTGGATTAGTCCTTGGTCAGGTATTGTTGAAAGAGCAATTTATTTGAGAGGTTTGCAAAATTTGAGAATTGTGGGGGCATTCTGAGCTGACACTGGGATCGAGCTCCAGAGGGTGGGTGCATGATAAGAGAAGGATTGTTTGCAGGTCTTCTCTTTGCGGATGAGTTGTGATTCAAGACGGTTGGTCAATTTGCTGCACGAGAGCATGTGCCCTCAGATATTATTTATTTATTTATTTATTCCCATTTGTTGAACGTGCAACAGACCGGAGGCATTGTGGCGCCGGTTGCAGACATTTTACTTAGTTACAGACGAGATAAAAACAATTGCAATCATATATACAGGCAGGTAGCAGGCACACAAGGGCTCAGATGAAGAGGAGGGTTTTGAGTTTTTTGCGGAAAGTGAGGGAGTGAAGGGAGTTTTCTGTTCTGATGTCTGTGGGGAGGGCGTTCCAGAGTTTAGTGGCTATGTATGGGAAGCCTAGTCCTCCCGCTTTGGATCTGTTGATGTGGGGGGTGTGCAGAAGGTTGGTGTAATGCGTTCTGGAGGGTCTTGAGTGGGTGGGTTTGGATAAAGTGTGTGCTAGGTATGCCGGAGCTATGAATGATAGGCATTTGTGGGTGAGGATGCAGATTTTGAAGCTGATACATTCTTTGACAGGGAGCCAGTGGACTGCCTGTCTAGCCTGGGTGATGTGTTCTCTTTTGGGAAGGCTTAATGCTGCTCTGAACGCATTGTTCTGCATGATTTGCAGTCTGTTTAGATTGTGTTTGGAAGTGCTTGCTAGGAGGGCATTACAATAATCCAGTTTGGCTCCAATAGTGGCTCTGGCAATTGAGAGGCAGTTGGGCTTGGATAAGTATGGTTTAACTGTATTTATAACTTTAGTAGTGTGTGCTGAAGCGGAGGTGATGGCACTGACCTGTCTGGACATGGATAGTGTAGAGTCCAAGTAGATGCCTACGGTCTTTACTGATGTAGAAACAGGGATGATGGTGTGGTAAAGAGTGAAGTTGGAGTACAAATTGTCCAGCTTGGCTACTGTAGTTCTTAGGCCTAGAATGATGATTTCAGTCTTCTTTCCATTTAGGCAGAGGTTGTTGGCTGCCATCCAAGCCTGGATGGTGGTGTATATTGAGTGAAGTGCTTGGGCATCTTTAGTCTATGAGCCAGTGAGTGGTAAGAGTACTTGGGTATCATCAGCATAGTTGGTGTACGTGATACCCAAGGCGTCAAGCTTGTTGAAGAGGGGCTTCGTAAACAGGATGTATAGAGTGGGTGCCGTGCATGAGTCCTGCGGGACTCCACAGTGAATGGTGGTGGGGGAAGCATAGGCTATGTCTGAGAATACTTTCATAGCCCTGCACCTCGAGGAAGGATGTAATCCACTGTGCAGCTTCTTTGGAGAAGTTTGCTGAGTGTGTAAGGTGTGATGTGAGTGTATTGTGATCTACAAGATCAAAGGCAGCTGAGAGGTCTAGGAGTAGCAGGAGGGCAGCCTTGCCTTTATCCATGATATGTGTGATTTGTTTTTTTAGGTCTACCAGTGCTGTTTCCGTGCCATGACCTTTGCGAAATCCAGATTGTCTAGAACCAAGAATTGAGTGGGTTTCAAGGAAATATTGCATTTGGCAATGGGCAGCTTTATCCAGGATCTTAAGAAGGAAAGGCACCATGGTTATGGGTCAGTAGTTGTTGGGCTGTGTAGGGTCAAGGGTGTTTTTTTAGAAGTGGATGTACCCACCCTTCTTTGAGGCTAGCAGGGATGATACCGGTTCTGAATGATGCATTAATGAACGCTGTTATAAGTGGGACAAGGAGGTCTGCACAGTCCTTTATCAGTTTGGGAGGACAGATGTCTCCATTACACATAGAGGGTTTTAGGTTTTTGAGGATGTTAGTAACTTCTAGTTCTGAAATGTCTCTAAATGTGAAAAGTGGTTTGGAATTGGTTGGTGGGGGAGAGGGGTCAGGTTGTTTAAGCCCATGGGAGTGGGCTAGGGCTTTGTGGTGACCCTTAATTTTGCTTTGAAGGAGCTCTATTTTATTTAGCCTGGCGGCTTTGATGCTGGAGAACCAGGCTTTGTCTTTAGTAATCTGATCTGGTGTATTGGGGGGAGATATGCGTTTGTTGAAAATGGCAAAGATTTATTTAGATTGCGATTTGGCATTAGTGATATGGACATTGAAGGAATTGGGTTTGGTGTTGGTGATGGCATCTTTATATAATCGGGAGAATTGGTTAAAGCAGATTTTTGTGACCTAGCTCGGGTGTGCTAGCCAGTTTTTTTGAGCCTCCCTTTTACGGGAGCGTGAGAACTGAAGTTCATCCGTGAACCACGAGTTTCTGTATAGAGATTATTTGCCTGTTTTTGGTTGAAGAGGAGCTATGCCGTTAATGGCTTTGGATAGAGCATCTTTGAAGGTGTCAGCTAAGGCGTTTGGGTCATTAGAAAAAGGTGGGGCTAGTACCGGGATGTTGAGGTGTGATCGAAGGATGTCCTCTTTGAGTTTTTTGGAGCTTCTTACTAGTGTTGGGGGGCGGGGTGAGGCTTTTGGTGTCAGAGGAGGTGGGTATGGTGAACTCGATGCAGTTGTGATCGGTGCAGGGTAGCAGTGAGTTGGCGATGATGGAGGTGGGGCAGTTATGGTCAGCGACCCAGTCGAGCGTGTGGCCTTTGGTGTGTGTTGGGCCAGAGACTTTCTGTGTAAAACCTAATTCGTTAAGTTCCTTAGTGAGGGAGCTGGCAGTTTTATCTTTAGGGTCATTGGACCCAAGGTTAAGGTCCCCGAGAAGTAGGGTCTTAGTGGAGCCTTTGATACTGTTGCTTAGTAGATGCAGGAGGTGGCCTTTGAAGTCCAGTCGGAGGCCTGGACGACAATATAGTATGTGGATGTTGATGGTGCTGTTGGGGGACAGAGCAAGCTTAGCAGATAGCATATCTGAGTTGCTGTCCCAGGGGTGAGTGATGGGTCTAGGGGAGAGTGTTTCTTTGGAGATGAGAGCTACCCCCCTCCTACACATGCTGGTCTGTCTTGCCTAAAGATAGTATAACCCAGTGGGAGTGCCAGAGCAATGGATGGACCTGATGCTTCATGAAGCCATGTTTCCGTGATGGCTAGTAGGTCGATGTTAAGGCAGTCTAGGAGATCATGAATTTCTAGGGCATGCACTGGAAGTGAGCGGACGTTCAAGAGGGCACATTTGAGGAGAGGTGTGGGTGTATTATTGTGCTTGGGGCTAGCGCAGAGTCTGGCTGTTTCTGCGATGGTGGGGGGTGTGGGTCCATACGGAGGTGGTAGTGATGGTATGCGTCTAAATGACGTTGTGCGTTCAGTGTGAAGAGTATCATTGAATGTGGAGTGTGATCCTAGGTGTAGATTGTGGAATGCTGTGGATGCGGGGTGGCAGCTGATGTCAAGTGGTTGTGTGCAGGTTCTGAGTCTGGAGCGTCTGAAGCTGAGCGAGTAGGTGGTGACGATGGATTTGTGAGTGGGTGGCGGTGTGAGGGTGCAAGTGGGCATTGTAGCAGGTGAGGTGTGGTGTGGTGGTGGGAACATGCTGGTGATATAAGAGTGTGTTTTGATGGGATAGAGAGTGGATAAGGTGAATGCAAAGGCGAATATGCTAGCAATAGTTTTGGTGAGGAGCTTAGAGATCTTGTGGGGGATCGTGTTGTTGGCTTTGAGTGACATGGCGAGCAGCGTGGTGAGCATGGCGAGCCGCGTGGTGCAGTATACCAGGTATGGGGGCAGGGGAGAACACTTTATACATTGCAGTACAAGTAGGCTAAACACAGATTTCTAGAGATGCGAAAATTAAGGTCACAGGGTAGTGTAACAGTAGGCTAGTTCAGGATAATGAGGGCTGCTACAATCACAGTGGACTGATACAAACACATGGAGCTGCTAAATTCACAGTAGGCTAATGCAATTCAATGGGACAGCTAGAACAATAGTAAGCTAGTACACGTCACAGGGAACAGCAGAAATCATTGTGTGAAGGATACGTTAGCTGAGGCACAGTATGCTATATCAATACAATAAAGTATATTCTGGTAGGCAGGTACAAATAGTGATGTTGAAGCTGATTAGCTGAGAGGATTGTGGTGCAGTGGCCAGGTTTGCTAAAATGCCGTGGTACGTTCTAGGCATGAAGGACTAGTTCATTGCAAAAAGATGGCATATAGGCAGATTCTGCAGCACTAGTATGGAGTGGGCGTGTTAGCTTGTCAGGTTAGTCAATGCAGGGATGTAGTCACAGGTGTGTGCCCTCCTGGCGGCCTTCCGCGGACAGCCACAGACAGACAAATGGCCTTAGTAGTCGGGCCTTGAGAGGCGGGCTTGCCAGGTCTCACCTTCCAGTTCACACGACGGCAGATATGTGGAGCTTAGGAGCAATGTTATAGAGGTTTCTCAAAGTAATACCATTGATTTCGTTTTTTAAAATTTTTTAAAATTCTATTATTAACAGGGAGCCAGTTAAGGGATTTCAGGCCTGGTGACATATGGATCCATGGCTTGTGTCCCAAAATAGGTCAGGGTGCTTTATTTTGGATTAGTTGAAGATGTTCGTATTGGTTTTTGTTCAGTCTTAGATATAGACTCTCAAAACTAATCTACGTGAGTGTGGACAAGGTCTCAGGTGACCCCATGTTTTGTGTCCTTTTCAAATAAGGGACAATTCTCCTAAATATGTGGGGTTGGAATGTGAGTTCTGGATAGGGAGTCTATTTGTGGTTGTAATTAGAGTTTGGTGTGAAAAATGATGCATAGATTCTTTACCTGGTCCAACGTGGTCGCTGTCGTACCCCTGAGGGATCGCGATTTAGAATACAGTGTTGCCAGGATTGGGGTCCCAAAGAAGGTCATTTGTGCCTTAGAGGCATTAAAGCAAATATTATTATCTATGGTCAAATAATGAATTCTCTTGTTGGGTTCAATTATTTGATTATTGTTCTCATCACATTTGAGATTCAGTAGCACCTGAGAATTAACTGCCTATAATTAGAATGATTTTGGGAAGAGTTCAATAATGTCTGCTGGGGTTTAATGTAAACATTGCCATGGGGAGAAGATGGTGTTTTGGGATACGGGAAAATTGCTGAGTTGAGGTTCGTGGTTCCTTTTATTGAAGGACTCTTGGTATATTAGATCCAGAGTGCATTTCATATTGCCCATTCATAAATGTGGATTTTGAAGATATTAATCGAATATGCTGTGTGTGTGTGTGTGTATGTGGTTAGCCTATCACCACTGTTATAGTCCTGTTTTCATCGATAGTCCTGTTTCCATCGATATAGGCAATTTGGTTGATCATTAAGGATTGTTTGGAGATTTGAAGGGAGTGGTCCTTCTATGCAGTCATCTCTGGTGACATCACAGTACATCCTACACAATGTATGGCTTGCAATGCAATTTTACCCATGAAAATTAAACTTCACACCTCTTAACATCACAATATATTTTAGGAGTTATCTGATGAAACATCCCTGACCTATTACTATTTTTTAGTATGGATCATTGTATTCTTAAAATGTTGTTACCATGAAATGGGTGTTGCTGTTTCCAATAAAACATTGATAAAAAGTTCCATCTGTTATCTCACTGTAACTCGTATACTGTTAGAGTTGTGTAATGTTTATCCCACTGTGTGTGCTCCTGAAAGCTGAATGCCCTTCACTTCTCTAAAATCATACCATCAGGGGCCCGACTTAGATGTTGGTGGCAGGTGGTACAACCCCTCCCCCTGCCAAAGTGTTGTACTGGGGGCCAGCAACCAAATTCAGAGATGCATGGAGCTAGAGATTGTGTCTACACTTGCATCATAGATCACAAGGAAGTTTAGAATCGGAGGGATGACAAAGGATGATACTCTCTCAGGGATGTTCTTAATCTCCTTACCACATCAATGCCTCTTGAAACTGCTGGCACTAGTGGACTGGAATCGGCTTCTGAAGGCTGGCTGTGACTTGCGAATCCCAGGGATTTCGAATGGAAAAAAAAAGGGTGGGGCAATGCCAGAATTCCCTTACTTCACTGAGTGAGGTAAGACCCAACCGAGTGTTCACAGGAAGTCAATGGTGATGAACGGTGTCCAGTCATTTGGTCGACTGAAAACTGGTCGAATGACATTTGGTCGACGCAATTTGGTCGAAAACCAAATGGTCGAATTTTTTTTTTATTTATATATTTATTTTTCGGGTTTTCGTTTTTTAAAAAAAGGGGTTTTTAGAGAAAAAAAATGGGGTTGGGGGGGACCCCCCAAAAAAATAAAAAAAAGGGGTGAAAATAAAAAAATAAAAAATTCGACCATTTGGTTTTCGACCAAATTGGTTCGACCATTTGTCTGGTCGACCAATTTTTTTCGACCAAATGTCTGGTAACCGTGATGAACCTCTACCTGCATAGCACAGTTCAGCCTTCCACTTCTGCCTGGCTGTGCACGTAATTGCATCGGGTAAAGCCAGGTTGCTTTTTACCGCAGGATCTCTATAATTCTGAAGAAAGAACAACCTGGCCTACAGTATGGCAGTGTTCTAAAGTTCCTGGGACATTAATGGTGACAGTGACTCCACCGAAGTCTAAATCAGTGTCACAGTAGACAAGATTAGTGATCTTTTTGATCGGTTCTATGTCATTCCATCAACAGTCCTTATTTCAATGGGTTTTTTACAAATATTTTTTACTGAAAAAACTCATTGAAACTGATTTATTTTTATTTTTGGGGGTTCACCCCCCTCAACCCCATCCCCTATTCTTTCTTCACTATTCCTGACCCCCCTACCCCTTACATACACCTCCCACCACATATATTTTTGTATGAGTTTTTTAGGCAAAACAATATTCATTAAAAAAACATAGAAAACAGACTGTCGATGAAAGGACGTTGTACCTTTTTGATAATGCCAATAACAGTATTATCCATGATGGTATGGCTGACAACGCACATTTCATATACTTCAAATTGTTTTGTTTTGAGTTTTCAAAGCCATTCTCCCCAAATGGTAAATTCCAGCCTATTCTTCCATTGGAGGCAAAGCCCATCTGCCCCACTGGAAAGCTTATCTCCATCCTGGTGGCCTTTCCTATGAAAGGGACTGCTAAGGAAATAATGTTTATGGGCAATAGGGGGAATGCTAATCACAAACTTTTAAATTATCAAAACATATACCCTCTGTCCCAAACACACTTGTGCTATATAGTCTTCAATAATTAAAGATTTAAAACATGTTTTAAGTCTTTCTCCAGCTCTGTGGCTAAAGCAGAGGATTTCCTTGCAGGACATTCTGCGCTGAGAACCGGGTTAAACTGTTTTATTTTAGAGAAATGGAACGAGATAACATGTAACATATGTGTGTACTGGCCACGAAATGCTGCGTGAGATTGGTTACATGTAGTTAATCTCACCCCAGGGTACGGAAAGCACTTAGGCTCGTTTTGTGTTGTGGGGTTCTTATCTGCGGGATTAAGTACTCGCAACACAACCTCCAGAGTGGCTTCTTGCCCTATTTGATTTGCTGAAGTCTCTAGTTGCTGAGGGGGATATCCTGTTTCTACTTTGCACATGTGCACACGCTTAGCTTTGACTTTGGCCCGGACAGAAATCAAAATATATTGCCTCAGGAAGGACAGAGTGTACACCTGATCGTTATTACCAGCGATGCGGTTTAGACTTGCATTTCAATACGATCTGAAAATTGAATTTGCTCCACTTTTAGGCTGCTTTTGAAGGACGGGCAGTGAGTTCATCCTCCCCTTTGAAAAAAAAAAGTGGAATACAGGCTTGGCGATTTGCACAATAAAGCATTTAGAGGAGCTATGTGCCACAATGTGAAGAGCCGTGTTATATTGTTTTCATGGAATCCCACCCTTTGTGTAGGAATGCTATGTGCATAGAAACTCAGGGCGGCAATGGCATCGCAAGCAGCTTGATCAGCTCAGAAAACCATGTTCTGAGAATGCTGGGGTAATCAGGAGATGATATTTGCATATGTTGACGATTATTCACCATTTGCACTGCAAGGAGGCACAATGTCTATGTTTTAATGACAGACACATACTATGCCTGGTACCGGGTAAGATGATTTAGAGTTTCCCTTCTAGCTGAAATATTGAAGTACACTGGGTAAATGAGACCTTGGGGCAGCTGCTTGGGGTAATGTACAAGATTACAAGTAAGCATTGTAATATGCAGTCCCCCAGAAAACACACACCCGGTCTGGATCCTAACGTGCACCCTAGGATGTTGCAGGGCTGCTACGCATGGGCATACACGACATCCCAATAGCAGAGCTCACTATGACCATGCCACTGTTCCACACACATGACCATTGGAGCAATAAAAAAGGAGGTGAACACTGATAGCATATGCTACAAGAGTCCAATCAGCAATAACCTGGGCCACAGCCATCATACAATGAGGCATGGAAATGTATGATTTTCACGTGACTGTTTTTAGTACCAAATCCATGCCCCCATTTCAGTGTCTAATACAACCCAATTACACAGGTAGATTCTATATATCAGCTATTGGGCTACTAGAGGGTCCAACTAACCAATCAACTAAAGAGTGGGCGATGGCTGAAACAAGTCCTGAATATGAAAGAGATTTACCTTAGTTGAACTGTATTGACTGCATTTGACCGGAGGCTGGTATGAATAATATACCAAAGTGCACACACTCATTAATGATTTCACTTGCGTGATCATGGGCGCTGCAAAAATAAATCAACTCATGACATCTGCCTGCAGCACCACCAACAGAGGGCACACAGAGCACCATCTCTATATATATATAAACGGGAAATGTGTTGAGATGTGTGTGTGTGTCTTTTCGAAATGTTCAGCATACTTCCCAACATGCTACAAACCTGAAATTTGGCATTTGGGTAGAATGTAAAAAGTATAAAATATACATTTTTCAATGTTTTTCTTTTTTAAGCGTTCTGCAGTGCTTGGATATGTGTGTCTTTGTCTATTTCCAAGTGTTCAGCATGCCTCCCAACATGCTATAAACCTGAAAAATGGTTTATGGGTAGGTACTGGAAACTGGAAACCGTGCATGTCTCTTCAATAGTGTCCGCAATGACGTTGTCTGTCACATCGTGGCAAATCTCTCATGATAATTACAGAAACTTAATTTCCCACGGAAGTTAATGAATGTATGCCATCTCAACAGTATGAAGCTTACCTGCTTCAGCCGTACATGCATGGGTACAGCACTTCAAGCTTACACGATTCAGCCCTACATGTACAACACTTATGAGGAGGTTGCTGCTGCCTAGGCTGTAGATGTAGAACCAATAAGGTTGCTGCCCAATCTCAACACTCTAACTCAAAGTAACTGGAACCGATTTACGGGATTCATGCTTTTCTCAAGGTCAGCTTTATGTGCTTGCTCCAGAGTTGGAAACAAAGACAATTTGATCACACTGGCTCCTAGAGGAAAGACTAGCAATATTGTTTACAAAGAAGCATTGGTTCAGTTCATTGAATAAACTTCAAACTAGGACTGAAGTAGGAATTACCATGCAAAACACGGGTACACCTGCTAGTTCTTATATAAAAAATCAAAGGTGTTCGAAAATTAAGTATAAATTGCCAAAAAGGGCAATTTGCCAGTGTCGGCATATATCCTTGTGCTTGCGGAAGTGCTTTGGTCATGAATAGAGATGTGGGATGGGATGTCAGATGTGCCTGGAAGTGGGAAAAGGACAAGCAATGGGGAAGGATCAACCACGCAAATGTTGGAGAAACAGCCATGTGTGTGTATGAGCATAGGACAGGATAGATTGAAGTAGTGAGCGAGTAGCGGCATCAGACATGTGTGGTGGTGTGAAACAAAGAATGAGATGGGGGAGAGCATACAAAAGATCAGGAGAGTGGACCAGAGAAAATTGGGCACATCCCAGTGAGGTCTTGGAGATAAACAGCCCATCACAGATGTAGGCCCGCACAATACTGACAGAACCTTATAAGCAGGATGATTGAAAAAATTATCAGAGAGCAATTGAAAAAAAACATATATTTACTCTGAAAAGACTTTGCAGCCTTCATATCGCAACACAAATGTCTCACTGGGTTAAAAAAACAAAAAAAATGTTTATGTCATTTGGTCACTTTTTGGGAACCATCTCCATTATTGTCAACAATAGATCACATCATTGAGAACAAGATTGCATTTTTATAGATTCATTTTAAATATCTTCAAATGAACTGTATTCCAATTTACAAATCAAGATTAAAGCTCAATGCTTGAGACCCATCTTCCGGGCATCTCTCTTTGTATCCGAATGAAAAACAATATGTGGAATTTATTAAAATACACATAAACACATTCAACAGAGGTTTTTAAAGAGTGGTACTTTTATATATATAAGGCATGGTCAGCAGTTTTCTACCCACTTGAAGCAACATGATATGCAATTTCTTTTTTTTCAAAACATCAAAGGTGGTAAAAATAGAATGGAACTTCATCATTAGGTGCAAGGTAGTTCTTTAGCTTTAGGACTTTGCTGATTGGTTCAGACTTGTGCCAAAGATAATCTGGGAAAAGAAAAAGCCATTTTACTGACCCCATATAATGGGGGCCATTATGACCTTGCTGGTATCCTGACATTAAGGGGCCGATTCATGGAATGACTGTGCGCTGAAAATTCCTGTGCAAGCGTGCGAAACCGTGCGAATCGCAGTTCAAGTGCGAAAATCGCAGTGCAAGTGCGAAAATCGCAGCAAAACACAAGCACATCGATTCATGGAAGTCCGTGCGCGAATAAAATCTGGGATGTGCGCTGAAAATCTGCGTGGTGCACGCCGGCGCACAGGTCATCTAATGGCATGTGCTACGGCCACAGCGAAAGCGCACATAACAAAAGTAGACGTAACACGGGGCGTGACACGCGGAAAGGGGAACAACGCATGAAAATGTGGGCATCACGGGGGAGGTACAGGAGGCAAGTGCGCGGAACACCCACACGCTCGCCTACAACACGTATTCATGGAATCGAATAGGGCAAACCAGCGCACGGGCGAAGACGCGCACAGGCCTAAACACATCCGCCACACGAAGGCAGGTGGTAGCGTCCCTGCGCATGAAAACAATGTGCGCCAAAGTGTGTGCTAACAAAAAGCACATATATACAGCTCTGATGATTGTCCCATACTGTGGCCCTCTAGGACAAATGACGTGCAAAGGGGTACGCAACAAACACGAACACCCGCTGTGTCAAAAATAGCGTGTGCGTGTATTTCGGGGGTGCATGGGAAGTTTCACACACGATTGGCCTTGGGTGAGGGGGGTGCGTGTAAATCTGGGGTTCGCGGGAAGTTTCACACGCAATAGGCACTTTGCGATTGGGGTGCGTGTATTCCTGGGGTTCGCGTGAAGTTGCACACGTGATTGGCCTGGGTATGTGTAAATCTCGGGTTTGCGGGAAGTCTCACACGCTATAGGCCCTGTGCGAGTGGGGTGCGTGTATTCCTGGGGTTCACGTGAAATTTCACACGCAATTCCAGCAGGGTACGTGTATTTCTGGGCTTCGCGGGAAGTTTCAAACGTGATAGGCTCTGTGTGAGTGGGGTACGTGTATTTCGGGGGTGCGTGGGAAGTTTCACACGCGACAGGCCCTGTGCGAGTGGGGTACGTGTATTCCTGGGGTTCGCGTGAAGTTGCACACGTGATTGGCCTTGGGTGAGGAGGGTGCGTGTAAATCTGGGGTTCGCGGGAAGTTTCACACGCGATAGGCCCTTTGCGATTGGGGTGCGTGTATTCCTGCTGTTCGCGTGAAGTTGCACACGTGATTGGCCTGGGTATGTGTAAATCTCGGGTTTGCGGGAAGTCTCACACGCTATAGGCCCTGTGCGAGTGGGGTGCGTGTATTCCTGGGGTTCGCGTGAAGTTTCACACGCAATTCCAGCAGGGTACGTGTATTTCTGGGCTTCGCGGGAAGTTTCAAACGTGATAGGCTCTGTGTGAGTGGGGTACGTGTATTTCGGGGGTGCGTGGGAAGTTTCACACGCGACAGGCCCTGTGCGAGTGGGGTACGTGTATATCTGGGGTGCAGGGGAGTCCTACACGTGAATTGGCAGTGTGGGTCCTCCCAGGTTTTCCCTCTACACCCAGGCAGCCCACACCACAGGGGACTACCCTGCACCCCTGGTCATGTCCCGCAGGCAGCAGATCCACCATGGGCATGCCCCCCAGGCAAGAAACATGTCAGCTTGCACTACTGATCACCAACGCATGACCCCCTCCAGCCCCACCCTCAGCAGTGCAGGGCACCTGCCTGCAGGCCCCCACTCATGTCCCCTTGCACACCCACCCCCAGCACGGAAGGGCACCTGCCAGCAGGCCCCCACTCATGTCCCACTCATGTCCCCTTGCACCCCCATCCCCAAGCAGTGCAGGGCACCTGCCAGAAGGCCCCCACTCATGTCCCTTTGCACACAAACCCCCCAGCACTGAGGGGCACCTGCCAGCAGGCCCCCACTCATGTCCCCTTGCACCCCCACCCCCCAGCACTGAGGGGCACCTGCCAGCAGGCCCCCACTCATGTCCCCTTGCACACCCACCCCCCAGCACTGAGGGGCACCTGCCAGCAGTCCCCCACTGATGTCCACTTGCACCCCCACCCCCCAGCAGTGCAGGGCACCTGCCAGCAGGCCCCCACTCATGTCCCCTTGCACACCCACCCCCCTGCACTGAGGGGCACCTGCCAGCAGGCCCCCACACATGTCCCCTTGCACACCCACCCCCAGCACTTAGGGGCACCTGCCAGCAGGCCCCCACTCATGTCCCCTTCCACCCCCACCCCCAGCAGTGCAGGGCACCTGCCAGCAGGCCCCCACTCATGTTCCCTTGCACACCCACCCCCCAGCACTGAGGGGCACCTGCCAGCAGGCCCCCACTCATGTCCCACTCATGTCCCCTTGCACCCCCACCCCCCAGAGGTGCAGGGCACCTGCCAGCAGGCCCCCACTCATGTCCCCTTGCACCCACACCCCCCAGCACTGAGGGGCACCTGCCAGCAGGCCCCCACTCATGTCCCCTTGCACCCCACCCCCCAGCAGTGCAGGGCACCTGCCAGCAGGCCCCCACTCATGTCCCCTTGCACACCCACCCCCCATCACTGAGGGGCACCTGCCAGCAGGCCCCTACTCATGTCCCCTTGCACCCCCACCCGCCAGCACTGAGGGGCACCTGCCAGCAGGCCCCACTCATGTCCCACTCATGTCCCCTTACACCCCCAACCCCCAGCAGTACAGGGCACCTGCCAGCAGGCCCCCACTCATGTCCCTTTGCACACCCACCCCCAGCACTAAGGGGCACCTGCCAGCAGGCCCCCACTCATGTCGCACTCATGTCCCCTTGCACCCCCACCCCCCAGCAGTGCAGGGCACCTGCCAGTAGACCCCCACTCATGTCCCTTTGCACCCCCACCCCCCAGCAGTGCAGGGCAACTGCCAGCAGGCCCCACTCATGTCCCCTTGCACCCCCACCCCCCAGCAGTGAAATGGCGATCTCATGACACAAACCAAAAGTCAACTATGTACATCAACACATGTCCGCCACACGAAGGCAGGCGGTAGCGTCCCTGCGCATTAAAAAAAGTGCGCTAACAAAAAGCCCGTATATACAGCTCTGATGAATGTCCCATACTGTGGCCTTCTAGGACAAATGACGTGAAAAGGGGTACGTGACAAACACAGACACCCGCTGTGTCAAAAATAGCGTGTATTTCGGGGGTGCGCAGGAAGTTTCACACGCGATTGTGCCTGGGCGAGCGGGGTACTTGTACTTCAGGGGTTCGGGGGAAGTTTTACACGCAATTGTGCCTGAGCGAGTGGGGTACGTGTACTTCAGGGGCTCGCGGGAAGTTTTACACGCGATTGTGCCTGGGCGAGCGGGGTATCTGTACTTCATGGGCTCGCGGGAACTTTTACACGCGATTGGGCCTGGGCGAGCGGGGTACGTGTATTACTGGGGTGGGTGGGGAAGTACAGGAGGCAGGAATGCCCACACGTGCCAAAAAAGATGCGCTAATCCAGAAACACGTAAGCCAGCAGGAAGCAGGTGTACGTGGACCCGTGCAGCATAAAAGTGCGCACAAAAAACAAGCAAGCTCAGACGCCGGGATGAACATACCGTTCCTAGCAGCAGTGGTCGTGGGATACCGCAGGAGGAGGAGGAGGATAGTCAGGCCCAGAATGTTCACACCCAGAACCAGCCTTTTTGGCATGCCTGATGACCAGGTGTATGGGAGGTACAGGTTTCCACCTCACATAATACTCGACCTGGTCAGTGAGTGGGAGGATGACCTCACATCACCCACCCTCTGCTCCCAAGCACTCAGCCCCCTGGAGAAGGTCCTCAGTGTACTGCACTTTTTGGCCACCGGATCATTGCAGTGGACAAGTGCCATAGTGGGGGGGGTGTCACAGGCCACGCAGTCATGCTGCCTACACCAGGTCTTGGCCATCATGACTGCACGCCCATCAGTCCGCAGGCACATATACCTGCCCAGAACACCTGCAGAAAGGCAGGCTGCTGTCCAGGATTTCTATGGGGTGGCACAATTCCCCAAAGTCCTAGGTGCCATTGATTGCACCCATGTGGCTCTACGTCCCCCCAGGGCATCAGAGCACATCTATAGAAACCGCAAAGAACTGGCATTCCATCAACGGCCAGGTAGTATGTGATGCCAAGGGAATCATCAACCTCAGTATATGTCAACTATCCAGGTTCCAACCACAACAGTTTCATTTACAGAATGTCAACCCTAAACCGGGACCTAGAAGCTGGGCGGCATGGCGATACATGGCTGTTTGGTGAGTATAAATGCCACAGCACATGAATGCATGCCAGATACTGAGTAATGTCACAACCCTACTAATGATACCCATCACCACCTCCCCAGGGGACAGTGCCTACCCTCTGAGCACCCACATGATAACGCCAATTCGGAACCTCACCACGCCACCCGAGGTAAGATACAACACAGCCCATATTGCAACCCGGGGCCTAGTGGAGTGCACATTCGGAGTGCTCAAGTCACTCTTTTGCTCCCTTGACCATTCTGGCAGGCAGCTGTTATACGCTCCCCCAGTAGTGTGCAGGATCATAGTGGCAGCATGTGTCCTGCACAACGTTGCAACACGCCGGGGCCTGCCGGTGGACATGGTGGTGCCCCCACATGCCCAACCACATGCACGCCTGCTGCACATGGGAGGGGAAAGAGCACGGGGTGAGGCAGCCTGAACGCAGCTGGTGGCTAATTACTTCACTTAGAATCACAACCCTGTGGAGTGCACACAGCCCTGCCACATACCAGCTGACAATCGATGATGACACAAGGGACAGTCAACTGTCACAACCATACCAGCCTAAGATTGGTCACCTGGAAGTGTCACAATGTGTGCATCCCTACCTACAGAAACACCACCAATGCTGTGTCATCAAAAGACACATATGCTTCTAAATGCATTACCCCCTTGCAAAATACAACATGAGAACAGTGCCATGTCACCCAACCCCTCCCCAGCACCACCACCCAACACACCATGACATGTCATGCTATGTGAGAGCAAACAAAGCAATCCCGAAAAAACCTGACACAAGTGTCACAAAGTACAGTGTCCCTAATGGAAACTGGCCACGCACAATATGCTCCCAGTAATGTTGAACTAACAACACACATGACCAAATACTTACCAACAATACAATGCAGGTACACAAGCTCAAACATAACTAAAACATGACAGTACTAAGTTAAGGTAGTCGTAGTCTTACAACCTGAATATGCCACCACATCGCCCCCTTCCAACTGTAGTCTTGCAGTCTTCAAAACTTGTCTGTGTACTGCATACTACATGAACTCCATCTCCAAAGTAGATGGCCTTGTGAAGACATGAGGAATGAACCTGCAAATTTAGAGGGAGACATGGAAGCAGAAGCATACATAACAACATGCAGTGTACAATACAACAACAATATACACAAGGAATCTCTACACAGTATTGACTACAGACTGCCCACATAGCTCATGGGAGTCCAACGTCACTGTATAAGTCACTGTCACTTGGGCACACCCTTTGCAAGCCCATGGAAACGGGAAGCAGGAGGGGTGTGTGTCTCACAAACCCAAGCATCTAACCCAAACTCAGGACAAGCCTGCATGTGCCCAGCCGGAATACAGTGGATGCCCACGGAAGCCATACAAGGCAACACACTGTAACAAAACATCAAAAATCAAAAATGGCCATGTGGGGGAGGCCACCCAGGAGGTCCGAGGACTGGGTGCACACCAACAGCCACCTGCGTGGATGTTGGGGAAAAAAAAACCTCCATGGGCTCATGTGCTGCACGGCTACGCTATTGTGAGAGAATGAGAATCGCTGTGGTCGCTCTCATCACCCTTTGCTGCTGCCGCCACAGGAGGTGGTGGTGCTATGGGAGGCAGCCCGCGCAAAACCCTAGTCTGGTCCTCCATGGCAGCAAGCATGCGGGTGTGGAAGGTCTCGTTCTGGAGGATTATAGTGCGGAGATCCCCATGCACCACCTGACGTGATGCCCGGACCTCCTCCCGAGTTGCCTGCATCTCAGCTGAGAGCGTACGTGTGACCCGCTCCAGCTGCTGTTCTGTCCTCAAGTTAGTGGAAGCCTCAAGATCAACAAGAGTCTCCCTGAGGTGATGGAGTTCTACCCTCAGGGCTTCCCTGTGGCCCTGGGACTCTATAGAAATGGTCTCCAGTGCCACCCGTCTGTCCCTGTTGGATGCCGACATGTCCTCCCTGAGTGATTGGCAAATGTAGTCTGTTGCCTGCTGTAGTTGCTCCATCTGCCTTTCAGGGGGGACAATGGAAGTGGCCACCCTCTCCATTGCTTGAGCCATCATCTCAGATGATGCTGCCTGTTGTTTTGCCATACCGTATATGGATTGCTCCCATGCGGAATTGCCTGGTGGCGTACGGCCACCGCGTTGGCAGGCACCACACATGTCTGGGGCAAGGCGAACTGCGGCTTGCTGTGCCGGCACTGCCTGAGGCTGCAGGACTGCATTCCCCCTCTGATCTGCTGGCCCAGGAACAGGATCAGATGTTGCGGAGTGTGACCCTGCATCTGTAACCACCAAAGGCAGACCTACCAACACTGACATCCCCATAGAGGGTTCTACCCCTGCTGCAGGTGTGTTGGACAGAACAGAATCCCTGCCAGAAACACTTACCTGCGACGCCACATAGGTCTCATCATCCGAATCAACACCCGCATAGAGGTCTGGGGAGGTGCACCCAGAGACACCCCTGGAGAGAATGGTCTGCAGCAAGAGTGGGTTCTCACCCACCACCACACCACGTCCCCCACTGGTGCCCGGTCGTGCCTGAGATCCCTCCTGGGTCTCCACCATCTCCTCAACCTCAACAGCATCAAGTGTGTCATCCCCTGCAAAAACATGAAAGACAAAAAATGGACACAGGCATTAGCACCATGGCACACAATTAGGCCTGACAAGCTACAGAACCAGTACTTGATTGACATTTGTCCCACATGACTATAACCCTCCCATGCATGCACTGTCACTGAGTTTGAAGGGGAGGGAAATGGCAGACACTGATGACACCAAGATGGAAGAGCAACACATTAGCTGCATGCTGGCTAGCAGTGCCATCACACATTGGCTTGTGAGTGGCATGTCCAATCCACATACATGACACATGCCATCACACAGATGGCATGTACCATAGGCATGTCACATATTGTTTGATAATAGGGCTGAGAAATGCGTAGTAAAAGTTGGGGAATTGAAACAATCAGTGAAAAATACGGAACAATGTTGTTGCAAGATGCCACTTCAAGGGCAACTGGCGTGATGTTGTGCAAAATGTCTACTGTGGGCAGAAGGGATACTGTAATACCCAAATCCAGGGGTGCATAATGTTTTGGATGAAGCACATGGGTGACCCAAACCACTCAGGCACACACACCCTCACCTGGCACTCAATCCGAACCCCTCACACACACAACATACACATGGATCACACACACATGCATGTGTACTCACCGGACAATGCCTTGTAATCTGGCAGTTCTCCCACACCTTGGATCTGTTCCTCTGTGACGTAGGTCCCAGCAACATACTCATGTACAGTAAGTTCAATGTCCTCTGGTGGAGACCCACCTCCAGTCACCAGAGTAGCGGCATGATTTGAGGCCAGCTTTTTCTTTGCCCTGTGTTTGAGGTCATTCCAGCGCTTGTAGCAATCACCAGCTGTGCGCCTCACAAATCCAAGGCCACTTATGATGTCCGTGACGGTCTGCCAGTGTGCCTGACGTTGAACAGGTGTGGTCTTGCACCCTGCAGTTATCAACATTTCGCGGTCATGTGCGAACACATACTGCACAAGTGCATCCCGTTCGGCATCATTGAAGCTTACACCACTCCGTTCACTAGGGGCAGCAGCAGCGGTGGACTGAGTAGTAGGAGGCTGCGAATGCACACTGACCATAGGACTTGATGCAGGCATTGGCTGGAGTGTGATGTTGGCAGGGGGAACGTCAGTATGATGGACCGGGACTGATACTGTCCGGGCTGGGAGAGTCAGAGCTAGGGTGGATGGAGCTGCAGCTGCCCCTGCAGCCTCCCAAGCCTGCCGACTCAGGGCAGCAGATGACATAGCTGCCCCAGATCCACGTGGCTTGGTGACACCAACTTGCACCGCCACACGTGGCCTAGACTTGCTGACATGGAAGTCAGCCTGGGAGTCTTCTTGTGCCAGGTCAGGTGCCACAATGGGCCCGACCAACAAGGGCTGAGCTGGGATGGTGTCAGCCACGTTTCCGTCAACCATGGGGTGGGGGCATGGGTGTCCCTGATTGGTCCTCCACACATGGGGGCATAGGGGCACTCTGCAAATCCCGGCCACGTCCCCTACCGCACCCACCACGCCCACCTGTTGAAGCTCGGCCACCTTTGCCTCTCTTACCGCTTGCTCGCCTCCCAGCCATGGCACTGATGTTGTTGTGCGTATGGGAGTTGCAGTAAACTATTGTCCTGGGAAATTGGGGGTTAAAGGGGTAGGGTACTAGATGTAATTCGTACCCTAGTGCACTAGCAAGGCTGTATGTGACCCCTGGGGGAGGATGACGGGTCACGCAATGCATAGGCACCCCAAAAACAGAAAATAACATGCACGCAACCCCTCGTAGACCACGTGCATGGAAAAATGAACCCGCACTACGCTGTGGCACACAGAAACACAAAAAAAAGCGTAGGCGTGTTACACGCAGCCTACAATGACCTCTGAAGGGGTATGCGACACACAGGGCAAGCACATTTGGTAAATACGTGTGCGACTCACCGTCTGCCTGGAAAAAGAGCGTGAAAAAGATGCGCGTTGGGGACACCCCCGCCAAAAGAAGAATTGTACGCTGTCTGAGGAGACAGGACAAAAGAAGAAGTGTACGCTGTTTGAGGAAACAGGCCCAACAGAAAATTAGAAAAAAGCTGTCAGAGGTAACAGGGAGTACGAACTAGAAACGCTGTGAAGTAAATCGCGTGTGAACTGACAAGAAGCAGAGCGTTCACCCACTAGCTCTCCACGAAAAGCACATACAAGGAAATGACGTCCTACAATGACGTCCTACACGTACCTTTTAAACTGGCCCTCACGTCCAACGTCACTTCCGCGTATACGCGCTAAGGCCGTATCCTCAAATTACACGAGCTGACACTCGGACATGCAGTTCTTGGACGTGTAACATGCACCCGTGATCAGGGAAACACCCGCGCGCGCACGTCACAGACGCGCTCACGCGCTAAGGGCCTTTGGTCCAATGAAATCGCGTATGTGTGCTGATGTGCTTACGTGCTAAGAGCCTTTCCTCGAATTACACGCTGACGTGCAAGATTTTCACGCGCCAAATCACTCCGTATCAAGCTGGCCACGCGTAAGCACATGGAAGACCACGCTCCTGCCCAGAAGGCCGAATTACTGCCCCCCAGAGCTCCGAGCACGCTCCCACCTGCCATCTGCTACTGCCTGACTGCCTGCTGCCCACGTGCCCTGCCATTTGCTGCCTGCACGTCAGCCAGGGGTGCTGTTGCTGTGACCACCCCTGCTGGAACCGAAGACTCCTGACTGGGATTCCATCGCTCCACAGCCCAGCCCCAGGACCCAGTTGCCCACCCACTCCTGCCTCTGGGGTTGCCATGTCCAGCACTACACCATCTGGCGGCACTGGCAACCACCAGCCAGAGAGGCAGAGGGCCACCAGCTTCACTGCCACAGAAGTTGGTGTCCTGGTGGAGCAAGTCCTGGGGCAGTATGATGCCCTCTTCGGAAGGTCGCGCGCCGACAAGGAAGGACAGACCAGGATCTGGACGGACATCGTGACTGCCATAAATGCGGAGGGGGTGGCAGTCCACGAATTCCATCATGTCAAGAAGCGCTGGGAGGACTTCAGGTCCAGGACCCTCAACAAGGCCCGGCGCCTCTTGAAGGCAGCGGATGCTAAGGGGCGCCGGGGCCACCTGTCGGAAGACCAAATGAGGGTCCTGGAATGCGTATGCCCAGCGCTCCACATCCAGGTCCTTGAGAGGCACACCCATCTGGAGTCGAGCGGTAAGTGTACATGCCTACTGATTGGAAGCTGTGCGTGTGGTGGTGTGCCAGTAGTGTGCAGGTTGCACATGTGGTTTTGTAGGGCCATGTATGGATGTGTATGTACAGGGCCGTGAGGCTGCCACATGCGAGTCCTTTGACGTGTGAGACACATGGATGGTGTATTTGTGGGTAAGCATGCAGGCCAAATGCAGATGTGTGAGCACACATGTTTGAATGACTGTGTATGTCAGTTGTCAAGGTTGTGGTGTCACTCATGGATGTTGGTTCCAGCTGCATGTATCTGCACTGTGTACATGTGCATGTATGTGTATCTGACAAGTGTGCAACTGTCATGCAACATGGATGCATGTGAGACTGAAATGTAGAAGACTGATTGCCAGATGTGACATGTATGCCGATCTCATCATTGTGACACTTGGTGGAGGTGTACACATGCATGTAAGTATGGTGGCTTGTGTGCATGTATAGTGCACTCCCTGTGACTTATGTGATGTCTGGCTCACCTTTGCCTGCTCATGCTGTTGTATGTGTATGGATGGTGCTGGCTGTTGCGATATGGCTGTGGAATAGCTCATGTGTGTGATTTGAAATGACATGTGTGTTGGGGATTGTGATGCCATGTCTGAAGTTTGACAATGAAACTCATGTACAACTGTCATGTGTGTATGAGTCCATTGTACAGTGCCCTGATGCCTGTGTCCTATCTCTCCCTGTCTGCAGCATCGACTGATGAAGAGGGCGGAGAGGGTGCTGTGGAGCACAGCGGCAGGGATCGCACCGCCAGCCGGAGATGCAAGGCCCGGCTCCCCTCCCAGGTTGTCATCTCGCCGGGGAGTGAGGAGTCTGGTGCCGCGTCCCAGGTCGCAGCTTCCGAGGGGAGGTCCAAGAGGCGGAGGTCGGAGTTGAACTCCTCAGCAGCAGAAGGGACAGCTGAGACCCCAAAGGGCCCGACGGAAGAAGATGGTACGGAGTCATCCAGGTTGGTGGGGGGTTTGGTGGAGGAGGAGGCCGTGCAAGGGACAGAGATGGGGTCTGGATGTGGGGATTCCACTGGTTCTAGTGGTGCAGTGCAGGGACAGGAGAAGGCACAGGTCGCCGCGGAGGTGCCTGTGTGTAATCCTGTCCCCGATCCTTCGACTGCATCATCCTGCACCAGCAGGGATACCTACGTCCAGACCCGTTTTCAGGCAGGGGATGATCTTACGACAACGGGCCTTCCTCTGCCTGCGGACGTGGCCATCTGGGACCGGGTTGAGCCTGTCCTTGGTGGTGTGGCGTTGCGTCAACAGGCTATGCGAGGCGAAATGCAGTCTTTTCATGGGGAGACTGCATGTCGTCTCGAATGGCTCGTTGACCACGTCAACCTACTCGGACAGGTCACCAGGGCCGGATTCCTCCGTTTGCTGGGCCTTGTTCCGACCCCCTCCTCAACCGAACCCCCTAAGCGGCAGTCGTACTCCGTGCCATCTTCCCACCCATGTGTCACCTGGGTGCCCTGTGGATCTGCCTCTGACCCTGCGGCCAGGCTGGTGGAGGACACATCCCTGCCACAGTCAGGAGTCAGACGTCCAGCAGGGGTGGCCAACTCAACAACTGCACCCCAGCCGGAGGAGGATGTGCAGGCAGCAAGAGCCAGGGCACGGGCAGAGGCACAGCAGCAGCAGCAACTAGGTGGGAGCCATGATGGTTCGGGGCCTTCGTCATTGGAGGGGCAGGCATTGGCCAGAGGGCAGGAGGACCCAGGACGGGAAGTGTCTTCCGTGTGGCAGCGGTTAGGCCATGCCATAGATGTGGAGCGGCAGCGGGCAGAAGAGGCACGGCTCACGATGGTCAGGGTGGAGAACTCCATGCAGAGGGCCCTGAGGCGGGCGAGTGCCTCGAGGCAATTCGCAGGGAGTTGGAGGAGAACATGTTGTCGTCCCTGCAAACCCTCGGGCCATGGAAGAGGACCGCCTCCGGGACATTGAGCAGGAGTTCGATGATGCCCTGGCCCCGGACATCCAAAAGTGAGCCGTCGGACTAGCCCGCTGCCCTTGTAAATAGTTAGATAGTGTTAGGTTTCCTTTGGTTTTTTCTTTATTTTGGTTGCGCTTGGACAATGCACCACGTTTCTGTATATAGTTTTTCATTAAGTAGTATTTTTGATAGGTTTCATTTCTTCAGTTGGGATCATGGACCCTGGATTGTTCATCTGTATATAGTTCACTATTGAATTCATCTCTTTTTTTTTTATTTCCCCATGGAGCAATGGTTTTCCCTTGGATTTGCTTTGTTGGACTGTGACTTTGGACACCTTTCCTTTGGATTATGATTTCTTGTTTTTCATTATTTTACGGACATGTTTATGTTTATTTTTAACATTTATATAGCGCACCAGGTACCCGAAAGCTTAAGGGCACTTCAAAACGAAACACTCACAAAACAAACACAAAAAAGACGTACAGGAGAGATAAACCCAGTTAGACACAAAGGGTTCATAAGCGGGGCCAGTAATCATGAGGCAAATCTAACCTATGAGAAAAGCGCAGTTTTAAGCCCTTTTTTAAAGATTTCTACCGAGGTGGTGTTCCTCATTGTAACAGACAGTGAATTCCAGTTAAGGGGAGCTGCTGAGAAGAACGCTGAATCTCTGGGTTTTTTGGTTTTTACCCGTGGGATGGCCAACATGTTTGTTTCATCAGAGCGAAGATTTTAGATATAGTGGCATAACTCCATGTATGCATTTCTGGGTGATAAGAAGCAATCTAAACATAATTCTAGCCTTAACCGGCAGCCAATGGAGGCTGCGCCGGGCTTCCGACACATGGTCTCTTCTTGCTAGGCCTTTCACTACCCTAACTGCTCCATTCTGAATGACTTGCAACAGGTGGATGTCAGATACCGGTAGCCCTATGAGAAGGCTGCAGCAGTAGTCAATCTTAGAGCTGATTATGGCCCTTGCCAATGTTTCTGCGTTGGCTTCCGATATAAAATGTCTCAAACATCGAAACAATTTGAGAAAATAGGAAGCGGAAGAGACCAAGTTATTCACTTGGGCGTGCATGCTAAGGTTTTTGTCCAAGTAAATTCCTAAGGTTTTCACCTTGCTCATGACCTCAATGCGGCAGTCATCAATGATGAGCGATTTATAGCTAGGCTCTAGTTTATCTAATTTGGCCTCTAAGCCAATGATTAGAAGCTCGGTCTTAGCGATATTCAAAGCTAGGCCATTGAGTACCATCCAGTCCTGAATTTTCTTATAAATATTGTTAATTCTTGCCTCATCTTCAACAAGGGAACCAGATATGGGGATGACACATTGAGTGTCATCTGCATAATTTGCAAATACAATCCCCTCGTTCTGGAGCATCTGGAAAAGGGGAATCATAAATATATTATAGAAGTAAGGCGACACGCAAGCCCCTTGAGGGACCCCATACATAAGTATGTTTGGTTCTGCTTCTGCAATGTCGCTGGCCACTCTGTTTATCCTATTCTTCAAAAAAGATATGACCCAATTAACTGCAGCTTTTCTTTTTTTATTCCCATTGTTGTTTGTTTGATTTTAATTCCATTCATGTTGCATTTAATACATTTTTTTCTTCATACTTCGATGTGTGGTATTATGTCATTGGTTTCATGCATGTCATGATATGGGTTTTCACATTCACTTGCAACCATTGTGTGTGTGTGTGAGACGATCATGTGTTTATTTACATACTTGCCATTGGGGTTGTATCATGTAATTGCCTTTTCTATGTGGGTGGATGCAATACTTGGTTGGGTCTTTGACTGGGGAGGCTGGCCATAAGGGCCATGATTGAGGATCGTCATGACCTGGGGGCAGGGGGCATGAGTGGGGGCCTGCTGGCAGGTGCCCTGCACTGCTGGTGGGTGGGGGTGCAAGGGGACATGAGTGGGACATGAGTGGGGGCCTGCTGGCAGGTGCCCTGCACTGCTAGGGGGTGAGGGTGCAAGGGGACATGAGTGGGACATGAGTGGGGGCCTGTTGGCAGGTGCCCTGCACTGCTGGAGGGTGGGGGTGCAAGGGGACATGAGTGGGGGCCTGCTGGCAGGTGCCCTGCACTGCTGGGGGGTGGGGGTGCAAGGGGACATGAGTGGGACATGAGTGGGGGCGTGCAGGCAGGTGCCCTGCACTGCTGGGGGGTGGGGGTGCAAGGGGACATGAGTGGGACATGTGTGGGGGCCTGCTGGCAGGTGCCCTGCACTGCTGGGGAGTGGGGGTGCAAGGGGACATGAGTGGGACATGAGTGGGGGCCTGCGGCAGGTGCCCTGCACTGCTGGGGGGTTGGGGTGCAAGGGGACATGAGTGGGATATGAGTGGGGGCCTGCTGGCAGGTGCCCTGCACTGCTGGGGGGTGAGGTTACAAGGGGACATGAGTTGGACATGAGTGGGGGCCTGCTGGCAGGTGCCCTGCACTGCTGGGGTGTGGGGGTGCAAGGGGACATGAGTGGGGGCCTGCTGGCAGGTGCCCTGCACTGCTGGGGGGGTGCAAGGGGACATGAGTGGGACATGAGTGGGGGCCTGCTGGCAGGTGCCCTGCACTGCTGGGGATGGGGGTGCAAGGGGACATGAGTGGGACATGAGTGAGGCCCTTCTGGCAGGTGCCCTGCACTGCTGGGGGTTGGGGGTACAAGGGGGACATGAGTGGGTGCCCTCTGGCAGGTGCCCTGCACTGCTGGGGGGGTGCAAGGGGACATGAGTGGGGGCCTGCAGGCAGGTGCCCTGCACTGCTGTGGGGTGGGGGTGCAAGGGGACATGAGTGGGGGCCTGGAGGCAGGTGCCCTGCACTGCTGGGGGGTGGGGGTGCAAGGGGACATGAGTGGGACATGAGTGGGGGCCTGCTGGCAGGTGCCCTGCACTGCTGGGAGGTAGGGGTGCAAGGGGACATGAGTGGGACATGAGTGGGGGCCTGCTGGCAGGTGCCCCTGATTGCTGGGGGGTAGGGGTGCTGGGGGACATGTGTGGGGGCCTGCTGGCAGGTGCCCTGCACTGCTGGGGGGTGGGGGTGCTGGGAGACATGAGTTGGTGATCATATTGCAACGTGACATGTGGCTTGGCTGGGGGGCATGCCCATGGTGGATGTGCTGCCTGCGGGACATGACCAGGGGTGCGGGGTAGTCCCCTGTGATGTGGGCTGCCTGCAGGGGCCGTGGAGGGGGTAGAGGGGACACCTGGGAGGACCCACACTGCCAATTCACGTGTAGGACTCCCTGCGCACCCCCGAAATACGCGTTCCCCGCTCTGACAGCAAAATCGCGTGTGAAACTTCATGCGCAGCCCGGTAATACACGTACCCTACTCCAATCGCGTGTGAAACTTCCCGCGCACCCCTGAAATACACGTATCCAGGCCAATCGCGTGTGAAACTTCCCACGCACCCCTGAAATACACATACCCAGGACAATCGTGTGTGAAACTTCCCGCGCACCCCTGAAATACACGTACCCAGGCCAATCGCGTGTGAAACCTCCCGCGCACCCCTGAAATACACGTACCCAGCCCAATCGGGTGTGCAACTTCCGGCACACCCCTGAAATACACGTACCATCCCAATCGCGTGTGAAACTTCCCGTGCACCCCTGAAATACACGTACCAAGCCCAATCGCGTGTGAAACTTCCCGCGCACCCCTGAAATACACGTACACAGGCCAATCGCGTGTGAAACTTCCCACGCACCCCTGAAATACAAGTACCCAGGCCATTCGCGTGTGAAACTTCCCACGCACCCCTGAAATACACGTACCCAGCCCAATCGCGTGTGAAACTTCCCACACACCCCCGTAATACATGTACCTTGCTGAAATTACGTGTGAAACGTCCTGCGAACCCCAGTAATACACGTTCCCCCCTTGGTGTTTGCTGTTTGGCAGCCTGTAAACTGGTCCAGGGTTAGCACAGCCCTTTGTGCTGAATTGGGAATTTTGATGGCTTTTCCTTGCGCGAGGGCGTTCTTGGGGGCGTAACTGGCGCTGCTGCAGAGTTGCTGCGCCACTCTGCGCCACGGCTGATTTTGGAGGCAAAAATCCATGAATACGCTGTGCGCTGAAATCGATTTTAGCGCACGTTGCTGGCGCAGACATTCGCACGCACGCACTGTGCGCCAGCCGCGTGTGCCACTTTTGTGCGAAATTCTATGAATTACCCTGTATATCTGCCAGGAAACCGGCAAATGGTAACACCGTTTCTGGCACTTAGTTTGGTGGAATTACTGCTGGATTCCGAGTGCTGGCGTGATGGTGTAAATCCCCATTCATGGAGGCCCATAGGACTTTGGGCCTCATTACACGGTAGGCGGTAAGGGTTTACCGGTACCGGTATTTTACCGGTACCGGTAAACCCTTACCGCCTTACTACGTGGTCTCTTTGCGGGTTGGTACAGTAACGCCTGTTTTTAGCAGGCGTTAAAAAACGAACCCGCAAAGGGACCGGGGTGCTGATTACGGTACCGCAATTTGCGGTACCGTAATTAGCTCCTTCCCCATTCCCATTATGCCCTATGGGGCAAAAATGGGAATGGGGAAGAGCAATGGAGGAAGGAGGAATTACCGCCTTCCCAACCTTTGAATAGGATGGTATTTCCCCTTTCCTCCAAGGCGGTACCGGTAAATTACAGCATGAACCATGGCGCTAATAGCGCCATGGTTTACCGCCTACCGTGTAATGAGGCCCTATGTGTGGGGATTTGCCTGTATTTCCGGCACTGGTAATACCAGTGCTGGTAATACAAGCTATTTTTGCCTGTAGAGTGCCAGAATGACCTCAAGCTCATAGCTTCACCCCACCGGCCAACGTATCTTTGGCTGCCGCATTAACGTGCCAGTCACGTGCCAGTATGCGTTAATACGGGTACCTTTTTACCGTACCAGCCAACTAATAATGAGGCCCCACTTCACATCCTTTTGTTGAAATAATGTCATGAATCTATGTCGGACTTTAGGAAAGTATAGATCTTACCTTGAGAAGATCATTCAAAGCCACTGCTGGTTTCTATGTTAATCAATGCATTTTGAATTAAATGTGTTCACATGGCAGTGAGTGGAGAGTAGGTTGGCTCATTGAATCGGTTCAGAAACTGGCAGTCACCACTACTGTACTTCAGCTACATCTTGGGCCATCCACAGTAAACTTCTATTCATTACTACCATCGTGGGACCAAACAACAAAGGTAGAGACCCCAAATAACATTTATGTAGATTAGAGAAAATATTCTAGATGGCTTAAACAGTCCAATGTAAACAAATTAAAATTATTTTAAATATTTTATGACAATTTGTTTTTGACACGTGTAAAAATTGTAAAGACATCATACATGTACCTTACTTGGGAGTAATCATGTACAACTCATGGGTACACCACTTGTATCCACAAGTCCATCCATCAGTCATGTAAACCCAAACATTTAACTACATATTCACCTAATTTAGACCACATCACAAAAAACATCACGGGTAAAGTTCATGTGCATTATAAAATATAAACTGATTGAATTGAATACCAGCTGATGCCACCCTTTTGACAACTGTGTGCCACTAGTCTGTAATATGTGGCATTACAGTAAGTTACCAGCTACATACAACATAATACAAAATAGACAATATTTTTGAAAATCACAAAAATATGAGTCCGTTAATACTGCCAACTTGAGTTTCGGCCAGAGGTGGGGGTTATTGTCTTTTAAACACTGAGCCTTCTTCAGGGCAGACAAAGACTTTATGCTTGTGGACAGAACACTAGCATCTCACAGTCAATAAGTTCAGCTGCACAATACAAAAAACAAAACGTTTTTGGGCCTCATTACAAGTCTGGCAGTCACCATGCTGGTGCTACCAGTGGGTTGCTACCAGACTTGTAAGGTTTTACCAGCGCCTGACTTCCCAGTGCCACCGGGAGATTCCAAGTCCGGCGGCCCGGGAAGTCAGGCGCAGGTAAAATGTAAGTCCCCATTCCAATAGATTCCGATAGGACTCTATGGGAGTGGGGACATGGAAGCACCAGCACAATTGCTAACAGTGCCGTTGCTTGCCTGACCGGTCTGGCTACCATGGCCACTGCGCCGGCAGGTTCAGACCTGTGGGACACAGTGGACATGGCAGACTTGGAATTTACCGATCCGGATGAAAGGGTGCTGGTGAGCTTACCGGCACCCTTGTTTCCAGACCAGAAAACATATAATGAGGCCCTTTGTCAATTGAAAAGTGTACAGTAATTGTATGGTCAACACCAATGTTTACTGCAATACTCCTGATAGGATTCTAACCTTTTCAAATAATTATTTTCATCTGACAGCTGCAGAGCCATAGTGACCTCCCCTGCATTCCTTCTGCAATTAAGCCAAAACGTATCGCTGTTGGAACCACTCACTGGGGCTAGACAATCTGAATTGACACACAGGGCAAAATAATTATTATTACCAGTGTCACAAACAAAAAACTGGAGAAAGGTTTGCTTTTGCACCTCCTGGTTTCCTTGTCTTTAGTTACCAAAGAATGACCATGTCTTAAAAATCCTTGGAGCTGCCACAAATTTGCTGTCAAGGAAAAATGGGGGATGTCCTTCCACGAATCAAACCACATTCTTCCCCAAATAAACAAAGCATCAAAGTGCTATAATATGTACACAATGAAAACAACATAAAAAACATGAAATCCCACTCCATATTTTGATTTTGTTAACATGGTATGAAAGGAGAATAACTATCCCTACTCACCGGTGGTAGCAAAGTGAGTAAAGCCCTGCACAAAACTAGTGGGAAAAAAAGGGAAAAAAAGGATGAGGAACCAACAAAACACCTCACAGAAAATATCCATTGATGGCGACCTTCTATGTTACTCGGAGGAAATCTTTGTGAATTCTGGTGGCCATCTTGAACCAGTAGGGCATACTTTCTGGTTAAACTGGGCAGCCATAAAGAATGTTAAGTGTTGGATGACAAATGTTAATTGGGGCCAACAGCCAACCCCTTAGCTTGATTGTTGAGCCAAACTTAGACTGCTGTGGGAACACATTGCTGTAGAGGGGGGGGTGCATGGGCCCTCCTTATAACATAGTCAGTGGCTTCATATTCAATATTGAAAATAATCAATCAATGGGATCAAACAAAAATCAGACATTCTGCCTGCTCTGTCTCTTAAAAACAGAGTTTATTAATTTATTTGATCAATGTTGCCAAGTGAAAATCATTATTTAGACCGGAGCTGTGTGTGCCCAGTCGATGAATCCCAATTTGCTTGAGATGTCTTAGAGAAACTAAAGCGGTCCACTTTGAATTGGTCAATGGCAAACCATTTAATGTCATCTGGGCTAAGGTTATGTTCTATAAAATGCTGGACTAGGGGAGCAGAGACCACAGCATTCCAAATCCTGCTATGGTGCATGCTGATTCTCACCAAGATTTTACGGGTGAGCATCCCAACATATATTAATTGACAAGTGCACAGAATGATGTATATGACATTTGTCGAGTTACATGTAGTACACTTGTGCAACTGCCATTTAAAAGCACCATGTACAAACTCTGTAGTTTATTTAGTGTACATACACATCCCACAGATTCCACATGGGTTTTGGTCCATCACCACAGTTCTAAAAGTATGTCCATCTGCTGAATGAGTGGTTTGTAGTGGGGATTCGTGAGTTTGTCCCTTACATTGAAGCCACGTTTATGAGCAAAAAGGGGAATTTGAGCAATGCATCCAGTCGAAGTGACTAAACAGCAATGTTTTTTAACCAAATGGCAGATGTTGTTGGTGTGTGAGGAGAAATTTGTAATGCACACGACCCTATCTGTCAGTCTATCGGAATCCGTGGGAACCAAAAGCATTTTTTGATTTGTGTAGCGAGCCAGTTGTCTGCGTGTTTAATGACCATGCGCGGATACCTGCATTGTCGCAGCCTTTCATCTACCTCATGGACTTGCTCATTGAAATCGGCGGTGAAAGTCAAGTCCTCACAACCTAAGAAACTGGCCAAACGGTAAACTATCCCTAAGGGCCTTGGGGTGTTGACTGTCATAGACCAATATGGTGTTGCAGTCTGTGGATTTCCAAATAGATTAGTGTGAATCACTCCATCTCTTTGCCCTGTATGAAGATCTAAGAAGGGAAGAGGCTGATGATCTGCATTACTCCTAAACAAAAGATAAGGGTAGCATTGGTTCAACCAATTGACAAATTCAGAAAGAAGGTCCTCCAAACCAGACCATATGATGATTATATCACCCATATAATGTTGCCACTTAGTTATATTGGCTGCATATGGGTTGTTATTCTATTCATAATGTTCTTCGAACTCGGACATTAACATATTGGCCAGACTAGGTGCAAAGCCACCCTCATGTTGGTGCATTTTCTCTGTGAGTACATATAAACTCAGAAGGCAAAAACGTTTTTTGCACAGTCCCAGATGTAACAATGCCCCTATAAAAGCAGTGTGCATTTATTTATTTATTAACATTTATATAGCACACAACAGCCCTGACGCATCATAGCGCTATATCATATGTGGCACGGGCCTATTGTCAAGCATATTTTTTATGAGGGCAGTGATATCCAATGTCACCAAAATCTGAATATTCATATCGAAAGGTAGTCCTTCAAACTGTTAATGCCCACTGTAGTGTCCTTTAGATGGGACCTAGTATATGTGGCTAAAGTTTGTAAAAATACATCGATATATTGAACAATGGGTTCAAGTATGTAGCCGCACAAAGAACCAATGGACCTGCAGGGCGGATTATCAACCGACTTATGTATTTTAGGAAGTGCATAGGTTACTGGCACCTTGAACTCAGAAGGGGTCAGAAGGTCAACCTCCTTGTGTGTAAAAAAAACAACTTCCAACCATTTTGTACACAGGTTGCACCACTCCTCCTGAAGTCTGCCAGTGGGATCAAGTCTGATCTTGGTGTAATATTTTTCATTGTCAACTAAGGTTCTAACAATGCTGATATACATACTTGAGTCCATAAGGACAATCCCCTGTGGGAGCAGCCATGAATGGAACTTCAGAGTCAGATGTGGGTATTGTGACTAATCGCAGGTATTTGTAAATATTTGAATTTCATGACCTAAAATCATACCCTGTTTTGCAGACCTAATTTGGACTAATCTCCTGGTTGGAGAGAAGGGACAAGGACAAGGACTCCTATTTCCCTGAGGAGCTCCCTAATGCAACTACCAAAGCTGCATATATGGGACTGTCTTGTATGAAGAATGCTATGGCTACTTCATGTTTGGCTGAAGGCAATGTAAAAAGAAATCCATGTGGAGGAAACAAGAAAAAGTCTCTTTAAACTGAGACTTCTATTTTACTGCGATGAGGCAGAGCACATGGCAGGGGCGTTGCTGGGGGGGGGCTAAGGGGGCTATAGCCCCTGATCTTTTGGTTGTAGCCCTGGATAGAATCCCAGGAGCTACAGCCAAAAGACTAGCTAGCCCCCAGTCCCAAAAGTTCCAACATCAGCTTAGCCCTGGGTCTTTTCCAGACCAAGCAACTCCCCTGGCACATGGAGAGAAGGAGAGTGCTATGCGCAGGGAAAGCCCCGTGACCTCATCATGCCTTGTGGAGTTGGAGCCCAAGCAAATTGCGGAGCCTGCACGTTTTTGAAGAATAAGAGCAGCAGAGTGTGAGATGTCAGAGCCCCAATGTGCGGGACCCCAAAGGAAGTGGCAAAAAGGAGGACAAGCAGCGGTACCTGGTAGTGGCATGACCAACATGCACAGTGGGGGACAGGAAGCCTGAAGAACAGCGCTGAGATGCCTTCCGAGCAACAGCGTCTGCAGATGGCAGAAACCATTCAGGAACTAAGAATGGGAAATGGGAAACCGGACAACAGCAAACAGAGAGAGAAGCAGTACCCAACCGAGAGCTGAGCCCTGCAACTGTTCCCTGCATAATGAGAGGTACCTGGTGAATTGAGAACAATTGGATGCCACTAGGAAATCATTATCTAGGTGAAGGAACTTGTCTCAGTTCTAAGGACAAAAGAATAACAGGAAAGTTGAAGGATTGGAACTGTAAAAACCTAAAAGAACGAATAACAAATCATTTGGTAGGGAAAGCACCCTATACAATTAAAGTTGAAGCCTGTAGAAAGTTTGACCTTCAACCATATAATGGGAAAAAGGACATAAGGCTCGCAATTGAACAGTATAAAAAAAAAAACGGTGGGCCTCAGAGAGAGTATCATTGGCAAAGAAAGCCTGAGAGGAAATACACACAAATAGAATTTGAAAAAGCTAAGCAAATAGACAGTGAAGAGCATATATGTGGTGGCAGGACATAATATGAGGAACTATTGAAAGGTACTAAAAAGAGATGACCACAGAAAACACAAGATCCAAGAGCTATCTTGAGGAACTACAAGAGTTGGTAAGAAAAACTATAAAAGGAAATTATGCTAAGAAGTACATAATCCAAAATGAAACCTGTATATGAAAGGACTATCCAAAGTGAAGTGAAGGCCAGGGTAAGAAAAGACATTCTCATGGCCTATTTACTTTAATTCTATTTAGTGGGACGGTCAGATAGGATTAGTTGGGATGGAGGACATATTTACTCTGGACTTCCTGACATCTGACAAGCACCTTTAGTTTCTTCAGATAAGTAGGGTCTTCCCTTTAGTCGAAGGGAGAGATAGGCCTTATTCTTTTATTTTAATAAAGAGAATACAGAATGTCCTCAAAGAGTCCAGCTCCTTCTTCAACCCACCACAGTATGGAAATTAGCCCAAACTTTAAGCCTTTGCTCCTGGAAGTTTCTATGTCTAGAGAGTAGGGCTGTTTTATACAGGTTGATAAAAATGTTGGTGGCAGTTAAAACGTACTCTTCTATAAAGTAATGTATCTGCACCAGAAAGCGCTAATTATTAAAATGAAAATATCATCATTTTGGTGCAGATCTCGAGCTCTGCCACTTGATAGGATGGTGGTAAAAGCTGGGCGGCCATGCCAAAGAAGAGCATAACTAATTAGTTAGTAGAGGTAATTAGGCAGCCAAAATTGAAACTCCAATCCAGACTTTGCCACTGAATGATCCGTGCCAAACAATCATATCTCAAGGTCTGATATTGTGTTGTATTTTAAGAAAAGGATGGCATTCTCACAGTCAGGTGTCATTTTTTTGGGCCATTGCATGCTCCTTAGTTCATGTAAGCCATTTGTGGGAAAAGGGTCTCCAAGAGGGAGCAGATCAAAAGTCACCTGGTTCTTGTCAGCTTACTTTCAAGTCTGCTTTTCTGACACAAAAAGTGTGTTGCTTGTATGTTGCCCTGATGAAAAAGAAAATGACTCTATCGTAGAATAATTCCCCTTTTACAGAACATGTTTCTATACAAAATGTGTCATCTAACAATATCATGTGATTTGTGTACTTTCCAAATTAGGTCTGCAAAACAGGGTATGATTTTAGGTCATGAAATTCAAATATTTACAAATAATTGTGCCTTGAACTGAGAAAGAATGTGGTGACATTGCAAACTGAGCTCTTATCCCAGCATGTGATCCTTGGTAACGTGTTCAATCTCATAGTGCCTAGCCTATCAAGCGTGTCTATCCTTGAATATTTCAAAATTGTCAGAGTGGTTTAGTTCTCATAATACACTTTTCAAAAAAGCCTCAATTGTGTTTTAACTGGCTATAATGTACATTTTGTGATCTTGTTGTGGGGGTGTATATATTTTTCATTCAGCTACTTATCTTTGTCCTGCAGCTATACTTATGCCCCTATACTGTCCTTGTGGCTGATTGTGTTCAAATGTTTCCAACACCTTAATTAGAACTCAAGTGTCCCAGTTGTGAACTACTATTGTTGCCCTTAAAGTGCATCTGTTTATTATTCTGATTCAAGAAGGATGAAGGGAACATGAGGACTTGAAAATAGTAACTATGCTGATTTTGACTGCTATTGTAGACACATTTCCAGCTATGTATTTTGATTGTGATGAAGGGGAGGTGGGAACCAGAGATTGTTGGACCTCTCATTGATTTAGTTTTGGGTGGAGCCCGAATGTCTAAAGATGGCTCTGAGAACTTGCTGACAAGATGAAAGATTGAGATCTGTCTGACAAGCAAGTCTTTATGGATCAAGAATTGGGCATTTAGGAAAATGTGAGAGTGCACCAGCTTAAACTAAAGAAAGTTATAAGGCTGTCAGTATTAATAGTTCTGGTCCTAGTTGTCGACCTATGGTTGATTCTAGGTCTCTTGATAATCTAAGTCCCCTAAGAATTTGGCCACACTCTATGGGAATGGTACACATATTTTGGACTGGATGAATGGCTTTGAGTTTGATTGTTGAGTGTTGAAAGTGTCTGCTGACAGTACAGCTTCATTGCTTCTCTCATATTCTCCTCAGTGCATTTAGTGCATTCTGGATTTAGATTAAACTGACAGAGTAAAGTATGAGCGCATGAAAGTAGCTCTCATACTGATCTTTTGAAAGAATACTGCTTAGTATCTGAGGAAATGGAGAGAGTTCAGAAAAGCAGGACAATGTCTAATAGGTGTCTTTGGTGAATCATTCTTTGAAAACCGGTATAGTTGAGTTAATTGCCACAAGGTTGAATCCTTTAAATATATGATTATTTTAGTTATGCAGTTTCTTGTTCAGGAAAATTGAGCCAGCACTTATTTGTTTCTAAGGTCTAAGGGAGCTGGAAAAGAATGCTCACTTGTGGGTATCAAATGGAGTGAACCACGTAGACCAAGAGACAAGTAGGCCATGTCAGAATTCTCCCTCCAACATTTCCCAGAAATAGAGGTGGGTAGCCTCTTGGGGGTGGGACTCAAAGATTGTGTCGCACTGAAAACTCCAAGGTAAGTGGTCATTCCTCAGCCATTCCCAGACCCTTCCCCCGGTAGGTGTTGTTACTGTGGAAAGTAGGACCACTCTAGAGGCAGTAGGGGTGAGTGCCGTATGATCTATCTTTTGATTGGGACCTATCCCACCCTTTGTATAGATGGTGGCACACAGTTCACCAAAGGACTGCTGGAAAATCTCACTAAAAATGTTCAAAACTTAATGGCCAGTGAGAAACCTTCTCTCGGTGGACTCACATCAAATGATTTATTCAGAAAGATACAGTATTTGCCATAGAGAAAATCCTGATCTTTCTCAAATTAATATAATGTTGGATCCATATACATCCCCTTTGGGTGTTTTGTTCCTGCTTTTATTAAAAAAATGGAACACTGCACCCAGATTTCTCAATGGCAAAGATATTTCATCAACACATGTCAGTGCTATTGTGGCACCACTATCTGCCAGAGAGCGGCCAATAGGTTGTGTGTGGTTTGTCTAGGGTGCCTAGGGGCCAGCTGTATTAACATTGGCGTTGGTGATACAAATTGAGCAAATTCACTTATCACTATGTAATACACAAGGGAACACCAAATGTTTCCCCACTGTATATTAACTGAACACGTCTGCATAATGACAAAACAGTAGCAGAATTGTTTTGCATTGTATTTGTTTGCATCTTTGCTGAATAACATAAATATGTTTATTGTATTTCTTTTTTTGTTACAGTCTACCTCTTGTTTGCCCAGTGCAAACATGTTTGGATAATAAGGACTTGATCAAAACCATGTTTGCTTCATTCACTATTATGCAAGCAGCAATGTTGTTGCATAATGTATTTGCTCATTTTTTTGGCACAAGGGTAAAGGTGAAATTATCTGTACCCATGTGTCTCAATTTGATTCAAGAGGGACCATCATATGGCTAATGCATGCCCTACCCAAAATGCACAATGGCGCACCTTTCTCGGGCATTTACAAGATCATTTGGATGCCATAATGAGAGCATTGGTGAAATAGAGATAAAAGCACTCATAATATTACATAAAAGACCAGGTGTATTTGTAGGTTGCACGTTCACCCCCGGAGGGGCCTCTTGGCACTATTGACAGATAACAGACGTTTCTTGTTACCTAACCTAATGGTACTGATTTTATTGACCTCGGAAGGATGAAGGGCTGAGCGGACCTGCCGGGATTCAAACATGTGACCATGAGGTCAAACATACGACCCTGTAATGGATGCATTAGTCTAATGGCCCTTAGACTCAGCTAAACTGACTGCTCAGGAAACCAAGTCAATATTAGTGCTAGGTCCAAGCCTCATCACTCATGCTCCCCTTCATTTGTTTGCATTCTTTTCCTGAGTCAGCCATTCATTGAGATATAAATTGAGTGACTCATTATATTGTAGTTCAATCCCTCCCAGCCAATGAATGTTCATAGGGACTGATTGATATCGGACACTGACATCATTCAGCTGCATCTGTAAATCTAATCAATTCCCCCTATCACATGTAGCCCCCAAGTTGACCAATCCTCTGTTCCCTTTGTTTCATTCAACTCTACCAATCTTATTAAAGACAGTATTTTAGATCTGAACCAATATAGAGGTTATGGCAAGTCTCTAGACAGAAAGGCGATGATATAGAATAATCATAGCCGCTTGGTGACTTGGTGACTTGGTGGGTGATATCTGACTTCGGCAAAGTTAAATGCATCCAGAAGAATGCTATTTCTACTGGCAAGCCACCAAGACCACTTTGTTCTTCCATGTGGTGTAGTCTGGAAGATGTCAATATTTTAGAGGCCAAATAAATTGCAGTCTTCTGCAGTGCACAACACACACAGATGTTCCCAGCTGGATTTTGCAAGTGAGGACATACTTTTGTCAAATGATTGTCATGTATTTTAAACATTATTCTACTAATACTATTTTAATTAATTTAAATACACAACAGTACGTATACAAATATGAGCAACAGACGTGGGCATGAGATAGACCTGCCAACTGTCTGTAAAATTCCCAAGATTGGACCCCCCCCCCTCCGCCCTCAGAGGAGCAGAGCACTGTTCCTTTTGTTTTGTTCAACTCTGCTAATCTATTTAAATAAACCGTATCTCACAATTCAAATAATATAGATGATTTGATGTATGCAGCCTCCTTTAGGAACGATGAGCTGCCTTCAAAGTAAATATGTGTATTTTCCAAATTGCAGCCAATGTGGAATAATTTGGAAAGTGTTTAATGTGGCCATTCTTTTTTTTTTATTCCAGTTTCCCAACTTTTCTTGATCGAAGGAGACTGTGTTCAACAAAGTGTTGTAGGTATATTAATGCTGAATTGCACCCTCAGTGATTACTTTGGGAGCATGCATGGGATGGTGAAGGCATTTGTTAATAGTACAGTGTACTTTCAAAATGTTGGAACCCATAGCAGACCAATGTTGTTTTCCTCATAGTGTTTGCAACTCTGCTAATCAGAGCATATCAGTAGCATACTGTACATTTCAACAACAATGGAGAACGTGGCAGCTGTATTGCTAATGGTCCAAGAGTACTCAAGCGCTTGCAGTAATCATATAGTGTAGGTAGTTATACATTATGGGCTCGATTCATGGAAATGTGCACTGAAATCCCTCAAGGGCTGCATGCCGAGAACGACACTGTGCGAGCCTGCGTGTATAATAAAAAATGCACGCCCTGCGTATTCATAGCTTGTTCACGCAAAGTAACTGTATTCGCAAGTCACGGCCGGAACGCCCCTGACACGCCCACAGGCGAAGCATAAACAGCCAGATCAGCTACCTTTGCGCACTCCACCGGGCGCAAATACATGTATGCTCCAAACAGTATGTGGGGTCCCCCGCAAGCAGACCTGCATCTCAGGGACCCTGCGCAAGGTTTCCTGTAACTGTTCCCAGGACCCTGACAACCTGCGTATGAAAATGTGTAACTCGGTCTAAACGCTGCATGCGAATCCCCGTTTCTGCACCCCTCTACATTGCTTCCACGCACCCCTAAGTTACATTGCAACCATGATTGAGTACACACACCCCAAAATCCAACATGCAACCCCACCTCTGCGCTACAAATGCTACGTGCAAGTTTACTTATGCCTGCCTTCAGGTGGTGGATCATATGAAGGACTTGCATGGCCATTTCCCTGCAGTTAGGTTGCACAATCAAATCCATGAATACATCTCGTGGCACGCAATCGTGGGCATGCGAGGGACTGCCCGCAGGCTGTGCCTCGAAACGCCCACTTTTTCGCAAGTTCTTCCCATTTTGGTGTTCTGCCACCTTCCCCTCAATCTGCGCAAACCACGAACACACTCTGACTGGAGCTTATGCAAGGCCTTCGATGGCTTGCACAACATGCTGGGCCAGCGCAAACTCCAAACAAGTCCAGGAAAAGTACCACGCATTCGATTCCATGAATCAACGGAGACAGATTTGTGTGCAGTTGCGCGCGCAAGTACCCTATTTTGTGCACAAATAATTCCCTTAATCGCGCCTTATGGACTTTGTCTTGCAGTGCTCTTTTTAATGCTTTGCTGTGGCAATGACCAACCCGTTTCTTGCTTCTTATAGTTGCCTGGCTGTAGCATGTCCAGCTACTGGTCTTCTGCCCGTCCCCTTCCTCAATAATCACCTCTTCTAAATGCAGTTGTTTGATTGTGGCTAACACTGCTCACATTTCCCTCCCACAAACTATCAACAGACGCATTGAGATTTGAGGGTTGAGACCATAGATAATAACTACCATATGTCAATGTAACAAGATTATATTTCTCCATCTATTGTATTCTGGTAGTTATAGTATTGGTTCACTTAACTCATATACATTAGAATAAAGTCAAGGAGGGTGGGCATTTAGATACATTATAAAGGAGACCTTAAGTAACAGTATCATCCCAGCTTGGCTCAATCCAAATGGATCTTATAAGGGCAAGGGTACACTTGTTAAAAAATAGTCTTGCGTTCTTAAATGGCCTCCTACTATTTTAAAAATTATTTTCTCTGCACTTTGTTTTATTTGCCTAATTAAATTTACTTCTCCTCACTTGAAAGGCACTCCTCAGCTTGACCCCATCCACCACAAACTTAGCAGAGTTGGGAACCGACCAGCCTGAAGATGTGTGGGGGCCTATTTCATCATGATGGTTGCCCCCCTTGTTTAGAGTGAAAAAAGTCTGAGGTACATGAAAAAAATAAGGTTAATAGCTGCCATTACCAAGAGACGGCCAGCCAGCAGGGAGTTTAAACACTAAATGCCACTGAAAAGTTCTGATAGAGTAAGTGCATAGAAGAAAGTAAGGGGAGGAGGGGTGGAGATAGGAAAAGTGAGAAAGGGAGAGGAGGAGAGAACAGAGAGTAAGCAGTCAAAAAGATTGGAGAAGCAAGAGGGTAGGGAGAATACAATTGCAGAAGTCAGTATTAACACATAGGGCCTCATTACGAGGTAGGAGGTAGCCATGGTGATATTAGCACCATGGTTACCCCCTTACCGCATTCCGGGTCGAGGTTCTCGAAATAGGGACTTACTGGGTCATTCGAACCTTGGAGGACCCGGAAAGTCCCCATTCCGAGAACCATTCCCCATTCCCATTCGAGCCCCCGTAGGGCTCAATGGGAATGGGGATGGAGCTAATAACGGGCCCATTATTAGCTCCCTGGTCCCTTAGCGGCTCCCGCTAAGGTATCTCGGAATAGGGCGGTAAGGGTTTACCAGCACCGGTCTCCTTACCGTGCCCGTTAACTCTTACTCCCCACCTCGTAATGAAGCCCATAATGTTGCAAGCCTCGATACAAGATGAAGATGGGAACAGCATGATTCAGGGCCACCATGGGAAAGGGTGACGCACTCTGAATCAATGAAGTCCATAAAAGTCGAATCCAGCATTGGCCACAAGACGGTGATGGTGAAACCAGAATGTATCAGGGAAGACTCCTGCAGAAGTAGGCTGGAGGTTGGTGGGGGGTTGGTAGAAGAATCAAGCAAATCAAGCAACACCTGTGTGCGAGAAGTGGGGGGGCACAAGGACACGTCACGGGGGGAGCAGATGAGTGGGGATTGTCTGTGTGGACAGAGGGAGTAAACACATATTGGTGCATGCTTACCTGCTGTCTGAGCAAGGGTCCGGGACCTGGATCCTCCTGGTCCGAACAGGTCCAAACAGATTTCTGTTTTCTTCTACTGCCTTTCATTTCAGAAACCCAGGCGAGAGACGCCCTCTAAGAGTTAAGAGCAGGAAGGAAGAGGCAGGGCTAAGAAGGTGGTAGGTGCTCAGGCCAGACGACAAAGATCCACTTGCACATGCTCCCCATCTGCAAAGGAAAAGAGGCTGGAGGGCTCCTTAAGTAGGGAAAAAGAGCGGCAACCAGGAAGGAACCATGTGGGCGGGGCTTGCTAAGTGGGGAAAAAGAGTGGCAACCAGGAAGGCACCAGGTGGTTGGGGCTTAGTCCATTTGACCAAGATCCACTTGCACCTGTTCCCCATCTGCAAAGGAAAAGAGGCTGGAGGGCTCCTTAAGTAGGGAAAAAAAGTGGCAACCAGGAAGGAACCAGGGGGAGGGGCTTGCTAAATGGGGGAAAAAAGCGGCAACAAGGAAGGCACCAGGTGGGAGAGGCATAGGCCAGATGACAAAGATCCACTTGCACCTATCTGCTCCCCATCTGCAAAGGGAAAGAGGCTGGATGGCTCCTTAAGTAGGGAAAAAGAGTGGCAACAAGGAAGGCACCAGGTGGGCAGGGCTTGCTAAGTGGGGAAAAAGAGCAGAAACCAGGAAGGCACCAGGTGGGTGGGGCTTAGGCGAGGTGACCAAGATCCATTTGCACCTGCTCCCCATCTGCAAAACATCAGACACTCTGTCCACTGGGTATGACTAGAGGCACAGTTAGTGTCTTTGAATTGCTAGGACCATGCCCAAATACAGAGGTCCATGCCCTGGTTAAAGTGTCCACCAGAAAGGGCTGCAGGTCAAGCCCGAGGGCAATACAGTTGCCTTTGAGGTGCCTGGGCCATGGCTAAAAGCCAGGCACAAGGCAAAGTGCCCATTAGACATGGCCAAAAGCCAGTCCCAGTAGGCAAACACGGATCTTTGTGGTGCATGTGAACCCGACTGTTAAGTGACTAATGACTGGTTCTGAGCCATGGGCACACTCACTAAAACAGTGCATATGCTGATTGGGAGTTGTGTGTGAATATGTAGAAGGTACATGTAAACATTTGAATTGAGATGCTTTCTGTTGTTCTTTTCAGGACCACGTGGTACCGGAAATAAGATGAGGGGAATGCTCCTGCCGTTTCATGTACCTTCTGAGACAAACTCTGATGAATAAACAACTGATGAGGCATTTTTCATGAAGGGCAACCATCATGAGCTGACATTACCATTGGACCAGCAATCCTTTTTTCCCCAAAACCTACTCCTGATGTAAATGCATGTTTGAACTATGCAACTGCAGCTTTATCACGGGAGCTCCTTACAGCTACCTGTGCCAGTCAGCCAGTGGTCAAGTCCTAAAATAAAAGCGGGGGGACTAATTAACATACCATTTGAATGTGGCATCACCAGAAATTAGCATATCAAGGTGCACTCTGAAAAAAAGTAGGGGACTCCATTCACCTCCGTGTACCCTCGACTTGAGCCCTGCAGTCAGGGATGGACTCAAACCTAGAAATCCTCGTATAGGTTTGAGGTGCAAGCAAGGTCTTTCTGCTAACATGCACCTGTCTTAGAACCTCCAATCCCAGACTTATATTTGAATCACAGGTCCCAGAGACTGTTTGCTATTGTGCTTGCACCTAGAAGATGGCTTAGTTGAATGGGTTTGACCCTGACAGCCTTTGCGTTTTTGTGTTTAACTTGCCACCCCTTGTACTCTTGTGACGGGGGCACCATCCAAAGACAGAGATATTTGTCAATACTATTGAAATTACTTTTCATTTATTTTTCAACCCATGCTTGCTTTACACCTCCAAGTAAATGTGTGTTATCGCAGGTAGTGGTACCCATGCAATGTAATGCATGTTCTTCTGTGACCCTCTGTCTCTTCCTGCTAGCTCGCCAATTGGTTGAGTGTTCCATCAAGGCTCTATCACCAGAGTTTGACTTAGGGATCAGTGCCGGGCACTGTGTGCCACGTGACCACCACTCTCTTGTCTCCTATCTACCTTAGATTTACCTATGTTAAGAGTCACACTTGTCTAGTAAAATGATAACAGGTTTAGTGTGATAAGGAATGGAGAGTTGTTTGGGATTTTACCCAGAGTTCTTTTTGATTCATTAATTTTCGCTGGCCTCTATTGACCTGTTCATGCCTAACTTCTTTGTCACGTGTATTTGTTTTGCCTGCATTCTATGTCATAATGGAGCCCACACTCAGACGTGTTCCCTTTTGTTTTAGGCTTTAGACTAAAGTATACAAAATGTTTACACCGTCATATGTATTCCTGCTTTACATCATCTACCTAATTGTTATTTTGTATAGGAATTCTGTCCTCACATACTATACATGTCCATTTCTTGTATCTAATTGATTATATTTTTTTTACATGCTTCAGGGGGGGTGGACAACATCACAGCAAGATAGAGTAGAAAGGATCAAATGGGCTACTTCCAGAAGGTCTTGAGCTTGAGTAGCTCTTGAGTTTGAGGTGCAGGTTTCTGGGTACAGAGAATGTGGAAGTTCAATTTACATGTTTTCTAAAAGAACAGAACTGTCTCTCTTTCCTTTACTTACATGTCTGAATATTGTGATGCAGTGGCCTGCATCATTCTGAGTCCGTTCCTAGACGGAAGTAGATGGATATAGAAGAGTCTGATTTTCACTGAGAAGCCAAAGAAGAGAACTCAAGACTTGTGAGATGTTCCCTGTGCAGCCAACGTGCATTGGGAGATGGACTGCAGACCTTTGGACTTCTTGTCCTCAACATAGAGAGCCAACTTGGAAAACACAATCTCTTGCTGCTAGTACAAGATTTTCCGGAACCGTTCTGGGTGCCCAGAATGTCATCTGGAAAGCCAAAGGGTTGCCGACCCCTTTAAGCCGCCCAGTGGCACAATGTTGTCATTCATGAAGGACACGCTCACTTCCTGTGCACGACTGCGGTCTTCTGTGAAGTGCTCTCAGCCTAGTTAGGAAATCGGCGCTTGTACTTTTGTTTTATAGCACATGTGAACAACAGACAACAAATTTAGCTATTTCTGAGCATCCTGTGGAATCTTCAGGTGTTTGACTATAGATCTGCTTTTTGAATAGGAGAGTTTTAGAATACAAGCTACCCTAATGGTAGTGAAAAGATAAAAGTGAAGTGTGGAATTCTTAGTACCAGGATCACACTCTTTTACTCTGACAATCCGTAAAGGGATGACTGAAAGAGTTAACTTGTACAGTAATGTGACATTTACCAAACATATCTCATGAAATGCATTATTCAGACATGATAGCATGCATATCAGTTACATGCCAAAGTAACCTAGGCTACTAATGTCACCAACACAAAATGGCGGATCACAAATGTGGCCATGAATCTTCAAAACTGCCAAACCAATATATATATATTTATTTACATCATAATATCTTAATAATACTTTGTGTTTCATAAAGCTGTAAGCAACAGGCACTCTCATTGGCCAATGTAATATTAATTGGTTTATCGACTGCCAAAGGAGGACTGGTTGAATCAGCTGTGACTGGATATAATCATGTCACCTGCAGACTGAATATAGATCTTCGCAATGAGGGCTTATCACACTGAGCTATGTAAACATTCATCAAAAACAATCCTGAAATATTTCAATACATCAGGGTCTGCTACCTGACCTAGAAGGCGTGTGACAAAATGGCTACTGCTCTGCAGGAGTTTTGGGGTGAGTAGTGGCTAAACCGCCTACTCGGACACACACTTCTACTAAACTAGCAGTGATCCTTATCATAAAGGTGAAACAGGCACAGCACAAAAGGCATAGCTCCTTTGCCTTGTGTGGTAGTTCATGCCGAGGGCAGGCTATATCTTCAGGAACGGTGTTGGCTGATAACAGTAGCAACCCAAACAATGTAAGTACAATGATACCAAAATAAAAGAATACCCAATCAAGGTTCTTTGAAAAATGTAGACGCTTAATCAAAAAAATAAAATGCAAACTTATTAGAAATCACTAGAAGAACCCACGCCTGTAAAATAACACAGAGAATGCAGACCTTGTGAAAGGCACCCTAAAATGACCAGTGGTGTTCAAGCAATAGGTTGGCAACAGTGTTACTGTTCAAGGAAGACAGGGGCTGTTTAAAGTAACTACGGTCTTATAAAATGGACCGGGGTACAGTTCATAGTACCTTTATTCCTATTGTTGGTGCTTGAAAGCGTTGCTCTGGGTTTACAGACACTTTTGCTGTGGTCATGCTAGCATCAAAACATTCAAATGGATACAATCCCGTTGTCAGCCATTGTCGAGTGGCTTGATGATGCGAGCTCTCCGAAGGAGAAGTCTATGTTAGAAACCAAGATGATGGCTTACAACAGTCCAGTGCTGCTGGGGAGTCAGTGGTGATATGATGGCCATGCTGGGTTGAGTCAGTGTTCCAGGTGATGAGCTGGATGGGTTCCAGCAGTTGATTTGGTACTCAAGACACCAGCTCACTTCTTTCTAGAGAGGGGCGCCTGCTACCTTTTTTCTATATTTCCAATTAACTTGGGGTTGGTACCCTAAGTTACTTGTGGGAACCAAACGTGGACTCCTTGCTCACTGTGGTCAGAGAGGCACAGCTCCACCTCACTGATGAGGCCCAACAAGGCTGAAACACGTGTCTGGGGTTGCTCCTGTTATTCTTGTTCAAAGGAGGTTTGCCTGGCATTTCGGTGCTGGACTGGCCTTGTGGACGGACAAAGACTGATATACAAATGGCTATTCCTCCTTTGTGAAAGGAACATTGAGCAACATGTGATGGCTGTGGACTCTCAAAGTGATAAAACAGAACACAGAAAAGGTTGTCAAGCCATGTTCTTTCTAGAGAGGGGAACCCTCTACCTTTTTTGTATTTCAGCTCACTTGATGTCGAGCTGGCATTCAGGTCGAGATGAGTCCATCTGCTTCAATTGGTCGAGTCGGTACCTGCATGGTTCAAAGTGCAGCAAGTGATTTGAAGAATAGAGGGCTTGAAGTGTGTTGAGCATGGTCAATCCAGCTTCAAGGTACCTCAAGACATTGAAACAGGAATCCAGCTGCTTCTTTCCTTATGTTTTGTTGGTTGTTCCATTCAAAGGGCTCCAGGACAATGTGAGTTTGTCTATTTTGCATGCCCACTCCTGGAAGGGTGGCTGGTACCTTCAGGGGACCCTTCACCTGCAGTGCACAGGGTTCTTCTTGGTCCAGCGCAGCCAGCAATGAGGCCTTGAAGTGTGCCTTTGTTAAGCCGGTCAAGTGGCACAGCGAGTAGAGCACTCGCTTTGACATCCGTGCAGAGCCTGCTAACGCAGGTTCGAATCCCGGCGGGGCCAATCTCAGCCTTTCATCCTTCCGAGGTCGATAAATGAGCACCACACACCGTGGGTAATAATAAGCAGCGCTCAGATACCTGAGGGTTTGTAGCGCTATATAAAAGCCTAATTATTATTATTATTATTATTATTATGTTACCGCTGCATTTTAAGGAAGTGGTTCCAAGGAGATCCTCTGGGGAGGAAGGTGTTGCCCTTCCTGCTGGTGGATGAAAAAGGCAGAATACTGGCCATTCTTCCACATGGCAACTGTGGAGAAATGCAGATCAAACACCAATGCATATTCATTCTGTCATAGTTGGACCCTGCTCACAGAGCTGACACCAGTGTGATATCAAATTGTGGTGGCTGCATAAGTGTGCGCTCTTTGTAGTCGCCATGCCACAACCAGCATTGGATTACATTTTAATATGTACATGCCACTAGACTGACCTAAAATTATCAGATATGGAAACATAGCTAACAAAGATTAAACAAATACCTCAGCCTTTTCACAGATGGCTACGGTAATACACCCAACCCCAAGGATGGTCACAGCATTTTTTTATTGACAGTTTATTGACAGTTTACAAATGGGTTCAAAGATGGGGGGGCTCACGCCCAAATGGGGTCATCTAAAAGTAAACATTATCACTAACACGGATTACCTGTTGATGATGGACTACACCCCTGCAGGGCTTCAAAGACTTCTGGATGAGATAAATGGGTACATGGAGCGAAATCATTTGAGAATTAACCCCCGTAAATCATTTGTGTTAGCTTACTCCACAAAGCAAAGACTTAGGTCTTACTCCTGGACCTTATATCAGGGAAAAATTGAGCAGGTCCCCCGCAATAATCTATATTTGGTTGTAATCTCCTCAAAAAACAATTTCAGCTCCAAAGGGAAAGAATGATCACGAAATTTGGGCCCTTATGAAGACCCTTCTGAGTAAGCGTTGTGCTATCTATTTTCTACCTTTGATTGATCTGTACAAACTCAAAGTTACTGGGATTATTTTGTATGGATGTGAATAAATGCGATGTCAAGACAGATCCTTTCTGGATACAGTGGAAGAGAACATTTGGAAGACTGTTTTAGGCCTACCTAAATCTACACTCATCAGTGCTATTAGATTAGAACTGGGCTACCTTTTTGGTGGACCCAATATATAAAAAGGCATCTGTCCCTGCATTTAATACGCATGAGGGCCGAGGGAATTTCCCTTTGTACATATGTGAAGAACCTTTTGAAGGGTAGTTTGCCTCAGTCCTCATCACTAGCTAGGTTACATAGAAAATGTATTCATTTCACTTATATGATTTAACTTGGTGTCTGAGACAGCGAGTTTGTGAAAAAAAGGAAAAACATCAAATGGAATCGAATTCAAGACCATGGAGACCTAAAAAGACTTGCATTGTATATAAATAATCCCTATTTATGTGTTCCATTGTCTAGGCTATGACCCTATCTAGCAAAGTTTCCATCCAAAAACATTGCAACCTGTATTTTAAATTTTGATTAAATGTTTTACCCACCTTAGAAGTCATGGGGTCCAAATTGGGCCTATCCAGAGGCATGTGGAGATGCCGGATGTGTGGATGAGAATTCACCGAATCATTATTCCATTTAATGTTAGAGCGCACCTCGTTCCAACAGCAGAGAATTAGACATCTGGGGCCTCTCTTATACTCAACTGCTCGTATTTTGACTAATGATTTGTGGAAAGGCTCATGACCACTTCAAATCAAACTTTAATAATTGCTTTGACATCTTTCCTAGAGGAATTTCTTTTGAGTTTGAAGAACAGAATGGCAGAGGGTGAAGCAGCATGGACAGAGATCGGGCTTAGTTTTTAGTGTAATTTACTAATCATGTTATTATTCATTTGGTTTGACTTATGGTGTAAGAAAATATGTTTTCATTGATGGTCTTGAATATTTTTCTTGTCATCTTTTTAAATAATTTTGATTAATTTTGTATTATATTGTGTTTTAATTGAGTGTAAAGGTTTCTTGTAAACTGTAAAACACTCTTATATTGTTTGATAGGGTTCTAAGGGCCATCCCTTTTAACCTCATATAGAGATAGCATGTCCCCTCTAATGCAGATGTCCATATTCCCAGGTTAGTATTTACTGATTATTTACCACTACTGTCTGTTCTGTTGGAGATGGCTGAAAGGCAAATGCCCTAGCTATGTAACACCATCAGGAACCTTCTAGTTGTGACCTACTATTCTTCCCTGGTTAGTTCTACAAATTAGGCTTGTGCTTCCAGACACTCAAGCCTCAATCAATCTTCTGCTTCCATGCTGTGGTGGTCCTCTCCCTATGTCTCTCTTTCAATTTCACATTCCTCTTCCTAATCACTACAATACTACTACTCTCCCCTTCCCACACTACTAACACTCTCTCCTCCATGCTGCTACTACTCTCCCTTCCCCACATCTCTGCTACTCACCCATCTCTGCACGTCTAGTTTTACTCTCCCCCTCAACACCACTACTACTCTCTTCCACCTTCTCCTCAATCACCATGCTTTCCCCTTTCAGTCAACACGCACTCTGCTTTTCACTACCCCTATAAATTATATTCCTTTTGTGCACAACCACAATGTAGTACCCCTTTCTCTCATAACCACCATCTCACCCTCTTTACAAATTGCCTACACACTCTTTTCCAATGTTCTTCCTCCTTCAAGTCTATTTGGCTACTACATCCCCTTCTGAACTCATCTGAACACACAACACCCCTTTTCTGTGCCTCCTTATATCAGCAATCTTCTGCCCTCATTGCACTTCCTCTTCTGGTTAGCCTGGCTAATCTTGGCTGCTTTTCCCCACCTGGGAAAGGATACAAACAATGCAATTTTTAAAAGATGGTCTTAGCCCAAACCTTTTCTCTCTGGTGGGTCAGCTGCAGATTGGTAATGGCAGTCTGCTGTCACAACAGTTCCAGTTTGTTTCTACCTGTTGACTTTGCCTGCCTGGCTAGCAAGGGGGCAGAATCATATCCCAGCTGTGAGTATTCAATGTCTTTAATGTGGCTTGGTTAGGAGAACCACCTGGGAACTCACAGTGCATGGTTGGCTCGTTGAGTGTCTCTGGCACGGTTTGCGTGTGAGTACCATGTACAGCCAAATGCTGAATTGACCGCTGAGAGGGCTTGCAAAGGTTATGCTGGACAAGTTTGACAAATCTTTTGCTTTGCTGTTTGTTGTTTTTGAGCTCCAGGCTTTCTCTCGTTCCTTTTCACCCTGGGACTGCTTTCTTTCTTTTTTTTACTGCTGTGATCTTGGTATTTTTAGTTCTCTTCAAGGCATAGACAAGACTTGGCCACCATCATTTGAGGCAGGTCTGGGATGATCAAAGTACTGCCCAAGCACATTTAGGGATTTAGGGAAGGGACAGGAACTGGAGCACTCCAAACTGCCATCTTGTACCTCTGGGGTAAGAATAGCTCTGGCTTTCGCCCTAGTAGGCCTCCCACCCTATACTGAGACGGGTCTCAATCCCCTCTTAAGAATGTCAGACTACTAACCTTGTCACACACCTCCACGTTACCTCCACGTCCTCCTTGTTTCCTGGGCTACTAGCTGTCTGAGGGTTATTGGGACAAAAAGTCACCATGTGCTTGTTTAACTTCAGCCCTATGTTCTTCTCAGAAAGAATTAGTACGTAAGGCTAGTCATCATCTAGTTATACAGCAGTTTTTGTCCTTATGCCTGGCCAGTAAGTCCAGGCGAATGTGGACTGCGACAAGTTTAAACTGTTGACCCATCAGGTAGTATCTGAGACTATTAACAGTTCATTTTATTTCCAGGCATTAGAGCTCCACCACGGGTTAGTTATTTTCTCTTGGGAAGAGCTTTTGACTGATCGCCATAATGGATCTCTCCTCCCCATCCAGTAGCTGGGATAATACAACACCCAGAGCGATAGAGAAGGTCTCTGTTTGGAGAGAACATTTGATTTGGGGTGAAATCAAGCTTGACTGAAACCTTCTTGACCCCACTGATCCCACTGGATAACATTTGGGTGACCTTGGTTAACTTGACGGCTAGTGGCCTGGGTCTCACCAATAATTTCAGGATGAAAGTCTGGTAGTATCTGACAAGTCCCAGAAAGGTTAGGCTTGACTCTCTTTGTTATTGGTCTAGGAGCCTTCTGGACTTGAGAAGGTGGTCTTCCACGCAGAATCTTCTTTGCACAAGGGGCCTGCTAATACCCATTCATCACATCTATGGTGGCAATATATTTGAAGGTGATCAGGATTTCCACCAATGGATTAATTCTGGGCATGATTATGCAGCAAAATGTGAGTTTTTGTTGAGCTGCCTGAAATTGATAAATAATCTCCATGTGTTATATGATTTGGGGATGGATGAGGATGACCATTCTCTGTGGTCCAGCATATTCTTTAATTTTTCTATCTAATTTGCTTTCTAGCCTTGGATAGTCGATAGGATCTCAAATGCACAAGCCATCCTGGTGGTGTTTGGGTTTTGTGAGGCACTCCCCTTACTCTTCCTGACATTGTAGAAACAACATCAATATAACTCTTCAACAATCAGGCAAGTTCTTGATGACTGGAAATTGGGGGTCCCACTGACATTGTTTCCTAAGGTTATTGGATTGGTAAGGGTGTCTCCGGATATTATTAGCATAGATAACTAGAAGCTGGAGGTTACATTTCTCCTTTGATGCCTTGTGTTTTTTTACATGATGTGATGGTTGCCAGCTGTTGGCTTACTGTACCTTATATGTGAGGTGCAACACAACCTCTATAAAAATGTAGTTAGTTTGTTCAGTGTTGTTGGAAGCAGGACCGTCACTTAATGTCCAACCTGGAAGGTATGCAGCTTGGCCTCTTTACCTCTTTATTAAATGTCTTCAACTGGCTAGCCTGGGCATCCTAAATATGTGCACATGTCAGAATGCGCACCTTCTCCATATATTCCAGAGTGTTCTGGACCATTGGGTGGTCACTGGTATGCTGCATCTGCCTTTCCCATTCTCATATGATATCCAACACATCAGAGGGATTCTGCCCATTAACCAGTTTAAAGGGAGAGAAACCTGAAAACTATTGTGATGTCTGTCTGATCGCAAAGATAGTCTATGAGATTAGATCATCCAAGTTTCTTCTGTCTTTGGCCACTAGCCATTTTAATATGCGTTTCAAGGTATGATTGAAGTGCTCAACAAGACTGTAAAGTCTGAGGAGGAAAAATCAGAGGGTCTTACTGTTCATCACATCCTCCATGTCTCCCATCAGCTTTGATATGGAACTACTGCCCTGATTGGTCAGGATTTCCACAGGGAAAATAAGGTATGAGCACCTCGATGTTGGCATTGTTCATCAAAGGGAATGCCTTAGGATATCTTTTCACAAAATCATGGATCACTAATATGTCTTTTTTCCCAAACCGCAAGGGTTCTAGTAGCCGCATGATATCCATTCCGATCCTGAAAAAGGGGACCTTGATGATCAGCAGTGATGATTTTGGGCATATTGGGCAAGTGGCACGAAACTGATTTACTTTGGTGTACACCCTTGGGCAGAAGAAAATGTTTGAGAAGGGTCTTTTGCATTTTCTCTAAGCACAGGTGCCCAGTGGGCAAGTTGGAATATGCAAGTTCCACAAAATATTTTGGAACCAACAGCTGGTAATCATTAGTTCCTTCTCCTTTTAAGTTAACATCAACTCAACACATGAATCATCTCCTGCCACTGAAGTATGGATTCTTCAAAGTTCTGTTGCCTGGTTCACATACTACATTCCTATGGGCCTAGCCTCTGTGATTATGGAAACTCAACGGAATATGGTCCTGGGACCCTCGTGGGTTGACCTTCCTCACCTTTATCATCTGTCATGTCTCCAAACCCAGTGTCCTCTCTTTCCATCTCTTCCAATGTTCAAACTTCCTCAATCACTGGTATGAGAATCTATTCACAGATGTGTTGATGATGTAAACGAGATACCCCAGGTTGAATACCACCTTCATTTCTCCTATGTGTTCTTGATCTCTGAAACCTGCTTCCATGTCGATGGAGTGATTTAGTGGTATTCCATACTTAGGGGCAATTCTCTGATGTTCCTTCTGGCAGTTCCTCCTTCAAACCCAACCTGACCATGGCCCTGCTCTGGGGTGGAATGATCACCTCTTCTTCATATATGTCCCATCCAGCACTTTTATCGAGCTAGTCAATCTTAGCGCCTTGGGCAACCTCTATCAGGGTGTACAGATTCCACAATGACAACACATGTCACAGATGGAATCGATAATATAATATATCTCTGGGAAGTTTAAGAATTTGTATTGACAGGTTTCAAATGGGCTCTAAGGCGTCCTTCTCTACTTCATCCAGCAATAGCAAGTCCCTGGCTGAGAAGGATCCCTATCCCCTCTTGACAAGGTCAATGTAAAACATTTGTCACAGCCTGCAGAAAATCTCTGTGTTACTGCAGCAGTCAGTAATACACATGTGCCCTTTTGAGCCTGCCCTGCCTCACTCAGGGCTGGGGCTCAGGGCGCATGTAGGCTATCTCAGCAATTGCACATCTTTGCACTATCATTGTGGCATGGATTATTGATGAGGGGGATCTGAATAGCATACCTCCCTTAACTTTCATAGTCAATGGAGTTTGCTGGTAAATCATTGCATGATGTCCTTGTTTATCCTGTAACTTCATACTATACAAGTACAACCAAAGGAAATTTTAAAAGATTAAACAATTAGTAGCAGTCAGCGCTCGCCAACATTTCTGTGGCCCGTAATAAAGTGCAGACTTTTGCATTTCGATCTCATCAATGTTTCTGTTCCTGAAAAAAATACCTTCTCTAACAGTTGGAGCTCAACTCGTGGCCCAGGATATTTTTTTTAAAAATCAGGTTTTGCAGTTAGAGCTCATTAACATTTCTGTGCACGAAAACCAGATATCATGTGTCCTTTCGATGCTTTCTCCTGCCTAGTTCTCTGTTCGCGGTTAGAACCCTTCAGCATTTCTTTGCCCGAAAATAAAATAATACCTGTACATTCAGTTTTTAACATTTCCTTTTCTGTAGATAAAAATTAATTTAAACCCAGGGCAGTTCAGAGTCCATGCACACACCTATAATCTCACACATATACTCTCACCTCCACCCAACCATACCGCACACGCCTACAATCTCCAAGCATTAACCCCCAACATGCTGACCCCCCCCCAGCCTCCCACATACAAAACAGAAAACTCACCTCACCTGAGTTTCCTATTCTTCTGTCCCTTTCTTTTAAGTAGCAGGCACTGGTCTGGGAGTGCCAGCCTATACGGAGGCAAGTGTGAGGGCAACTATAGCCACACTGTAATGCACATTTGCAGGGTCCGATTCATCTCTCAACTTACTTTTTGTTGAGAACTGTCAGTCTGCTTTCCTTTTGGGATGCTATGAAAACGATCAAAGCAAAGATCACTGAATTTGATTCATTTCATTGATAGCGTTAGTGACGCACTTGAGATGCCGCTCAGCCAAGGAACATACTTAAGGAGCACTCAGATGTGTATCGTTAGTGTAGGCCTGCTTTTCAACAATGTGGTGTCAAAACAGGCATATTTGCTCTCCATGTGTAAATAATTTGAACAACTGCACAGAAAGTTAACATTGTGGAGAAACCTGGTAAGCCATCCACTTTAATAATGTCTTCGATTAAGAGGTATCTAAAGGAGGTGCACCGTTGATTCATGGCATGAAACCACGTAGTGGCAAGCTACTTTTTGATAGGTTACTTTGTTGGGGTAAAATAGGTATAGGTAGACGGGTAGAGCGGCTATAGCAGAGTGAGTGAGAGTGGGTGACGGGTTTGGTAGAGGTTGTAAGAGGGCATCACCGACCTCCGTCATTGAATCATTGAAAGAAAAAAAATAAAATGCCTAAAAAGTAACCTACCACAAAGTGACTTACCACTCAATGATTTATTTAGATTGAACTACTCTAAAAACTGTAAAATAGATTGTCAGACACAATAAATGCTGGCAGACAACCTAAATGCAGCAATGGGTCTAGCCCACTTTCTCTGAATGCATTTTCGCCGTTTTCTTGTGCACTTTTTTTGGTGGCAACATGTATATGGTAAAGTGGGGGCAATGTATACATGAGTTAATGGGTAGGAATTGTAAGGGTGGGGGCAGGGTATCCCCCCCCACTCGCATTTCGCCACAACACAAAGTGCCAAATTCAGCGAAAATGCATTTGGCGAAAATGCATTCAGCAAAATGTTTGCAGCTACATTTCATAGAACCCACAGAAGTGATGCACTGCGTCAGTTGTCACGCGTTCCTCGTGGAAAATAATCATTGCCTAACTCCACACTCACACATATTTTGCCCCCCACTCCCCCTCCCGTGCATATCTGATTTGGATCTCTGTGGGGCTTGCCTCAATTTCCCTATTTTCTTAAGATCTCCCTGGACTATACTGCCTGAGTCTGAAAGAAAGCAGAGCCTCTGCGGCTTAGGCAGCCCGGCCTTCCACATCCTTCGCGTATGTTCTCGAAACCTCCAGCCAAGCCCCTTTTGGCCCGCCTCCCCATCTGCACTATCGAGCTTACTCAGCAGATTGAATGGTAATGACTTGCAATGTGTTAAGTCGTGGGCTCTGCTTTTTGTATGTTTTCATGCCCTGCAGAGGGGCACAATTTATGGATGACAAACTTCACATGCTTGCAGTCGTTTTTTAAAAAGTGCATTGTGGGAAGAATATTGAATATATGCATATCATGTTATCAACTGTATTTGTGTTGACCTTATGCAATGCACATCAGTTAGTGAAATACTGCGCTGTGGTTGTGATTACTCGTGTGAAAGGATGCATGCTCCCACATGATTACGACAAATCAATTTAAATAGGTCAATTCACACACTGAATTTATGAAAGAGATGTGAGGTGTCTTGGAAATAATATTCTTTTTAGAAAAAATAGCATACGATTGGAACCTACAAAGCGAGACTCAGAGGTAAAAATACACAATCCTGGAAACACTGTGAAAGGTTGTGGGGCAAAATACCCTGAACAGCGTGGAAAGAACTGGAACAGAAGAATATGGGTACATTAGAAATCCACGGCCATAGCACAACAAAACCAGGGTTGGCTTGAAGCAACATGTGTGTGCAAAACACAAAAAAAAACAAATTAGGAATAGGTGTGCGTTATTAAAAAAAAAAAAAAATTGAAAAAAAACGTGCGTTTACCGCAAGACGTGGAATAAAAGTGGGATAGCCGAGGTACGTTATATCATGCTGGCATATGTTGGGGTTGGGATTAATGATGGGCGATCATTAAAATGCAATAGCAGTGAAGCGGTAGGAGCTCTGAGAACCTCTAGCCGGGGGAAAAAAAACTGCAGATGAGGAAGGTTTAGAATACTTAATGGCTTTGAACCTTGCAATCTGGTACAGAAGCAGCAATTTGCCAGTGTGATTTATTTGCATTTTGGAAGCGCTCACACAGCTCTGGGACATGAGGTGCTGTTACAGATTTTTTTTCTTGTTGTCCCCTTAGTTGCATATTTATAACGCCCTTAAATACCCAGAGTTTTCTAAGCGCAGACCCAGAGATCGAACCTGTGGTGCTTCGTGTCGTCTTGCTTCCAAGGCGAGCACGTTGCCATTGGTCTATCCTCCCCGGACAATCTACAAGCTTTTGAGCTTTTGGGCTTTTGGGCTTGGGTCTTGGGGTATGGTTTGGGACACAAGAAAACCTCAACCATATTATGTTTGAAAGCTATTGAGCAAGCTGCCTGAGGGGAGAGCTGATATGAAATGAACTTCTACCATCCTCCCTACCTAAAGAGAGTGCAACCCAAAAGAGGATCTCTACCAGGGAGAAACTGGGCAAAGTATTTATTAGTGTATGTGAAGATGAGGAACTATTGTAGTTTGTACTTAAACCATCTTCACGTATTCCCTGCATGCAAATACCTGCACTATTGCTACATATTTCAAATAGATTTTTACCTGCACCTTCCGTTGGAAATCGCAGCAAAGAAATATCTCCCCTGTCATTTAAAGGGTCACTGATGAGGAGTTTCTATGTTATTATTTTGTAGGTTCCTGCTGGGCAGTAAATGGACTCTCCCTTTGTTTCCTGCAAGGGGTTTCCTGTCCTATCCTTTCCCCCCAAGCTTACATCTCTCAGCCTCTGGCTGGGCTCACCATCCCTAAATCTCCTTATTGGACAGACCACATCCAGCAGCATCCTGGCCACTTACCTTTTATTACCACTCTTGGCGCATGCTTCCAGCCCTCTGATTAGAAGAAGCCACAGTAGATAGAACCCACTGCTTTGCTACTCTAGGGATCCACACACAGTTCCACCTCAACACCTACACCTCAACTACAACTGCAGGACGTACTGTTGTTATGTTTGTATATGTTTATTTATTAAGTGCTTTTGGTTGAACATTGTCACCTTTTATACTATATTAAAAACGCAAATAATACAATATCACAAAATTAAGCAAAAGTGTTGATTAAAATACATTTCATTTTTCAACTGTATACTAAAAACATCAACCTATGCTACAGTATTAATATGTTTGTCAGTAAGAAATCAACTGCTCTTAACATTTTTTATTAAAGTGACAGCTTTTCAGCCACCAATTGCCATATATGATAGGCTGCCATATCAATCACATGCTAAAATTGATCCGACATGCGGAGCGCAAATTTTCTATAAGCTTTATCATACTCCAAACTAAGTGCTTCACATTGAGTGAGGATGTGACACAGGGTCTTTACTTGTTTGCCACATAGTCTACAAATTAGGTCTCCCCTAAGAAGACCCACCCAAGGACCCATATTTTCTAAGAGAGGAACAGTATAAAAACCAACACATAACATACATCTAATCCATGCAGGTAGGTGGAGCTTTATAAGATAACACATTGGATGATCTATGGGAACACATTGGTGTGGGTAGGTCTCATAACTACGCAGTTTGGCCAAATGGTTCAATGCCTGGGCTGTATCGTAGTATCTAGACTTCTTCTCTGTTTTAGATAAATTAATATCCAGCCACGATTCAGGCACACTGTGTACGTCAATTTAAAAAAAGTTGACGCGTTACCATAGCCTCCAGTTCCCTAAACCATAATATTTTTAGAAAATCTACTGGAGTGTGTAACGGCCCAGCTTAATAAAGTATCTTCTCCTAGGCAGCCATGATGCATTTTTGCTCAAAACCTACAGGCAGAGGTTTTCCATAGTGAAAGAAGAGAGGGTAAACCTAGAAAAACTCCCAGGGCATATAATATGCCCGGCACAATTGAAGTCATATTGGCAATCATTTTTGCCTTGATGGAACGACCCCCATATAAATCAATGATCCTTTTAATTAACAGCCACTTCTGCCAAGCCTTGTGCGTTATCTGCAGCCAAATATGTAGGCGAAATAGTTGCTTGAATTCAGTGATCTGTTCTAACTTGACGCAACACAAATTCCAAACAAATGAAGGGGCGCTATAAGCCCTTTTACCGAACGTCATAGTTTTAGTTTTTATGGCATTAGGGCTAAGTCCACACTCACAGACGAAGACATGGAGAGCATCTAAGGAGCATTGAAGGCCTGCACAGTCTAATATAACAGTATCATCTGCATATGTCATAGCACAGCAGATGATTATTGACGGCCTTAAGCGCAAGGGCCAGCTCGGCTATATAGAGAATGAAAAGCAGGGGTGTGAGCATACAACCCTGCTTTAGCCCTCTATTAGAAGATGAGGGTCTAGACAAGATCCCCTCCTGGGACATTCTAACCCTAACCTGTGTGGTGTTGTATATTGATTTGAAGAGATATAAAAGCGACAGGTCTATACCCCATTATGCCAACATTTCCCAGAGTCTAGATCTTAATACACTGTTGAAAGCGGCAGAGTAATCTACAAAGCACAGGTATAACAAAGTGCCAGAATAGCACTGTATATCCGAGATTAAGGTTAAGAGAACCCAGATTGAGTGGGCGGTCCCCCAGCCCGTTCTGGATCCCATCAGCTGAAAATTCAGCAAGCCCTTCTCTGCCACCGAGGAGGATAAAAGGTCCAGTAGTATGTTTGCAAAAATCTTGCAACTGCAGTGCAACATGGCCAAAAGCCTATAATTTAGAGGTTGGTCATGTGGGCCTTTCTTATGAACCGGTATCAAAATTGAACCTTTCCAGGAGCAAGGGATACTCCCAGTTTCGCATATCTGCAATAATAAAGGTTGGAAAAATGGAATCCAGAACTGTAAATCACTCTTTAGGACCACATGCAAAGGCCATCAGTGCCAGTAGCCCTAGAGACCTTGGACTTAACAGTGATAGCCACCAGATCCACCTACCTTATATACAAACTTACCATTGACTCACGCATTGTCTTAGGTTCCTCCATAAAACTAGATTCCGATTCCTCCATGCAAATTCTCAATGAAAGAGGCCCATTGCACCTCTGATATGCAACAAATGTCCTTAGCGACATTGCCAGCCCCATGGCTACATATCAGGTGCCAGGATTTCTCGGGATCATGCGTCCTAATCAAACGATTCATGAATTTCAGCCAGCCGCATTCTCCAAAAATGTATAACCCTGCAGCCATATCTTATATTTCGACCTGGCAGCTGCTACAATTCTTTTTGTTCCCTTCCAAGATAGTATAAGACTTCTCTTGGTTCTTCGCACCACCGCATAAAGCTGTTTTTTCTTTTGATCTGCTCCATGATCCTGGTTTACAGGTATGTCTACCATTAAGTAAATGCCTATGATCAGGGATGCTGATCAAAACCTGCTTCTTCCCCAAATCACAATTACATTTCCTCAACATTTCCTCTCCATTAAAACCACAGCACCCTAGGGCAGCATTCAATGTGTGTATGTTAACTGATGCCCAGCACAACCTGTTCCCCTGGATACTATCCGTAGGGTTATCATTCAGTATGTCACCAGCTTTTGAGTGAGGCCCCACATACTTCATAGACAACATTACATGATCACTATCAGTCATTGGCATAGTCTGAAGCTCAGGTCAGCGACTAGCAATTCGAGAATCAATAAAAATGAAATCTATAGAACTACTATATGGTCCATTAGAGTATGTGATCTGTGATTCTCCCTCTTTGACAATCAAAGGGGTGCGATACAACTCTGCTAGTGCCCCCCACCAATTCTTCCCGCCAAACCCTTCTTTCCACCCCTCACATTTATTGGTGGGTTCTGAGCACACTCAACATTAAAATCTCCTGCAAGAATGATACCCCCCTTAGGGAATTGAGTTTGCCAATTTCTGAAAGTCTCTACCAAAACTTCAGTTAGCTCTGCAATAATGTCACCACCTGGTGGAACATACAGAGCTGCCACCAAGGTGGCCTCTGGGCCGAACAGTGAGTTTTTAATACAGGCACACAAGACATTTCCATGGGGTCTGAAAGGAGCGAATTCAGAAATCTTATGAACCGCTTTGGCATCGATGCATAATCCACCTTTTGGTCAAACCCTTTGCGGCCGAGAAGACGGATGAAACAGTACAGTAAAGCCATCCAGGTCAGATGATGTGCTTAACCATGTGTCCTGCAAACAAAAACACTGGGCCCTCATTAGGACAGCAAGAGACTCCGGATTATTAAGAAACAAAATATGACCCCTGGTATTCCAAGATACAGACCTATAGGACCTGCCTCTTCCAGAGCAGCCAGTCAATATGGCTGCTGTATTACCTGGGACCATTGCCCATGATGCCTCTGCAAAACTTGTTTAACTACATTTGGTCTTGACCCCAATGTGGAATTTATACACTGAGCATGAGAATTGTCTGGAACATTTTGATTAGAAGGTTGAAATACTAATATCTCAAATCCCAGTTCCAGTACTGTTTTTATAGCTCTACAGCTCATGTATTGACAAATGTATGACAATGTACATCACGAGTGATCTACAGCACCCCATTATTGATATCAACAAGCGCACAAAGCACAAAGAGGACAGGGGTGGCACTACAACATAACCTAATAAACAATATGGGATTTCCCAAAACATGGCAAAACAGCTCTGCAAGCAGCTGAGTTAGCAGTGAGCCTAGACTATTTCAGACACACAAAGCAGAGTTAGCAGCCGTGCTAGCTTCACACATGCAAAGGTTCCAGGGTAAACAGCAGGGCAAGCAGCTATGACGTATGCAAGAAAGTATGCTCAGGCATTAATTCTGACAAATACATTTAAATACGTCTATTCGCACACTGAATTTATGACCGAGATGTAAGGTGTCTTGGGAATAATATTTGACCTTGAAAAAATAACAAGCTTAGAACCTACAAAGCCAAACTCCGAGGTAAAACATGCACAATCCTGGACAAACTGTGAAAGGTTGTGGGGAAAAAGCTTCCCCGTCCAAAGGGCTTTACACCAGTGAAAGTGTTCATCTCATGGTAAAGCGGTATAAGGCAGGCACACATACAAGCTTAACTTATAAGCAGGAGCCAAACAGTAAAATTGTCATGAATAACCAGATCCAGAACGGGCAGCAGAAAAGTGAAAATCAATCTCTCTCTCTCTCTACCCCTCATTCGTTCACCAGCATCTATGGCTTTTCTTCCTCCCACTGGTACGTCATTGGGCCTCTGGAACACAAGAACACGTGATTTGCAATTATTGAGAGCCGATGTATCACCTGTTCGGGCAGCACTTCTTCCATATAAGGGAAATAGGTTTGGGGTAACTGTGACCCTGGTGCGCTTGGACAATTACTTTTTATACATTAACTCTGAGTCATTAGAGTGCACATTTGGTTGGCATATACGTTTCAGTAGCCTTTGTGTTTGGTGGAGGGATAGGCGCTGTTGCAGAGGGGCTCCAAAGTCTATGTTTTGGTGAGCATGACAGGGTCTTTATCCTCAGGAGAGGCTCTCTTTTCACAATACGCATTGAATGCAGACAGTTGCACGTTCATTGCCTTGATGATGATCACACATTTGCTGGAGAGTCTTTAGTTTCTGAATCCATTGCATTCACAAAAGCTTTTTGTTCTATGCAAACATGACATTCATGGCAAAGTGGACCTTATTTTGCTGAGTGGCAGCTGTAAATCTAGAAGGCAGGAATCTGCGTGCTAAATACAAGGCTTTGTTGAAATAATACAGAGTTCTTTGTTGTACAGCATATGATTTAGGTAGTATTTTTTATTTAATTTAATTCACGTATTTTCCTCAATGTGTGTGTGTGTGGTGGAAATGCTGGGAATGGTCATTCCACGATAAGCTGATAGCCATTTTCCTTTGGTTCATGAATGCATTTTGCCTTCTTTTGGTGTTATTACTCCTCATTTAGCGTTCCCACTGCTCAATTTCCACTCTCCAAATTGTGTCGGTGGGATATTTTATGGCGTGAAGAAAAAACAATGTTTGTGGTCTAACGGAGGCCACTTTTACAAGGACAATGTAGTGTACGGTGCAATCGTATTAGTTTAGTTCATAGAAACATTAAACGCATGGTTTTGTCTAGGTTAAACCATCCTTGATTGATGGTTTCACACGTACAACTCTGGCGCAGAAAGCATCAGTGTGTGATATGCCCTTCTACTAATACGTGAACATCCATGATGTGATGTGAATCTATTATTTGTAGGGACTATACATAACTATAACAAATATCTGGATTGGCCTATTTCGGGTTAGAGGGTGATGAGGGGGATGGATAGGCATATTCATTTCAACCCTCTGCTCCTGGAGGCTTCTCCTTTTGCAAACAGAGCATGGATGGTGGCCGGCATGGACTGCTTGCCTGCAAAGATGGCAGTCACTCCCTTAAGTCGGGCATTATGGAGGTGTTGACAGACTGCATGCATTAAGCATCATGGAGGACATTTTCTCCCTCAGCTGCTGCAGCGCACCCCGTTGCAAGGGCCCTTGAATGCAAGAGTCCGGATGGCTCTGCTGGTATTGCATCTCTCAGGTAGGGGGCTTACTGGGCATGCATCGTCCAATATTCTCCTGCTCTACAAGATGGAAAGAGGGACAATGGAGAATTTGGGTCAAAATGGATTGTTGTCGCTCAGGTTCCTAAAGAGGGCCCTTCTTTTCTATTCTCATGACCCACAAGTTGAAAGAGGATCCCTCTTTGCATTATGCAAGGTAGGGTCCTAACCTCTTATTTTCTTTTCTCACATCACAGTAGGTTTTTCAGTTGGTATGCTACTCTTCAAAATTACACTTACACAAGTTAAAAGCTTCGCCCAGGTAACATTTGAAAAGGTCAGAAAAGTAACGTTTATTTGTGGCTTTGAGGGCAGAATCACAGGAAAAATGAAGAGGAAAGAGTAAAAAATGATCATAAGAGAATTGAGATTTCCTCCACCAGGGTTACGCACAACGAAGAGAAGAACTCCAGGTGAGAATCTGGGGGGAGAGACAAAGATGAGAAGGTTTGTCAGAGGCAGAAGGAAAAGATAGTAAGAAGCAATAGCAGAAGTCATTGAAGAATCATTAGGGGATAAAAGCACAAAAGAAGGGATGGATGGTAAGGATGTTGACAGAGATGAAAGGAAGGAGGGTGAATTGACAATTTTGAGATTAGACGAGTGTGTACAGGGACATGGGAAGGATGAGACAGGGAAGCGATAGGGGTAGGAAGGCAAAGGAATAAAGGTACATAAGAAGAGTATAGTCAAAAGATTACAAGGGTGATGTAGAGATGGACAAGGGAAAATAACTGGTAGAAAACATCAGATCAAAGGAGGAACCAGAGGTGTATGAGGTAGAAGGGAACTTTGTAAGCTCATTAGATTGAAGAAGAGGAAGAAAAGGACAGAATGCATGAGCCTCGTGGAAGATAAGTAATGAGAGGAAGGCACAGAGTTGTAATATTCTCAACATCTGACTTCTTTATTAACAGAAAAGGGTTGAACGAATGCCTCTCTGCCCATATCCTAAAGAAAGTTTCCCTACCTAGGAAAATAAAACTAAAGATCAGTGTGTTTGAAGTCTTTAACAATCTATAAACTGTCCTTGTGCACAAAACTTACAAATCTGACCCTCACACTAAATAATCAACTAAATCTACAAGGAAATATCTTTTAACTCACGCTTTGCAAAAAGTGTAATCAAAATAAATAAATACATCCAAAAGAAGCTGTCTTCTCCAAGGAGAAATCCTTGGATCAAGAGAGTGGTTCCCTTCCCCTGGATATTTAGGTAGGATGGACAAAGTCTCTCTTTCAATGAACAATTTCTTGAGGACGGCAAAAATATCTTTCAAGCAACAGTTCCTTTAAGATAGCAAACATGTCTCTTTCAAATAATAGTTCTTACATGATGACAAACATTTGTCTTTCAAACAAAAATTCCTTCAGTATGGCAAAAGTGTCTTTTTCAAATAATAGTTCCTTGAGGATGGCAAACATCTCTCTTTCAAACAATAGTTTCTTGGTTTCTTGACTATGAAAAAAGTGTCCTTTTTAAACATTGATTCCTTCAGGGTGGCAAGAGTGTCTTTGGGATACTTCTATACCTGCCGGGATTCCTCTTTTACCATGTGCTTTGTAAAAAAAAAGTATATTTCTTTGTACAACTTTGATGGACCTCCTCGTATACTCCCCTGACAGGAATCATGTTGAAAACTTTAAGTGGATTACCTGGTATACTCTCCTGTCAGGAATCCCCTTTTTGGGTTATGTATATCCGTTAGTATACTTCTCTGCCAGGTATGCCCCCACCCCCCAAAATAATCACTGCCAGATGTGTTCATTTCTCTAGGACTGCTTTCTTTCAATATCGTCAGGATTACCTGGGATACTCTACTGCCAGGAAGCCCCTTTTTGGGTTATAGAGATCCCCTGGTACACTTTCCTACAAGGTACCGCCCCCAAATGTTCACTGCCTTGTGTGTTCCTTTCATCAGGACTACATCCTCTCTGTTTTAATTTTAATACTATACAGTTGTATCACTTTACTGTGTTGCTATTTGCTTGAGGTATGACTTGTTCCAACTGTCCCACTTTGATATCCCATATATGGGGCGTGTTCAAGCTCTGCTACTGTGCTTATTATTTTACCGTTTATTTGCTTAGGACTATAATTGTTCTAACTTTCCCCAGATTGGCATCCCATATATGGAGACTTGTTCAAGTTTTGCTTTTGCACTTCATTTGTTCGGTATTCAAATATTCATACATGTTTTGCTGCTTGACATGCCTGTTGGTACACCCAGGGGTCCCCTATGACTTTGTGCAGTGTTAGGTAAGATTTCCAGAGAGCGGGTAAATCTTCCTTTCCTGGTTCAACTCCAAAACTTTTTGCTTTTCTAGTGGGATATTTTTCATTAATACCTCAGTGAGTGGGATCCTTTTTCCACACTCACCTAATCTTTAACTCTTTTTATGGGTGTCATTTTTAAGTCTCTCCATAGTGTCTTTTTTAAAGTTATCATGTCTAACAACTTATTGGCAATAAGTGCCTGTTGTTGCTGGGTTGCCCTAGGGGCTCCCCATTTAACTTTCTTGTGCTAACGTTGAGTGAACTACAGTTCCCAAAGGTAGTAAGGATCTTTGGATCCCTTTTACATTTTATTCTGTGAACCCAGCACACCCCACCTTATGTGGAGCGCTGGGGAGATACAATGTATCCCCTTTCACATTAAAACTGTAACAATTCTGTTAAAGTGACAAGATTACCTTTAATGGCTGGTGGCAGTGATACCTTTTACTAATTTGGTGCACCTTTACCGCGGGCTGTAATCACAGCTGCAGTAAAAGCACCTAAGGGTGCTCATTTTACCAAAATGGCCCCTGTGTTCTTTTTCTGCCATTTTAGTGTTCCTTGTCGTTTCTTGTTCCGTCCCCTGACATCCAGGGTGGGAAATTCCTTTGTTTGAGTTTGGTCTTTGGCAGGAGTCCCCTGGACACCCGACCCAGGCTCCAGTCAGTCTGTAAGCACAGGAAGTGGGGGGGAATCCAAAACTTCCCCCTCCTTTGTCTTACGCCTTCCTTCAATTGGGACACATCTCAGTGGGGGGCTGGCTGTCCTGACTGGACAACCAGACGCCCCTTTCTTGTAAAATGCAGGGAGAGAATGCAGAGGTTGTGCTGTAGTTCCTGATAAATACTGGAAACCTGAAAGCTGAAGTCATTTCTACTACTGGAACAGAAAACCGAAGAGGATGACAAAGGAAAAGTGGCGGGAATGATTTCCAGCGACCGGAGAGCCTGCTCTGTAACCGGAGCCTGCTGCAGCTCTTCGTTCCAATCCACCTGGGGTCTCCAAAAACGACGACCCGAACCCAGAGCCTGGTGAGACCCACTGGCTGCAAGAAGTCCTGCATTTTGAGCCATCCCACGGGTTGCTTCAACCTTGCATTCTTGCAATACCCCATACCCTGGGACTTCCAGCCACTGTGCGGTGCACGGTCGTCCGAATTCCGAATCTCACTGAAACTTCGTGGGTATCCTGGTGTATGTCCAGAGATACGAATCGAGTCCAAAAAGTCCCCTCATAAGAGTGCTGGACCTTTTGAACCGCGAGAATTCAACCGCGATTTTCTGTCTTCTTCTGTGCTCCTTGAAAACACGCCAAATCCGCAGAACCGCACTCAGCCATGAGGGAAATCTTGCCTAGAGCCTTCTTCATCGATCCCTGCTGCAAAGTCCCTTTTGAGGTCTTGCGTTCAGTCTCCAGGACAAGGAATCCACTGACCGGTTATTTGGCTGCAGTCCCTGAAGTTCTCCTGCTGCAATCTCTTCTTCATTGCTGGGGTACTGTGTTGTCTTGGGTATATACTTACCTTAAGCCTGTTGGGATTTCTGTGAAGTCCTGGGGTGTTTTCTGTGATTGGGAGGTCCCTCATCCAGTGCACCCAGTCCCACTTCTAGAATCCTGCTGGGTTGTCTTCTGTGAAGCCCCTGGACCCTCTTCTAACCCTAGAAGAGTACTCACCTATTTGCCAGTTTTCCTAAGGAAACTCTGACTTTTGCTACTAAAGAACTTATTCTAAAACTGCCTGTTGGTCACTAGTCCTAGTGACCCCCCTTCTGCCACTGAGAACACTCATGCTCTAAGAATAAGGGAAATACTTTGAAGGGATTGGGACTTCTGCCTAGAAAAGAAATCAAGTGTTTTACTTACTTGTAAAGAGTTGGTGGGTAACTGTAATTCTAAGAGTGAACAGTTACAAAAGTTCTTACTGATCTTGAATGTGTGATGCACTATTCTTAAAAGTATGGTTAACATATTTTCTTCCTTAGCCACTGTTTTTCCAGTCTAAAAGAAAGTAAATGTAAAGGTATTTTACTCTCCTGTGATTAGGTTGTGCCTCTTTACAAAATGAATGTGTTGGTTTCACCAGATTATTCCTGAAGGGCAATTGTATGAGTGTCCTCCAACTGCTGGTATCACCAGGTTAGTCCTTTTAGGATAACTGTATTAGTGTCCCCCAACTGGGTCTTGCTTCCCCTGACTTGCTGCTAGCCTGTCCTTAATAAGTCTACATTAGGTTGTTACCTACCTAGAATAACTATTCAGTAAAGTGTGGCATTGGGTTTTACTTTCCCCTTCATTGTGAAGTTAAAGCATGTGGGTTCTACTTACCTTGTGTTAGCTGTGTGCCATCCAAAACAAGTTACCAGAGTAACTTTCCCCAGATTGGCACCCCATATATGGAGACTTGTTCAAGTTTTGCTTTTGCACTTCATTTGTTCGGTATTCAAATATTCGCACATGTTTTGCTGCTTGACATGCCTCTTGGTACACCCAGGGGTCCCCTATGACTTTGTGCAGTGTTAGGTAAGATTTCCACAGAGCTGGTAAATCTTCCTTTCCTGGTTCAACTCCAGAACTTTTTGCTTTTCTAGTGGGATATTTTTCATTAATACCTCAGTGAGTGGGATCCTTTTTCCACACTCACCTAGTCTTTAACTCTTTTTATGGGTGTCATTTTTAAGACTCTTCATGGTGTCTTTTTAAAGTTATCATGTCTAACAACTTATTGCCAATAAGTGCCTGTTGTTGCTGGGTTGCCCTAAGGGCTCCCCATTTAACTTTCTCGTGCTAACCTTGAGTGAACTACAGTTCCCAAGGATAGAACGGATCTTTGGATCCCTTTTACATTTTATTCTGTGAAACCAGCACACCCCACCTTATGTGGAGCGCTGGGAAGATACAATGTATCCCCTTTCACATTAAACCTGCAACAATTCTGTTAAAGTGACAAGATTACCTTTAATGGCTGGTGGCAGTGATACCTTTTACTAATTTGGTGCACCTTTACCGTGGGCTGTAATCACAGCTGCAGTAAAAGCACCTAAGGGTGCTCATTTTACCAAAATGGCCCCTGTTTTCTTTTTCTGCCATTTTAGTGTTCCTTGTCGTTTCTTGTTCCTTCCCCTGACATCCAGGGTGGGAAATTCCTTTGTTTGAGTTTGGTCTTTGGCGGGAGTCCCCTGGACACCCCGCCCAGGCTCCAGTCAGTCTGTAAGCACAGGAATTGGGGGGAGTCCAAAACTTCCCCCTCCTTTGTCTTAGGCCTTCCTTCAACTGGGACAAATCCCAGTGGGGGGCTGGCTGTCCTGATTGGACAACCAAACCCCCCTTTCTTGTAAAATGCGGGGAGAGAATGCAGAGGTTGTGCTATAGTTCCTGCTAAATACTGGAAACCTGAAAGCTGAAGTCATTTTGACCACTGGAACAGAAAACCGAAGAGGATGACGAAGGAAAAGTGGCGGGAATGATTTCCAGCTACTGGAGAGCCTGCTGTTTAACCAAAGCCTGCTGCAGCTCTTCCTTCCAATCGACCTGGGGTCTCCAAAAATGACGACCCGAACCCAGAGCCTGGTGAGACCCACTGGCCGCAAGGAGTCCTGCATTTTGAGCCATCCCACGGGTTGCTGCGACCTTGCGTTCTTGCAATACCCCATACCCTGGGACCTCCAGCCACTGTGCGGTGCATGGTTGTCTGAATTCCAAATCTCGCTGAAACTTCATGGGTATCCTGGTGTATCTCCAGAGATATGAATCGAGTCCAAAAAGTCCCCTCATAAGAGTGCTGGACCTTTTAAACGATGAGAATTCAACCGCAATTTTCTGTCTTCTTCTGTGCTCCTTGAAAAGGCGCCAAATCCACAGAACCACATTCAGCCATGAGGGAAATCTTGCCTAGAGCCTACTTCATTGATCCCTGCTGCAAAGTCACTTCTGAGGTCTTGCGTTCAGTCTCCAGGACAAGGAATCCACTGACCGGGTATTTGGCTGCAGTCCCTGAAGTTCTCCTGCTGCAATCTCTTCTTCATTGCTGAGGTACTGTGTTGTCTTGGGAATATACTTACCTTAAGCCTGTTGGGATTTCTGTGAAGTCCTGGGGTGTTTTCTGTGATTGGGAGGTCCCTCATCCAGTGCACCCAATCCCACTGCTAGAATCCTGCTGCGGTGTCTTCTGTGAAGCCCCTGGACCCTCTTCTAACCCTAGAAGAATACTCACCTGTTTGCCAGTTTTCCTAAGGAAACTCTGACTTTTGCTACTAAAGAACTTATTCTAAAACTGCCTGTATGTCACTAGTCCTAGTGACCCCCCTTCTGCCACTGAGAACACTCATGCTCTAAGAATAAGGGAAATACTTTGAAGGGATTGGGACTTCTGCCTAGAAAAGAAATCAAGTGTTTTACTTACTTGTAAAGAGTTGGTGGGTAACTGTAAATCTAAGAGTAAACAGTTACAAAACTTCTTACTGATCTTGAATGTGTGATGCACTATTCTTAAAAGTATGGTTAACATCTTTTCTTCCTCAGCAACTGTTTTTCCAGTAAAAGAAAGTAAATGTAAAGGTATTTTACTCTCCTGTGATTAAGTTGTGCCTCTTTACAAAAGTAATGTGTTGGTTTCACCAGATTATTCCTGAAGGGCAATTGTATTAGTGTCCTCCAACTTTTGGTATCACCAGGTTAGTCCTTTTAGGATAACTGTATGAGTGTCCCCCAACTGGGTCTTGCTTCCCCTGACTTGCTGCTAGTCTGTCCTTAATAAGTCTACATTAGGTTGTTGCCTACCTAGAATAATTATTCAGTAAAGTGTGACATTGGGTTTTACTTTCCCCTTCATTGTGAAGTTAAAGTATGTGGGTTCTACTTACCTTGTGTTAGCTGTGTGCCATCCAAAACAAGTTACCAGAGTCATTGCTTACCTCAATCTGGGTTACCTGATTTCCAAAGCATCTGTAATTGTATATTACTTCATTAGGTTTCTACTGCACCTAGAATAAGTGTTTCACTATTCACTAAAGAGTATATTGTCCAGTTGACTGTTTATGTGATTTGTTCCAAGAGTCACTGTACAACTGGAAGAGCCTACTGCCCTTGTATTACCAAAAGTAATCTGAAAGTAACCATTGGTCTTTTACTCCCAAAGAATAGGCTTGACCTATACTAAATGTGTATAACAAGGTTTTGACTTCCCTAGAACTACTGCTAGGCGTTCCAAATAAGGTTTATTCTTGGGCCAGTGTACTTTCAAGTATAGTGTTGTGTTTTATATTGTGATTTCACATAATGTGTTAGTACTTACTTAACCCCTAGATTTATCTGGGCCTACCTGTATTTAAACAAATCCTTTATTTTTATATTACATAGTGTTTCAGTGTTTCTATGGATCATTTGTATTATAATTTCACTTGTACTGTATCTACCGCTCTCTCTCCCTCCTAATATAAGCCTGGCTGCTCTGCCTATGCTGCTATGTGCTCAGGTGGTACAGTCTTATACTAAGAGTGGAGTCTTGTACTGCCTCAGTTGAATGGTTTTGAAGAAGTGGGTAGCACTTCAGAAAAACTGTCCTAACAGGCAGGCTCACTGGTGTTTCATAGTGCACCCATCCCGTGGCACATCATTGTGGTAAAACGTCCTCTCTGGGGTAGCCTCTGTAGCTCTACAGATCTTCCTCCTGCTCTCCCTGTGTCTTCAAGCTAACCCGCTGGCCTCTCTCCATGACCGGGACCAAAGACCTCTGCCTTTCAGTAAGACCATGTCTCTGGTAGCTCTGGTGCTGCTGACAGTGTTCTGATGGTCCTCCAGCTGTACCTGCAGCATCTCTCCTGGTCTCGTGCAATGCCATTGAGTAGCTCTAGTGCTTGCGAGCTGCCTTCAGATTTTGTCTGCTTCATACTGCTTCCTTCTCGTTCTCTCTCTGCAGTTGGAGTACAGACAACATTTTAAAATGTCCTGCACACTTGTGATCTTTACAAAAAACTAGTCCTCAATTTCAGATTGGGGTGTTCTTCAATATTCAACAACTCCTCACTCCTCTTCCTCGTCTTAGTACTTGGGGTTTTATGTGAGTTGGAGTTTGCATAATTTCTAAGATTTCTATAGTGATATAATCCAGGGTTTTTACTTAAGAAAACATTGCAAACAGGAGATGTTAGGTTTGTGTTATATGTGTATGAGGTATGACTGTTATTTTGACCAGTGTAATTTGCAAGAAGGGGTTTCTGGGTTTTTCTCTGAGAGGGATTTATGCGGTGACAACAAGTCATTAAGAACTTAAGAATTAGGAGGTCTTCCTCTCTTGAAAGTGGAGAGTATCATGGCTCTCCTGATGGGGTAACCACTTTACCCCAACAGCTGTCTCTTCCCATGTGACCCCCCCCGCATAATACCACCCCCAGGGTCAGGATCAGGTAGCGGCTGCCATTCACTGGCCACATAGGAGGAGTTCTTTGCTGGGGCACCATTCATGACTCCACAGGAATAATTGCAGTACCTCCAGGAGGCACCTGCCTCAAGGGCCATCTTGGCATTCGCCTGGCTCCAGATCCTATGGCAGTCCCAGTGCTTCTTTGCATAGAAATATTCACAGAGCAGTAGAGAACTGCAAGCCCAGTGCTTGTATGCAGAAATATCCACTTGAGAAATTTAAAATCATGATTCAAATAATCATAGGGTGTCAAGTTTGCAGCAGGTGAAGATATTGTGTCAGTTCACTGTACGGACTATCACCCCCCCATGTTGATGGCAGCCGTGATGTCCACCCAGATCTTCTGACAGCCACACGTCCTAAGCTGCTTCTGCAGAATGAAGAGGGCATCATAATGGGACAGGGCCTGTTTTAAATTGTCAGGTGCTGTGGGCACCACTCTGCATATACTAGTTTTGGTATATCAACTACTATACATTCAATAATAATATTTCAAGGTGCATGCCCATCAAAACTCCTCCACACACAGTGTTCAAAATGTACCAGAGAAAAGACCAGGGTGTGAGTCCACGGTAAGGGCTGCACTAAATTATTCACAATGTGTAGTCAAAATATAGTTAATTGTACTCATCATCAACATTGGTTCACAAACATATTTTGGTGGTAGATATAATTATGTGTTCATAGTTCAGGCAGACACCAATTATCCAATGTATTTCGGACCTGCAAAGGGCCTTCTGCAGCCCTTACTGTGGTACATGCCCTGGTCTTTTCACCAGGACCTGTTCACGCAGGATACCAACTTCTGCAGCATAGAAATAAATTCACAGCCCTCAGTCTCACCTTCTGGTGCTGGTTGATATTGCTGACATGGTGCACCTGAGGCTGGTGGAGTGAAGCTGGGCTCTGACTAGGCATACTGTGGCGCTGTGGTGGTGGTATAGAGGTGTGGCAGTCCTTACATAGCAGATGGGGTGGTTAGAGAACCTAACAGGAAAGCCACTGAAGGACAGGCTATTGAGGAATACCAGGCACTCCAAGGCAGTGCTAATGTTAAGCAGCCAGTGACACACACCAGGCAGCAAGAAATGTAGAGGTTTGATGCAAGATATGGCTATAGGAGACAAGATAGGCAGGAGTAACAGCAAGGCATGGGTGCCTGCATGTCATGCACAAGGCAGCAGTGACAAAATCAGAGGGAGGGCCCTGTGCAAATAAATACAGCGCAACACGCAGCATGCATACATACTTATCTCTGTTAATATCATGTTCATGAGCGCCTCCAAGATGCATGTATCTTCCCTGGTGTGCGCAGAGGAGGATATATTTAGGGTGTACCATGTGGATTTCCTGCCATATGCAGAGGGAGTGATATTTAGGGAGTAGTGCGCAGATTTCCTGTTGTGCGCGGAGGCGGCAATATTTAGGGAGTGCCACATGGAATTCCAGCCATGTGTGGAGTCAGTGATATTTAGGGGGGTTCTTTGATATAAACAGGTCCGACATTGTGCTTTGGTGATCACTCATTCCACCATGAGAGGATGAGGTACAGGGATGACAGCAGGAGAAGGCTCCACCTGCAGACCGTGGTGGTGAGCCTACAGTTGCCCCAGTACCACCAAGGCCCAATAGGGCTAAGAGTGGTCAGCCTGTAGAATTGCATCCCATGAAGAGGCATAGGTTAAAGGAATAGTGCACTCAAAAATATTATTGTTCTGAGGCTTCGGGCATGTGTTTTTAAGCATACGTTCATGGATCGTACAATCATTTCCCATGCATTTTACCATAGTTTCCTCACTTTTACACATGAGAAATCAGGCAGCCGGGTGCGGCCATCTTGTGCTAATCTTATCCGTTGCCGCATCGCCCTAAGGTGAACTGCCCTGGGGGCACTAAATCATATCCCCTGCCCCTGAGGCTGACATCACTAGGTGTGTACCGCCCATTTCACAACACCAATGCACGTCTCGTATCAACATTCTCTGCGCTTTAGCTAATGACATGTCTCCATGGAAATGGCAGGACGCCTCTTTGCTCAATAAGTATAAACAGACCGCTTCTCATTACACAACTTCAGATTTGCTTTTCCAATCGTTTCACCGTCTCTTTTTGTGTATCCTGTGCCTCGTTTCTGCTCTGTTCCGCTATCTTGGTTACTCGTAGCCCGTGCGAACAGATACTAGTACTATTATTACTATCTATTTTAATGTCGCATAATGGCAACAATACAGCCCTACCAGTACGATCCAGAGTATTCTGAGGCGGAATTACTGGAAAGAGAAAGATGCAGAAATGATGGGGCTTCAGGCGACAGTTGGGAGTACGAATCACCAGATCAAGAGCCTGAGCCTAGTCGCATGGACTGAAAAGGGCCCCTAGGGGACCCTGACGTCTATGGAAACAAGGCAAGTCACCACACAGGATAGATACGCCAGACACAAGGTTGTATTCCCAAAGCTAGGGTTTATTGCAAAGCAAAAGTCTCAGTTGGCCAACTCGGTCTCACGCCCCGCGACGTGTATCTCTAGACCTCGAGGGACGCAAGAGAGTGATTTACGTACATCAGTTACATATATACAAAATGCATATCAAACAATCAGCTATGACATGTTTAACACCCCCCTTTATTGGGTTTCTTTGAACTTGGTGTGATGATGGACATCTCCGACTACTATGACACCTTCAAACATCTATTCTAGAAACAATTTGCAATTTGTGAGTGTGAAAGCATCTTTCAGTTGTTGAATAGAACACAGCGCTTCTGTTCTCGGACGCGAGCCACATACGGGGGGAAGAGTTGCATTCCAGACCTTGCTATCTATTAGGTGTTATTCGCGTCCTGGGAGCCGACACGCTCTAGCAGGCTCAGCAAAGGGGGGCCATAAGAAAAGCATAATTCAAGCCTTTAGCAGTATTATTTTAACATATTCTACCATATAACGAGACTGGCTGGCAGCTGTGAAATGATTAAATGCCCTGCAGCTCTGCTTCAAGGCTACATTCGGGAGGGAGCCGGGAATTCTTCCTGGCGCTGCCTACGTTTGTGTTTCTGCAAACTCTTGTTATCCTCTCGGCCCAGTGGCCTTGTCCTTTTGACATACAGACAACAATGTTTTACAGTCGAGCAGTGTTAGCGGAAAATATACTGCGAAGCAATAGGAACAGAAAGCAATGAGCAATGGTTAGTAAACAAAATGGCGAGTCTTGTTACATCAAAATGGCCGTTCATTGGCAAACTTGAAAACCTATATTCTGTCATATCGTGCATGAGACGGTTGGCCCACGGCCACCAAAATGCGATTGCGGTCACAAAGTAGAGGTATCCATTTTTCTAGACTGACAGGACGACATCTCCACCTGGTGTACCTGTAATCGGTGCGCAGTAATGCCAACCGAGGAGGAGAACTGCTGCTGCCGAGAAAACAATGGATGCTTGTCCTACATATCGGAATGCGAGACACGCCCACAATGCGCTGCCGAGCTGCCTGACTTCAGGGCAGCCTGCCTCACATGGTCCATGTTGAGGATTATGATGGTGCTTATGCACAAACATTACACAACAGTTTGTCCTCTCAATCCAAGTAACGAGTAGGTGTACTCTAGATCCGATATCACTTCGGCCACTAACATTTCATGTTTGTCTCCTATATTGTCGTAACTTTGATCTATCACTGCCAAATGAATGTAGTCTTGCAATTCTGTACATCTCTCGCTATTTGGGGAAATCATAGGGGTCATTTTATGTTTATTTCATGTACAACCATGAAAAAATATTTCGTGTGTCGCAAATGTAATGGAATGCATAGTCGTTCAATATTGTAACGTGTCTACACTTTAAAGCCCAAGTGGATTGATCCGTGAAGTAACATTTGTACTCGCAACAATGCTGAAAAAAAAAGGTTCTGAAAATATTTTACAGTGGTCCCAGTCTTTCAGCAAAATGTGGAAGAGGTGGGCACCCCAAGTTTTGTGAAAATAGTATCTTTCACTATATATTGTCAAAAATAATCCTTTGAGTTTTATTAAAGGGCTGTAATTAGCCCAGAGACACCTGGGCCGAAAATACAATGCAAAAGAACAAGATGGGTGATTCACAACCAACTATACAGCTGCTCTCTACTGGTCTCATCCGAGATTCATCAAATAGTAGAGATCACAATAGATGACCTAACTTGTGTAAATCCAATCAATTACATCATTCATTCTTCTGAGTAACATTCATTTGCAATGATTTGGAAATTTCATTATCTTGCTTTATTTGTGTGTTGGAAGAACCATACTCATCACAGGTGTGTATTTGAATTAGAGAGTCTTTATTGCCAATGGATTTTGGGGAACTTAAACCCCTTCATCAGGGCTGAACTCTCTTATATACCAGTATGATAAATTATCATAGCCATTGCCAAAATTATCAAATCACACGTGAAAACAGTATACCATCAAAAGAAACATATTTAATTGTAAACAAACATTTTGCATATTCGTACATAATTTCAAAAATCAAACATCAAACAAGTGGTATAATGTACATACCAAGGTTCCGTAGAGCACATTGTGATAAAATGAAGCAAAAAATTAAAGAAAAAGTAAAATAAGAAAAATAAGAAAAAGCATCATTTTTAGTTTGTTCATCTATTTTTTCAGTAAAGAAACTGTGTTGTAAATGTACCTGAAATTAAATCCCTATTACGGGCACTTTCTTCTACACTACAATGTAGTTTAAATTATGCTCATCTTTCAAAGAACATGAAAAATGTAACTTATCCATCCATTTACGTACTGACAAAAGCTTCACCAGATGTTAAATGAGTAAAAACTGTACTCATTACTCACCTCTTAAATGACGCCTGTAGCGCGGCAAACTCGTCAAGTGGATGTGTGTGCATAAACATATGCGGCACGATCTGTAAAAAAGAGTAGGTGCTCTGTTACCAAGTGTCTATGCCTTACTGTGCTGAAGAAGCTACAATAGTGAATGATAGTAGACAGAAGATTTCTCGCTGAAGCTTCTAACTTACTGTGTGTCCTCTGCTCAGGCCATATCCAAGAATGAACAGTGCATGCACGGAATCAGCTGTTCTTAAACGTTTCTATGACTTCCACAGGTGTCATACAACGAGTCTCCGGATTTGTGCTTGCCACTGACACCTTACGTCCTGACTCTGCGCGAGCAGTAGTCGGGACGTTTTGGCAACTTTTAAAGCTCTGCTCCAGTTTCTGATCTAAATAAATACCAGATTGTGTGATAGCGGTCCCCGCTTGCATCTAACTTCTCAAGGAGATCACTGAAATGCTATATATATATATTGACTGTGAAAATCAATCTTAATTTACATGTGATAAAGGCACTGCTATGTCACATATATTCAATGTATAAATGAGTGCCAAATTCTAGGAGCAAAACTGACCCATGTAATTGACTATTCTCTGAGGTCACTGATGTGTTAAGTGTGTTAATTGGTGAGATCAGTCACAATTTTCACGTAATATTCGCATTGTTGTTCCCCTTGTAATATCAATTAAAGGAAATCTAGTACCCTATGTCAAACTTGTTCTTACAATTGTGTGTATAGCATAATTGTAAAAGTTGCAATTATCATCTTATGTTGTTAGACACAGCCTTGTGTTGTATAATAACCCTAATTAATTCACATGTATAAAGAATCCGCTCAAGTAAATCTAGTACCCTTAGGTCAAACTTGTTCTTACAGTTGTGTGCAAAGCTCATACGTTTAGGTTGCAATTGATATCATGTGTTGTTACACACAGCCTTGGTTAACTCTAACTAATTCATCGGTATATAGAATCTGCTTAAGCCAACCAGGTCAGTTTGTTTGTAAATAAAAGATGATATGTGAGTCCATGAGTCACCTACAGACCAACCCAATGACATTGTTGCCTTTACCAGTCCTAGTGTTACTGATTCAAACAAAATAGTGTTTTTCAAATGTCCATATGTGCACATTGTATGATTAGCTCACGGTAATCGTAAATCTAGTGATCCATAACCTTGCTGCACATCAATGATAATACTCTAAAATATCATAAAAAGAAAAAAAGGAATGAATAGATAAACAGAATAAATTACCACAAAACAAAGTGAACCCGAAAAATTAAAAATAGATGAGGTTGCAGGTGCATCAATACTAAGTAGAATCATTCAAATGTAACATGCATAATTAATTTCCTCATTCATTCCTGCAGGGTTAAGACAATCCAATTTATCAATCCAGAAGGTTTCCCTCCTTCTAGCCTTAGGCTCATATCTTCATGTGGATTGGACAAATGTACCACTTCTAGATTTTGAAATTTAATTAGCGACAAATTGTGTTTCTTTTCATTCCAATGTCTCGCTACTGCGGAATTAGGATTTGCATTCGGAATACACGAACCATGTTCATTCCACCTTACTTTTGCTTTGCGTTTGGATTTGCCAACATAGTGCAGGCCACACGGGCATTTTATAAGGTAGATGAAGTTAGAGCTTTTGCATGTTGCAAGATCCCAGTCTTTCAGCAACCAACTTTGGTGGAGCTCCAAAACCTTTGATGGGTCTGTGAAAATTCTACTTGAAAAATGGTGCTCACTAATGCATCACTGTTCCAATATTAACTCTTGGACAGAAAACCTAAGTTTACCAATGTGCACATGGACCTTTGTCAGAGGAGCAGGAACGCAAGAAGAAGTGGTTGATTCCATCTTCAGCTCCACACAAATCTCTTGAGAAGATTGTGTTTGATAAAACTCTAACAAGAGATCTGAAGGGACTCACAGAATTCTGTCACACAGGAGATTTGGAGGTGTTCCACAATATGTGCCTAAGTAGAAGCCCAAGGGATTGCTTTTCGGCATAGATCGGATGCAATATAGGACATTACTAGTGGTCTTTGCGCATAACGGGAACGTTGCACGTGAACAATCGAGGACTGCTGGAAACTTTAGGATGCTTTGTTACACAATGAATCAAAAAATGTGGGCTCCTGGTATGGAACCTATTCTACCCAGGAGGGTTAAATCAGAAACAAAATACACCAATGAATAGGTTCGAGGGTACTCATACACGAAGGGCTCCCACAATTGGTTTGAAAAAATGACTCTTCAAAATTGTTATCATAGAGAAAGATCTCTAGAGGACTTTTTATGTTGTAGTTGCATGAGTCAAAAACACAACAACACAATTTACAGAGAGAGAATAGACATCATCAATGGTTTGTTGGACCATAACAGAACATAAATGTAAATGCTTTAAAACACCATTTACCACCAATGCTCGGGACAAAGTTGAAAATGGTGTGTGTGCAAAAAACCCAACCTCTGTGGAGGTTTGTCAAAACAGACACAGTTCAATTGTGAAACAATTCAAAGCGGAATTCTAAAGACAACGTAAAACAACTAAGAGGCAACAGATAAGATTTTTCATGTGTGAACAGCAATCAATGTGCTGTGAATTCGGGGAGTAGTATGTCTACACCAGGTGTTTCGGACGTTTAGAATTGGGCTAAATGAGCCTCATCTTTGGGACGGCCATCATCAGGACAAGGTTCTGTACACGGGACGTTTAAGCTGTGGGGAAGGGAGATCACAATCAGGTGGGTGTATGAGCCACAGAACTAATTTAAATTGACTGAATCAAAAATGTGTAGACGATTTTATAGATGAACTAATCAAGGTTTCATTTTCTGACCGTTATTGCTGGCTTGCATTGTACTGGGTTGTTGTCTGTGCCATATTGCAATGAAATGCAAAAACAACCTGTGTATACTTGTCTTTGTCCCGGGCATATGGCCAGTCCAGCATCTAAATGCATGTAGTCCACATCTGGGTTCTCCCAGAAACCACCAACGCCAAATTCTACACTAATAATTTTGTTAAAATGCTGTCTATGTGTTCTTTGAATTGTAGTGCAGGTTCCACATTCCATTGCGAACTAAACATACTCCATAGCATTAACATCTCAAGCAAATTGTAGACTACTTTCCACAATGTTTTCTCTGTGTTCCCATTGTTTCCCATTTGGGTTCATCATTAGTTTTCACAAGGTGCAGAATTAATGGATACATTGATAAATTATAATAAATAATGGCTACTGAGACACGTCTGTTATGTTTTCCACACAGCTACATCTTGCCTTTCTGCAAATATCATCAATTCCAGTTACCAATTGATGGCGTCTTTAGCCAGCAGCTACAGATACACTTACATGGCTGGATAACTATGACGCTGTTTTGGGACGATCGCAATGGGCTGATATGCCCTTACGCGGTACCAGCGATAAGGAGCAACCTGACATAATTTACAGTAGCCTAGCGCCAAGCTGATGCCGAAGCCTTGCTATTCACAGTGACTCCAATGCCCTTCTTATAACCAAAAGGAACACCATGTGACTCACAATAAACATTTGTGGTTCGAGAACAAAGAAAAGAAATAAATTACCCATTTGCTTGAATATGGCAATTGCTGGATGTTCTTTGAGCATTTATTGTGAAATAAAAGTACATAAAAAAATAGTTTTATATTTAAATTTGTGACATGCTGTGTTGTGAGACTATTTGTGTTGATATTCCGAGTTCTGCGTCAAATGACGTCAAGACGTCGGTGAAGAATGTGCGCATTTGGCTACGCTGCCCTTTAACGTCATGGAGATAGGTGGAGAATATCACTAGGTTTGGTGATGTCAGCCTCAGGGGCGGGGGATATAATTTAGTACCACCCGGGCAGTTCACCTAAGGGCGATGTGGCAACGGATAAGATTAGCAGAAGATGGCCGTGCCCTGCTGCCTGATTTCGCATGTGTAAAAGTGAGGAAAACTACGGTAAGGTGCATAGGAAATGTTGGTAAGATCGATTAACATATGCTTAAAAACACATAACCGATGCCTTGGGACAATAATATATTTGAGTGCACTATTCCTTTAAGGAGAAGGGGCCACCAAGGAAGAGACACTTCACAGATGAGGAGGTAACAATCCTCAATGATTACATCGACTAACACCATTTCGACATGTACCCTTGGGCTGGCAGTACCCTTCCTGTGACCGACTGGTGGAGGATGTGATATGAGGTCACATATCTCATCAATGCCTGTGGGATATAGAGGTGCATAGCGGAAGAGGTCCACAAGAGAATGGGTTATCTCATGAGGCAGACCAAGGAGAAGCTAGGCAGCAATGTGACCTCTGCGCAGGTAACTGAAGGTGGATCATCAGATGTTGATGAGCTGACTCCATTTGAAGAACTCAACAGTGGCCTCATCAGCAGTGAGCAGGTGGTTGGTATGGAAGGCATGGACCCCTATAAAGCCACATCAGTTGAGTGCCATGTGTGCATGAAATATATGCTTTCCTCAACACATGATATGCTATCACATGTTGTACTACAATTGGTTGTGGCCAGTCTCGCCCATTCATGAGTACTACAGTAATGCATCCATGCACACTTCCATTACATGTTGTGTATCCTAGAAAGTAGATGCTTGAACTATGTTTGCGCTTGACATTATTCTTACAGCACACATTACTGTATAGAGAATCAATGCTATATGCGGCAATGGACTGCAAGACAGATGTCATTGGACACACTCACATTGTCATGCTTGTGGATAGTCATTCATTTCATTTGCATTTGCTTTATTCTGCATTGTTCATTTAGCGTACAAAATCCAACAAAAAACAACAAATTATGAAGGATATCCAGGGTAAATTTTCCTCGAAAGTGTTCTAAAACTAACCAAGCAACACATACAATATATCTCTAAAAGTTATGCAAGTGTTAAAATAATTTCATTGTAATCAAACATGGTTCAGTTGCTTTATCAAAGAATTTCTATGTGACCAGATTTAGTACATAAATCTTGATACAAAATATGTGTTGTTGATTAAGAGTTGATTGACATAAAATAGGAGCTTATGAAGCATGATTAACATGTGTCTTCTTAAATGAAAGCAGTAAGTAATGATTTCTAAGGTCCTTATATCAATCACAAAATAACAGGGTATGCATGATTGTCTGTGATCGTCCATTGCACAATGGGCAGGATTCAGAATTTGTATCCTTCCAGCCTCTAGTGAATTTTGCAGTCCTAAGAGTACCAGTGCTGACCTCCATAAACAAGGTACGTGCGTATGCCGGCATGATCAAATCCAAGTATTTTTCAGCTCCTTGTGTTTTTTTTATTAAAGGAATTCAACCACACCTTTAGGCTTAAACACAAGCTTGTAAGAAATGCATGCCTGTTCTGTTTAACAGCAAGTTTCACATTTTCTTTGACTTCTGCCACATATTACTAAGGCCTAGGACACTCAGATGGTGCTTTCCATGCTTCACCTATGGGATTGAGGGTCCTCCCGGAAAACTAAAGTAAGTTAATAAGAGCCTGTCTGTATTTCTCAAGTTCTGGCATCACCCACAGCCGAATCCAATAGAATACATGTGTCCAACCGTTATGTGCCGCAATCGGTTTCAAGCCACATTGCATTAACAAAGGGACATTTGGAAAACCTTTCAGAGGCCTTAATAACATTTTTTTTAACTTGTTCTGCCCAGTCCCCAATTTATGTCAGTTAGCATACCCCCATAATTCAGCTCCATAAAAAGCCATCAGAGCAGTCTGCATTTTATAAATATTAACGTGGGTACACTGCTCTTTCACTAAGTTTCAACAAGGTCTACAAAAACTTTCTAAGGCCGCCACTGTTTTTTCTCCAAGATAACCTGTGATTTATCTACCTGTGCAGACCATACCCGGTATCTGTGACTCTAACTCCCAGGTATTTGTAATAGGTGACTTGTTCAAGATTGGTCCCATCTACCATCATAGGGCATACACAGTACTTTGACCTCTTGGGTCTAAAGACCAGGAGTTTAGTCTTGCTATTGTTCAGAGTCAAGCCTACTTCAGAGCATGTGATTATGAATCATTCCAGGCAGGGCCCATAGGTGATGTTGCCAAAAGCACAGCATCATCGGCAACAAATCATGCTGCTAAACTTCAGTGCCTAACTTAGGGGATCAAGCCAGTCCCCCTGACATTTCATCATCAGTTCCAAAAATACCTGGTTAATGTAGAGGCAAAACAGGAGCTGGGCAAGGAAAGAGCCTTGTCACATGCCTCTGTCTACCCTAAACTGGTTTTTCACTTCTCCTCCAGGACCCCACCTCACCACTGCCGTATTATTAGAACAGAGCTGGCTCATAACTGCTACCAGTTCAACAGGCACACCCGCTTCAATAAAACCTGCCACAGCTGATCTTTGGATACACTATCGAAAGCGGTCTGTAAGTCTACAAAGACCACGAACACCCTCATCCTCTCCAGTAATGTACATATTTGTACAACAAGGGACAAGCAAAAACATTGGTTGATAGTGCTTGTCTCTTGCTGGAACCCAGCTTGGAGATGAGAAATAAGTTTCCTTGAGGTCACCCACTCACGTAACTGCTTTAAAGCAACCTTAGCAAAGATTCTTCTGGTGGCACCAAGTAGGAAGATATACCTGTAATTACCAGGCTTCTCCATCCTACCTTTTTTGGACTATTTCGGCTGTTCACCAGGAATCAGGTACTTTATTATGGTTGACCACTGATTGGAACAATTTCACTAAGATGGGTGCCCAAATGTCTTGCCCGTATTTCAGCAGGTTGACGGGAATCCTATCTGGGCCCGGTGCTTTCTGACTCATGGAGTTCAAGATTGCACTCTTGACCTCTGCCGATGTAATGATCACAATCATCATTGTTGGGCTATTATATTCATTCAGTAGCATACATTTTCCCAACAACCACTCATTGTTCTCATATTCTCTAGCCACACCACATTCATATAACCTTCAAAAATGGTTGAAGCAATACTCACGGGGATGTGACATTGGAGCCCATTAGCGCTGGTCCCCTTCTTATCAGAAATTAGGGCCCAGAATGTTTTGGTGTCCCTCCCAGTATCAGCCTCTAAAAGATTGTCCCATTTAGCTCTGTAACTGTCTTCCTATTTCTTCTGAATTATGTTCTTGTGGTTAATTCTACAGGAGAGTAGTTCCTCTTTATTCAAAGGGCGTTCAACTGCAATAAATTGTGACATCCTGCACTCATATAGAACCAGGCGTTCTTTACCAACCTGTTCTGTTTTATTTCATTAGTGCAAAAAAAGGCTTTTACATCAACAACCAGGTAATCAAACTCAGACAAGAACTCTACTACTTAAGTGCTCACCACAATTGCTCTTAATGTTTGCCAAGTCCCTTTGATAAATACTAGGTTTGAGCCCTGCCGCCTCAAGTTTATCCCATTTAATAACCTGCCTGGCATTCCCAGTAATCCTGATTGGTACAGTTGGCACGGGCATTTTGCAAAATAAACACCATTTAATCTTGTTACCAGCATCAGGGGTTTGTGATCACTTTCTCTGTGGCCAATGACTGTAAACTCCTCTACTAGTTCCCAGTCACACGTCAATACAAGTATAAGATCAATCCTCAAAGAACATTCAGTACCAAAAAATTAATTCCTGCTAGGGCAATCACCATTGCATCTACCAATACATGTTCTCAGATAAGCCTCTACAATATCCGGGCAGAATCTGCTCCATGTTTGTGTGCCTGAGGCAGATAGCTAGCCTCTAGGGTAGGTATGTCCCACTCCAAGTCATCCTCATCCCATAGCCCTTCCTGTTCTTTCAGATTTTCAAACTGTAGATTAAAATCACCCCAACTATGATGTGAAGCTTCCCATTTAGCATATGGTCCTGACTAGTAATTAATTCCTGTAGGAGTGTTAAAGTTCCCAGGGCTTTGACTCATAGGGCCTATTATATAAATTAAACACATGTAGAGTATGCCAATCCCTGTTTTCACCAACTACCAGTTTCAGATTTAGAGTAATCCAGTTGCTCATCTCAGTTCCCCACCCAGAGTCTACCGCTATTAGGCTCAATAACACCCCCCATGGTCTCCTTTCGGCACTGTTCATTGCAAGGGTATTGAATGCCTTAAAGCCATGTACCTCAACCGACGTTGAAGCCCAGCTTTCTTGGAAACATATGATCTTACTACTAGAAATGAATGCCTTCCAGTCTGGGTCTGTCAGTTGCCTTTCAATCCCGGTAACATTCCGCGACAGAACCCTTGTTCCCTTGATTTTAATCAGGGGCTCGGGGCTGATGCGGAAAGCCTGTCAATCTACCACCTCAGTCAATGTAACTCCTCTATTTCCTCACCTATTGGTGAGGAATTTCACCTCACTTCAATCAGTGGTTGCTAAGGGTTTTTTCTCGCCCTCCACTTGGGGGAAAGGGCCTCAGCGAGATCAATGTTAAAGGTGTGGAATAGGATCTAGAGAAATCACTTTGTCCATTTGGCATATTCCTTCTATCACACATAATTATGTCCTCTTTTATAACGGAGGTGCATCCTCTAACGTGACGTACCAAATGGATGCTCTTATTGATTAGCATCTCTCTATTCTCATAAACTCCTGGCCGTAATTTGGGTATGTTACACATGCAGATGGATGCACCACTTTCTGCCCTATATTGGTCGCCAACAATGGTTGTGGGGCTAGATTGATTTGTATAGGGCAGTTGATTGTACATGCCATTGCCAATACACCATGGTGGATTAATGTGCATGTGCTTATTAATGATATCAGTTATTGGTTTAACTCATTTGGGGTCTTTCCCACCTTTACGGCCTTGGCTTTAATCACCACTTTCTACCCTGTGAGGCTATTTGCCTTTTTCTAGAACTGAATTCAAAGGAAGCCCTTTATCCATAGCTTGTTGCACAGCCTGCCCAGATGGATTAGCTAGTGATCATGGGTGATGGTGAATGCATTCATTATGGATCCTAGATAGCTGCTTCCCCTGCTCGGTGGCTATGCTAAATACGTTGGCCACCATTTCTTTAAGTTTCCCAACCTCACACATTATCTCATCGAGATTAATATTTAGGCTACATTTGCATGCACAAGTCAACACCCTTGTGGATAGTGCATTGTGAACACACATTTTGACTCACATGGAATAACAATAAGCAGTGGACAATGTCAGAGTTATTTATTCACTGGCCCTGGCGGCCAGTGGACATGGATGAGTGACAATGTCAGTGAGTCGCATGAGGGTGTACTCCAGACAAAAGTTGCAGTGTTTGACCAAAAGATGCTTGATGAGTGATGTTCATTCCACATTTGAAGTGTCATTTATTCAGTGGTCATGCAAGTGTACACTGGTCATATCCATGTCGCACTCTCCTCACACATGGCATGGGTGCATGTGAGCATCGGTAACCACAAATCTGGCCTTCACTAATCTGGTGAAGAGGGTAATGGGAATTTTGGAAATGTAAATTCCTGCATGCAGGTTTTGTCAGCAGGAGAAAACATGATACTTCAACGTGCTGCAAGTAGGCATGGTTGAAGTAGAGAAGGGCTCAGCAATTTAGCAAAGAACTCCATCTGTCTACTCTTAGACCTTCCAATCTCATACATGCATGTATGTATGCGTGTGAATCTGGTTGCCTAATCCTCCAATCCATGGCTTGATACAGGACTTAATGTGCACCAACATGATTGCATTGAAGCTAGTCACCTGTGCCTTCCACATTTCTGAATGCCCAGTTTCAATGTCTGATGTATGTGTGGCTAGCCTTATTGTGTCTGTATGCATTTGAATTCACATGCTCATGTTCAGCTGGATAGGTAGGCCTCTGGGTATTGTTGTCTGACTTTGTGCTGATGAAGATGCAGTGAACGAGGAGGCGGCAGATGAGGCACAACCATCCACCCTCGAAGACTGGGGGTGCTGTGCCTGATGAGAATCCCATTGTTTCAAAGGCCACCACCACTTAACTTCCAATGATGCTGCCAAATCTGATGTGGAAGGCATAATGAGGGACTTGGTGGACGTTCCACCACTGAATAGTCCATATGCCATGAATATCCTCATTTCCTTGAGGCTGCTGAGTCTGAGGGGAAGAGCCAGGAGACCCTGGGCCTGGCAGTGGAGAGGACAGCATCTATGGGGGCTTCTGTGTCTGCAACATTGCCTTCTGCCACCCTGTGACTGTGCACTCACTGTGATGGGTCCAGGCTTCAGCATCCCAGCATGGAGGTGCAGTGTGGTGGGCGTGTGCCTGCCGGACACCTGGAGTAGGATGCGTTTTTGCATGCAAGTGCCCAATGGTGCAAGGTCCTGCAAGAGATGACCAGTGACATTCATTGCTTGGCTGAAAACGTCTTCTCCTTAAATGCTCTGCACTTAACGGAACTACACCTAATGCAGCAGGAGAGGTGGGAGGACATACAATATCAGAGGCAGGTGACTCGCAAGGAGGGCTCTGCTTTGAGGCTATCCCTGCATAATAGATTTTTGGCATCAAGGGATGTCCAGCAGCAAAATATGGTCTCCCTGAGGCAAACCATGCGTAAGGAGATATTGGCCTGAAGGGAAACCTAACATCACAACACAGATTCCTTGAGTAAATGTCTGCATGAGGAGATGTTGACCTCAAGAGAATTCTGCCATCAAGGCACAGATTCCTTGAGGCAATCTCTGCATGAGTAAGGGTTGGCCACAGGGGACTTCAACTGGCAAAATATGGTTACCTTGCAGCAAACTCTCAACATGCAGTTGGAGATGTCATGGTTCAGCATGCATACTAACTCAACTGTCACTCGCAAAACCTGTCACCAGAACTTTTTTGCAATTGGTTCACTCATGCATGCATTCCTCTCATGAGTGGTTGTATCCAATGAGGACCAGGCTTTGGCCATGCATGACCAGAGATCACCATACCTGGATCCACCACAGTATGGGGGTTCCTACTCAACCATGCAGGTGATGCCGTTGGCCATGTCCCCACACACCCTATCCTCTTGCCACCACAACCCCTTCTTCTTACACCCTGGTTTTTGTGAGCCCATGGAGGGAGCATGGGTTTTTTTTCCCTTTTCTTTTCCCCCCTGTCCAATTTGGACTGTTTTTGTTTGTATTTATGACAGGGCATTGTGCTCTAGAGGACAGTGGCTCAACTGATCATGCTATTGGGAACATTTTCATGCTTGGGGACTGGACATGTGGCCATGCTCAGTGGAGTCAACTGATGTGATCTTATTGATGTGCATATGTGCAGTCTGTCAGCCAGACTCCTTTAGCTGATTAAAACAAATGTCCAATATAATTTCAGGTATCTTGCCTCATCCAGTGCCCACACGCCCAGAGAGGACACCCTGCGCACCTTAAATCCACCCAATTCCCCATTTCTTCTGCTGGACACTGACATTTCTAGCACCAATGCGGAGGCCCAGTGTTAGGTGGAGCTGGTGAGAGATCAACAGCACAAAGGCAGTAACACCAGGTAAGGTTGTGCACTGTCATGCATTTTCATGGCTGTTGTGGCTGGTGACATATGCATCCCAATAGTGGCATGATGTGGCACATCTACGGTTGAGCATGTATAATTAAATATGGTGATGATTGAGTGATGGTCACTGTCACTGACAGTGTGGGTTGTTCGGCATAATTGTGTGTGTGCATATCTCCTTGATCAGCTATGCATGTGCTTTGTATTGCTGGTTACACCTCCACAGCTTTCTGCTATGCGTCAGTCTCCTCAGGATGTTCCAGTGCACTTGTTTGTGGTGAGGGCTGATGCTGTAGCTTCTTTTTTGTCTGGCATTGCATTTACACTCATTTCATGTAAGCCTGTCATGCCATTTCCTGACATTTGTCATGTCAAGTAGCCACTCCATGATCATGAAAGGCATGCCCTAGAGCAAATCCTGGACATTTCCTAGTAGGCCAACGCACTCTGGGCCTCTTTTGTGTGGTATTTTCACATTTTCCCATGGCAAAAGGGTTGACCTTGTTGAAATAGTGATTTGGGGCCGCTTTCAGAATTAAATTATTTCCAGGGCTTCTTTGGGTTCCTGGTCCACCCTTCCCCATCATGCATGAGGATGCAACACACCTGGCTCTCGGAATCCGCGTAAGAGGATGATCCAGATGCCAAGTATGCATGTGGATGATGTGTGAAGTATGCAGTGCATTACTGTTGAGGTCTGGGCATTGGAGGTCTAAATGTATTTCTCATGTGTCATGTGTAATGTTGCTGCTGTGTTCCCATTGATTTGATCAAGAACGGTTGATAAAGAGGGGTGTGTAACCTTATATAATCGTTTATGTCTGTGTATTCTGTAAGTGGCTTCATTGCTTTATGGAAGATTTGGAGGTTATTTTGTTGCAAGTATAAAGGGTTTTGGTTTTCCCCATTGCAGGGGCATGTACATGGCAGTGGTGAGTGGAGGTGAGCAGGACCAGCAGCAACAGTGCAGAGGGACCCATCATCAGGATAGCAGTCATGTGAGACAGTTTTGTTGCATGTGACTCAGGGCCACCCATGGTATGGAGACATTGTGCCAGGCGCTGACTTTGCAATATTTAGACATTTGGGCCTGGGACATGGAAACTTGTATTTCCACTTGAAATTATGTGACTGTGGTTTGTGCACTTTATGTGATGGATGTCAAAGAGGTAGCATTGAACTTGTAATGTAATGGGGCACACGATGTTTGCCAATCCAAGACACACATTCTCAGGGTGTTGTTATGGGCAAGTTGGATTAGCCCAATTGCATCATTGAAGGCCATAACGGATGTGGCTTTACTGTATGTGTGCCACATGGGTTGCAATTCATCTGAAGTAAGTTTGTAGTACCTGGTTGCGTGTGTCCTGTCCCTGCACCCTTTGGATTGCTAAGGGAATGGGTGGTACCTGTGGATGAGGGCGGAAGCCCCCCTGTAGCTCTACTGCTATACCATATTGTGCGGCAATGTTATGCAGGGTACAACATGCCACAATGGTTTTGCATACTACAGGGGATGCATATAGCAATACACCAACTGAGTGGTAAAGGGAGTGGAAGCATGACTTGAGCACTCTGAATGTGTGTGCCAATATACCCCTAGTGGCTATGTGTGCTGCATTGCAGTGCGCCTCACCTGGAGTGACTGGCTTCCTGATCGGTGTCAACAGGGATAGTGACAGCCTGTAGGCACTATCCCCTGCAAAGGACAACATGGTTATTAATTGCATATATTGTCATTTCTTGTGCTTGTGTGTCATGTGACTGCTTGTGTGTGTGTGTGATAGTTGATACCCACATGCCAGCTGTTTCCAAAGGTTTCTGATGCATGGGCCTGGTATATTGGGGAATGCCAGAAGATGTAGCTATCATGCCTGCATCCCGGGTAATTGGCCTACACATGCATGATGTGCTCCTTGGCATCAGATATCACCTGCACATTGATTGCATGCCAACGTTTCCTGTTGCGATAGATGTGCTCAGTGTCTCTGCGGGGTTGCAGCGTTACATGGATGCATTTGATGGCTGCCAGCACCCAGGGAAAGTGTGCAACTGCATAGAATTCCTGGAACACCCTCTGCCTTGTGTGCAGTTTGCATGCCAGGTGAATGTGCCTCTGCACACATGCTAGGATGCAGCACAAGAACTGGTGAAGGCACCTTGATTGTGTGGAATCCCCTAGCAATGGTTGTGGTATGCTGGAATGATCCAGTGGTCAGGAAGTGTAAAGCTAAAGCTGATAGCACTTTGACCAGAGATGTCACAGCCTTTGAGATCATGGTGGGTGAAACCAGGTAATTCTTCCACTCCCTGTCCAGGTCTTCCATGTACCACCTTTTCTGGCATCCTATATATTATTGTTTGTGGATAGAAGATTCTGGCCCTTCACCTCGCCTTCCTCCCCTTCCCTGTCTTCCTCCTTCCATGTAATATCAGTGCTAGCAATGCCGGATCAGGCATTGTGGCAAGTGTATGTTCACTGAGGTTGGATTTTGCTTTTTATGCTTGGGCTTTCATTACGCTTTGTGCTCTGCAATGGGATATGAGTGGCGGTGTGATTGTTCTCCTTTGGAGTCAAAGCGATATCACAATTGTTTCTGTGAATAGGGTTTACTTAACGCTTGATGGAGCTTGTTTATTGTTTGCATGGTGCCTCCATCCCCACACCCATGTTCTTCCTCATTTACCTCCTTTAATTCGATTTGTGCATGTTCTGTCCTCTTTATCATTTGCACTGTCCCTTCCCGCGCGTTGCATTCAGCCTCATGCAAAGTGCTCCAGCAGAACGCTAAGTGTGAAGGGCTAGCGCAAAGTCAAATCTGTGAATCAGAAAACCCCAGTTAGCACAGCGCAATCTGTTCCATTGCGATGCATTTGTGCCACACTAAACATTTTGTATATTAGGTCTAATGTGTTTTTTTTTTGTGTGTAACGAACTGAGAGAATCCAAACTTTGAAATCTTTATTAGCACTTCCAGCAAACACTCCATGATGATATGCTTGGTGAGTGCCTTCGGTGTAAAACTCAACCCTCTGCTTTATTGGAATAGGATATGGACAAGCGAACACCTTGCCCCACACGGGAGACCACTACACGAGGTACTTGATCCAAATGGCTCTTCACAGCAGCCATGGCTTCACAATGTCCACAAGCTGGCTGGTGATCTTGAGCTACTCAGCCTCTGTCCTCGGGCCAGATCTCCTCTACAGGGTTTGTTACCTACCAAACATGACATAAAAATAACTTTTAAAGTAAAGTATGTCATTATGCATGAAGTTTACCCAGGGTCTGCTCTGAAGGCTACATCTAGAGATATCTAGAGACAAAGTGTTGGTTAGGTTGTGAAACCTATTTAGATAAAAAATCCAAGATTACGAAGGAAAAGCTCAAGTCATTGGATTCTGCCATTAGGTGTATTTTATTACGAACGGCTTGAGTGACACATTTATTCATTTTATGTCACTGAAAATGTAGCCCTTTTTTATTTTGTGCCCACTTTAATTGATGCAAAAAAGTGTATTTCCTTCAATTTAAGAACAATGATATTTAGACAGTTCAGCAGGATGTGTTGATTAGCCTCCAATGCCAAGAGTACAGAGTCTCATAAAGTGGTTTGTTTACTGTGTCTGTGTGCATAATTATCTGTACTGCATGTTTTTAAACAATAATCCAACGCTGTCATTAAAGTTTGGTCAGTGATGAAGTAATTTCTATAATCAAATTTACTCAGCTAATGCTTATTGCCCATTTCATAGGCACTAATTTTAATTGAGTAGCACATTCTGCATGTGTTACTTTGTATTGATCACTTTGATCTTAATGTTGATGTTTAATTGTATGTTATGAAATATTTACATTTGTATAATGAATTCATGTGATTTTATGTTGTTCAAATACTTGTTGAAGAGCTGACTGGCTTTTTGTTTTTCAGATTAATTTAATGTTGTGATATGTTCAATAGGGATTGGGTGGGTCACATTTGATTGGATTCATGTTGACTTTATTGTTTCAATATATATGGCTGACAAAATGAGGTGATACAGTACTTTATTGTTAAAACACATTTTTTGATGAGTAACACATTCTTCTTCAAAAAATGTATCTTTTCCAAAATGATCCCTCCCACAGACATGTAGTGACTCCCAAATACGCACAGCGGTATGCTTATCCTTGAGATTTCTCCTACCCACAACACGCCCAGCACCCTCGTACTCCTAATGTTCAAACAAAAGTGGACTTAACTAGTTTCTTCTGCTCCCCCTGCTTTCCCAGCAAGCTCTGAAGTAACATTTCTTCCCACCACCCACTTGTTGGAGTAATCTTTTGTACTATTGAGTCAACTCCAAGGACGGAATGTTAGATATCACCCTATGTCACTGATGTCCAAAGCTCTCACGCCGTAATGCCTGCATATCTACAGTGAACAGTTACATGTAAATAAAAGGTTCATAGTAATGACATTGGAAATATGTGGGGGCAGTTATATGAAAGTAGAGCATCATTCAGCCAACCCATCTGCTTACGTGGAACACATTCTCATGATCATTATCAGCTTCTGGCCCTTGTGATATCATTTTAGCATCTCAAATAGTGTTCGGGTTGGCCTCCCAGATGGTATGCTCCATATCTAGCATCATTTACAGAGACGGCTATGGCTAACTGACTATCTGGAATGACCGGGAAATCAGATTGCTGAAACACCATTCCTTTTTCCTTCTGTATAGTGTTGTGAAGAAATTGACAATCCCAGTGGTGGGCGTGGGCGCTCCTGGGCTTTTTTGAAATGTTTAAATGATTGGAATGAAGGTAGACCGACCTCAGGTAAATGTGTGGGGCTAATCCACAAACATTTTAATATGCTCACACCACAACAAAAGTGTAGAAATGTTTACTCTGGGGTAGACACTGCCTACAGGCACAGTCCACCCCTGTCATATTTAGTTGGAATGTGACAGCTAAGGAGGTCACAATGTCAACCTAGAAGAGGGAAGCCAAACTTTCCCCTGCCATGGACAGCACGATTAACTGTCAAAGGCTGAATGGAACCATCCTGCTCTTTTGTTAGGCACTGAAGCTGGTGGCAGTGATTAACATACCAACAGAGGGTACTTCAAAAAGGTCCCAGGGGGCCTCTTTCCAGAGGATAACAAAGTAGACAAGAAAACCCAACAACCTTTCATATGTAACTGTCAATCTGATGCCTGCTCCCGCCCTCAGTATCCTGCCACTTTAATAGGGACCACACAGAGAGGATCATTAAACAGAGAGACTCTTTCAACACAACAGACAGGAAGGGGGTGAGCCCAGGGCTCTTTCTGTTGAGAGAAGGGGTCAGCCATTTTAGTTCTGGGGCACACCTTATTCCTGTTTTCACCCCTTTACCTTTCTTGTTGCAAAGCACTCTGGTTATGACCTCATACATACAGCAGATTGTTGGAAGAGACCCCAGGATTAGTTCATTAGGTAGGCTTAGCCTATACCAATCGCTGTGGTCGAATTGGCTTTGAAAGAGAAGCAGAGCTCCTCTTTTCGCAGATCATCTTAAGGCTTCACAAGAAGTAGAAAGAGGAACTCATCCTTGGATGCAGACTGAAGTTGCAGTCTGCTTTACAGCTTCCACCAGTGAAGAAAGGCCAAGGCATCCAAATAGGGAAGTAAGATCCCTCCCCTTATCTTCTCCCGAAAAAGGGTAAAGAAAATAACTCAGAGGACCATCCAGCCGCTACAGAACCAGTACAGAACCAGCACCCAGCCACACACAGTGTGCCCTGCTAGGCTATGCAGCTAACTTTCAGTATATGAAGTGTCAGAAGGTCTCTGAACCTACAACCATAGACAAGGTACCTGCCTGCAACACACTCCACAGCTGTGGGCCGTCCACCTTAAGGACGACACAAGTGCATTGAAGAAGTTGGGAGAAGTGCCTTGACTAGCATCTACGGATGACTGCCTTTAAGGACATTTTCGAGCCAGTCGAGTTCCTCGATACGCGACCAACAGCAACGCTGACCGTTGTCAAGCTGCCGTCACTTAAAGACATCTGAGACGTCTTGACCAGTGCTTCAGAACTGCAGAACAGCAATAAAACAATGATTCCTGGCCCTGAGAAGCCGTGTAGACCAGCCTGCAGCCTTTTGTCCAGCTTCACTTTCCGAACCGTCGCCACCTGATACCCACAGCTGACTCCCATCGCAAACCCTGTCCCAGAAGCCTGCAAAGTGCCCTGAAGCTAATTGGACCAACGATCCACAACCTTTTGGAGATAAACCTGCTGTTCCGTCCAAGTTACCAAAATTGGACAAGGAGGTTTATAATTTGCTTTTTATTCCAATCTGTTCCCTTCTGGTGTATTGGAGGTGTGAGACTGATTGATGGTTTAGAAACCGATATTCACCCCTGGACTACTGGTACCCCAGAAGTTGATTCGTCACAGTTGCCATTATCCTTGTGAAGATTGTGGTAAATTAACACTTGCACCTCTTCTGGTGACGCTGCTGGTGAGGTTGTGGGGTCAGGTCAGTTGTGCCTATGAAGAGTATATGCAGGATTGACTTACTTGCAGCTTCATGCCAATTTGCCTCGAGCCTTATTATGAGTCCAGATTCAGGTTGGCAGTAGATTCCGCCAACAAAGTCCCCACCAAAAGTGCAGCACCCTCAATAAGTTCAAGAGGGGTGGAAACTTGTCAGGTGTCAAAGACTACAACCATATTATTTGGACAACTTTTCCCTCTACTTAATGGAAGTTTTTCTTTTTTTATAGGAGGGTGATTCCAGATCACTATGTCAGTGCAGGTCTCTCAATGCCCCATGATAAGTCTGGGTGTCTACGTGCCCCCCAACTAACATGCAGTGGCAGCCCATCTCTGTCCATCTGCATCTTTTAAGATGCACAGTGAGGTCACAATCCTAGTGCCACGCCAAGTCAGGCCTGTTAATCACATTAATGTAATGCACTGGCTACGTGATGCAAAACTTGAGACCGGTGTATGTCGTGGGTGGCGGGTCTCAATTTAAGTGCTCACTGACATCACTACTATTGAGCTTTCACAGTACGGTTCAACTGTGCCAGCACAGATCTCTAGGACCATTATATGCAGGAGTACACATTCCCCAGAGTGCACCCATCTCTGCCTCCCCCTGAGTTGTAATGCAAACCATAGGGGACTGAGCTGCACACACACGTGTTAGAGGTAGGTACCTGCTAACAGGCCTCTTTATTAGCAATCAAGTATTTAGCACCTGCGTAATTCAGATTGACATCACTGATCCACAGATCTGCACCCACAGCTTTTACCACGGCTCTCCCTCAAGTTCTGCTGAGGGCACCAGTCTATGATAGATGCAGATGCTCACGGACACTTCAGGAAATGGACCTGGAGCGCCCCACTGTCTAAAAATGGCAGAATACTTCACCATGCGGTTTCATCAGCAACACCGATCCGAGTGCCCAGATGTTTCCGTCATCAGTCAGATTCGCTGTCATCATTGTGTACACTGCAGAACGGAAACTGTTCAGAAGCTCTTTAATCGAAAGGTTGCTAAACAGTGGTCGACGTGTTCGAAAAGAAGTAGTGTAACTATGTTTCATGCTGGCTTTCGCCCTCCCCCAAAAATCCCATCACCACGTCCCTTCTCACGGACAACCCAAAGCCCCAAACAAACACACCTGCTGTTTAAGGAAATGTTCAGTGAAGTGCACTGAATCACAAGTTTCAACTCCTTCCTGCACTTTTATTTAAAAAATAAATCATTCTGGAACGGTTTCTTTTAAAAATAAAAGTATAAGAACAGTAAAACTTTTTTAAAAAGTAGAGGAGCACCACTCCCAAGCACCTCTACCCACTTCGACCACTGTTGCTAGCATATAATTCCCAGGCGGATAGCTCAGCGGCAACTTGCTCGCCTTGGAAGCAAGACGACACAAAGCAACACAGATTTGATCCACGGGTCTGCTCTTAGAAACCTCTCGGTATTTAAGTACGTTAAAAATACGCAACTGAGACAAACAACTAAGCAACTAAGAAAAAACAACTTCTGTAACAGCGCCTCAATGCCCCCGAGCTGTGTGAGCGCTTTAAAAATGCAAAATAAATAATTCACTTGTTTGATAGCTATTGATGCAGGTTTGGTTTTGTTCCAGCTAGTGTACCTTAGCACTATTAATCAACACAGGAAAGACAATATTTTAGACTCGTTCTGATTTCTGCAGCTACAACATATTTAATTGAAAAAAATCCACAACATTAGGATCCACCATTCGTTTGTGTTTGTAGATCAATTATAAATCATACATTATTTAAATATAATTTTGCATACACAGGATGTTATCAAAATTAGAAAATACAAAATACGTATTACCCACATCCTTGTTAAATATATCTAAAATACATCCTTTTAAGCACCCCAAGTTGGCAGAATTCAATATTTGTGAACTTGCAAAATGAAGAAATCACAAAACTAATACGTGTTCTGGAGAGACCCCAACCCTAAACAGGTACAAAAAAATATTCATGAAGGTATAGTTAATTATTCATACAACCTATGCATCCAAAACACTCACTCTGAATTAACATACTTAATTATTCATAGATAGGTTCAAACAACTATTTGCAAAATCCAAAAATCCAATAAACCACAACACCAAATTGACAAAATATATTAAACATGAGGTGGCACAATTATATATTCGCAGAATCCAAATATCCCAAAAACCTGCACATGCACATGTTTTGTCTTATGTCGCATAACATGCTTAGACTTTCATAAGGGGAAAAAATGTGTTCCTTTTTCCGATGTCTCTCAGTATGAAATGCCAACATTTTCATCCAGAGGAAGAATTATGCTCCCTGTATCTCTTTTCATGCTAAACACAATTTGCCATCTTTAAATCTCAAAAAGATTTATCCCCAGGATACAAGCAAACTTGTAATGATGCCATTGTCTTTTCTATTCGTATAGCAGAGCGGATGAAGCAATGGACACTGATGGGCTGCAAGTTCATTATGGAATCGTGTGCGGTCTTCGAAAAGGCAATGTTACTGATGTAACAAGCTTCAAGATGGAAATAGTGTCTGTGTTGGTGTCGGAAAATGTGCACATATGAACTCCATTAAAGGTGGTAAATAAATTCTACAACAGAAGATGGCAACATGTTTGAGCTCCTACAAACAGAAATAAATGATCTTAGAGAGATTTGAAGTTTGCAAGTTGCATTTAGCATAGAAATAGATGTAATAGGAGCTACGATGTGGGATATCCTTTATATATTGCCGATAAATTAGAGCTTTTTACATTTCAGTTGATGGTGGAATAAACTATACATAAATATATCAATCTGTTTTTCCTAAAGCTGTAATAGATGTAAGTTGCATACTGGCTTATACTTCACTCAGTTCTATGTAGTTGCAATACAACAAAAAAAGAGGAAAAAAGAGTAAAGACCTGGAGAAAGACACAAATGGTCTAAATCACAGAAGTGCACAGTGGGCTCAAAGCATGGAGGAAAGAGACCTACATAACTTACACAATGTTATATCAAAACCTCAAAACAATCCACCGACTTGGGAATTCGAAAATCGCACAGCAAACCTAGACCACGTCTATGTTTCAAGAGACTTGCTGCCAAAGTTAACAAAATTTGAAGTGGTGAGAACGCTACATAGTGACCACAACCTCTTGAAAACTGAATGGGACTTGTAAATACCCTTCTCCTAGAGAAAAAAAATGACCTGTAACGTAGAAGTAAATGAGGGAGGAACAAGACTGAGGCTAAATTCAATGGCAATAAAATAAATTACAAAAAGATACCAACAGGTCGGCCTAGCAGAAAAAGATTGGAAGAGAGAGCTTATTGCAGACTACTGCCCCCTTCTAGTCCTGTACCTTCAAAGGACGGGCAACAAACCTCACACAGCCCACAGCCATAGGAACAATCAATTACTAAAATGAAAAAGAAGAAAAATGAGGATGGCAACAAGAAAAGCAAAATAAAAATCCAACAGTGGCTAACATAGAAACAGCTAGACAAGATAGAAATAAGTACAAGCGTTGGCTAAACTTCTACCAACTCACTCTATACCAACAGGATTCAGAAAAAATGCTATCGACCCTAAGTGGGAAACAGGCGAGAGCTTTCTGGTCACTGATCAACACAAAGGGAAGAGTTACGCAAGAGGCAATGGCAAACAACGTGCCTGAAAAAAGATGGATTTCATACTTTTCAAAGCTGTTCCAGCGGCCTACGGCCGCGACTGATGCCCAGCCAAATAAACCTGAAACATGGGACATTGAACAAAATACTGAGGCAATATGTGACAAGATCGTTAAACTGAAAACTTTGCGAGCTCCAGGATCTGATGGGATTTCCAATGTGGACCTAAAATCAAATACTGAAGATTGGGCTTTCTTGATCAAAGTAATTTTCAAATACTGTGCCACCTCATGATCGATTCCCCAATCTTGGAAAACTGCCAATGTTGTTCCTATTCATAAAAAAGGTGACAGGGCGACCCGACCAACTATCGCCCCATTACCCTAATGGACACAATCGGCAAAATCTTTGTGTCTTTCCTCCTCGACAAGGTTAAAGCTTGGGTAATCACCTCAAAGGAACACGATCTTTTTCAATCAGGCTTTATAAAAAAGTTGGGGACGGCTGTAAACATCTTTATCCTGAGCATCTTAAAAGCAAAAGTTCTGGAAGGAGCCCCAAAAATTGCCCTAGCCTTCATCGACCTCTCCCAGGCCTTTGACAAGGTAATTCGGGAAAAACTCTGGGAGGAACTAATCAAATGGCAATGCCCGGACTCGATACTGAACCCGATTAGGGAACTACATACTGAGACGTCGATGAGGGTGTGTCTGAGTGGTACAGGTCTTCTCTCTGGAAAAATCATGACCTTTAGAGGAGTAAAGCAAGGCTGTCCCCTGGCACCAGCACTTTACAATGCCTACATTGGCGACATCAGTGAAATGGAAACGGACATCCAAACTTTTCCCCCTTCACTTGGGAAAGAAAAAATATACAGATTGGTCTATGCAGACAACATCATTCTCATAGACCTAACTGGAATCGACTACAAAGGAAACTGCTGAGCCTACAGAAATACTTCTAACAAAATGACTTAGAAATCAACCCTTGCGAAAACAAAAGATGATTTTAGAGAAAACATCTAACAAGAAAAAACCTTCAAAATCGCTCTTTCTAGAAGGATGCGCCCTGTAAAACAGTAAAGAGTTTTAGGTACTTTGGAGTGATATTCAACCTGCACCAAAAAGAACTCCCAATGCAGGACTTCTTGTTTACCAAAATCAAGATGCTTACGGATCAAGCTATGAGAATGAACAAAAATTCAGACAATTTTCCCTCCAAGCTTCAATACATTTCTATAAAGCAAAGGTTGTGCCGCCCTTAGCTGAATCCATGCCGATGATTCCACTCCAAAATTGGCAAAAACCCGAAGGGTACTATTGGAGGAAACTCTTGATTCTTCCTTCTTCTACTGCAATTGCAGTAGTGAGAAAAGAGCTCAGCCTGACCTCCCTGGAAGGGACAGTAAAGCTAAATGGTCTGATGCTTTTTCGAAAAATCCAAACGTCAAACCAAATACTGTTGTAACTTATGCGAGAAGAAAGGAAGAAAGGCACAAACGCGATGCTGCGAGAATGGAAAATCAGAAACATCTGGCTCTTAGAAGAAATTGGCAGCTCGGAAAAAGAACTAGATGGCAAACCAACAAAGAGGGCAAAAAAATTAAAAGAATGGGATTGCTGTCGGACGTTGGACAAGGCGAAGAACAACAAACTCATTAAACATCTTCCACTGGACGTCCGGAAGCTAAACCAACCTATGCCATATCTCATCATATTCCACAACAAGAGATTCCATTCGACCTTCTTAAGAGCTCGGTTAAACCTCCTGAAAATCAGCGAGATCCAGAAAGTCAGGGGGATCTTGACAGAAGACAAATGTAGGTTCTGTGAAAGAGATAACACAAAGGAAACCATAAAACACCTACTTATCCAGTGCCAGAGTGTGGTGGAAGTGAGAAGAAAATACATGGGACATCTGTTCACAGTCTTCAGACTACAAAGTGAAGATTAGTGGTGGAGTTTTCTGATGAATGGTACAACAACCAAATCAGTAATCGCTGTAGCAAACTTTCTGGAAAGTTTGAACTTGGACAGCAAATGATAGGCCATCATAGGGGAAAGGAGCTTCTAACCCCTCTCACTCGAAGGACCAAACCTCAAACAGAGGCACTGTACACCATTTCTTCTTTTTTTTTTTAACTTACTTCAGATGATGCAACACTTGTAAAAACTGACAAACTCAGTTAAATCAAGTATAAAAAATAAATAAATAAATAAATAAATAGATGAGTAATGTAATAGCCAAACATTGACTCATAAAGATTTAAGAAAAAAAGAAGACTGACTCGTTTATGCTACAAAATATGTTTTTGTCAAATATCATATTACAAGTTGGGTGGTATTTGGGTGGTAAATCCACTGAAGCACCACCAAATGGATTTACTGTTACCACAACTTGTTTGGGAGGATTTACCTCTGGATTACAAATGGTGGCAGGTGGTGTTTGTCCCCATTTATTGAAGTCCAGTGTACACCATGGGGATTTTGGTAGAATTACCACCAGCAGTAATTCCACCGATTTTACAGATTTTTGGCATTAAAGCAGTGGGTTTACTCCAGCTATGTCAAGCTTTTTGCTGGAATTAAATCATCTACTTCCCCACAGACAGAAATTGTGGTACAGCAGTGCAGTAATGTGGCAGTAATGGAATTACTGCTCCATAATTGCAATTTTTACCACACCGCCATACTTGTAATGAGGTCACTACTACTCTTCTGAATTCAGATAACATGCCATAATTATAATTATAATAAGCTCTCCTAAGCTTCATGGTAAACACAAATGAAATATAATTACCTATATGAGTGTTTAAGAGACAAGGTTTGATCCATATCTCAATAGAAAAAAATGCTAATACACAACATCAAGGTTTGATGTTGTGTATCGGTTTTTTGTTCTATTGAGATATGGATCAATTCCTGGCTCTTAAATACAAGGATAGGTAATGATGTTTATTTGTGATTTACATGAAGCTTAGGAGACCTTTGCCCTGAAGAAGAGATATTTTCCCAAAATGTGTTGGGTGCTTGTATTGCCTTCCAAACATATTTACTTTGAAATTATTGTGCACCACTCTGTTTAATCAATGAGTAATATGTCTCGTATTTGTTTTTAATTTTGATATGAATTTTCGCAAATTATATGAATTTAACAAATATACTCACTTTGATATGATTTTTGGCATGTCATATTAATTCAACAAATATATACACTTCAGTGTCATTTAATTAACTTGTTTTTATTAAGAACTGTTTTAAAAAATACACAAACAAGAATTCATGAAATGTTTAGGAACCTGGCTCGGTTTTTCAAATGTGTAGCTGAGTTCCGTAAAATAAGTTTACCGGGCTATCAATTGTTCTTATGTCTGGCATTTTGAGGGTAGACCCTGTCCAGTTTTGCACCTGGAAGAGTTATTGAGTTTATTTACTAGGTTGTACTGATGTGAAATGTTTACTGAAACATTGTGTTCAGACCTTACTAGTTTCTAGTAATGTCATTACTGCCACTTATTTGGTGAAATTACTGCTGTATTTCCTGCACCGTCGAATTTCGAGTGTGATCTTGAAGTACAGCATTGACCTGCAGGATCATGCCGGAGGTAAATCCTCCACTTTATGGTAACAAGTCTGTGGAATTATCAAAATTCCTCCCTAAATTGTGATTTACACTGCTTTTGCACCACTCATTATCCCATGGAAAACCCAGGGGACCGAGGGCCAGTGCCAGTAAATTAATTTTGTGGTAATTCAGCCGATTCTCAGTCAGATTACCCCCAACCTCCTACTGAGGCTCATTCTCAGAAGGACATTGGTACTATTAAGTAGACAGACAATGATGTCTTAGCAGGTTTTATATACTTTTAGTGGGGCCTTTCTAGAAACAGAGAATTCATCCATTGCACATGGCATAGGTAAACCAGGGATGTTGCGACTCTACCCCTCCCTCCGTGATATGATATGATGTGATATGGCATTTATAACGCGCCAAAATGTGTTTCACGCAAGTGTTTCTATTAGCAATATGTGAACTGTCAGAGCAGCTATGTAAGCTTTCTGTATACATACACTGAGCAAATATTGCACTACCACACAATGAGCATGCTTTCCTTACACAACAAATAGAGTAGAACAGCAGCAGTGCAAGTTAATCTCCTACAGCAAATATACATCATCAGAAACAGGAGTGCAATCTTCCCACAGAAACATTGATCAGGTGAAGCACTGGTAAAGACTAGCACAGGCAATGGAAGCTTTCCTCATGGATTGGACAAGCACAGTGCAGACACCATCAGTGCATGTTTTGTGCACAAACCGGACAGGTAAAGAACCAACATCAGGGTGCATGATTATGTCATTCAAAGTACAGGTCTCATCAGATAAAGCTTCAATCAGACATGTGTAGTAAAGGTGCTTTGAAACACTGTCTTGTTGTGTAAGCATCTTAAAAATATTAAATACATAAATAAATAATTACAAGTGCTAGAAAATGTTCACAAGAGTAATTGGTGCAATGCATGAATACTTCTTTCACATACATAGGTGCTACAATATGACAAAAACAATGCACCTGTCCCATTAGCAAAGGCTACCATTAATTGTACTGAAGTTCATTGCTGCTTCAATTGATTTTATTTTTCGATTGCTGCTCCCACCAAATATATTCACTCTGATTGCTGCTCCTGTTGGTCATGTATACTTTATCATTGCATCCATTTATTGTTGTTTCATGAACCTGCTGCACTATTTGACTGTTAACCCTGTGACTATTGCAGCCATCAATTGTTTTATAATGTATTCAACTGATCTCTGTTCCCATTGGGCCTCATTATGGGTTTGCCGGAAAAACCTGCCTGTAGGCGGTGGGTTACAGGCAACCCTGTAACACTGTTTCTGCCACCTGATGGGTTATTATGGCAGGTGGCAGAAGTGGTAAATCCCCATTACCGTGGAGTCCCACAGGAATGGGCCTGCCAGCAGTTCCATGCCACTACAGGCAGACTCTTAGTTTGGCGGTCTGGAAAGGGTGCCAGTACGTTGCTACCGGCACCCTTATTTCCGGACAGCCATACTCATAAAGCAGCCCATTTACTGTGAACCCCTTGAATTCTGCTTCAAACAATTACTGTCAAACTGATAAATGTTGGCAGCAATAATATTATCTGCAACTGCTAATCCGTTTGGGTGTTGCTCTGATTGTTTGCCATCAATTTGTTTAAGGTTCCCATTGGTTGCCTTAATTGATTGTTTACCTTAACTGCCATCCAGTTTATTTATTCATTTTAAATCTTTTTATTAGCATTTTTCATTTTTAAAACATACCCTACCCCGCCCCAATTCTTGCCCCTCCCATCACCAATGGATCAATTTACCAAGTTTCAGAGTGTATGTCAGTTCTCTACTAATTTACATATGCTCCACACAGTATTAAACAGCTTCAATCTATGAGGTTCACAAAGTCATTTTGCAAACAATTGAAAAAAATGGGGGCCCAGTCCCGCAGAAAAGTAGATATCTCCATCTATATGGAATAAGACATCCCAAGCCCTACTTTTGGGGATCTGAATCTAGGTCTGAACGACCCGAAGGATCTCCATGCTAAAACCCTCCATACAGCGCTATCTACCTTAGGATTCTCACAAACTATCTCTGAACCTACCCACATCAAATGACGCACATTGGATTGGATTAGTCATCATAACTGCTCTATTTTACTCACCGCCAACCCGCCTATCCCATGGTCTGACCGCCACTATATTCAATTTAACCTCGCCACTAAAAAAGGGCCCCCCAGGCCCACTATCACATGTTCAGCAGCCCTCGCGAGGATCTCACGCCAACTGACGGCTGAAAACCTTGCACCATTTCTAAGGGTGCCCGCTATGCAGACCCAGAAACCCTAGCTAACACCTTTAAACACATCATCACACAAGCTGTTGATGCCATTACCCCACTCGCTCCAAAGAAAGCTAAAAAAGTGAAACACTTTAACACGTGGTTTTCTAAGGAGCTGCTTAACCAACGCTCAGAGAAAAGGTCTGCCCTCTCTGCTTGGAAAGCCAACCCTTCTGAAGCCACTAGGAGTGCCTTTAAAGCCATTTCTAAATCTTACAAAGCCAATGTCACCCACAACAAAGCTGCGTCATTCAACTCCAGGATCAATGATGCCAAATCAGGTTCCAAAGAAATCTTCAGCATCTATAGAGAGCTGGAAAAAGCATCCACTCCTCCTCCCACTCTCCTCAAGGATGAAAGTTGGTGTAAAAGCATTCAGCTGGCCATGCAAGACAAGCTCAACACCTTGCAAACGAAAATTCTGGACCATCAAAAGCTCTTAACCTACTAATAGCCAACCTGCACAGTAAAACGCCAACGGTCACCAAGCTAGAGTCCTCCCCACCTTTTGACTTTAAAGTTATGACTGAATCAGAATTATCACCCTGCTCAAGTCAATCAAACCTTCAAATTGCAAAGAGGATGTTTGCCCAGCACAACTTATCAAAGACTCGGCACACATCCTCGCCCCCTTCCTAACCTCGTTCATTAATTCGTCCTTCCAGACAGGCATCATTCCTACTGGACTTAAGGAAGCCTGGGTACGCCAGCTTCTTAAAAAAACACCCCTTGACCCAACGATCCCTGGGAACTACAGGCCCATCACCACCGTCCCTTTCCTTCTAAAAATCCTGGACAAAGCAGCCTACCTGCAAGTCCAAAAATTCCTGGAAGAGAACCGTCTCCTCGGCCTGCGGCAATCTGGCTTCCGCCCACGACATGGCACCGAAACGGCTCTACTAGACCTAATAAATCAAATGGACGATCTTAGAGACACGGGCAAACCTGTGCTCTTTCTGCTCCTCGATTTATCTGCAGCCTTCGACTTGGTGGATCACAACACACTCTGACACCATCTCGCAACTGCAACCAGCTTCTCCCCGAAAGCATGTGATTGGATCACTTCCTTTCTCCAAGAGAGGGCCATAAAAGTCTTCTCCGAATCGGCCTGTGCCACCTCGAGCCACATCAAATGTGGAGTTCCACAAGGTTCCTGCATAGCTCCCACGCTATACAACCTCTTCACCAGGCCTCTTTTCAGCATCCCTGACTCCGTGGGCATCTCGTATACTAACTATGCGGATGACACACAGATACTAATCCCACTCACTGGTGACTATGAGGCAGATATGCGCACTCTCACCACCATCCACTCGACTATCCAATCATGGATGGCGGACAACTGGCTTTGCCTCAACAGCGAAAAAACTAAACTACTCTCATTGGTTTGCCCACTACCTTGGGTAACTTTGATCAGCAATACATGTCCTTCACTATTGATAATATTCCCATCAAGGTATCCAAGAACGTCAAGACACTGGGAGTTTGCCTTGACTCTGATCTCACCATGGACAGACAAGTGAATGCCATTGCCTCCTTTTCTGCCTATTACTCCAAAATTTTTAACGCAGCCAGACCCTTCCTATCACGCCAGAACTGCCTCACCATAGCTAGGGCAATAATTGGATCCAGGCTTGATTATTACAATGTCCTCCTAGTAGGAACCTCTGGCAAAAACCTGGCCAAACTCCAACTGGTCCAAAACAACGCCCTCAGGACGGCCACTGGAACCTCAAGGAAAGATCACATCTCAAAAGTTAGAAGGCAGGCTCACTGGCTCCCTGTTAAGGAGAGAATCATCTTTTAAACCCTCTCCCTTGCACATAAATGCCACTATGATCGTTGACCCCTGTACCTTGTCCAAAGAATTATTAAACACACCGCCATAAGACCCCTCAGGAAGGAGTATTCCAACATGATTCTCACGCCCAAGACAAAAGGAATCCGCGCTGGGGGATCCAGTTTTCCCACAATGGCAGCCTCCCACTGGAATGCCCTCCCCTCTCACCTACGAATGATTGAGTCCCACCAAGCATTCCGCAAAGCAATCAAAACCAAGCTTTTTGTATGAACAGGTTCACATGTTTACTGTTAGAAAGGCTGCATGTTTTATGTATTTCTAAACTCACCTGCACCCTTTGTACCTACCTATAACTAATGTACTTGTAACCAAGAGACCTGTGAACATCTTAATCAAAAATTCCTTAAATATTCATGTACAGCGCCTGGATGCCTTTGGGCTGAAAGTGCGCTATACAAATGCAAATAAATAAATAAATAAATTTTACCCATTCCAAAGCAACACTCTCCCAGAATTTCCTTATCCATTCTTGTTCTGATGGGATGTCATTACTTTTCCACATCTGTGCTATTGACAAAAGAGTGTCCAGAATCAACATAGTACATGTTTTAAACAAAGGTTTACAATGAGGGACATTTTCAGTTTCCCGCAGATCCAATGTACAGACTCCCACCTCTAATTCAATCTGTGAGCCAAATATTTCTCCCACTCTAGTTCGAAACCAACCCCAGAAAGCTTTAAGTCCTGGGCAAGTCCACGAAATATGGCTCCAATCTCCCCATCCACTCCAACAAACCGGAAAGGATTGAGGAGTGGTCAGAAAATAATGCCATACATACCATACATTTATACCACATCTCTCGAAGATGTATTGCTCTTTTCAACCTTAGTATATTCTTCCAAAGAAGAGAGTTACTACATACCAAAGTTCTCTCCCACTTCGTTATCTATGACAATTTTGTCTCAGGGGTGCTTTCAGGAAGATTCTATATAAAGAACAGATCAGGCTTCTGGATTCAGACCGGGTAACCTATACATCTTCAAATGTCATAAGAGGCCTAGAACCAGCTTTCTTCATCATAGGATTCCGTACCCAATGGTGTAATTGATAGTATCTGAGCCTCTCTCTTTCATCAGTTTATACATGTCACATGTTTTCATCTCTTGCCCCTGTAATACATCTCATAATTTCTGGCATCCCCCCTTCTTCCAATTTGTAAATGCATCTGTAGTCATCCCTGGTAAAAATAAAATGTGTATTACGAAAGAGAGGTGTGAAAAGTGGCGGGAATGTTCTGATCCCACATTTTTCATTTTCATTGTTTATCCCAAGACTTGTGAGGCAGCTCAAATACATTTTGTTTTGGCCTGTGCTCCTTTTGTAGCCAACAGACTTCATTTAGTGGAGCCATACCCTATCCATTCACACCCATATTTTGCTAGAATCCATGGAGAACCATTGCCTTTTAACCCTTGACTGTGATGCCTCATAGCAGGTGTGACCATTTGGAAGCGAGAGACCCCCTTTGTTCCTTGGAGCCATCAAAATCTTACAGGTAACACATGAACATGTAATTTTCCATACAAACACAATAATAATTTTGTTCAAAGCTTTAAAAAATGTCCCTGGTAATGGTATGTGTATCACCTGAAAGAAATACAAAACCCTAGGAAGGATTGCCATTTTTTAATGATAGTAAACCTCCAAATCCATGAAATAGACAGAGGGCTCCATTTAGTCAAATCCGATTTAAGAAAGGAAAATAGTTTTCATTATACATGGTCTCGAGAGATTTCGTAAGGGTAACGCCAAAGTTTTTAATGCCTTCCTTTGACCTACCAAATCCAGAGGAAGTTTTAGTTAGATCCAGCTTGTCTCCACATATGGAGAGATTTCGAATTTTGGATTTATTAACGTTCACCATCACCTCAGCTACTTTTCCATAAGTCTCTAGTTCATGCACTACTTCGTTTAGTGATGCCTCCAGTTCCGACAATGTCAACAGCATGTCATCAGCAAATGCTGTTACCTTAGGCTTTTCCCCTCCACATGGAATCCCCTTCACTTCCTCCGCTGTCCTCAGACGAGTCAAGAAAGGTTCTAAAACTAAATCGAAAAGGAGAGGGGAGAGAGGACACCCCTGTTTAGAACCCTGGTGAAGCTGTATATTTGATGAGAGTTGTCCATTATTAGCAAACGTATCGACAGATTTTGGTAGCTCACCCCCACCATATGAAGAAAGGCAGGCCCAAACCCCATGTACAGCTTGGTATTGAATAAATGTGACCACTACACCCTATCGAAAGACTTTTCAGCATTTAAGGAGAGGATAACAGATGGAACTCAAGATTTTTTCATTTTTTCAGTTTTCCAGCTAAATGGAAGCCCTCCAAGTACTATTGAAGGTCTGACAAAACCTAATAAAGCCAGATTGATCCGGGCATATTAGCACAGGGAGTAAAGAGTCCAATCTGGTAGCTAAAGGTTTGGTATAAATCTTTGCATCTATGTTGATCAATGGAACAGGGCGATAAGAACCACACTAAATCAAGTCCTTATTATGTTTGGGGAGCAAAATCACTTTCGCCTCATCCATAGGTTAGATAATAAAACCAAAAACCTGAAAGGTGTGGAACAAAGTGGTCAGCTGTGGGGCCAATAACCCCCACAAATGTTTAAAAAAACAGGCTAGGAACCGTTCTGGACCATGAGACATATTAATAGTGAGTTGTTTGATTGCTTCCAAAACCTCATCACCTGTAATTTCAGCTTCTAAGCTTTCCCTTTCTAGTAGGGTAAGTTGCACACGAGTTTGGGACTTCATGTACTCAGTTTGGTCAGATTCCTGAGGGGACTGCGAAGAATACAAGGAGGTGTAATACTTCCAATATTATGGTACGATTTGTGATGGCCCTCAGCATTCCTAATCATTTCTACAGTTTTGAATGCAGCTTGTTCCTTAAGAATCTTAAGAATCTTTGCCAACAATGTATCAGCTTTGTTGGCCTTCACATAGCACCTTTGTCTAGAATACAGCAAAGCCTTCTCCACCTTTTTAGTATGCAGCAGTTCCAACTGACCTTTTGTGCTCCTGTATGATTTCAAATTAGCCCTGGTAGGATATTCCTCCAAAAATGTTTACATCTGTTTCAATGCATCCTCCGCTTCTAACTCCAGGTGTCTCAGCTGTTTATCTCTTTGTGCATTAAAGATGATGAATTCGCCTCTTAGGACAGAATTGAACGTGTCCCATGTAATATTCTCTGACATCATGGACGTGGGATTATTTACAAAATATTCCTAGATTAAATGTAAAGTTTTTTCCTTCAGCATTTCCACAGGAACATTCCATTCCCATAAGGTATCTTGATTAGAAAGGAGTTGTAGTGTAACTAAAATTGGATCATGGGCTGACAACGATATGGTGCATAAATTGATTCCGACCACCCTCCACAACAACTGAACCGAGAGCCAAATATAATCTATGCCAGAGTGTACTTCAAATAAAAACATGCACAAAGGAAACACAGTAACCCTCCTCTCTGAGGCCTAATGGAGATTGACGGTAGGTGGACCCAGAAATGGAAGCGGCAAATCATTTGGTGTTGAAGAAGACGCAACACGGTTTGGCAGCTGCCAGCTAGAAACGAGTCCAGCAAATACAAGCAGATAGAAACCACAACAGATTTTACTTCTGAAGTGCCGCTTCCATTTCTGGGGCCACCCACCGTCAATCTCCATTAGTTCGAGACTCACACAGAAGACACAGACAGCCACGTGTCTTTTCTGGTTCCTGACACTGGATGTTAACCAATTTAAACGTCCAGTAGCCGTCGATCTCCATTAGTTTGAGACCCGCACAGAAGACACATACAGCCACGTGTCTTTTCTGGTTCCTGACACTGGATGTTAACCAATTTAAACTTCCAGTAGCTTAAGCTCAGACGTCCTAAATCACAGTTTATGGACCACAGGTGGGTGCGGTGCTACTGTCTGGATTATTAATAACTGGCCATCACCTTTCTACAATCATTTGGGGAGCACAGTCTCTTTTTGGTTTTACAATATATGTATTGTTTATGTTTTAGATCATTTATTCTATGTCAATGGAGAACGAAACTGATCTTCCAGAAATAATCAATGTCCTAAAGATGGCCTAACATTCATATTAGTGACCACCACAGACAAAGGTGGTACACCAACAAGGGCCGATACATATGTCGGCTGAGAAAGGAAAGCCTGATGTATTTTTCCAATGTCTTATTTGCATATCGCCAGTAACTGCTATGCTTGAAGAATATTCAAATTGTTGAACCCCATCACTGTAAAAGTTGTATGCTGTGTGAAAGGTATGATTGATGATTACAAAATCAAATGCTGTATTGTGTGTTTTTTAAGCTGTTTATATATATAAAAAACTATTAAAGAGATTTTTGTTTTGCAACAAATGCATTCAGTCTAAATAACTTTCCCCACTAAGGTGTTAATCCTACCTATCAAATGAGTACTTGCTCTTCACCCTATCCTGTGTTACATACAGGACCTTTAGAGAGGGGTAGTCAATCTGTAACGTACTTTATATTTCCTAAATCTAAGCAGTCATAGAGGAGGGAAATTGAAAGGTAGCTCACCATTCAAGCATCTGCCTCACAAACTATAATCAAGAGGAGACAAGGAGATTGCAGATTGTTTCCAAACCCCCAGATCTGGGAGAACCACCATCATTACCTACATAAAATGGACCATCATTGGTTCATGCCAAAACACACACTTAACCTTATGGCGTATATTTCCATGTTCTTTCCGGTGCATATATTCTACCCTTCATTACAGACCAGATCCCTTGGGCCTTACCTCTCTGCATCCAACACCACCAACCAATTGTCCGGCAGTTACTCATTTACCCTCCCTGTATACAGCATCACAAAATATAACAAAGACCAAGTGTCACGGACACTTTACAAAACCTAAAGATACTATTACGGCACCCCGAACATGCACAACCCCCCTACTCAAGATATTACTCTCAGGCCTCAACTCTTACGATAATATCTGCCAAACTGAATGTACTGCCTTTGGCTTGACCAATGCATGATTGGCTATGAACACCTATAGCACCAGTCATAATAACAATCCTATCTTGCTTGCAATCACAGAGATTTACTTCGAAGATAGATCCCAAACGGCATGTGATCCCATGATGCTGCCTAAATACAAGATCCTACACAAGAAAATGGTAAACAATAATAGCGGGTAAGGGATAACACAGTTCTCCCAGAGACCTATATCTGTTGAACAATCCCTTCTGAAAGTTATAAATCATTCGAAAATGTGCTGGTGTGATTATCTCTGAACCCAAATGCAACCACGAGCATCCATATTACCTAATGATCAACCAAGGCCAAAAATTGGCTCGTAGATGACCTCATGAAATCAATAACTACAGCTGTCAATAGAATTATAGTGACAGTGACTTCAATATTTACTCTCAACAACTGTCTAACAATGAGAAATGACTTGGGGATTTCATGCATTTAACCTAGGGTTCAATCAGTTGGTTCATGAAGCCATGCGTGTAAAAGCTCTCACCCTGCATGCTATCTTTACCAGAGTGGTACCAGACATAGATATTGATGTGTTTAACCAGATCTGATTTGACCATCAGCACAGCTCAGGTAGGTCAATTCCAAAGTGCAAACCAAGGCAAGTAAAAAACAGATACAAATGCCATTCATGCCATTTAGGGACGTTAAAACATGATCACAATACCAGACTCCCCAGAAATCGTCAACACTCCCATCACTCAATCAACACTCCCATCACTCAGTCCTGAAACCTAATTGACCAAGATAAATGGCTAACATCCTTCCACCAGAACATAGAGAAGACTTTAAACACCAAGGCTCCTATAAAATCTTCAATTAAACGACTGGGATAAAAGCCACCAATACATGGTTTGAAAAAGGCCCTGCTCTCCTCCAAATAGTAGGAAGAAGGCTGGAGAAGCAGTGATATCTTTTAAGTGACCTAAAGGGTAAACTGATTTTAAAAATCGATTTAAGAGGTTATCAAAAAGCAATGCTATACCTTCAACAAAGCATATCAGAAGACCAGATCATAACCGAGCTATTCACAATTAATAACGAAGAAACCAATTTAAATGAATATAGGCCCTCCAATCTTCAAACCCATAGGTCAAGGATGGCACTGGACTTCACAAGCAAAACTGCTAATATCACGGAGAAGATGATTCAATTGCAATCCCTCATCAGAACACCCTCACTTACCGCCCAAAACGCGTTCTGCAGTTATTAATCCTTTTTAAATGTCTCACTTGTTAAAGGTGCCCACTACCAGATGTACAGACTTTGCAGAATCCTCCCTCTACTGACAGAGGCCAAACCATGTGGTGGGTCCCAAGAAGTGTAACACCCTGCGCCTTCAGGAAAACCGTTTCTTCTGAAGGCTTTCCCACTTTAGCTTAAGTCATGGATTGATCTGCTAGTGGAACTAAAGCCATCCTGCCACCCCAGTCATCATGATCCCCATCCTAGTCCACCCTCAGCTGCCTACCCGGAGCCAAGGAAAAGTACACCCACAACCGCACTCCACGCAACCACCTGGAATACGGCTGAGACATTAAACTACCTAAGAATGTGGACCTCCGGGACAGTCAGACTTGGCTCTCCCTTGCCTACAGTGCTGCTTATCGTGCTTTTCCATGCCCATTCTCCCCTCCATTTCCCTCCTGGTGGTCTGAAGCAGTTGATTTCTACATGTTGCAAGTTACACAACCCCAAATAAATAAATAAAAATGTCTGACAGGAAAAGATTGTCAAGGCTACCTCATTACCAATGAGAAGGTAACACAATTGCAAAGGCATTGCAAGTTCCCTCCACCTGCAGTGCAAGGACAATGTGGGGCGACAAAGCGCAAGGCCCCTTCGAATGCAGAGAACGGTTTATGTATTGGCGAAGCATAGGAGTGAGTACTTCAAGCCTTCCTCTTGTACTCAATATGTACAGCGCACGCATCAGCACTTCTCTCTATCCTCACATAAGAGGTAGAGAAAGACCCACAGCAGAACATGTCTCACTTATTCACAGAACAGTCACAGCCCAATAAGCATTAGGCTAAGCGAATCCCACTCGAAGAACAGATCACGTATACACTCAAATCTTTTGCTCCCTTTATGCAGAATCCCTCTAAACCAATCAAGAGTCTTAAAATGCGCAACCAGCAATCACCCACTAGAGCAACATTTCCAATATCACAGACAAGCGAAGAATATTGGCAATTACCAAAGCTTAAAATGTTTACCCTCAGCCTTAAGGGCACATGTGAAAGGTGGTCAACACGCTCTGCTGTTTGATAAAGGGAGGGCTGGCAGCAGAAGTAGCCAGTTAAACGCAGACCCAATTCTCTGAATGCACAACAAATTAAAAGGGGTTACTGGCGGTGTGGGCGCTTATACACGCCCGCCTTGGAGGGAGCACAAGAGATGAAACTCTTGTTAAAGGACACAATGTTATGAAGGAATTGGTCAGCATCACTCACATGACTGATGATGTGTTCTTCCAATCTGTGTTTTTATGAACATTAGGGTCGATTCATAGAAATGTTTGTGGCTACAAATATATTTCGGCTTCAGAAATACCTTTTGCATATACAAAATGAATGTGTCTGAAAGAATGGCAATGGTTGGGCAACATAAAGTACCTGAACAGCTATCCAGAAAAACAGCAAAACCTTATTTTATGTGTATGTGAAGGAGCTCCAATTGCGGATGCAAGTTGAAGTTGGCGCAGAGTGTGTATGGCGCATGCGTGATACTTTGCGAATCACCACGCGTGCACACATTGTGGGTGGGGGAAATGTGCGCCACCGCATATTGAGCCTGCCAATTAATTTCTTGGTGAATCACCCTCAGCAATTCTGTTTGTTCAATTTCTCACCTAGAGTCCTAAACGATATTGTATATAGCACACAGCTGTATGGCGGGGTAAAGAATACCCATGCAGGGTGGGGGGAGGGAGTTCAGGGGGGGGTCCACATCTAAATCCCGGGTATATCATTCTGCACTGCATAACACGATTAGATTCCTATTTACTGTGGTGTCTGATTCTCTCTCTCTCTACATACATTTAATTTGGGGCCACACAGAGAGCCAGCCTGTGTGTCGGAAGTTGCTTCACTTTTTTCTTTCTGGATGTGAAGATATGATATAGCTCCACATAGACACAATTTCAATAGTCTCCGAAGTTTCCAGTGTGGAGTTGCTAGCGGAGAGGCGCCTTGGGAGCCCTGAACGCCATTTTTGGAATTCTATTGTTTCTGTGTCAGCTGGGTTACCCAGATGGCTGATAACCTAGTCACCCTTCACGCATGCAACCCTTGTTATTATTGTCTGAAAATGTCCTTGGCTCATAACTGCATTTCCACTGTCTGAAATATTTTGTTTGCGTCCATCAGATGAAAGGATTTCGATACATATCTAGTATAAACTGTTTTGTAATCACCACCAGCAGACTGCAGATTGGCCAAGAACAAAGTAAACGTGCCCCGTGGGACAGAGCGAGTCCTGCCTCTGATATGCCTAAAGTAAGCCATGTCTCCAGAGCAGCGCCGCGCATGCGCTATGGGTGGGACATTAAACTGGCATCTCAGTTCCATTGCTAATCCCTGGCGTACAGCTCCATTCTGAAAGAACTTCCGCTTGGCAGAAGATGTCTTGTGGGGCATAGAGACAGGATGAATCATGTGCAGAATGCGTCTCCATCTGGCACTAGAGAGGGCTTATTCGTGATAAAAGATTGCAGGAGGGGCATGTCATTGCATGTTTTTCAAATAAATAAAAAAGTGCTATTATGTTTTATAAAAACTGTTATATCGTCTAATATGTAGCTGTTATCATGCTCCATCATTTCTTTTTCAGCTCAAGGACATTGAGTGGTCGGATTGAACCACTTTTATTTGTACACACAATGCTGCCAGAGGGCAGTCAGTGGTAGAGTGCTTCTCTGCCTTCCTGCCCCTGGCTTGCCTTGGGACTGCCGAGGTGGCAACGTCCAGATGCATTCATTGTCTTTGGCCCCTTATGGTGTGAAGCTGCGGGCATGCACGCGGGAACAGTGACACATGCAGGATGGCGCAGAGTCTTTACTGACGACTTGGGCTTCCCACTGACCAACCCTATAGTAGGCCCATTCACATGCGACGGGAGGTGGTGGCCCAGAGGACAAGATTCGGAAATATCTCCAGAAAAAACATTAAGAAAGTGAGCACGGTGTCCAGAACGCTGCTACGCCTTTTCTGTTGAAATAGTTGTCGATTTATGTAGGTTACAGCATGAAAAACTGATTACAGGGCAGGTTTCAGGTATTGAAGGAAAGGCTTTAGTTTTACTGTGGGACTGTTATTAGGACTTGGCAGCCATGGTGAGGACCCACATGTCAGACTTGACGAAGATACTTAGGCTGATTCATGGAATTAATGTGCGCTGAAATTTTCAGCGCAAGCGTGCGAAAGCGTGCGAATCGCAGTGCCAGTGCGAAAATCGCAGCGAAACCCGCGCACAGCGATTCATGGAAGTCCGTGCGCGTGTAAATCCCAGGATGTGTGCCAAAATTCTGCGTGGCGCACGCTGGCGCACACGTCTCCAAACAGTGTGCGCTAAGCGCACAGCGAAATCGCACATAGCGCGGCGCACACTACAAAAGTAGGAGGAACAGGGGGCGTGACATGTGGAATGGGGAACAACTCGTGAAAATGTGGGCGTCACGGGGGAAGTACAGGAGGCAAGTGCGCGGAACGCCCACACGCACGTTCAAAACACGTATTCATTGAATCGAACGGGGCTAAGGCGTGCACCAAAAAAGATGCGCTAATCAGGAAACACGTATGCCAGCAGGAAGCAGGCGTACGTGGACCCACGCAGCATAAAAGTGTGCGCAAACAACAAACAAGCACAGACGCCAGGATGAATATACCGTTCCTAGCAGCGGTGGTCGTGGGATACCGCAGGAGGAGGAGGAGGATAGTCAGGCCCAGAATTTGTACACCCAGAACCAGCCTTTTTGGGATGCCTGATGACCAGGTGTATGGGAGGTACAGGTTTCCACCTCACATAATACTCGACCTGGTCAGTGAGTGGGAGGATGACCTCACATCACCCACCCTGTGCTCCCAAGCACTCAGCCCCCTGCATAAGGTCCTCAATGTACTGCACTTCTTGGCCACTGGATCATTTCAGCGGACAACTGCTATAGTGGGGGGGTGTCACAGGCCACGCAATCACGCTGCCTACACCAGGTCTTGGCCAACATGACTGCACGCCCATGAGTCCGCAGGCACATATACCTGCCCAGAACACCTGCAGAAAGGCAGGCTGTCATCCAGGATTTTTACAGGGTGGCACACTTCCCCAAAGTGCTAGGTGCCATTGACTGCACCTATATGGCTCTACGTCCCCCCAGGGCATCAGAGCACATCTATAGAAACCGCAAGCACTGGCATTCCATCAACGTCCAGGTAGTATGTGATGCCAAGGGAATCATCACCTCAGTGTATGCCAACTATCCAGGGTCCACCCACGACAGTTTAATTTACAGAATGTCAACCCTAAACCGGAAACTAGAAGCTGGGCGGCATGGCGATACATGTCTGCTCGGTGAGTATAAATGCCACAGCACATGCATGCATGTCAGATACTGAGTAATGTCACAACCCCACTAATGATACCCATCACCACCTCCCCAGGGGACAGTGCCTACCATCTGAGCACCCACATGATGACGCCAATTCGGAACCCCACCATGCCACCCAAGGTAAGATACAACACATCCCACATTGCAACCCAGGGCATAGTGGAGCGCACATTCGGAGTGCTCAAGTCACGCTTTCGCTCCCTTGACCGTTCTGGCGGGCAGCTGTTATACGCTCCCCCAGTAGTGTGCAGGATCATAGTGGCAGCATGTGTCCTGCACAATGTTGCAACACGCCGGGGCCTGCCTGTGGACATGGTGGTGCCCCCACATCCCCAACCACATGCACGCCTGCTGCGCATGGGAATGGAAAGGGCACGGGGTGAGGCAGCCCGTACCAGCTGGTGGCTAATTACTTCACCTACAATCACACCCCTGTGGAGTGCACACAGCCCTGTACATACCATCTGACTATCAATGATGATAAAATAAGGGACAGCTGGAAGTGTTACATTGTGTGCATCCCTACCTACACAACACCACCAATGCTGTGTCATCAAAAGACACACTTCTATGCTGCAAAAATCATTGCCCCCGTGCAAAATACAACATGACAACAGTGCCATGTCACCCAACCCCTCCCCAGCACCGCCACCCAACACACCATGGCATGTCATGCAATGTGAGAGCAAACAAAGCAATCCCCAAAACATGACACAAGTGTCAAAGTACAGTGTCCCTAATGGAAACTGCCCACACACAATATGCTCCCAGTAATGTAGAACTAACAACACACATGACCAAATACTTACCAACAATACAATGCAGCTACACAACCTCAAACATAGCATAAACATGACAGTACTAAGTTAAAGTAGTGATAGTCTTACAACCTGATCATGCCAGCACATCGGCCACTTCCAACTGTACAGTGCTGCTGCCATGCAAATGTCCAAGTGCACTGCTTACAACATGAACTCCATCTCCAAAGTAGACGGCCTTGTGAAGACATGAGGAATTAACCTGCAAATTAGGCGAAAGACATGGATGCACAAGCACAGAGCAATACACCATGCAGTGTACAATTCAACAACAATATCCACTAGGAATGTATACACAGTATTGACTACAGACTGCCCACACAGCTCATGGGAGTCCTACGTCACTGTGTAAGTCAATGTCACTTGGGCACACCCTTTGCAAGCCCATGGAAACGGGAAGCAGGAGGGGTGTGTGTCTCACAAACCCAAGCATCTAAGCATCTAACCCAAACTCAGGACAAGCCTGCATGTGCCCAGCCGGAATACAGTGGATACCCACGGGAGCCACACAAGGCAACACACTGTAAAAAAAAAAATCAAAAATCAAAAATCAAAAAATGGCCATGTGGAGGCCGGGGGGGGGGGGGGTGTGAGGCTACCCAGGAGGTCCAAGGACACAGTGCGCACCAACACCTACCTGTGTGGATGTTGGGAAAAAAACACCTCCATGGGCTCATGGCCTGCACGGCTATGCCAATGTGGGAGAACTGCTGCTGTCGCTCTTAATCACCCTCTGCTGCTGCCTCAGGAGGTGGTGCTGCCACAGGAGGTGGTGGTGCTATGAGAGGCAGCCCACGCAAAGCCCTGGTATGGTCCTCCATGGCAGCAAGCATGCAGGTGTGGAAAGTCTCGTTCTGGAGGATTATAGTGCGGAGATCCCCATGCAGCACCTGACGTGATGCCCGGATCTCCTCCCGAGTTGCCTGCATCTCAGCTGAGAGCGAACATGTGACCCGCTCCAGCTGCTGTTCTGTCCTCAAGTTAGTGGAAGCCTCAAGGTCAACAAGAGTCTCCCTGAGGTGATGGAGTTCTACCCTCAGGGATTCCCTGTGGCCCTGGGACTCTATTGATATCGATTGGCGTAGAGTCTCCAGTGCCGCCCGTCTGTCCCTGTTGGATGCCAACATGTCCTCCCTGTGTGATTGGCAAATGGAGTCTGTTGCCTGCTGTAGTTGCTCCATCTGCCTTTCAGGGGGGACAATGGAAGTGGCCACCCTCTCCATTGCTTGAGCCATCATCTCAATTGATGCTGCCTGTTGGGTTGCCATACCGTAAATGGATTGTTCCCATGCGGTATTGCCTGGTGGCGTACGGCCACCGCGTCGGCGGGCACCACACCTGTTTGGGGCAAGGCGATCTGCGCCTTGCTGTGCCGGCACTGCCTGAGGCTGCAGGACTGCATTCCCCCTCTGATCTGCTGGCCCAGGAACAGGATCCGATGTTGTGGAGTGTGACCCTGCATCCGTAACCGCCAAAGGCGGACTTACCAACACTGACATCCCCATAGAGGGTTCTACCCCTGGTACAGGTGGGTTGGTCAGAACAGAATCCCTGCCAGAAACACTTACCTGCGACGCCACAGAGGTCTCATCATCCGAATAAGCACCTGAATAGTGGTCTTGGGAGGTGCACCCAGAGGCACCCCTCGACAGAATGGTCTGCAGCAAGATTGGGTTCTCACCCACCACCACACCACGCCCCCCACTGGTGCCCGGTCGTGCCTGAGATTCCTCCTGGGTCTGCACCATCTCCTCAACCTCAACAGCATCAAGTGCGTCATCCCCTGCAAAAACATGAAAGACAAAAAATGGAAACAGGCATTAGCACCATAACACACAAATAGGCCTGACAAGCTACAGAACCAGTACATGATTTACACATGTCCCACATGACTATAACCCTCCCATGCATGCACTGTCACTGAGTTGGAAGGGGAGGCAAAAGGCAGACAATGATGACACCAAGATGGAAGAGCAACACATTTGCTGCATGCTGGGTAGCACTGCCATCACACATTGGCCTGTGAGTGGCATGTCCAATACACATACATGACAAATGCTATCTCATAGATGGCATGTACCATAACCATGGTACATTCCACAAGTACATCCATATGTCAGTGAATGAATACTGTCAGCCATCCATGTGAGATGGACATGATGAGATCAAAAATGCTACATAGTGTGACAAAATAGGCATGTGCCACACACTGCAACACATCCAATGTACAAAAATACAGTGATTGCAGGCCGATGTACACATCAATGGTTGGTCACTTCAACATGACAAGAAAGAACTATCATGTTCCACATTCGAACAGGCCCCAAAAATTTGTGTGATCAGGATAATACTCAATTAGCCTGAATGGTCAAATCATTCATCTAACAAGGTAACACATGTGGGCCAATGTGGGGTTCATCAATGACAGAAGCATGTCACAAATGTGACAATAGGGTTGAGGAATGCGTAGCAAAAGTGGGAGAATTGAAACAATCAGCCTGAACGAACACTGAAAAATACGAACAATGTTGTTGCAAGATGCCACTTCAAGGGCAACTGCCGTAATGTTGAGCCAAATTACTAATGTGGCCACAAGGGATACTGTCACACCCAAATCCAAGGCCGCTGAATGTTTTGGATGAAGCACATGGGTGACCCATACCACTCAGGGACACACACCCTCACCTGGCACTCAATCAGAACCCGTCACCCAAACAACATACACATGCATTACGCACACATGCATGGACACTCACCGGACAATGCATCATAATCAGGTAGTCCTCCCACACCTTGGATCTGTTCCTCTGTGATGGAGGCCCCAGCAACAGGCTCATGTTCAGTGAGTTCATTGTCCTCTTATTCTTGTGGAGACCCACCGCCAGTCACCAGAGTAGCGGCATGATTTGAGGCCAGCTTGTTCTTTGCTCTGCGTTTCAGGTCATTCCACCGCTTGTAGCAATCATCAGCTGAGCACCTCACAAATCCAAGGGCACTTATGTGGTCGGCGATGGTCTGCCAGTGTGCCTTATGTTGACCAGGTGTGGTCTTGCACCCTGCAGTCACCAGCATTTCGTGGCTATGTGCCGACACAAAGCCCACAAGTGCATCAAGTTCCAGTTCATTAATGCAAGGCTTCCTTGAGGTACCATAGTGTGTAGCCGTGTCTGGGGTCTCAGCATGTCGTGCCAGAGCACCCTTCTTCCTCTTCTTTAAAGGTGGAGCAGAGCCAGAGTGGCTTACGCCGCTCTCGTCAGTAGGAGCAGAATCAAAGGTGGACTGGGTAGTAGGAGTGTGGGAATGCACAATGACCATAGGTCTTGATGCAGGCATTGGTTGCAGAGTAATGTTGGCAGGGGGAACGTCAGTTTGATGGACCGGGACTGACACCGTCCTGGCTGAGAGAGTCAGAGCTGGAGCGGATGGAGCTGCAGCTGCCCCTTCAGCCTCCCCACCCTGCATACTTGGGGCAGCAGATGACATAGTTGCCCCAGATTCACGTGGATTGGTGACAACAACTTGCACTGCCACACGTGGCCTAGACTTGCTGACCTGAAAGTCAGCCAGGGAGTCATCCTGTGCCAGGTCAGGTGCCACAATGGGCTAGTCCAACAGGGGCTGAGCTTGGATGGTGTCAGCCACGTTTCCCTCAACCCTGGGGGGGGCATGGGTGTCCCTGATTGGTCTGCCACACATGGGGGTATAGGTGCACCCTGCATATCCCGGCCACGTCCCCTACCACGGCCACCACGCCCACCTTTTGAGGGTCAGCCACCTTTGCCTCCCTTACCGCTTGGTCGCCTCTCAGCCATGGCACTGATATTGTTGTGCGTATGGGAGTTGTAGTAAACTATTGTCCTGGGCAATTGGGGGTGAAAGGGGTAGGATAGTAGATGGAATTCGTACCCTAGTGCTCTAACAAGGCTATCTGTGACCCCTGGGGGAAGATGACGGGTCACGTAACGCACAGGCAGCCCAATGTCAAAAATTAACGTGCACGCAACCCCTCGTAGACCACGTGCGTGAAAAAATGAACCCGCACTACGCTGTGGCACGTAGAAACACAAAAATAAGTGTACGCATAATACACGCAGCCTACAATGACCTCTGAAGGGGAATACGACACACAGGGCAAGCACAGTTGCTAAGTACATGCAGATCTCACCGTCTGCCTGGAAAAAGAACGTGAAAAATACACGCGTGTGCGCGTTGGCAACACCCCCGCCAAAAGAAGAATTGTACGCTGTCTGAGGTGACAGGACAAAAGGAGAAGCGAACGCTGTTAGAAGAAACAGGCCCAACAAAAATTCAGAAAAGAGCTGTCAGAGGTAACAGGGAGTACGAACTAGAAACGCTGTGAAGTAATCGCGTGTGAACTGACAAGAAGTACAGATTTCACCCACTCGCTCTCCACGAAAAGCACGTACAAGGAAATGGTGTCCTACATGAAGCTTTTAAACCCACCCACACGTACACGTCAGATAAAAAAGAAAAATCTATTGCTTCATGTTCATAATAAAATGAAAGAGAAATCAATCCATAGTCCAACTATTTACAATCCATTGTCCGGGGGAAAAAATCCATTGCTCCATGTCCATAATGCACAAAAAAAAAAAAGAAAACATGATTAAACTATGTACAATCCATTGTCCAAGGATGTAAAGGGTCCATGATCCCAACCAAACAAATGAAACCTACCTAACTACCTAAAAATATAACTATATACACATTTGGATGGCATTGTCCATTGACCACAAATAAAAGGAAAACATAAAGGAAACCTAACTCTAAAAACTATTTACAAGGGCAGCGGGCTAGTCTGACGGCTCACTTTTGGATGTCCCGTTCCAGGGCATCATCAAATTCCTGCTCAATGTCCTGGAGGCGGTCCTCTTCCATGGCCCTGATGGTTCGCAGGGACGACGACATGTTCTCCTCCAACTCCCTGCGAATTGCCTCGAGGCACTCGGCCCGCCTCAGGGCCCTCCGCATCGAGTTCTCTGTCCTGACCATCGTGAGCCGTGCCTCTTCTGCCCACTGCCGCTCCGCATCTATGGCATGGCCTAACCGCTGCCACACAGAAGACACTTCCAGTCCTGGATCCTCCTGCCCTCTGGCCGATGCCTGCCCCTCCGATGTCGAAGGCCCCGAGCCATCATTGCTCCCACCTAGAGCCAGCTCCTGCTGCTGCTGTCCATGTGCCGAGTCTGATGGTGCCTGCACATCCTCCATCAGCTGGTCTCCAGTTGTAGTGTCCACCCCTGCTGGGACGCCGACTCCCGACTGTGGCAGGGATGTGAGCTCCACCAAGCTGGCTGTGTTGGTCGGGCTAGGACCACTGGGGGCCCTGGTGGAATCTGGGCCGGAAGACAGTGTGGAGAACGACTGGCACATAGTCTCCACAGAGGAGGAGAGGTCCGCCAGAGTGCGCAACACATGTAGGGACCCAACAACCAGGACGGAGCCCATACGTTTGTGGGACCCCTCGTCCGCAGGTAGTGGAGAGGCAGATGACATGGCACTCTCCCCTACCTGTGGACGGGCCTGGGACGGGGTCTCCCTGCTGGTGCATGGTGTTGCAGTCACAGGGTCAGGGACAGTGACATGCACAGGCCCCTCCGTGGTGACCTGTGCTGCCTCCTGACCCTGGCCCTGGACTGCACCACTTGCACCAGTGGTACTACCCCCACCAGGCCCCAAGTGCGGCTCAGTAGCGGGCTCCTCCTCCTCTGTGGAAACCACAAACCTGGATGTCTCCACACCGTCTTCCGCCATTGGAAGCCCCTGTGGGGGCTCACCCGGCCCTTCCGCCACAGCCGTTGTGGCAGACGCAGCACCAGCCCCCTCAGTCCTCGATGATGGTAATTCCTGGGAGGGTGGCTGGACCTTGTGTCGCCGCCAGTGGAGGCATCCCCACCGCTTGGCTCCACAGCGCCGTCTCCACCCTCCTCTTCACATGGCGCTGCATAGAGTGAGACATAGAACACAAGCATCAGGGTACAGTACAAAATACCCTAGACAGGAAGCAATAACACCTGAGTGGCACTGTCAAATGTCCCTTTCATCCTGTCATTCCACAACCCATGGGTCAATGCACACAACACACATGCAGAAACAGTCCCGGTGCCTGCAATCAACATCAACATCCATCTAGAAGGGCCCCTGTAAACCAAGATGTTTCCTTCAAAGTCACATGCAGCCATGGCGTTTCAAAGTCACACACACACTTCTCTGGCACACACACACACGTGCACCATACAAGTACATGACATCAGCACCCATTCCTCACCCCCCTTCATGTCCAGGAACGGAGACAGCCATGCTTTCATGTGTGCATTCCGCATAGAGCTCCCCAGGTTGCATTAAAACACATGCACCAACCATGTGGTTCACACATAACTGGTCTCACATGCATGACCATGATGTCCCTGCACACACACATGCACACATGGCCTATGTCACACATACAGGCAAGCATCAGACTACCAGCACACTGTAACATGCCCTGTCTCACACAGCAATGCTTGGCCACTTACCGCTCAACTCCGGACAGGTCTGCATCCGAAGGATCTGGGCGTGGAGCGCTGGGCCTACGCGTTCCAGGACCCTCATCTGGATGTTACTCATGCGTGTCCGGCCCCCCTCCGCGAGGCGCCGGGCCTTGTGGAGGGTCCTGGACCTGAAGTCCTCCCAGCGCTTCTTGACGTGCTTGATGTTGCGGGTTGCCACCCCCTCCATGTTGATGGCAACCACTACGTCGTCCCAGATCCTCTTCCGTCCTTCCTTGTTGGCACGTGATGTTCCGAAGAGGGCATCATAATGCCCCAGGACATGCTCCACCAGGACACCAACTTCGGTGGCAGTGAAGCTGGTGGCCCTCTGCCTCTCTGGCTGGGGGTTGCCAGTGGTGCCAGATGGAGATGTGCCAGACATGGCAACCCTAGAGGCAGGAGTGGGTGGGCAACTTGGTCCTGGGGCTGGGCTGTGGAGCGATGGTATCCCAGTTGGGAGTCTTCTGTTCCAGCAGGGGTGGACACAGCAACTGGACCCCTGCAGATGGCTAATGTGCAGGCACCAAATAGCAGGGCACGTGGGCAGCAGACAGTCAGGCAGCAGCAGATGGCAGGTGGGAGTGTGCTCAGGGGTCTGGGGGGCAGGAAAATGGCCTTCAGGGCAGGAGCGTGGTCTTCCGTGTGTGTAAGCGTGGTCAGCTTGATATGGAGTGATTTGGCACGTGAAAAAATTGCACGTCAGGTGTAATTCGAGGAAAGGCCCTTAACGTGTAAGCGGGTCAGCACACGTACGCGATTTCATTGGACCAAAGGCCCTTTGCACGTAAGCGCGTCTGTGACGTGTCGCGCATGACAAACTTCATGCGAATCCCAGGAATACACGTACCCCACTCGCACAGGGCCCTTTCGCGTGTAAATCTTCATGCGAACCCCAGGAATACACATACCCCACTCGCACAGGGCCCTTTCGCGTGTAAAATTTCACGCGAACTCCAGGAATACACGTACCCCACTAACACAGGGCCCTTTCGCGTGTAAAACTTCACGCGAACCCCAGGAATACACGTACCCCACTCGCACAGGGCCCTTTCGCGTGTGTGACTTCCCGCGAACCCCCGTAATACACGTACCCTGCTGAAATCGCGTGTGAAACTTCCCGCGAACCCCAGTTATACACGTACCCCACTCACACAGGCCCTTTCGCGTGTGAACTTCACGCGCACCCCAGTAATACATGTCCCCCGCTTGGCTTTGCTGTTTGGCAGCCCTGTAAACTGGTCCAGGGTTAGCGCGGCCCTTTGCGCTGAATTGGGGATTTTGATGGCTTTTGCTTGCACGAGGGCGTTCTTGGGGGCGTAACTGGCGCTGCTGCAGGGTCGCTGCGCCACTCTGTGCCACGGCTGGTTTTGGAGGCTAAAATCCATGAATACGCTGTGCGCGGCAATCAATTTTAGCGCACGCGGTTGGCGCAGACATTCACACGCGCCCACTGTGCGCCAGCCACATGCGCCAGCTTTGTGCGAAATTCTATGAATTACCTTGTGGGAGGAGAGGTGGGAGCAAGACTGTAAGAGGACAGAGGTGCAAAGTAGTAGCTTGGCGTCTGGTAAGCTAGTAAGGGCAGGCGGTTGTTAAGGGTGCGGTAGTAGATTAAATGTAGCACAGTGTTCATTCAAAAATTATTTTTGTAAACTAAAGTGTCATTTTTCATAATGCATTTATGATGACTAGGCCGTGTTGCACTGTTTTCATGTTCTCCGCAGCAGATGATGTGGGAGGTGCTCGCCAGGGCTTCATTTCCTTCCAGACCATTCACAGTTTGTCAATAGAATGGATATGGATCTCACATTGATATCATACATTAACCTTGTGTCTCTGCACATACAATGCAAGCTTTCGATAAATCCCCTTCCCTTCCAGCTTTTTGATCGTTGTTTCAGTATCACCATATGTGTCATTAGATAGCACTTTCACCAAAGTGCTGTGCGGAGAACATATTTAGATACAATATCACCCAACCTAAGTTGGTACTGATTTATCGACCTCGGAAGGCTGAGTTGGTTTTGCCGGGATTCAAACCTGCGACCTGCAGATCACAGCAACGAGCATTGAGCTCGCTGAGCTATCTTGCCATATCATTAATGCCCCATCAATCATTCATGCATTTTTCCCTAAAAAAGTATCTGTTTAGGATGTCGTTGTAAACATAAAAGGCCATATTATGTATAGTATTAAGCTGGGGGAAGGGAACAAGTTCATTTTGAACCATTGCTGAGGCTAGTGTTCTGGGAAATACGCTGCAATCTAAAAATAGGGACCATTTCACAAATTGCAAGGGGAGACAACAAACAGAGTATAGGCACTTTGGCATCTGCACATATGCCACATTGATATCTAAGTAATACTTTGTGCACTGTTCATTCGTTTTCTGATGCTAATATGTTGTGTTAAATGTTCATTTTCCATGGGCCTAATGTGCTGGGACATATAGTACAGAGAAGGCAGATGCGTTCAATGGTACACATGTAAGACTATAGATTGGCAGATGGAATTCATGTGCAAAGATTTTTACACGGTTTATATTTGTTCAACATGAGATAGTGTGATTATGGTACTGTTTTGTGATAATATCCTGCAAGTGTGTTGTTGTGACCAGAAACAGCCTGATGCCTAGATAAAGGACATAATCGCAGCAAGGGTGCTGTGATGTGTGACCCTCCCATGTGTTTTACCCTTTTAAGGAGATGTGTCCCTCCCACGTGTATTGCCCTTTTAAGATGGGCCATGACTGTGTCATGGCCCAAGCTAATAAAAGGAGCCCCTGCAGGCACGTGCAGCAGAACAGCTGCAGACTCCAACTATGGAACTCCTGTTGTCTCTGGGCCTGAAGGCATACACCATGTGATCATGTCCCTGCGGCCCTAGCCTGCAGGCACCATGCCATGTGACCATGGCCCAGCAGGTCACTGCTGATCTGGACCCCCCAGACCAGCCTGGTGCCCTGGTTCCAGCCCAGGCACTCACCATCCAGGATGTTACCAGCATCCGTGGTGCTCCGGCACCCAGTTCCCAGCCCTGTAACTAACTATAAGTCCGGGTGACCCCGACACACCAGGATGCCCCACAATAGGTGCTTAAATAGGGTAGCATGGCACTGTTATTTGCCCGGTTCCCTGCAGTACCAATTGGAAAACACATGTAAAAGCCAACAGTTTTGTCTCTTGTATTGCATAAAATAATCATTTTCCATTCTCTGACATTATTTCTCCAGCACTGCTAAAAAATGTTAATAGAAGCAAGTATCTACTCTTATAGTTACTTCAGGATGTTGGGTGCAAATGTGGCTCACTAGAAAATAAATGGAAAAAATGGGGCAAAGCCTTTGTGCCACCCCCAAGATTGCACCACAGAAAACTCTTGCGCATGGAGCTGATTCACTTACTCAAGTCGGCGCGACATCCAATGACACTGCAACACAGCCCCAGATTGCATCTTTGGCCCACATTGTGTCATGATGGGACGGGCTAAACAGGCAATCTCATGGGTTTTGTGGCACTGGCACAATCATAATGAAAACCTCAATGAATATGTGGAATGCTTACCATTAATCTTCATTACTCCTGCTCCTACTCGCCCGCTTCCAACAGAACCCTTTGATAAAAAATTGTATTTCCTGCTTTCTGTCCCTCTGCATCATAGCCTGAGGAATGAAGCACCTGACCAATCCCATAATCCACCTGTCAATGTAAAAGAACCATAATCAGGTCCTTATCATGCAAGTGCTCACCATAGAAACATCAGGTGCAGCAGAAAGAGGGACTGGCAAGTGTGAGTGACCCCAACATTCAGCACCACAATGTGAACACCAATTAGATCACAAACATGCCAAACTAAAGTTTTTTTTTTAATTCACGTTATTGCAAACTTTTAAAAATCCTCTTGATTACATTGCATCACATTAATCATTCATTTCATCAAATCATGCTATTGTTTAAGTCGTTCTGCTTCGTGCTTTTACTGCGGTAGCAATTCATTCACTTGTTCCAGAAAGAACGTCAGAGCAAACTTTAATTTTTTGTTGACTTCTTCTGAAAGCAATGACCACTAACCCTCCCCACAATGACAGTCTGTTTGAATATAAAGGGGCCTAGGTGCTTTGTTCTCAATATTTTCAATCCTGAGCAGAATATGTTCAAAGGTTTCAAAGTTTCTTTGGAGTTATTGGCCCTGCATTTCAGATCTAAAGGCACATTGTCTTTCCTTATACATTGTCTATCCTTAGTTTCAAATAGATTCAGCAGGGATTTCATATAGATCGCTCTGTGGTATTTGCTTGGAAACTTTTCTAAGTAATTTGGTAGCTTGTTAAAGGATTTGAATTCCAGAGCAGCATTTTTCATACATCTATGTTGTGATCTCTGCTCTACGGTGTCCATCCAGTCTTGAAGCCACAATTATTTTTTAACTGAGTTCGGGTTCACTTGTAGAGCAGTATTGTCTGTGTTTAGCTGTTCGAGAATACTTTCACATTGTTCTGCCCATTTTCACAAAGTTGTTTCATTCTTGATATATGTTGATATGTGCAGTATGTTAAATTGCGGCGGTCTATCTGCTGCAATCATTTTCCGATAAAGTACAAGCATGTTCCAAGTTACTCTTGCATTTATTGATATGAGACCCAACTCATATCTGAAAAATGCGGTCGGGGTTCCTTTTGGCAGCAACAAAACTTTTCGCCTGAAGATATTTTCAAAGGCTGCCCGTATGGAGAAAGAGCAGCCCGAGCACATTCGGCTCCATGAATCAGAGCTGGCACAACCTTTAATTTATAAAACTCAACCACCGGTTTTATCGAGAATTTGCCACATTTTTTGTTTATCACAGCACCTTGGGCAGCAAGCTGTTTACATTTCGCTTTGGGCTTCTGTACCCAAGGAGCATCATTGATGTTACTTTTGATTAACATGCCTAAGTATTGAGTCTGATTTACACATTTTAAGGTTTACTTCTCAAAATGCCACTGATATTGTTTTTAGGTCCCCCTTTCATTCCTCTGAGATTTTGAAGAATTAGGATTTCAGATTTGGCAGGATTTATCTTGAGGTCGTTTGCATCAACATACTTTTCCAGAGCAGATAGTTTCAGTTGAAGGCCGAGCGGGGTTACGTCGAAAAGGACTAAATCGTCTGCGTATAGAATCCAACCTAGATGATTTCTGTTGATTTTTGGAGGAAATGCAGGCACACTTCCCAAACTTTCCACAATATCTGCAATGAACACATTGAAACATATGGAAGCCAATAGGTACCCTTTTTTAACAACTGTGTAGGTTTTTATAGGGGTAGACAGGGTTCCCTCACGATCAAGGCAGATTCTTATCTCAGTTCCGAAGTGCAGATCGTTTATCTCCATGATCAGGATTAATGGACATTTCCATTGTTTCAATTTTGTCCATAGAGGTTCTCTGTCTACTCTGTCGAAAGTGTGAACTAGGTCAATGAAAGCAAGGTATATTTTTGTCCCTTGTCTAATAGCCTCCATTTTCAATAGATTAATCTAGAGGAGATTTAGTCCACACCCCACACCCTTGATAAATCCCCTTTTTCTTGGATTGACGGTGAAGGTCATTTTGATCCAACCTGCTAGTTGGTGTTGCAGTTGAGTGGCAAAGATCTTTCCTACGACATTGAGGAGTGCAATTGGATGGTAATTTTTTGGCTCCGTTCTTATGCCCTTTTTAAATATAGATACTACAATTGCAGTCTTCCATGGTGCTGGTATCACCCGTTCCTTCAATATTGTTTCAAACAATAGATCGCAACAATTCACCCGCTCATTAGGATTTTCTTTTTGCATTTTGTTGGTTAGGCCATCAGGGCCGGGGGTCCTGGACGAGCTGATTTGGGTGATGTTCTTCAAAATGTCTTCTTTGTTCATTCAAATGTCCTATCCATTTAGCAAAGGGAGCCGCGGTTCTTCTACGGCACCCTTTCTTCATGAACAGCTCATTATAGTGAGCAATCCACTGTGCCTCTGAGACCATATTACTCAAGATGACTTGCTGAGTGGCATCTAAGTCATTAAGGGTTTGCCAGAAATCACTTGAGTTCTTATATGAAGGAATTCTCATCATGGTTTCTGCATCCCGCTGTTCCATTATACATCTATGGGAAGTTAACCAATTTTTATACTTGAGTTTGGCTTTTTTTTTCTACATAAATCGTTTCTCATTGTTTGACTTCATGATCTAATATTTTTTTTAAAGATTTCAATGTCATGGACATGACGTATTTTGAACATCATGTTGCGAGATCCTCGGAAGCTCTCTGTGTATTGGTCCAGTACAGCGCAATATTCAATTTTATCACAGCTATTCTTATTTATTTCTTCTTGCGAGTCTCTTGTGATGTTATTAACCTTATTGGCATCCATTCTTAATCTGTTTCTACTGGGCTCTAGGTTCTTAGTCATTGCATTGAATGCCAAACCATCGAATGCCATAGCATAGAAAAAAAACATCAAATGCATTTTTTCACCCCCGTTTTTATACCCTTTAAAACCCATTATAATTAAACTAACCGTGTTACCATTTAAAAAAAATGCATTCATTGCATTTGTTTTCGATGCATTTATTTCTATGGTATGGCATTCAACAGTTTGGAATTCGATGCTATGACCATATACCGGTCATAGATTCGAAGGATGGATTCCATGTGACTCGATAATTATTTTTTGCTCCAAGAAGTGTTATTGTCACGAAATTGTGATCACTCTGATTCATGTTAATCACACACAACCTACTAGTTTTCTGGGCAAATTGCTCTGAGACAAAGAAATAGTCAAGGACAGGTTTTTGGTTATTTCTTCTCCAGGTTGCCCATGGAGGGATGTCACCTACAGTATTTCCATTTAATAAAGACAGATCCCTGGCCCCCATTTCTTCCATCCATTGGAGCAACAATTGTGTGTGACGTTTGCTCTTTTCTGCTTTATGCTTTTCCACAGCCTCCAGCATAAGACACTCGATGTTGAGATCTCTGCAAAGTATTAGGTTTGGTCGCAATTCTGTAGACATGATATTATCAATTATCTCAAACATCTCATCAACAAACGAGAGGGAACCAGCTGCCTGATGCTGCCAGTACACATTTAAGATAAACATTTATTTTTCAAGTCCCTCAGTTGATCTGTAATTCAATTATGGTTAGTTGTATGTAAGGGGACAGGTTATGTGTGCTGATTATGCCGCATCCACTCGTTTTCTTAATTAGAGTAATCAGTCCAGCCATTGGGAGACTCTTATTTCTTTTTATAGCATGATTTACAATTATTTAATATCCTTCTACTATCGGCACCATGGATAGCCAGGTTTCTTGCAAACATAATATGTCCAGAGATCTCAATTTGTAAGATGTGTTGTTAAACAGTTGGGCAAAACCCCTGGAGTTCCAAGTGCCTATCTGAAATTGGGTCTTTGTTGATTCTGATCGACATTAGCTGTGATTACGACCCCCCAGCATGCCTGCAATCCAGTTCCAGTTGTCCTCCATTTCATTCATATTCGATTGATCTTGTTTGTTTTTATTCACTTCTCCAGCCTTGTTACATGCAAAAGTGATTCTTATTTGCTTATTAAATGAGGCTTGAGTGTTTTTGACACCTATTGTCTCCAAGCGACGTGAACACTCTTTCTCTACGTCGCTTACGGAGACACATTCCTTTGATGAATCTCCCATTTTGGACTTTGTACAATGCTCTTGATTATCTCTCCACCCTGGAACATCCTGAGTTTCAGACACTTTGTCGTTTGGATTGACTTCCAATATGTCAAATCCCAATGGGTTGACAAAGGACACTGCACTGAGTAGCATATCGCATATCGTTCTTGATTGTTATGTAGTAGAACACGATCATGCATTGCTTCTTTGATAAATTTGACTGTTTTGATGTCATCTGATATGCTCGTTCTCAGTATTGGCACATGGTGTAATAGTCGCAACACATTTTTTTCTATTTAAAATGAGCCCATATTGGACTGGTAGTATGTGTTCAAACAGCAAGCAGTAGTTTGAAGAAAGTTTTTGTTTTTTTCTTGTGTTTGTGGGCATTGAAGGCTATGATTTTCGTTTGTCCTCCCGCCAAGTCAGGCGGGTATTATTTTTTGACTCAGGTTTCCAAGTGCCATTTTGAGTCAAGCTTTTTTTGCTTTGCACCTTAGTAGCTGATTGTTCATCTGATTCATTTTCGTGTTCTTTGTTGTGCAGCAATCGACCTTGCTTTGATAACAGATCTTTCAGTAGATGTTGCGCTTCTATTATTGCCCTCTTTTCAGCAATAGTTCGAAAGCTAGATGTGTCCACATTGCTACTATTCTGGTCAGCATCATTGCTTGACTTAGAATTCGGTGTTGAGATGATTTTACATGTTCTTCTTGGTGAGTCTTCCTTGTACTCCGGCATGGAGTCATTGAGTGTTTGGTCTTGTTCCTCTTTAGAGTCAATGCATATGTTCTTTCTCCTATCTTGACCCCCTTCCTCCTCTTCCCCTTCTTCCTCTGTATCATATGTGGACAAGTTTAGCAAATCCTTCATAAATTCCTCATCTTTTAATTTCTGGTTGTCTATATTTCTCTCCTGCATTATTCTTTTTGCCTCCCGGTGTAGGCAAAGTTGTTTTATGCATGGATGATGTTTGAATTGTAACATTCAAGGACCTTATATTTCGAAGACATTTGTGCGAGTTATTAGCATTTTGAGACTTGCTTTTTGGTTGATTTTTAGAATTTCTCCCTTGTAATAAAGTTCTTCCTCTTATCTTGGTCGAGCCCAATTTTTTCTGTTCAAAGATAGCATATGTTTCTTGACTGATTTTGTCAACATCCAACACTTCCCTTTCGATATTCGGCGGGTTGCCAATTATCCCATCTGCATTTGCAGAGGTTGAGGGTCTGGTAGATGGTTCCTCAGCTTCCAATGTGTTGCTTGTCATTTGGGTTAAAAGCCATAGGGTCATCTCACTAGTACTCACTGACTTTGTGAGAATACTACCATCAATCACTTCAGATGCTTGTATGTTAAATACAGGGCTCAATATATTTTTCTCTTATCTTAGACTTGACTGTCCATTATCCTCACGGTTGATTGGTAACTTGCATTGAATCTCATCATGGACATGTTGATTGTGATGGGTTAGTCTCTTAGTATAATTTTCATGGTGCTTAGTCCTTTTTCTCGTTGATCTCTCTTCAATAACATCAATGCTTCTCTACCAACCTCTGCGAGAAGCCTTGTATCCTCTATATTATTTTTTAGCTGGTATTTTAAGAGGCTGGCTGATATTTCAGATTTTTGATTTTCGTTGGCAGCTTGTGTTTTCATTACATTTAGCTCCAATTCAATACCAACCATTTTAGAGTTCATTAATGCAATCAGGGTACTTTTGTCCTTAAAGTTGTCATTAAGTTGCTCATACAGTTAAAGAAAAAAAGGAGCAACTGTAATTGTCAATGCAGACATTGGGCCTCATTACAACCCTGGCGTTGGACCATGGTGCTATTCACCATGGCCCCTTCCCCATTCCCATTTTTGCCCCATAGGGCTCAATGGGGATGGGGAAGGCGCTAATTACGGCACCGTAAATTACGGTGCCGTAATTAGCACCAAGGTCGCTTAGCGCCTTGGACTTTAACGCCTGCAAAAAGCAGGCGTTAAAGTGTGAATCTGGCGTTAAGGGTTTAACGGCGCCGCAGCCTTTTACGGCACCGTTAACCCCTTAACGCCAGGGTTGTAATGAGGCCCCTTATGTTGGGATTGAGCTCTTTGATCACCTTTTCTGCCATCTCTCTTATATAATGGTTTGAGTTTGAGAATCTGTGTACAGGGATTGATCTCCTAATTTTAGGATATTCCCGGTCCATGAACAATGAGTCGGAGGAAGACTCATCACTAGAGGTGACAGGAGTTTCCGTACACATCCACATTTTGTTCTTACAACCTTTAAGGTTTTTTGATATGATGTCTCCGCCATATTTTGTGGCAGTTTGTGTCCTGCGTTGAGAACAGAGAATTGACGGAGAAGGGCTAGAATCAAGCATTTGTTTCTCTAATTTGATTATAGCTGGTGATTGTAATCTTCACCTGTCTACTGCTCTAACTACTCCCTTCTACTCTGCAATGTAATATTTTGAACTCCCGCAGCTTGTATCCGAGCCTACCAATATCCATGGAAATATACTCAACCTTCTTTTCACTTTTACCTCTCTTATTAAAGTCTACCCTTCCCTCTGGGTTTATGGACTGACCATTTCATTATTCTGTTCTCTCTGGCTCTTTCCAGTGCAGTCTCTGTTCCCTCCCTCACTTGTCAGATGGGCTGTCAGTGGCGGACGGTTGCTGTTCTGGAGGTTTTTGCTTGTATTGAGACTACTTGTCACTCTCTCTCTTCGGATCTGAAGTTGATTTTGAACTTCTGTCCTCAGCCTTTCTGAGCGCCGCTAATCACTTTGCTCCCTTGAGGCTTTTTAAAACCCAGGCACACCCTTCTCAACCCTGGTTCTCCACCCAGCTGGCTGTGTTCTGCCTTCTTCACAGACAGGCGCAAAGGAAATGGCATCTGAATTATTGCCCACTGGCTAAGCCCTCCTACCGTATTGCCACTTCTGATTATCATAAGGCCTCTTTAGCTGCTAAACATGACTGAAATACCAACCATATACAAATGGCCCATAATCAATCTAATGAACCTTTTAAACCTGTGCAGTCACTTTCTTTTGGTTCCCCCTCCCCAGATCCACCCCTTCTTTGCAGATTCTCTGCGACTCTCTGTCTTCCTTTTTTACTGACGAAATCGTCCATTTCCGTCACAATATCTCTGTTCTTCAGACATGTCCGCAGTGTATTCAGGAAGGGTCCTGCTGTGCAGCCTCTCCCAGCATGGTCTGTTTTTCCAGCCTTCAGAACCTCTGACATTCTTCAGGCTATCAATTACCTCAAGCCTGCCTCACCATTAGACCCTACCCCTATTTCGGTCTTCAAATCTATCGCCAGTGGACTGGCTCCCCTACGTACTTCAGCAGTTAACCAATCAATTTCTTCTGGTTGAATTTTTCGATTGCTTAAACATGCACTTGTGATTCCCCTTCTTAAGAAACCCTCACTAGACCATTCTTTGCCTTTTCATTACTGACTCATTTCCCTCCTTCTGTATTCTAAGAAATTAATTACTCAAAGGTCTCATTACACCTTTTCTCTCTTCATTTCTTGAAGACACTTCTTTCTTTGACCCAGTTCAATCTGGTTTTCATCCTAGCCGGGGAACAGTGCCAATGCCTGTCTTGGTGGTTGACGACCTCACCAGGCTGGCAGAGAGTGGTGGTGTGGGCACTCTGATTCATTTAGACTATCTGCAGCGTTTGATGGCATCAACCACACCATCCTGATGGGCTGCGTGATTGTGGCCGGCATCGTCAGGTCCTGTACGTAGGGTTCTTTCTTTTCTATCTCCTCACCTCCGTGCACCTGTTTTTGCCTCTACAGTATTTGGTCAACGCAACTATTGTAGTTCTCTCTATCTAGCTCAATCTGTGAATCTGCTTCACTGTCTCCAAGTACTTCAGAACTCAGTTGCAAGAGTGGCTTCTGGCTCTTCCTATTGTACTCACATTTCACCCATCCTAAGCGCCCTAAATTGGCTCCCCGTAGCTGGCAGAATTACATTTAAGACCCTCTGCATAGTTCACCATGCCTTTTATGGCCACGGTGCTGAATTTCTGCAGGACAAATTTTGCCCCTGTGTTCCCCCCGGATCTCTCCGCTCTGTGAATGCCCTGTCCATTCAGGTTCCTCCGTTCTGTCATCCTATATTGGAGTACTAGAACACCAAGGGTGAGTCTATTTATACCTATAATGAGGTTTTTATTTCCATTCTTACCGGGAATTTATAAATATATCGTCACACTCAATCACGATCTATAGAGAAAGTGGTTTTACTAAACAGATTTTAATATGTAAAAACATTTCATCAGAGCAGTAGAGCAGTACAAAACTTTTATAATATGTTGATGATGATCTCCAACATAGAGAGGAAGTTCAATTTTGTCACTTCCAACAATTAAAACACAGAATCAAGTATATACGTCACAACAAAAGAAACATATAAGACATTTTACATTAGATAATGCCAATGTACTTGGATTTTTCTAGTGCTATATCTGCACGTCAGTGTATGAATACTTTAATGGCCACTCAGGTGCCAGCAAATAGAAAATTCCAACAACTTGTACTGTGAACACACGACACTTAGATTATAAAGGCACCTCTGAGCGAAGGGTCCTTTCTAAGGATCTAAAACTTAGTGTAGACATATGACATAATATAATGTCTAGAGTTTTTAACACAGTCTATGGCAACCATTCTACACATAGATCTAAAAACACATGAGTCCTGCTCATGCTATATCAGAGTCGACCGGTTTCATAACCATATCTCATTCTGGTTATCTTCATCAGGACTTTGTTTGATAAGGTCTTGATTGCCTGTTCTGGGAACGCTGTCTTGCGCCCTTACGTGTGTATTCCAATGCATCTAAGTTTCAGTGAGCTGGTGTTACTGTTACAACGCTATCTGCTAAAGTGAAGAAACCTAGATGCATTGCGCAGACACAGTGAAGCTTTGATGTATGCTGCTTTGAAGTAACTAAGATTGTATATAAGCCAATGCTTAAATAGGTAATGTGCTATTTGGTGCGCTCTCCTCCAAGATGTTTTCTGAGCAGTGATGGTCCACAGCAAAGTGTGGAATAGGAATACACACGTAAGGGCGCAAGACAGCGTTCCCAGAACAGGCAATCAAGACCTTATCAAACAAAGTCCTGATGAAGATAACCAGAATGAGATATGGTTATGAAACCGGTCGACTCTGATATAGCATGAGCAGGATTAATAAACAAAACAGGGGGTTGGCGGGGGAACCCCTCCATAAATTTTTTTTTTTTTAAAAATCAACCATTTTTTTCGACCATTTGACTGTCGATCAAATGGCATTCGAACCTTTGGTTTTAGACCAAATGACTGGTAACCTCCTTGAAGCATATTTGGCTGCAAACCCATATTGTTACTCCCCTACACCCCTGCAATGATCCCTTACCAAATGCTCCATTCCATGTGTACATCCCACATGACTAAGTCCACTGTACCTTCCTGCATCAAACTCCACCATAAAGAAACACACGTGAAACCATGAGGAAGAAAAGGGAAAGGTTTCTCACAGCCCACTCCACTGACTCACCCACCCACCCATACAGTACAGTCTTATAGTAATTAACTGGCTGCATGTCTACTAAACACTGGAAGCTTCAAACATTACATTACATTACATTATTTATATAGCGCACTGTGGACCCGGAGGCATGAAGGTGCAAACAACAGAAAGAGGACAATACACAGAGATATAGCTGCCTAACAAAACAGCTTGGACTCTTCTAGAGAGCTCATTAACCTAATAGGAGGACTAGCCGAGAAAGGAGTATACCTACTCTGGCAGAACCCCTAGAGCTACTTTCAATTGAATAGAAAGGTTTTTAGCTTTTCCTTAAAAATTGCAAGAGGTTTGTGATTACGCAGATGATCTGGTAATTGGTTCCATAGTCTAGGTGCTTTCAGAGTAAAAACACCATTCTCTGCCTTGGAGGTTCTTGATCTAGTTTGCTCCAGAAGATTTTGAGATCTGGACCTTAAGGATCTGGTGTTTACTTTGTCTTTAATATAGCACTGAAGTTATGGAGGCATAAATTGCATTCTACACTTGAAGGTTATAACCAGCGTTCTGAACTTAATTCTTGATTCCACTGGAAGCAAATGAAGTGCTCTCCTAGCTTCCGAAACATGTTTGCACCTTGAAAGTCCCACTACCACTCTAACTGCCCAATTCTGTACCACTTGTAGTCTCTGTAGGACCTATTTACCGGTGCCCAGCAGAAGACTACAGCAGTAGTCCAACTTGGCCCCTATTATCGCTCTTGCAATGGTTTCTGTACTTCTCTGTGATATGAGGGACCTCAGGTGTGACAAAGGTTTAACATAGTAGACTGAGGAGGACACCACCAAGGTCACATGCGCCTTCATATTGAGAGACTGATCGAGATTAACACCCAAAATTTTAGTTTTAGGGAGTGGACTTATAATATCATCCCCCAGCTTCAAAGAGCTATAGGAGTGATTTAGAACCTTCAGAGCATTTGGGCTGCCAACGATCATTAGCTCAGCCTTACTCCTATTTAGTGCAAGGTAATTTTCAATCATCCATGTCTCAATCAGACTAAAGACTCTGTTGACTTCGAGCTCGTCCTGTTCATGAGAACCTGTTAGGGGAACTACACATTGGGTGTCATCAGCATAATTTGAAAAGGCAACACCCTCCTGCTCTAACATATAGAAGAAAGGTGCCATAAAAAGATTATAAATACATGGTGAAGTACTAGTCCCCTGTGGTACTACATAAAGTCCTGAAATTGGGGTGGCTTCCGCAATATCGAACACACACTACTATGTCTATGTTCTAAAAAGGAAGCAATCCAAGATGCGGCCTGGTCTGAAAAATTAGGGACTTCCTTGAGCCTTGTATTTAATATAGAATGTTCTATTAAATCAAAGGCTGCAGATTGATCCAAAGAAATAATCAAAGAAAGCCTGCCCTTATCCATCTGTGTTACTAGCCTGGACTTAAGCTCTAAGAGGGAAGTCTCAGTACAAAATAATTTTCTGAAGCCGGATTGATGTGAGTGCAAGATGGGAAACTGGTTCAGGTGTTCACATGTGTTGGCCAGACAGTCAGAAATGTGATCAAGTTGAACATGTCACCAGCTAGCATTACTCAATGACCTTCTACATACAGTGGCCATGATACACTGATGCATACCAACACAGTGCCATGGAGCCTGGACACGTGTTCTGCAGGAACATGTCCATTAACAGAATGACCAACCAAGTAACCTTGTGACACTTACACCACATACTTTGGAACATGGAAATCATGTAATGTAATGTAATATAATATTGCATTTGTATATCTGCAGGGCCTGCCTCTTCTCTCCTCATTGGCTCAGGTAGCCCTGCAAGACTCCTCCAACATTGAATACCGAGCACATGCCTTGCTGTGCTCAGCCTCAACCCTGGCAGCCTCCTGTGTTACAGCCCGGGCTGGCATTCCCCCTTCCTACTTCTGCTGTCTCATTTCCTCCAACCCAGCTCCCACCTTTGTCTACACTCTGAACCTGGAGCAGGTGCCGGCCAGCAGGGAACACAGTTCCACTGCTTCTTTAACACAGCCTGTTTTTTATCCACCGGTGACCACGGCCACCTCACCTCCTCAGGTGCCAGTCTCTCTTTAGCTGCTTGAGACACTAGAAGAGAAGGACAAGAGAAGAAACAGCATAAAATGGCGTATGCACATCTCCAGGTGTACAAACAACACTTTCAAGCTACTATTGCCAGACATAATAAGTCACTTGCCACTTCAAGCCCACATATGCACACAGCACTCCATTGCTTACTCAGCAAGAGTCAATTATCACTAGGCAAAGCCTAGTGGTAAGTGTCTATCATGACCCCTAAACATATCTACAGGAACCCATGTGGCATTACACCAACATGTCTAACATTCCCTGGGCACAGATTAATTTCTCAAATGGTTGTCTGCAGAAACAATGTAATGGAAAGGGCCACCCAGGCACTTGACGTTCAATTAACAGCATAACGTCTGTCCATCTTGCTATGAGCTTTCCGGAGAGTCTTGGAGAACTGTATGCAATAGATGGATTCGGATCTATGTATTTTAGTCACCTTCCCAAAACGCATCTAGATAAAAATTTGTTTGGAAATTATCACGGCAGGGCAGCCATCTCGTAGAGACCACATATCTGGGCTCAGAAGACATGTCCACTGGCTACCCATTAAAGAAAGAATTATCTTCAAAACTCTTGCCCTGACCCACAAGTGCCTCCACGACCTAGCTCACCCCTACCTTTCCAATAGACTCTCCAAACACTCTGGTGCCAGGCCATCCAGAACCGCTTACTCCAACACTTTAATCGTTCCCAGGACACGCAGAGTACACACTGGTGGCTCCAGCTTCCCTGCAGTGGCTGCCACCACCTGGAACGCCCTTCCACCGCACATTAGGCAAATTGACTCCCATGCTTCCTTCCCAAAGCCATCAAAACCTGCTTGTTCGTGTAAACCTGCCTGTACCTGTAGTCACCTGTGTGTGGCCTAGTATCTATTCTTATGTGAATCATGTACCGTAACTATCAAGTATTCCATGGGTGGCTTCACTGTAACCCTCTTAAGTAAGTCATCCTTTTCTCCAAGCTTTCAGAGCCTCAATGCCCGTGGGCTGTAGTGCGCGTTACAAATACAAATAAATAGATCAATAGAATAAATAACTTCCCAAAATTTGGTCTGTACATATTTATTATTTAAATTTGCTGAAACTCGACACCCGTACGTCGATAAAGATGTACACTAATTAGCCAGTCCCAATTAAAAGCCATGGATGTAAGAGCAACAATCCCGAAATTAAACTTAATGTATACCAGCTGTACAGCCATATGAGTTTCAGTTGAAAGAAAAGAATACTGTGTTAACCACGTGAGGAAGAATGCTGAAGAGGGGTCAAAGGTCCAAACTGTCACTTGCCAACCAATTCCTGTTGGCTGTGGTGAGGGATCACCCTAAAGGGATTCTAACGAGATTTTTACACACGTGAGCAGAAAATGAAATATGTTCACTCTATAAGCATGACTGTTTAGAAAACAAAAAGAAATGTGCATTGATGTTAGTTTTATTCATTAAACAGAGAAATACGTTGAAGAGCAGTTCCAATGACGGACAGCATTAAAGTGTGAACAGTGAATGGAAAGAAATACAAGGACGCAGAAACGTGGGAAGATAGTGGTAGACAATCAAGGTAGGTTGGAAAAATATCAGTGAACAATTTCGTAAAAGAAACTGAAAATACATTTTATGACAAGTGATTGAAAGTTACATAAATCACATGATTCCTTGACTGCAGGCGTGGCGGGTGTCCATAAGTGTGAGGAGTATGGCCTAAGCAAATGTGGAGGTTGAGCGATAGGTAAACATGAGGTTGTAATATATCATTCTCAGCATAAACATAGCCCTGATGCTGGTAAAGTTGCTGTGAAAGTAAAATGTGTAGAAATATAGGATGAAGCCCTGGAAAGTGAATCGCCTGCTGGACAAATAGAGAGAGCTTAAAAATAACAGAATATATAGCAGCACAATTAGCAACTACTGACCAAATAAAACAACAACGTATTAGCAAAACGAGACAGAACAAAACTAAAACTACCACCAATTGCAAAGGCTTATGTTGGGAGGGAGTTACATAAGCAATTGATTAAAACACACCAGTGAACGCTTTTTCTGCTGCATGATAACTATTTGCTGGATGAAATAATTTTCATTTTTGGAACTGCAGAAAAACATTGGATTTCTTAAAAACAGAGAGATTTGCAATGCGTATGGGACATTTCGCAGATGTCCAAAGCCTTTTCAACAACTTTCTACAGTACATGGATACTACCAAGAAACAATTACACCTTTGATTTTCATTTTGATGCCCGACGGTCAATATCGTACCTAGTATTTCATTTTCAAGTTTTTAAATGGGAAAACCATAGCAAATGTACCCAGGAAAATAATTATAAATTGTTTAGGTGGGGCCAATGAAAAGCATTACAAAAGTATTTAGTGCCACTGAAATTGGAGGGTCCTATTTTCACTTCTGCCAAAGTATATGGCAAAAGTTTCAAAAGACCAATTAACAACAAGAGTCCAGCCAGAATGCTGAAGTGCACAACAATATTAGAAGACTATGTTGATTATCATTTGTGCCAACTGAAAAGGTATTGGGCCTCATAACACGGAATGTGGTAAGGGTTTACCGGTACCGGTAAGGGCACCGGTACCGGTAAACCCTTACCGCCTTACTATGTTGTCCCTTTGCGGGACCCGACCTCGACGGCTGGTTTTACCAGCCGTTAAGGAACGGGCCCACAAAGGGACCTTGGTGCAAATTACGGTACCGCAATTTGCGGTACCTTAATTAGCTCCTTCCCCATTCCCATTGAGCCCTATGGGGGCAAAAATGGGAATGGGGAAGTGCCTTGGTGAATGGGGAATTACCACCCCCACTCACCTTGGAGTAGGGCGGTAATTCCGCCATCCACCAAGGCGGACCCGGTAAAATACCAGCGGCAACAATGGCGCTAATAGCGCCATGGTTACCGAATACTGTGTAATGAGGCCCATTGAATTATTATGACCTTGCCCTTAAACTGTACTTTTTTAGAGACAATGAAGGTATTTTGGCCCAGTTGCTTGGTTGTTTTGGAGATACATGGATAGGGCGAATGGGGAGGAAAGGGGAAAGAAGGCAGGCACGCATTAACTTGCAATGTTGGAAATGCAATGAAGCAGTACTAAATAGAGAAGCCAAAACTAACAACTCAGTAGAGGGATGGCACATTACCTTCGGACATGCTACAGTAGTGTGCCATGCGTCTCTCTGGAAGTGTATACAGGGCATACACAAAGAACAAGCTATTCAGGAGATTAGAATCAGGGTATGTGGGTTCGATCTAACTTCTGCGTGCTAATGACCACTACCAATTCACAGACTTCAAAGTATGTAGTTGATAAGGTTTGGTGTCAGCAATCACACAAGCCCCACAAACCACCCACAAAGTTTGAACATTCAGACAAATGTTATTTCAGGGAAGGCGATTCGCGCTCCAACCACTAGTTAAGTATCGGATACAATGGAATGTTTAATAAATGTCACTATGACACAGAAGACAATGTGAATTCTGATTTTAATGCTGGTCGTTGTACAGCCGACACGTGTTTAGACTGCCTGGTCATTTTCAAGGTAAACGTAGATAAGATAAAGGCTCCTTATCTTGAAATAATTTGGAAATCTTAAACGCAGTAAATCCATCTAAATTCCAACATAGTTGCCTGAGTAGAATGTTCCAAAGAACTGACACTTGTCCACTGTAAACTGTTTCCCTAGGTAAAAAATCCAAATGGAGTGTTCATTGATTCGGATCACAAAAAAATCCAATACGGTCCGCTTTCAAATATTGCGCATATCCATATTGATGGGGTGGGACCCAAACTTAGATTAAACAAAATCCTGTGGAAAATCCCTCGAGACAAAAAATAACATGGCAAATGCACGGTCGAAGTCGTTCTCGCGAATGTTAGAATTGACTTCACATTCAAGAAGGTGTGAAGAGTTGATGGTTCAAATTATATTTGTAAAACGAAAACATGAAAGGAAGAGGCATTTGAAGTTTCTATCACCAGTGTAAAATATGAAGCGTACAGAGTCGTTCATTGTGCATATTAACAATGTGTACACACAGCACAGCACAGGTTGAGCAAACAATCAGAAAACAAAAGACAGAAAAGACTCAAACTGCCTGAAAAAGGGCAACTTTTACTCACAGTTCAAATGAGAATTAAAAGACAAGAATAGTGATTTGGAGGTTCTTCTGAATTAGAAAAGAGAGTACATCCAGCTTTACACAGAGAAATCAGACTGTGACCATAACAAAAAAAGATCAGGAATTCCTACGGGTTAATCGAAATAATGATGGTGCAGAGGACACCAAAAACAGTTAAATCCAATGTTGAATGGCTGAGCTGAGTCTTTGTCCAAAAGTCGAAGTGAAGTCCATCATCTCTCAAATAAAATGAACAATGAATTGATGAAAGCAAACGTGTGTAAATGCAGTAACGCTTGCATATGTACGTTTATAAAGGTGGACGAGAGATTGCAAGACCTCTTCTCATTGTTAAGATCTTCTTTTTCTTCTTGTTCAGATGACTCCAGAAACCTGAAGCTGGCGATTTCCATCTATTAAGATGATGTTCGCCGAAATAAGCACCAATCAGCCATCCACCTCCACTAGATCTCATCCCACTACCCCGTCTCCCGCACAAACTGAAGCAGGAACCTACACTTTTCATCCACCACCCCTCTTTTCCAACCAAACAGATCAGATAACCCCTTTACAACCACCCCAATGCCACTCATCCTGACTCTGAGCATTTGTGGAAATGGCACTGATAAAAAAACAATGTATGAAATAGAAATGGAAATAGGACTACGAGATACAGCATTGCAAGGGATTTTGGGATATGAAGTAAATCGATACATTTACACTGGTACAATACTTCTTTTTGGTTAAAGAAACAGAGGAATGTTATGGTTTTCAAAACAATAGTTGTGAGAAAAGGATAGAGCATTTTTAAGTCTGAAGAATTTCAAGCATACATCAATCTATCTTTAAAAAAATTCCAATATCTTACCTTATTTTTTCATACGTTTACACATGTGAAAACGACGGGTGCCCATCTTGTGCTAATCTTATCCGTTGATCCATTGGCCTAAGTTCAAGAGTCCTTGCGGCAGTAATTCAGATCGCCCGCCCCTAAAGCTGGCATCACTAGACGCTAACGCCCCTTTTCACAATGCCACTGCACGTCTCATTTCAACCTCCTCCGTTCGCAATCTATTGACTTGTCTCCATGGAAATGCCAAGATACCTCTTTCCTCGACAAGTGTAAACAAACCCTTTCTGATAACACAACGTTGGAGCTTCTTTTTCCTTCTTGTCAGCGTATTTCATTTTGATCCTCCCTGATTTGTTTCTCCTCTGTTCAGCTATCTTCCAAGTACAACGCACTGAGAACTGCTACTTATACAGCCTAAAATGATCATTAGATTTAGCGTCCAAACAATTACGTAACTTTAACTTGGAAGTAAAAAACAATATTTCACCATCTCCCAAACAGTTTTTGCTGTAATGGGTATTCACATTTCTAATGGATCCCTACTTGAAATCAGAAGCACTATCAGTACCTTCTACAACAATGCCTTACATTTTAAAAGGTAGAGCACACAAAATAAATGCAGTTATTGGGTTCATTCAAGTTAACTATTTCTGTATCTATTACACAGGTGGTACAGGCTTGTGGCCTATCATACGTTTACATGGCAGATTCATGAAAGACTGAGATTCAGCATTCGACAAGTAATACATGCCTGTGTCGTTTGAGCCATTTGTGAGAAATTCCCCAGTGACTATGGACAATACCTCGACCGCATCAGGTCAATTTGTAGTTTGTCATTGCCATCCACTTTACCAAACTAAATAAAAAAAATTAAACAAATTGAGTTATCTGTAAAAAAATTTGAAGTCCACAACACGTCCAAACATCTAAGAAGACTGTGTAAGATTGCTGTGCTTTAACAGGTTAACTGGCATATTGAGCTCTCCTCACCCACAACCATCCCCCTATGCTATCAATTGGCAGTTTACACCTTTGGCTGGGTGCTCGCAAAGGCACTGGGTGCATGGGGCGGTTTAAGGTGCTGAATACCATGTACACCTCAAATGGTTCTTTGGCACAGGGGCCATTGGCCACATGGCCACCCCAGACCCGGTGTCTCCAGACTCCTCTGTGATGACCCCGTCCCTGCAATCAATATATCTCTGTGTCCTTTGACTAGGTTCCAGGTCTACTGTGCTCTCTTCAACCACATTCATCCCCCTGCTGCTATCAATGGCAGTTTGCACCTGTGGCCATGCACTCACAAGAGGACTGGGTGCATGGGAACCTTCAAGGTGCTGAAAACCATGGGCACCTCAAAGGGTTCTTTGGTAGGGGTACCAATGGCAGTTTGCACCTGTGGGTGTGGGCACACAATTGGGCTGGGTAGATCTGAATGCTCACGGTGCCAAACACCATGTACACCTCAAATGGTTCTTTGGCATGGGGACCATTGGCCGAACAGCCACCCCAGACCTGGTGTCTCCAGACTCCCCTTCAAAGTCCCTGCCCATGCAATCAACATATCTCTCTGTCCTTTGACTAGGTTCTGGGCTAATTGCGCTCCCCTCATCCACATCCCCCCCCGCTAGCAATGGCATTTCACACCTGTGGCCATGCGCTCCCAAGGGGCCTAGGTTTATGGGAACACTTAAGGTGCCCAATACCATGTACACCTCAAATGGTTCTTTGGCACGGGGACCATTGACCGCATGGCCACCCCAGACCCGGTGTCTCCAGACTACCCTTTGAAGACACTGTCCATGCAATCAACACATCTCTGTGTCTTTTGACTAGGTTCTGGGCTGATTGTGCTCCCCTCATTCACATCCTCCCCCGCTAGCAATGGCATTTCACACCTGTGGCCGTGCATTTGCAAGGGGGCTGCACTGGCGGGATTGAAGGGGTCAAACATTGTCAAAGAGGCCTGATAGGTGTGAATGAATACGTCAGACATTCACATACACACCCACTTTTTTAAACTTTATAAACACTGTGGCAATTTCCCAAAAATATCTCTGAAATCGACAATGGATATTGCAATCTATCCACTTTTTACCTTGCTTGCTGAATGGGCTAATTTGTTCCTCTAAGTAACGGTTAGTCAACTTTTACTATTGGTTTCGGTAGTGTCAACATTCTCTGCCTGGCCACTTACTGTTGCTTTATAGTCAATGTACACCCTATTCTCATTTTAAATTATTCAAAAACTCTTCACATTTATCAACCGCCCAATGTATTTTTATCTCTGGAATTAGCATATAGCATTACAGACTATTGTTTCCAAACGTAATCTTTCGTACTGCATGTTTTCAATGCATGTTTGCTTTAGGTGGTATTTTTAATAATGTAAAAAAAAAATACAAAAGCAATATCATGTTTGATTTACTCACTGTGATATTTTTTCAGTAGCAATATTTATTTATATTATTTAATAGACCTTAAGGACAATCCAACAATGCCTTGATGTCTCATTTTGGGTTGCCCTAATATCATCCATGCCAAAAGTCATAGTACAGTCCTGAATGTATTTCCAAAGGTTTTAAATTTAATAAGAACATGGTTGTTCAACTGTGAATTTCCAGTGTCCTAAAATGAAAGCAGAGACAAGGATGTTTTGAATGACGTGAGGGGTAATCGATTTTGCATCGGCAGCATGCACCTCAGAAGATATGTACGAACTATCCTAGGACACCAAAAAGAGTACCCCAGACTCCTCCGCAAAATAACTCCCAGTGCAGTTCCAACTGAATTTCAGCACATGCTCACCCAGGTAAGTCGAGGACGCTGAAAATGTTAATGTATTGTACTATTTTCAAAATTTCTATGCATAATATATCTTCTAAATGATTACACAATATATTGAAATAGTCTGTGAACAGGTAACATAATGAACGGTTTTGAGTATTTGGGGAATATTTCCACTGACATTTTATTAAACAGGTTTCCTTTGTGACACACTGTACTGTGGCTTATGCAATTTTCACTTTAGATTACTTTGGGCCTCATTACACGTTGTCCGGTAAGGGAATATCGTTACCAGTAATGAAATACCGGCAACGTTATTCTCCCAAGCCAATCACGACCCGGACCCACCGCTATTAGTGGACCCGTAAAGTACGGAGCCACTAATAGCGGCGGGGCCGCGTGCACGCAACCCTCACACCGTAAATAGCGCCATGGCGCTAATAGCACGCAATCACAACCCATGCGTACATGGCAATACCGGCATCCCAAAGACCCAAAAAGCAGTTACCGGCATGGCGCTAATAACAGCAACGAAAACCACACGTTAGCAGACCTGAGCAGTGTTCCCATCTGCCACAGGTGGACACAATCAGCACAGGTGGAGGCAATGGAAACAGGCAGCACTAAAGAGCACAGTATATCACAAACAGGGGTAGCCGCCTGACGATAATTCATGCATATTTTGAATGCTATATGCCATTATTCAAAACACAAGGGGATTAGTTGGTGTTTGCAAAGATCACCACTGTTCTGAACTTGTGTCAAAGTCTAAAGAATCCCAACAGGGAAAGGAATACAATGCATATTCATTTGTGCATGTAGACACAAAATTTGTACATAGTGTAAGTTTATTACAAAAAATATATATTCACCAGGGTTTAATCAAGGTAAAAGAATTGGATGCTTACAAGAGTAATCAAGCAACATTTTCTAGGAACAAAAAGCCCTACAGAACCTTCTGCAGCGAAAATTTTACAGAGGTATAGGTCGTTCACAGATATATATATTCCATCAAAACATCACATTATTTGTAAACTGATGAGTATAAATGCAAAATAGAAAAAACAAACAATTAAATACAAGAGAAAACATGAGATTCATTTACAAAAAGTTAAGTGCAATGAAGTGTGGTAATAGACTGTAGTGAAGCAAGAACATGTCTAATGGGCGCTTTTCTTTAGTGCAAGCGCAAGCATATAGAGAAGGTGCTTGTCCTTATATAATCAGGGCAAAAACCTATATGTATCTGGATATTAGTCTATTGGCTATAGGTGACCAATCCTCGGTCCCCGTCGGGAACAGAAGAACTTCCCAAAGGTGTACTTGGGGCCAACACGATTGAAGCTGGACCCATGGACATTTCGGCTTCCAGGATTTGGTGCCTTCTTCTGGGCCAAAGGATTGTGTCTCCCTATGGGTGGTAAACACAAGGTGAGGGAGTGTTAGACTTAGCACGAAGTGCGATGGTGTCACAGGAAGTGTCAAATGCACAGACCTGTGCAGTTAAAAGCAATCAAATGTCAATTTAAAAACAGAAAAGCAAGCCAACCTTGAGCTTGTGTCCAGAGGGATATGAGGAGACTCAGTAGTGATGTGTCCTGCTGAATCCTAGTGCGGGCATCAGTGAAGAGGTAGATGCAACATGAGTTAAAGGGACCAGGTGGCGAGCATCTCTTCCTGGAAGTAGCTGTAACCAGAAGTGAGAAAAAGTGGGCGGGGGGGGAAAGAAAAACAAGATCCCCCTGTCAATGTTTGCAAAATGCTAAACAGCATTGTAATAATTTCAATGGCGAAAAAGTGACAGGAGATGGAGTGCTTACCTATATGTACCGATCATATAGGAGAACTTAACAGGATGCAGTTAAGGTGCGGCCAGTGGGTAGGCATCCAGCGTGTCCATGAAGTAAAGCCTACGCAGGATGGCACGCCAGGTGATGAGGAGACATAGATGAGTTCACGAGCCTTTGGCGCCCAATGGATAGGCGCAGTGCTGTGGGTGAAGAGCACATAAAAGTGGATATTAGTAGGGTCCACGAGTGGAGCACCCGTGAGGACGTCCCCTAAGGTGAAGCTAGGGGGGGCCGCTAGGTAGAGTGCAGAGGAGCACAAAGGTGATGCTAGCAGGGGGCCACGTCCCCTGGCTGCTTACCTCATGGGTACGTTGCCTACGAATGGGCTGGAGCGGCTCACTCCACAGTACGGCACTCAACTATGTATGCCGGCAGGGAGATATAAACGCGCATGCGCAATGTCCTCCCTCAGGCGCCCTGTCTCAGCCACATGTTGCCCTACTAGACCAGTGATTTCAGTCTGCCGCTGAAAGATGGCTGGGAGGACATGTTGCATGGTGGCTGCCGGTGGGATGGCTGATGTGCCTGGATCCATTGCACTGGCATCAGGTGAGGATACCTGGGGGCTCCATGACACATCTTGGTTGTGGGTGGGTGATCCGCCTTGGCTAAACGGACCTGATGAGAACATCGGGCTTGACAGTAAGGGGCGTGTCGGTATGGGGCTCTGACTCAGATCCTCAATGCCAGGTGCTACCTCCGCATCCGAAAGTGGGGCTGTGGCTGCTGCCTCACCCGTTGAGCTGGTGGCAGCAGAGTGCACTCCCTCAATGCTGCCTTCACTTGCTGGGAGACACACTCCCGTGGGTGCCACAACGGCAGCAGGCATGGCCTCTGGCTGCGTGGAACTGCTGCTCCTGCTGCCTTTGTCCCTGTGATCATGGTCACTCCTCCTGGGTCCCCTAGAGGATGTGGTGGTGTCCCCTGTGGCATCCCTCCTGGCTTTTTTCCTGGGTGCGGGAGCAGGTGTTGAAGTGTGTGGCTCCTCAGTTTCCGTGTGTGATCCTGCAGGGGTGAGAAAAGGGGTAAATCATCATCTATGGGTCGACCTGCCTTATGCATAATGCATACGTCATGCCATCCAATGCATTTTGGGCTCTTCAGTGTGGAGGCAGGTAATGGGGATGTTGGCTGGCTCATGCATGAGTGGCCCTGTTTTGGATGGGTATGTGGTGATGCATGCATGTCTGTTTGTGGCTGGATCCACGGCATTCATATGGACACATGATTGGGGGACCCCTCGCCCTTCACTGTGCATTGTTTGGTGTATACACTCACCTCCATCGGATGAAATGGCCACGCCAAGCTCCACATCTCTGACCCCTTCGATCGATTTGACTCCAATCGTGGAGGCACATATCTCCTCCCACTCCTTCAACTTCAATGGGGACTCTGCGCCACCTCCTGTGCCCATTGCCATGTTGCGGTTCACTGATAATATATTCCGCACACGGACCCGGAGGTCGTCCCACCTCTTGCGGCAGTCCTTGACACTCCGGGTGGTAGTGCCCACCGCACTGACTTTTTGTGCGACTTCGGCCCAGATGGCCTTTTTCTTAAGGAGGGCCTCCCTGCGCATGTCATTCAGAAACACTACTTCTGCATTGGCAGCAAGTGTGGTGGTCAGCATCACAAGCTCCTCATTGGAAAATGTTTCTTTGCGCTGGCGATCAGCTGTTTTTTTTTAGGGCCTTCGGCATCTTCGGGCTATCCGGTATGGTTCCTGGTCGGAGTTCCGTGGATATATGTCCTGGATGCAGAGGATGGCAATGGATTGTGTTTTTAAAGATGGCCGCCGTGCTCTTTCCCGTTCCTGTGCGATGGCGTAATTTCCGGTTCCGCTTTTTAACGGTGACCAGTAATAGCAGTGACCGCTATTTACAGGTGGCGGGAGGACGGAGGCGCTATCGATGGTTTGGAGGGGCGTTTTGGGGAATTTAGCGGCAGGGCGGTACGGTCATTTACAGCATGGCGCTATGCTCGTGTCCGCGTACTCGTGATGGGACGCTATTAGCGGCCTCTTGCGAGGGTAGACACTCTGATAGCGCCATGCCGTTAAATTACAATTTTTACCAGACAATGTGTAATGAGGCCCTTTGTGTACCCATAATTTCGGGATACACTAACAGTTCAGTGCAATGAGAGCCGTTCCAAACACTTGCATTGCAACCTTTAACATAGACGACACTTATGGATGTACAGATCGTTACCATGGAGGAAACCACAGACACGACCATCATACACCAAGCGACTTCCACATAGACTCATTTTTAAGCTTTTGATGTGACTAAATTATAATACTAATGTACATTTTGTATTGAACACTGGTATGAATATATACATTAATTCAAGGACCGAGGTTCTACATTGACCACTATTCCTTAGGCAACAACCGCACTGACCCTTTTAAGTAACTTTTTAATAATAATCCTTCAGATGTGACTACACAAAATATTTATATGGTCAAGTTCAACTTAAAACATATTGATTATTGTTAGGTATATTATTAGCTTTTGATGCTAAGTAGCATGTAGGCTTGTATTTCAATATCAACTACCTTTTGCATGTAATTTATTTTTGTAAAGGCGGAGGCTGACATTTCAACAACGTACTATTCTTCTACTGCAACTGGTCTACATATCGAGGTATGAGAAGTGAGAAATGATTGAATTATATTATTAGTTGTTGATTAACAATATATTGTTTAAATTTAAGATAAATTTTTTGGGGGATCATTTGCAATACTTTCAGCAAATTGCAAAGCACTAGATCAACAACCTTAATGTATATATCACAGAAACATGTGCAACAATGAAGCTAAACCTTCATAAGAACGTACTTTGTTACTGAATAACATTAACCCTTTCACTATTTGAATGGTGTATTTTTTTCATACATTTTAGCTGTCTAGCAAAACATTGAGGGGGTAATTCATAGAATTCGGTGCACAAGTGGTGCGTGCGGCTGGCGCACAGAGTGCGCGTGTGGCAGGCTGCGCCAGCCGCGTGCGCCAAAACCCATTTAGGCGCACAGCGTATTCATAGATTATAAGCAGCCGTGGCGCAGAGTGGCGCAGCGACCCTGCAGCAGCGCCAGTTACACCCCCAACCCCGCCCTGTGCGCCAAAAACATTGCCCAAATCCAGTACATAGCGCAAAGGCCAGTGGACCAGCATACAGCCCCCCAACCACGAAAACATGTGTAAAACTCCCCATGCACACCCCAGAATACACGTACCCTGCTTGCGCCAGGCCCATCACGTGTAAAACTCCCCACGCACCCCTCGGAATACACGTACCCCGCTTGCGCCAGCGAAAATGGGTGTGAAACTCCCCGCGCACCCCCTGGAATACACGTACCTCGCTCACGCCAGGCCTATCGCATGTAAAACTCCCCGCGCCCCCCTCGGAATACACGTACCCCGCTCGCGCCAGGTAAATTGCGTGGGAAAAGTCCCCCCTGTGGTGTGTGCTGCCTGTGGGGCATGCTCAGGGTGGATGGGCTGTTTGTGGGGCATGGGGAGGGTGGATGGGATGCCTGTGCGTATTCCGGGGGTGCATGTGGAGTTTAGCATGCCATAGGCCTGGCGCAAGCGGGGTAGGTGTATTTTGGGGTACGCGGGGAGTTTCACATGCGATAGGACTGGGCGAGCGGTGTACATGTATTTCGGGGGTGCACAGGAAGTTTCACATGAGATAGGGCTGGCGCGAGCAGGGTACGTGTATTTCGGGGGTACGCGGGGAGTTTCACATGCGATAGGGCGGGCACGAGCGGGATATGTGTATTTCGGGGGTATGCAGGGAGTTTCACACGCGATAGGCATTAGGCGAGCGGGGTACGTGTATTTCGGGGGTGCACGGGAAGTTTCACATGCGATAGGCCTGCCGCGAGCAGGGTACGTGTATTTCAGGGGTACGCGGGGAGTTTCACATGCGATAGGGCTGGTGCGAGGGGGGTACGTGGGGAGTTTCACACGCGATAGGCCTTGGGCGAGCGGGGTACGTGCATTTCGGGGGTGCACAGGAAGTTTCACACGCGATAGGCCTTGGGCGAGCGGGGTACGTGTATTTCGGGGGTACGCAGGGAGTTTCACATGCGATAGGCCTTGGGCGAGCAGGGTACGTGTATTTCGGGGCTACGCGGGGATTTTCACATGCAATATGCCTTGGGCAAGCGAGGTACGTGTATTTTGGGAGTACGCGGGGAGTTTCACACGCGATAGGCATGGCCCGAGTGGGATAGGTGTATTTCGGGGGTGCACAGGAAGTTTCACACATGGTAGGCCTTGGGCGAGCAGGGTATGTGTATTTTGGGGGTGCGCGGGATGTTTTACACGCGATTTGGCATTGTGTCCCCTCCCAGGTGTGCTCTTCCCCCTCCCCATGCCATGTAGGCAGTCCACACCACAGGGGACTACCCTACACCCCTGACCATGCCCTGTAGGCAGCCCACATGGCACCATGCACCTGTGAGCCCCGACTCATGTCCCAGACCCAACCACCCACCCACCATTGACGGGCACCTGCCAGCAGGCCCCGACTCATGTCCCCCAGCCCACCCGCCCACCATTGACGTGCACCTGTCAGCAGGCGCCGACTGATGTTCAAACAAACCCACCCACCATTGACGGCCACCTGGAAGCAGGCTCCAACTCTTGTTCCCCGGTTGACGGGCACCTGCCAGAGGCCCCAACTCATGTACAGACACCCACCCACCATTGACGGCCACCTGCCAGCAGGCCCCGACTCATGTCCCCCACCCACCCGACCCACCCACCCACCCACTATTGACGGGCACCTGCCAGCAGGCCCCAATTCATGTCCCCCAGCCACCCACCCACGATTGTCGGCCACCTGGCAGCAGGCACCAACTCATGTCCAACACCCACCCACCATTGACGGGCACCTGCCAGCAGGCCCCGACTCTTGTCCCCCCACCCACCCACCATTGAAGGCCACCTGCCAGCAGGCCCCGACTCATGTCCCCCACCCATCCACCCATCCACCATTGACGGGCACCTGCCAGCAGGCCCTGAATCATGTCCCCCATGAAGGCCACCTGGCAGCAGGCCCCGACTCATGTCCCCCAGAAACCCACCCACCATTGACGGGCACCTGCCAGCAGGCCCCGACTCATGTCCCCCCACCCACCCACCATTGACGGCCACCTGCCAGCAGGCCCCGACTCATGTCCCCCACCCACCCACCCACCATTGATGGGCACCTGCCAGAAGGCCCCGACTCATGTCCCCCGCCCAATCACCCACCATTGATGGCCACCTGGCAGCAGGCCCGGACTCATGTCCGACCATCCACCCACCATTGACGTGCACCTGCCAGCAGGCCCCAACCGATGTTCGAACTAACCCACCCACCATTGACGGCCACCTGGAAGCAGGCCCCAACTCATGTTCCCCGGTTGACGGGCACCTGCCAGCAGGCCCCGACTCATGTCCCCCATCCACCCGAAGCACCCACCCACCATTGATGGGCACCTGCCAGAAGGCCCCGACTCATGTCCCCCGCCCAATCACCCACCATTGACGGCCACCTGGCAGCAGGCCCGGACTCATGTCCGACCATCCACCCACCATTGACGTGCACCTGTCAGCAGGCGCCGACTGATGTTCAAACAAACCCACCCACCATTGACAGCCACCTGGAAGCAGGCTCCAACTCTTGTTCCCCGGTTGACGGGCACCTGCCAGCAAGCCCCAACTCATGTACAGACACCCACCCACCATTGACGGCCACCTGCCAGCAGGCCCCGACTCATGTCCCCCACCCACCCGACCCACCCACCCACTATTGACGGGCACCTGCCAGCAGGCCCCGATTCATGTCCCCCAGCCACCCACCCACGATTGTCGGCCACCTGGCAGCAGGCACCAACTCATGTCCAACACCCACCCACCATTGACGGGCACCTGCCAGCAGGCCCCGACTCTTGTCCCCCCACCCACCCACCATTGAAGGCCACCTGCCAGCAGGCCCTGACTCATGTCCCCCACCCATCCACCCATCCACCATTGACGGGCACCTGCCAGCAGGCCCTGAATCATGTCCCCCATGAAGGCCACCTGGCAGCAGGCCCCGACTCATGTCCCCCAGAAACCCACCCACCATTGACAGGCACCTGCCAGCAGGCCCCGACTCATGTCCCCCCACCCACCCACCATTGACAGCCACCTGCCAGCAGGCCCCGACTCATGTCCAACCATTGATGGGCACCTGCCAGAAGGCCCCGACTCATGTCCCCCGCCCAATCACCCACCATTGACGGCCACCTGGCAGCAGGCCCGGACTCATGTCCGACCATCCACCCACCATTGACGTGCACCGGCCAGCAGGCCCCAACTGATGTTCGAACTAACCCACCCACCATTGACGGCCACCTGGAAGCAGGCCCCAACTCATGTTCCCCAGTTGACGGGCACCTGCCAGCAGGCCCCGACTCATGTCCCCCATCCACCCGAAGCACCCACACACCATTGACGGGCACCTGCCAGCAGGCGCCGACTCATGTCCCACAGCCACACATCCACCATTGACGGCCACTTGGCAGCAGGCCCTGACTCATGTCCAACACCCATCCACCATTGACGGGCACCTGCCAGCAGGCCCCGACTCATGTCCCCCCACCCACCCACGATTGACGGCCACCTGCCAGCAGGACCCGACTCATGTCCCCCCATCCACCCACCATTGACGGCCACCTGCCAGCAGGCCCCGACTCATATCCCCCACCCACCCACCATTGATGTGCACCTGCCAGCAGGCCCCGACTCATGTCCCCCACCCAATCACCCACCATTGACGGCCACCTGGCAACAGGCCCAGACTCATGTCTGCCAACCCACCCACCATTGACGGCCACCTGCCAGCAGGCCCCGACTCATGTCCCCCCACCCACCATTGACGGCCACCTGCCAAGCAGGCCCTGACTCATGTCCCCCACCCATGACGGGCACCTGCCAGCAGGCCCCGACTCATGTCCTGCATTGACGGTCACCTGGCAGCAGGCCCCGACTCATGTCCCCCCATCCACCCACCCACCATTGACGGCCACCTGCCAGCAGGCCCCGACTCATGTCCTGCATTGATGGCCACCTGCCAGCAGGCCCCGACTCATGTCCCCCACCCACCCACCAACCCACCATTGACGGCCACCTGGCAGCAGGCCACGACTCATGTCCAAAACCCATCCACCATTGACGGGCACCTGCTAGCAGGCCCTGACTCATGGCCCCCCACCTACCTACAATTGACGGCCACCTGGCAGCAGGCCCCAACTCATGTCCCACACCAACCCACCATTGACGGGCACCTGACATCAGGCCCCGACTCATGTCCCCCCACCCGACACGTCATCACACTCCAGACCCATGGCCCTTATGGCCACCCAAATCCCACCCCACACCACCCCAGTCCAAACACCCAACCAAGCATTCCATCCACTCCACATTGAATTCCCAATATCATGATAGAAAATAAATAATCAGCATGCCCATGAATACATGTCCCTCAGACCCACACAATGGCGACACATGACTGTGAAAAACCACGTTGTGACATGCACAAAACAAATGAGAGAAGACCACACAAGTAAAGTATAGAAAAAAAGTGTATTGAAGAACAAACCAAATGAATAAAACAAACACACACAACAACAACAACAGGGTAAGTGCACGCAGGGCTGCCCTGACCGAGGCACATGTCCCTGGGGCAGTATCGTCATCTGCTGCCCCGAGCAGCGCAGTGTCGGCAACTGCATGGGCCTGTGAGTCTACCATCCAGGACAGTCCCGGTCAGTGACCTTAGCGCCTCAGGTGTTGCTGTGCAGGGTCAAGGCAGGGGCACCCAGCAGCCACCGACCCAAGTCAGGGCTCCCATCCTTATTCCACCTGCCACTCCCTTGGTTCAATCCACCAGGCCGCTGCCCATACTGCAGTAGAGGCTGGGACCCCAGACACAGCTCCGGTCTCCAGCACATCGAGGAAGAAGCCTTTCTGCAAGCAGGAACTGGACTCCCTTGTGGACTACATGTGGGACCACAACCGTGATATGCTAGCAGGGCCGAATTGTCACACTATGGCTGCCCATCGTGTGTCCCACTGGAAGCAAGTAGCGGATTGTGTGAGTGCATTCAGACATGAGGTGCGCACAGCTCAAGAGTGCAAAAAGCGTTGGGATGACCTCCGACCCAGTTCTAAGGTGAAGGGTGCCTCCAACTATGCCGTGACTGAGTTGACTGGCGGAGGGTCACCAGTTCAGGAGGAAGACCTCACTTTGCACGAGTCAGTCGTTGCGGAGTTCATGCTGTGCAGCATGCTGGACATGTAGAGCAGACGGGGACTGTCCTCATCACCACACTTGCACCCTACTCACATGCTACTCACCCGGCTGCCCCTCCGGTCCATGTTCCAGCTCACTGGCCCTTCTGCATGTAGCCTGGGGTGTCTTTCCTCTCAGCACTGGGACTATGTCATAGCATGACGGACGTGCATGTGTGTTCTGCCTGCATGCAGGTACTCCACGTAGGCATGCTCCCTTGCCCCTCCACTCCCCTGCGCCCAATTTCACCATGGCAATGGTGTGTATCATGTTGGAGTACTGCAATGGCATTCTCAAGGCTCCTGTGTACATGCACACTTCCCCCTGCCAACCTGCCAGACACATACAGTGGTGTACATCCTGTGTCCTTGAAGCAGGGTGTCTCACTAGAACTGTGCAGATGGCAAATGCTCCACAGGGACATGAGTGCCCATTCATGCTCCAAGTGCATTCCATGCATGCCCCTATGTGTCCTTGACTGGATGATCATTGTAGTACGTGTCCAGGATGACCAACATTTCATGGCATATGATAATCCATTCCATGCCCTCTCTGGCTCAGTCCTGCATCACGCACATGTTTATGCTGTTAAAGTCTGTGTGGGGCATAGGCCTCCCCCTGTTTCAGGCCCCCTGACTCTGTTCAACTGGTGTAGTAGCTTCTGCACACATGGGTGTACTACTGAGGGTTCATCATGTGTCCTGCTTACTGTCCCATTATCATCTGCTGTGTTATCAGTTGACTCAGATGATGCAATTGACGCTTGTCAACACTGTCTGCCAATACACAGGTCTCTGGTCACCCTTTTGCTGCCATGCAATGCCTCCCTGCATGCACGTGATGCCTGAACTTGCCCTTACACTGCCTTCACATTTATTGATAGACATCATAATGTACTAGTACATGTAGATAGTGTGTAATGTACACATGGTTTGCACTGCATCAACCCACTTCTGAGCCGTGTTACACCATTCTACATGCCTACTCACTGATGCCATGTCAAAATGACCTGGCATGTATGCTCAGATTTTCATTCCTTCTCTGTCATGAAAGCCACGGGCACAGGTGCATCCTGTGACACATGTACTCAGTATTGGAACTCCCTAGTGGTTGTTTAGCAAAGTTGATTTGTCAATTTGCGGCTTATAGCAACTGGCATAGGGTGCAGATTGAATGTAGCCTGCCAATCGGGTTGTAATGACTGTGGAGCTGCCTTCACGTGTGTATGTGTACACTTCCACATACATCAAAGCAAGCAGCGTTGTAGCTGCTTGCTTTGCTGTATTGGATGTTGTTCATGTTCACAATACGGGTGTATAGGGAAATGGGTGTTTTTAAAAGCTTTCACATGTACATATGCAAGCAGCTTCAGCGTTGTGTAGTGCAACATTGCGACTACTCACTTATGTGTGTGTGAAAGTGTTCATTTACACGTGTCTTCTGCAGCTTTTTTGTTGTTTGACTAATATGTAGTTGATTGACGTTCATGCTGGTGAGATTTCTGCATTGCGCACTTTATGTTCAACTGGCATAATCCTGAAGGTTCACTGTAGTGCATTATGTGTACGCCCAGGCCCACTTAGCTAATATGGTGGTACCTGGCCGTGAATTTTTTACACAAGAAATGATGGAATAGGGCACATTCATAGCACAATGTGCTCAATCAGGCCCTGAGGGGTGTTGTGGAGGCTTCATGTCCTGCAGCTCGGACCGTACTGGGCGTTATGGTCCCTCATGCCTGGTTGCAGGACTTGCTTTGCTTGGGACATTCACTACATGTACATGGCCCATGCCACCCGGTATGGGCCGAGCTACAGAAGAATGGAGCTATTTTGGTGATGATGTATTAGTGATGCAAGTGTACATGTATATTACATGTGTCATTGTGTGTTTGGATTCACTTGCAGCAGTGGTCAATTGCAGTTCAGACATGCTTATGGTATGTGCCATCCTTTGTTACCATCTGTCTTTTCTGCCTGTGACATGTGCCTGACCGAGGTGGTGTCTGATGGAGTTCATATACTACTTTTTCTACTTGTGTAGGCTTTGCTATCCATACACATCCATTTCTGCTTTTGGGATGTCTTTGCATATCAAGGCCACTGGATGCATGGCAGGTTCTCATTTGTGTGTGACATGTCTGCGTCATGTGTTGGCTGTCAATGTGATGTCTATGTGTGTGTGGATTATGTGCTTCTGACATGTGTACTCATGTTTCTTTTTTCCCCTTTTCAGATGATGACGCAATGGAGCCAGAGGATGGTGTTGTCATGCCAGACATAGGGTTGCTATCACACCAGCACCCCAGCACAAGTGGGGGTCGTGGGGTGGTAGACCACGAGAACCCACTTGTGTTCCAGACCATCGTGTATAGGGCTGGCAATGAGTCTAGCCCGGATGATCACTCTGACGACAATGTCGAGTTGGATGTGCGTCGGGTCCATTCGTCAAGGGTGAGTGATTCTGATGTGGACGCTCCTCTGTCCGCGACACCTGCACTGAGGGGCCAGACGGTGGTGGGACCTCTGCCTGTGGTGGATCGAGACACAGGGTCACACTCCACACCAGTTGCTGATGTGCCTGGGGCATCACGTCAATGGAGGAATGTAGTCCTGCAGCCGTGGGCGGTGCCAACCCAACAAGGACGGCGGCTCCTTGGGCCCCGCAGGTGTCAACCCCAGCAACGTGGTGGCCGTGCGCCACTGGGGTATACTGAGTGGGAGCAAGACATGGTTGCCAATTATGAACAGCAGGGGGCAGCAATTGATAATATCGCTCAGAGCATGGAGGGTGTGGCCCAATGCGTGCTCCCCCCTGCTAGGCAGGTGAATCTCCAGCAGCGGGCGGCACAGACCACGGCCCGCTCGCTCAGGCTGGGTATGGCGGCCTCAGACAGGGCATGCGGGGCTGAAATGGTGTCTTTGCATCAAGCAATTGCTGCTCACACAGAGGCACACATGGATGCCATTAGGGTTGCTATGAATCCCTCAGATCTACTCTGGGTGTGCTCTTGATGTCCCAGAGGCAGCGGTCAGAGGAGAGATTAGAGCAGCTTGAGAATACCATCTCGGCTGAGCTACGTGCTTACCGAGAGGTGTATTAGTTGTCCAGCCAGGCCATGCTGGAAGAACTCTGTGTTACAGATGTTACCTTGCAAGAGGAAGCACGCGTATCACGGGAGGTTCTTCATGCTGACCTACGTGTCAACGCCGCACTGAACTAGGCTCACCCGTCCCGCAGTCTTGCTACCGACAAGGGGCAAGCTGTGCATAGGCGTGGTCAGGGTACTGTGCCACATCTACCTTTTGAGCCAGAGGGCGAGGAGGACGACAAGTTATCTCCCACACAGGTCGAGCTGTTTAGGCGTTGAGCCCATGGTGTTTTTTTTTTTTAAATCTCAACATCATCGCATGTTGGTGTTGAGGTGCACCCTGTACCTCCCCCGTCCTGGGTGCCCCCTGCCTCCCGGGTCGTATGTGGCCATTTTTGATTTTTATAGTTAGTTTAATTAGTTAATATCGTTTTTTATAGTTAGTTCAATTAGTTAATATCGTTTTTATAGTTAGTTTAATTAGTTAATATAGTTTAAAATTGCTTGTCTATTGTGCATTCATGTGACGGTGTGGTGCTTTGTAGCTTTAGAAAGCATCCACTGCCTGTTCCAGCTGGGCCCTTCAAGCTTGTCTCGTGTATGTGTTTTCAGCTTGGGGTCCTGACTCACATATGCCACTCCTGCTTCCCCTATCCGTGGGCTTGCAAGGATGGTTCGGTGTAACAACAATTTACACAAGGGCATTGGACTTTCGTCATATCTGTGGCCTGTCTGCTGCTGTACTACTTGTGTAGACACCCCTAGTGGGGATAATGTAGTTTTTCTCCACGGCATGTCCGCAATCAATTTTGTTGAGTCCATAATTATATGTCCATTTATTGATGTAGATAGTGATGTGTGCTCTTTTCTTGCCTGTATATGTGCTTGATGCACTTCATGCTGTAGACAGTAGCCTGCACCCTTTGGCTGTCAAAGTCACACTGATGGTGGGGGAAGGTTGGATGTACGTCTCATACATGGCCCAGTGACAACCAGCATGAAGAGACAGACACAGGGAACTGTCCAGCCTTATTAATAGCTTTTATGCACTTTCTGCAGGAAAATGAGCCTCCAAACTACTTTTCCCAGCAGACACGGGGCCAAGAACTACAGAAACCTGGCCTCGTTGGGTGGTGCACACATGCCCATGCGTGCGCAAGCAGAAGCACAAGGCTTGTGCTCAGACGTCCGACAGAAGCAGACGTGTTTCCAGGAGCTACAGGCAAGGTGAGCAGCATGAGGGGCCACACCCCTGCCGACCTTCCTCCAGGCCCCTTGCACAAGCATGCTAAGAAGCACCAGTGCTGGGGAGCTTTGGCCAGGCATTGGGGAAGTAGCGCACAGTACAGCTAAGCCGTGTTGAGGAACAAATGGCAAGTAGCTTTACAAGTTGTCAGGTGCACACGCAGGGGGCATCACCCATATTCTCGAGTCCCCCCTGCTTCATAGAAGCTGAGTTGTTAGCGCAGTAGCGTTCCAAGCCAGAAACTAATACAGTGCACGGGGGCACCCAGCGACGCACAGACTCGAGTGCAGCACATAAAATTTGCATATGCAAATTTCTACATGCACTACCTATTGAAATCCGCGGCTGGCAGAACACGACTTGTACTGAAATCGCAGCTCGCCAAACACGTCTAGCAGCTCACCCAAGGACCATTCTATCATGTGTGATTCTTAACACATTGGTCTTCCATTTAACGCGGGGCCACGTGCGGCTGCCTTACTGTATTGACAGTGTCTGAACCATCACGGGGCAAGCAAAAGTATAAGAACAAAGCACCAGACAAGAGGCCAGCACTCACCTCAGAGATAAGTCTCTCTTTGGCTCGCATTTGAACAATTTTGTACAATGTGCATTAAGAACATGGTTTCTCTGATTGAGTATGTGTTATTGTCATTAGTTGTATTTAGTATTTTGTCTGATTTCCCTTGGCCATCCAACTCCCCTCTCCTGCCCCTCTTTCCGGTTATCCTGAATACCAATGCCTATCCAAACAACGGATCCCTGACCCTCTTTCCCCAACGGGGTCTCGGAGGCCTGTGTACGTTTTACCTTGCAGGCGCCCAGACCACAGAGGGGGTGGTTGGTTCGTGCCACTCCTGCACCTGTACACCGGAGCTGTGACACTACCCATCAGTTGTTGCATCCTCATTGTATTTTGTGTACTGAAAATGCTACCCATCCTGTTGAACCATTGGTGAACTGTGCTACCTTGGTTGTTCTGTCATTCTGCTTGGACATGTGCTTGTACATTTTTCTGCAACTTCAAGTCATCTACTGGAGACTCTTCCAGGTTGTTTTTTTCTGGCTACAGGCTTTTTCCCTGGTTTGGGGGTTTGGCTCCTTTGAGTTCTCTGTGATTTGGTATTTTTACCAGTCAAGGTGGCCTCTGAGGGGGCTGGACCCTATTTACATGCACGGTAGAACATGGAAACCAAGGGGTAGGTGTATCCTGAAGCCAGGTAGACTAGAAGGAAGAAGGCTACAGACCCCAGACACAGTTCTTCAGAAGGTCATGGTTATGTGTACATGAGGGAGGCCCTTTTGTTGTTGGACAGTAAGTAGGCCTACAGTGTTTGGCCACTCTCTGACATTGTCATTGTGGGGTACTATGTACATGATGTGTTCTGCTGGTCAATGCCAGTTCCTGTGTTGTGTTTAATTTTCAGGTGTCAGGGGATTGTTGTGGTTTGACATGCTGGGGTGTACACATGGGCACTGTTCACATGTGATGTGTGCAGGACAATGAGGGTCACTTGATTTCACATGCATATATTGAGTGCATGTCCCTACTGACACACCCTTACACAATGCTCCACAACACGTACAACCACCCTTCCATGCCCACACGTGCACACAGATAGCCTTCTCTGTCATGCTGTGTCCCTGCAGCGCATGATCAATAACCATTTGGGGATTGTGTACATGCGTCAATAGGTTATTTTTGTTGCTTGTCCTTTTTATGTGATGCTCAAGGTGTATCCCCAACACAATGGCTGCTCACTGGGCTGTGTGCTGAACAGTGTGTTGCAGGAGACACACACAGCACACGGGTTAGGGATTAGTGGATTTGGTTTCGACAATGTGCATGAGAACAGGCATTCCGTCTTTTGTTGATGCTACCACTGGTGGCAAACATTTGTGTATGACTTTGTATGTGTGGGAGGTTGTTGGTCAGTCATTTCATCTGATTCCATGTCAGGCGTGATTGTCTTGGGCCTCTTTCCATTTATCACATGTCACTTTGTATCTAATTGGTCATATGTTGGGCTTTTGCTGTTGCATGCCATGTCATGGTATGGCAGACAAGCGTGATGTGGGTTGGGAGGGTTTGGGTGACATACCAGTGATTGTCATGTCCTGTTTTGCAGAGGGTGGTGTGATATACACCTTGCATGTGTTCCTTTTGGTCTCACAGGATTGGTTATGTTTAATTAGCTAGGGATGCACACAATGTAGCACTTCCGTGGCAACATTGTCAGGGTGGTGAGGTTGTGACAGTTGACTGTCTCTTTGTCATCACCGATTGTCACCTGGTATGTGCCAGGCCTGTGTGCACTCCGCAGGAGTGGGAGTTTAGGTGAAAAATGTGGCCACAAGCTGGGTCCGGGCTGCCTCGCCACATGCCCTTTCCCCACCCATGGGCAGCGCCTGTGCCTGTGGTTGGGGATGTGGGGGCACCACCATGTCCACCGGTACATCCCGCCGTGTTGCAAGATTGTACAGGACTCATGCTGCCACAATGATCCTGCAGACTATTGGAGGTGCATATAGTAGCTGGCCGCCAGAGCGATCAAGGGAGCAGAAGCGTGACTTCAGCACTCCGAATGTACGCTCCACTATGCCCCTGGTTGCAATATGGGCAGCGTTGTATCTTACCTGGGGTGGTGTGGTGGGGTTCCGTATTGGCGTCATCATGTGGTTGCTCAGAGGGTAGCCACTGTCCCCTGGGGAGGTTAAGATGGTTGTCATTAGTTGGGATTGTGTATGTGTCTGTGTGTGACATACATGCATGTGCGCAGACATTTGTACTCACCAATGAGCCATGTGTCGCCATGCTTCCCAACTTCCAGGTTCCGGCTCAGGGCAGACATTCTGTAAATGAAACTGTGATGGGTAGACCCAGGATAATTTGCATAGACAGAGGTGATGATTCCATGGGCATCGCATACAACCTGTACGTTGATGGAATGCCAGTGGTTACGGTTTCGATAGATGTGCTCAGTGGCCCTAGGTGGACGTAGAGCCACATGGGTGCAATATATGGCACCAAGCACTTTGGGGAAGCGTCCCACCCTGTAAAAGTCCTGGACCACGGCCTGCCTTTCTGCGGGTGTTCTGGCCATGTATATGTGCCTGTGGACATGACTGCAATGATATGCTATGATATGATATTTTATTTATATCACGCTCATACACAGGTGTTTCAGAGCGCGACAAGGCAAGGGAGGGGAACAGGGGAGAACAAAACAATGATCTTACTAGGCACAGTGACATTGAGAACGTGCAAGTGCATGGGATAGGGGGAGGGGAAAAGTGCATGGAGGGGTGGGAGAAAGGGTAAAGTGCAGAGCAAAGGAGAAACAGGATAAATAATAATATAAAATAAATCAATAAATAATAAAATCAGCACAAAGTGGTAGTGCAGCCAATTGGCAAGTGCTAGGTTTGAGGCAGCAGATCAGGTGGGTCTGATAATGCAGGAGGAAAAAAGGGGGGCTGTATGGGTACAGATACAAACCCCAGTGCAAAGGGAGGCCCGCAGGCAGTGCGGCAGGGTGGCAGGATGAGCAGGAACCTGCGACCAGAGACAGAGGGTGTCCCAATGCAAGGTGTCAAGAGATCAGATCAGCTGGGGAGAGGGGGGGTGAAAGCCGAAGCCAAGAGGAAGGTCTTGAGGTGCTTCCGGAACCTGAGATGGTTCTCCTCAAGTTTTAGAGTGGCAGGGAGGCCGTTCCAGAGCGAGGCCCCAGCCGAAGACAGAGATCTACCCCCAGCTCGTTTCTTTGAAAAACGACTGACCCTGAGGGAGTTAGAGGAGTAGGAGCGAAGAGCTCGAGAGGGAGGTATTTACGGAGGGATAGCTGAAGATATTTTGGACCCAGGCCCCAGAAAGCCTTGTGGACAATGCAGAGGGTTTTAAATGTAATCGTTGCATCCACTGGGAGCCAATGGAGAGATTTCACACAGGATACAATCCCAGGGCTTGAGGCCAAGGACAAGTCTTGCTGTCCTGTTCTGGATTAGTTGCAGAGGGCGGAGAGAAGAGGCAGGTAGATTTAGAAAGAGGCTGTTACAATAATCCAACCTAGAGAGAACCAGATCTGGGGACACAGTGAGCTTCTGGGGGAAAGAGAGGAAGGGTAGAGTACCTCTGAGGAGGTGCAGTAGGAAGTTTGACTTTTTAGAGGCCTCAGAGATGTGGGCAGAGAAGGAAAGTGTAGAATCAAAGATGACCCTGAGGTTCTTACCCTCGCAGGTGGGGGTAGGAGGAGGGCCAAGGGAGGCCGGCCAGAGAGTGAGGGGAAAGGATGGCGAAGGTGTCCCGATGAGGAGGATTTCAGTCTTGCTGGCGTTCAGACAGAGATCGTTGGCGGAACACCAATCTTGAATGGTAGTAAGGCAATCGGAGATGAGAGAAGGAGAGGAAGTGGCTGAGGGTAGCCTGAAGATGAGTTGAGTATCATCAGCGTAGCACTGGAAATTTGAACAGAAAATGGCAATGCAGTGGGCGAGAGTTGCCAAGTATAGGTTGAAAAGCCAGGGTGAGAGGTTAGATCCCTGGGGAACACCACACGTAGAGAGGGAGATAGATGATAGGAAGGACCCAAGTTTGACCTGGGAGGGTCAGTCAGAGAGGAAAGAGGTCAGCCAGGCCAGAGCCTGATCAGTAATACCGAGGTTATCACGGAGACGGTTGAGCAGGATGGTATGGTTGACCGTGTCAAAGGCAGATGAGAGATCGAGTAGGATGAGGACAGAGGGAATGTTAGCGTCAAGGTTGGAGAGCCGATCCTCACGGATGTTCAGGAGAGCAGTTTCTGTGCTTCTGGCAGCTCTGAAGCCAGATTTGTGGTCATGAAGACAGCCAACCGTGTCAGAATGAAGGTTGAGCTGAGAGATGGCCAGTTTTTCCAGGAGTTTGCCCAGAAAGGGAGTAATGGAAATTGGGCGATAGTTAGCCGGACAGGTAGGATCAGCTGTGGGTTTCTTGAGAAGAGGATGCACAAGGGAGTGCTTCAGAGGGGAGGGGAAGGATCCAGATGCAAAAGAGTGGTTGCAAAAGTCAGCAAGGGCTGGAGCAAGAGTGTCAATGTGGTCCTTGATGGTTTTAGAGGAACAGGGATGAACCTGTTGTGATGAGGTTTTCATAGATCGGACTTGTCTAGCAACCTCATCAGGGGAAAAATGAGGAAAGGACAAGAAGGGGATTGGGGGGGGTGGCTGAAGGAGGGTCAGCAGGTATAAATAGAGAGGGGTGGGGAAGGGAAGGCAAAGTAAGGGTGGACAGGATGTCCTGGGTTTTTGAGATAAAGTGAGAGGCAAGGGCATCGCAGAGAGCCTGGGAGGCAACAGGAGGGGTAGAGACTGCAGCAGGGTTAGCCAGCTCCTTGAAGATTTTAAAGAGTTTGGCCGAGTTGTTAGATGCCGCCAAGACATGGACTTGAGTGTTGGCTCTCTTCTTGGTGTGGACAGAGAGTCGGTATTGCCTCTGGAGCAGCCGACAGGCCAGTTTGTCCGAGGATGAACAAGAATCCCTCCAATTCCTCTCAGCCGCCCTACACTTACGTTTAAGTATAGCTAGGTTGGAGTCAAACCAGGAATTGCACTTGGCTTTGGACTTCAAGCGGATCCTCATGACAGGGGCAAGAGCATCACGAGTATCTGAACTAGAAGAGTAGAAAAGGGATAGGGCTGTGTCAGGGTGTGAGTCAGCCAGAGGAGGGGAAGATGGGGAGAAGGTGGCAGCGAAAGCTCAACTGACACACGCTTCATAGGTCGGATGTCCGAGTAGGTGAGTGGCAGTGTTGGTGTGGGCTTGGCTTGGGGGGAAGAGAGTGAGAGATGAGAAGAGAGGAGGCAGTGGTCACTCCAGGAGAGAGGAGTAGTCAGGGGGATAGAGAGGGGGAGGCCAGTAGAGATCAAGACTTCAAGTGTGTGACCTGCAGTGTGTGTTGGGCCAGAGGGGAGGATAGAGAGAGCGAGGGGGTCGCAGAGGTCGCGGAAAAGCAATGATGAGGGACAGGGAGAGTAGAGATGAATGTTAAGGTCACCAAGGAAGAAGCGTTGAGTGGTAGTGGCCTGCAGGGAGAAGGAGAGGTCAGCCCAATCAGAGAGGAAAGAGGTGATTTGACCAGGGGGCCGGTATAGAGAAGCAACAGTAAGAGAGAGGCTAGGCGAGAGAGAGAGCCTGCATACAAGGCATTAGAAAGAGGAGTAGGTCTGTGTGGGAATGATAGTGGCAGGAATCCACTCAGGGAAGATCAGGGCTACACCGCTCCAGGCTGGGTGTATCTGGGTGCGGAGAGGATCTTGTAGCCATCAAGGAGGAGAGTATCAAAGCTTGTGACAAAGCTAGCCATGAACCATGTCTCAGTAAGACCGAGGACATCAAGGTCATGTTCTTCCAAGAGGTGGCAGATGTCAGAGGACTGTTTGACAGCAGAGCGGGAGTTGAGAGTGGCAAGATGCAGGAGGTTGACAGCCTTAAAGACCTTCCGGGGAGGGGTACAAATCAGAGGTACGCCCTGCGGTGGGTTAGAGGTAGCCTGAAGTGGGGCAGAGGAGGAGGGAGGAGTGGGCAAGGTAACTGAGGAATGAGAGGAGGGGACAGCCGGAGATGAAAGGAAGTTGATGAGGCGAAGAAATCTCCTATCGAAGAGGATGAGATTGGCCTGAGGACCTTGGACCATGACAGTGCCATTTAGGTAGACACTGAGGATGACTCTAGAGGAGTCAAAGGAAGCCATGAGGACTTCCCAGCGAGTGCCACCATTAATGAGTGAGGGGGAGATATGACAGAGCACAGAGATCATATATGGGGTCCATAGATCCGGCAATGAAATGACAAAGAGGATGTTGGTGAGGGTCTGTCTGGAAGAGGCGCTGGAATAGGTGTCAGCGATAGGGAGATCTGGGTTAGAGGCCAGGATAACCTTTTTAAACTTCTTCTTTCCAGACTTAGTGATAAGGGAAGGATAGTTGATAGAGAAGCAATTGGAATAGATGGGAGAAACAGAAAGCGCCATGAGTGGGAAGAGATAGGAGGCAGAGGGAGGAGTATGCAAGTACAGCGGTATGGAGCAGTCACTGGGCTAGTGGATTACAATCAGATGGCAAACTTAAATGCAGAATAAACCCAAGTTTGATTTTCAATTCAAATGCAGAATACACCCAAGTTTAATTTACAATACAGATGCAGAATACACCCAAGTTTGATTTTCAATTCAAATGCAGAATACACCCAAGTTTGAATTTCAATTCAAATGCAGAATACACTCAAGTTTGATTTTCAATTCAAATGCAGAATACACCCAAATTTGATTTTCAATTCAAATGCAAAATACACCCAAGTTTGATTTTCAATTCAAATGCAGAATACACCCAAGTTAATTTTCAATTCAAAAGCAGAATACACCCAAGTTTGATTTTCAATTCAAATGCAGAATACACTCAAGTTTGATTTTCAATTTAAATGCAGAATACACCCAAGTTTGATTTTCAATTCAAATGCAGAATACACCCAAGTTTGATTTTCAATTCAAAAGCAGAATACACCCAAGTTTGATTTTCAATTCAAAAGCAGAATACACCCAAGTTAGATTTTCAATTCAAATGCAGAATACACTCAAGTTTGATTTTCAATTCAAATGCAGAACACACCCAAGTTTGGTTTTCAATTGAAATGCAGAATACACCCAAGTTTGATTTTCAATTCAAAAGCAGAATACACCCAAGTTTGATTTTCATTTCAAATGCAGAATACACTCAAGTTTGATTTTCAATTCAAATGCAGAATACACCCAAGTTTGATATTCAATTCAAAAGCAGAATACACCCAAGTTTGATTTTCAATTAAAAAAGCAAGGCACTGCCCTAGAGGAAGTGTAAGTGGGGGTAAGATGGTAGGAAGAGTACAGAAAAGACTTAAATTAGTACATAACAGGCAGAGAAGAGGGTACAAGGGCAATCAGGAGGAAGTAACTAACCCATGTAGAGTGAGGTAGGAGAGTCATGGTAGTCCAGAAGTCCTGGGATGGCAACATCAGGAAGGGTATGGCCCGAGGTAGAAGTCTCAAGAAGCGGCCTGTCAGAGAACAGGGAAGCTGACAGGGTTGTGCTGGGCCTTAGAAGTGGGCCTTGGAGGCGGTGGGCCGGCGGAAGCCTGCCGGTCTGTCGTTGGTCCAAAAGGCAAACTCCCCACTCAGTCACTGCCCTGGATGCAGGCAGAATACCTCAGGCAGCACTCCCATACCAAAAGCAAAGGCCCGGCTGGCCTTGTTGGAAGCATTGCATGATGCAAGGTAATATTGTAATCCCATACAAAACCACATCCTACACAGGTGCAGAGCAAATAAAAAACAATTCTGCTAGGCGATTTGAAGCGCAATGGAAAAGCGCTATTTCAGTGCAGAAAATGCACAAAAAAAGCAAATTTGTGAAACAATTTTTTTTCTTCTAGAAATGCCCAAAACAGCTTATGCAGGTGACGGGGTGCATGGGAATTGCACCCGCCTCGACCAGGGGGGCCGAAAAGGAGCTTCTGCCCACAGGGACTCAAGTGATGAAGGCCAGGAGAGGAGGAAATTTGCTGGATCACGTCTCCTTCGTGTTGTTCAGAATGAAAGCACAGGAAGTTGCAGGGGACATGCTTAGCCTGCCAGTCCCTCGTTGGTCCACAAGGCAAACGCCCACCCAGTGACTGCCCTGGATGCAGGCAGAATGCCACAGGCAGCACTCCCATAACAAAAGCAAAGGCCCAGCCGGGCATGTTGGAAGCACTGCATGGTGTAAGGCAATATTGTAATCCCATACAAAACCGCATCCTACACAGGTGCATAGCAAATAAAAAACAATTCTGCTAGGTGATTTGAAGCGCAATGGAAAAGCGCTATTTCAAGGCTGAAAATGCACAAAAAATGCAAATTTGCAAAACGATTTTTTTTTAAATGCCCAAAACAGCTTATGCAGGTGACGGGGTGCATGGGAATTGCACCCGCCTCCACCAGTGGGGCCGAAAAGGAGCTTCTGCCCACAGGGACTCAAGTGATGAAGGCCAGGAGAGGAGGAACGTTGCTGGATCACGTCTCCTTCGTGTTGTTCAGAATGAAAGCACAGGAAGTTGCAGGGGACATGCTTAGCCTGCCAGTCCCTCGTTGGTCCACAAGGCAAACGCCCACCCAATGACTGCCCTGGATGCAGGCAGAATGCCACAGGCAGCACTCCCATAACAAAAGCAAAGGCCCGGCCGGGCATGTTGGAAGCACTGCATGGTGCAAGGCATTATTGTAATCCCATACAAAACCGCATCCTACACAGGTGCATAGCAAATAAAAAACAATTCTGCTAGGTGATTTGAAGCGCAATGGAAAAGCGCTATTTCAAGGCTGAAAATGCACAAAAAATGCAAATTTGCAAAACGATTTCTTTTTAAATGCCCAAAACAGCTTATGCAGGTACCGGGGTGCATGGGAATTGCACCTACCTCGACCAGGGTAGCTGAAAAGGATCTGCTGCACACAGGGACTCCAGTGATGAAGGACAGGAGAGGTGGATAGTTGCTGGATCACGTCTCCTTCGTGCATGATAAAGGTTATACAAATTATAAAATGTAATGATAAATTACCTACAATGATTTGTGGGGAGACATTGATGAAGTTTACTTGTGTAATCAAAGGCACCAACCTGATGGTCAAGGGTAGCTGTACACACCACCATAGCAAATTTTCATGGTCCGCACTTCCTATACTTGGAAAAGTGCCTGCTGGAAATGTACTAGAGTAACGGAGGAAGGTGGTGGCAAGGTAGCCATGGAGGTGGGTGGCAAGGGAGCCAGAGTAGCGGAGGGAGGGGGTGGCAAGGAAGCCAGAGTAGTGAAGGGAGGGTTGGAAATGGAGCCATGGAGGAAGATGGTAAGGTAGACAGGTTGGTGGATGAAGGACGCTGAGGGGCCAGCGTAGTGGTGGCCAGGTTGGCAGAAGGAAGAAAGTTGATGAGGCGAAGGAGGCACCTATCAAAAAGTAGAAGGTTGAGCTGAGGCACTTGTACCAGGATGGTAATAATGAGATAGACATTAATGATGGCTCTGGAGGAATGGAAGGAGGCTAAGAGGATCTCCCAACATGTGCCACCATTAATGGATGAGGAGGAGTAAGGGGAGAGCAGAGCGACATTTTGAGGGGTCCATAGGTCGGGTGAAGGAACGACAAAGAGTATGTCAGTGAGAGTCTCTCTGGCGGAAGCACTGACACAGGTTTCAGTGATGGGAAGGCCTGGGTTGAGACCTGCGTGTCCCTCTTAAGCTTCTTCCTACCAGACTTAGAGAGAAGAGAAAGATTGGAGATAGAGAGACAATTAGCAAAGATGTGGGCAATAGAGAGCACCATAGTGGGTGCGGGAGAGCAGAGAAGAGGCACTTTTCAAGGCTGATCAACTGAAGTGGAAGGTGAGGGTATGATGGGAGGGGGAGGGAGAAGAGAGAACACGGGGATACACAAGTAAAGGGAACAGGCTAAGAACAGTAGGTTACAGTAGGGTTATAACGTCTACAATAGAGTACATGGAACAACAGCACATCCAGAGACAATGAGTACCAACAGCGGGAGCCGGCTCTGAGCACCCTAGGCGGGAGAGCTGGAAACCAGAGTGGCGGAACATAGAGAAGAGGAGAAAGGCCTATTGGAAAAAAGCAAATCATGAGAACAAAGCTGTGGTCCAATACAAGCTGTATGGGAGAATAGTTTCAGGGGTCCACACGCGTTCACCTAGAAGGAAAAGAGCAGGAGATGTGAGAAAAGTGCAATAAAACAGTATTGGAAATGGAGACAGGGCAGCCTAGTCAATGCGTGGGATACACAGCAAGGTAAGAAAATGCATTGGAAAGGAAAGTACATGCGAAGTAGGGCAGTTTAGTAGGACGCAGTAATGGCTGCGCACCCCACCTACCTGCACCTTCCCTACCTTGCGGTTGCTCCTGGTTGACGGCTGCACTGCATGCATGCACTCTTCGATTTCACGTCCCGTTCTGACCCCTTTGTCACCAAAGACCTGCATCACTCAACGCCGCAGCCTTGTACTGCGAGGGCTTGCTGCAGAGGGTCCAATCCTTGGTTCTTAAAGGCTCAGAAGCGTGGAAGTTGCAGTGCATGCTATGTATTGTCAGAGAGCATCTCATGCGAACCTGCCTCGCTCAACACTGCAGCCTTGTCCTGCGAGGGCTTTGCCGGAGAGGGGCTGATCCTTGGTTCTTAATGGCTCGGAAGCGTGGAAGTTGCATTGCAGGCTACATATTGTCGGGCAGTCTCTTCTGTGTACCTGTACCTGTGTCGCTCAACACTGCAGCCTTGTCCTGTGAAGGCATTGGATCAACAAATGTACAACTATCACTATTATATGGAAAAATGATATATATTGTCACATGTCATTGTGTTTGTTGGTCGTACCTTCTTCGGTTTATAATGGGAGCACCTGGGTTTTCCAAAATGTTAATTGAAACGTGGATTATAATGCATATGTTTGAAATTGATTGCCTGGGCAATCACTTACTATTGGATAAAAAGATAAAATTGTCAGATTTATATTTTGTCGTGCATTTGTCACCCACATCAGACACATCCTTTGTGACTGAATTATGGTATTGTTATGCGCCACTTCAGCTGTGTCAGGGTGATCTACCCAATTGGTTTGAACGGCTCCAGTGTAACAATGTCCCAGGAGGATAGCTCAGCTGCAACATGCTTGCCTTGGAAACAAGACGATACGAAGCAACACAGGTTCGATCCTCGTGTCCACGCTTAGAAACCTCTGGGTATTAAGCATGTTATAAATATGCAACTAATAGAATTCCTTTAACAGCGCCTTGATGCCCCAGGGCTGTGTGAGACCTTTAAAAAAAAAAGCAAAAAAAAATAAATGTAAGTATGCTTCCTTGGTTTGATTGATCCTCTCATTTTGTCAATTTTTTTGAGGATTATAGCCAGAACTAGGACCCTTTTTGTATACCCAAAGAGCAACATAGCGCATACCAAAAACAAGATGTAAATTGCTGGCCTCAATCAGAGATAATTGTCATGATGCCTACCTCTAAGGAGCCAGGCCGGGCCTAGCAACCCCAGAGGCAGACATCATTTTCCCCAGGGAAGTCTCAGCGGGCCCAAGTCGGGGCCCTTTGGACTCAGTCCTGGCGCCTTAGGCGCCAGGCTCATAGCGGACCCCAGTCCTGGCGCCTTAGGCGCCAGGCTCATAGAAGAGGATATGTGTTTAAGTGCTTGGGTGCACACTTACCTGATGCAGACCTTGCTGCTTCATCCAGGCCCTCTTGAGGCCTGAATGGGACTACTTAACCTGTAGGACTACTTCACCACTCGGGTGTGGTCGGGGAAGGATACATACCTGATTGGTGGAAGGATACATACCAGGAACTTCTTCCAAGGCTATTTAAACCCCACCCGAACAGCCACACATGCTTCGCGTTGTTCTGCACCTAGCAGCTGGACGCTCACCGTGTCAGCTCCTGCATCCTGACTTCAGCCACGCCTGCCAGCACCCTGGAACACCTGCAAGGGGAGAAAGGAAGAGAATAGGAGAAGAAAAGCCCTTACCTGCTAAATCTGCATCCCGGAGTCATTTCTCCAACGGCCCTGAAAAGGAAGACATCATTTTAAAGGCATTTCGTTTCGATCGCTGCAGCGCTGCATTTTACTCACCTTTGCAAGGCGCTTCCATCTTCAGCAGCGATCTTCCGGATTCAGCTACGCCCCGGCGCCTAGAGGAAAAAAGACAAGAACAAAGGTGAGAGGGAGAAAAGGAATAAGGAAAGCTCAGTTTCCTTTTAAGTCTTACCTGTTGGATTATTCCCACTGCATTTCGGGTCCTGCCGCTTCCTGGCATCTCCGGACCCCGGCCCCTATGGGGAAAAAAGACAAAGACATTGAATGAGCGAATGCAAAGACATTACCTGAGCGCTCATCCAGAACTGTTTCACTTCGGGTCGGCGCCATATCTCCGGCACTCCGAACCCCGGCCCCTAAGGGGAAAAAGACATAAGCATTAGCGCTTGCTGCAATTAGACAACGAACATTATTATTAAGCTTGAACTTTTGAACAGAACTTTTACAGCGCCTTACCTGAACAGTCAAGCTTACCTGAACTCCCATCAATCCTCAATCCAGTGAAGTAACTGGGTTTCAACGCGCCCCTGCATCAGAAGCAGGATGGAGAGCTCATCCTTCCAAACCCTAAGGAGGGTATCCAACGAGCCAGGGAAGCCAGAATAGAGGGGCCCTTCCTGTCCATCTTCAGAGTTCTGCGCCTTCGACGCGCGCCGCGCCTCCGTGGGAACCAGGTGAGCATTACAATAATCTTCTCAGATAACCATGGATATCATGGAGAAATGCAGCTGCAGTTTGAAGGGCGTTGGGCAAAGATGGACATGGTATAGAATATGCCAATTTGCTGAAGCAGTCTCTAACCACCAGAATACAAGTACATCCCTTACTGGTAAATCCACAATGTAGTCCCTGGCGATCGTGTGATAAGGGTAAGGAGGTATTTCCACGGAATGAAGAAGACCTAAGGGTTTTATTCTGGGGATCTTTTGCATGACACAAGTTGGGCAGGTGGATACATAATCTGTGACAAATTGACGAGAAATCTGTTCCAGCATGGCTTTTTGTCCTCGATGGCCAGCAATCCGTGCATCATGAAAACCCCAAAGTATGGCATTCCTTAGAGTATACGAGGGTATGTAGAGTTTATTCCAGTAGAAACCATGGCCATCATGCATTTCAAACGTGTTCATGTCTTGTAACTTAAGCATCTCAGGATTGTAAGTGATTTCAATCCAGCACTCTAACTAAGTCAATGCCTAGTATGGGATGCCCAATGGAAACCCTTATTCATATATTGTTATGTCAAAGTTATTTTAATTCTGGATGATATACCCTTATATAATGCCCCTCTCTTTGAATCCCCCCAGCCTGACCGAGCCAAGAAAAAGGTTTGTTTTGCAAATTAAAAGATTTATTTGAAGAATTGAACGATATATAGATTACACTTTTATTAATATGAATAATATCTGAATAGCACACCTATGAATAAGAACAATGATCCGCAATGGGTAATATTACAATATCAACAATCTCTTTAATCAATTAGGAGTAGAAATAGGAAGAATAATGTAGCAGAGAATATTATGTATGGTTCAAGGAAATGCAAGGATAGGAAAGAATGCAACACAGAAGTAAGACTTAATATGACTTCAATCAACAGATAATATGATCACTCTTTCCCCCTATTACTCACTCCCCCCAGTATGCAATATGAAGAGGTTGAAGAGGGTACACAGGTTTTAGGAATAACAACCAATAATGCAGTTGAATCCCAGTTCCCCCAGCAAGCTTAGAGAGAACAGGGATGATTGTAAAACAGGTCAATCACTTTTAAATGTGTTTTGCAATGAATGGGAAAATGCTAAAGTTGATTTTAATTCGCTAAATAGGATTCAGAACTAGTGATAGTTGCTTTGGATTGGGTCAGGTCAACTCTAGAAATGATTATAGAATGATTAGCAGATTGAAAACGAAATTCAGCAGTTGAAAACAAGAAATAGCTATTTTGACATGTGGTGAATTTGAACCAAATGCGAAATCGCTGCAACTTTTCCGCGTGCGGGAAATGCAATTACAGAAAAACTATTAGGATTGGAATGTCGTTTTGGGTTTGTTTGAAAGCTTCAAAATTGTGATTTAAAATGACTTTTAAATTTTGTTCCTAAGACGTATGGTTCAAAAGTTACAGAGGTTTTAATAAAGGTAGATTTTTCAGAAACAAAGGCAAGATTTCAAAATGAAAGATGCGCTGTTGAAGATTTGGAACAAAGATTTCTGATAACTAGAGAGTCTATGGAGCCGCAAACTACACGACAGCCCAGCCACCTATCCAGAGGCGCCTCCGAATGGTTTCTGTCTGAACGAGATGATTGCCTTTCTCCAGAAAATATGTATCAGCGCCAAGATGATTATCACTACAATTATCAAGGATTATGTGGAGTAGAGAAGAACTTAGGATAGACAACAGAGATTCAATAATGCAGTTATGAATAGGTTGGAATGGTTGGATTGGGTTACTTGATACTAAGAGGTTGGTTATGGACAGTTCTACACTAAATACTTACAACTATGGCTTTGAAATGGAATGGGCCCGTCAAAGATCTGGTCAAAGGTTTGGACTTCGGGGGGCGTGGCTTGGCAGCCATGGAATAGTCTGGAAACCCTGTGAGCTCTGTGATCCGACAACTTGATCCGACCAAGAAACACATATTCTTTTGATTAGCGGCAGCCCAAAAAGGATGTGCATGCGTGGGAAGGCACAGAGCAGAGCATGAGCAGGCTGGCTGCAAATTTACAGCGGAGGAACGCTCGTATTGGTACTCTGTACTGAGAGGCCAATCGCGGAAGGGACATCAAAATGGCTGCGGACGAGAACAAAGAGATCCCGAGGGGCGCACCCCTGAGACGGAGGAGCTGTCTCCGTTCGACAACAGCCGAGGAGGATCACTAGGGATACGAAATAATCATCACATTGCCCAGTCCGGGTGGCCGCAGTGAAAGGAAAGCAAGGGGAGAGACGCTGGTGGAGTGCCCGGAGCGGAGCGTGGACGACCGAAGGAACCAGCAGATATTATCGGCCCTTTGAGGATGGCAAGAATCCACTCTTGCTGGGACTGAAGACTACGGGTAAAGGGGCTCACCCACGACTCATAGACACAGCACTATGTCTAATAAACCCCCAAGACTGAAGGGTAAGCAACCCACATTAGAGGAATACACTAAGATGCCGCCCGGCCCGGAAGGAGCCAGGAACAAAGACAAAGCCCAAGTTGGGAGCAGTGCCACCATGGGCGCGAATCAGGAAGTCCTTGAGGCGATCGCCGATCTGAAGGTGGCTTGGGAGACCAAGCTCGAACTGGCGGTGACAGAACTAAAAACAGCGCTGGAGCTCCAGGTTGGGGCAGTGCAAGAGGATGTGAATCTGCTATGGCAAGATGTTAGGTCGCTGGCGGAGCGCACAAAGAACCCCGAGAAGGAGATGGGCCCTAACACGGCAGACTGTGCTTCCCACCGGTCGTAGCTCCATGCCATGGTACAACGAGTGGGTAATCTGGAGAGCAGAGCCGAGGAGGCGGCAGGACGAGCATGGAGAAATAATATCCGTATTGTTGGACTACCAGAAGGAGCAGAAGGCCATAACCCCACGGAATTTGTTGAAACAATGCTGCTACAAGGAATCATGGAGGAGTGCTGTCTCAGGTGTTCGCGGTGGAAAGGGCGCATAGGGCCCTAACGAGAAGACAACCGCCAGGAGGCCCACCAAGGCCAGTGATCGCCAAGATACTTAACTACAGGGATCGAGAAAGGATCCTGGAACACTTCTGCAAAGGTGGGACAATACAAAGAGGGTCGGCAAACATAACGGCTTACCCAGATTATACCCTGACGGTGCAGCAGAGCAGAATGAACTTTGGGGCAGTCAAGAGAAGATTGCGTGAAGCGGGTCATAAGTACATGCTGCTCTACCCGGCTAAATTGAAGGTTTTTCACAAGCACAGAACTTTGTTTTTTGAAACTCCGGAAGAAGCAATGGGATGGCTCGACACGCACGGATGCCCCAGGAGTCGGACGTTCAGACAGGAGAAGGAGGTGATGCAGATAACTAATGAACGAAAGGGGTACCGGGGGGTGTCAGAGCTTAAGACTATGGGACTGGAATATAGTCACTGAAGTAGCTTGTTGAATGATGTGATCAGGCTGGAAGAAACACACGATCCGCTATTATTGCGATCAATACTTGGACTAGGCGCATTGCAGGACCAACCTTTACATCCCCCTGCTGGGGTCTTGCCCGGGTGTCAGGGTAGGCCCAAACACGGGGGAGCCTGAGATCCAGGGATGGAGTTGGGCAGCTATTGGGGTTGGGGTAGGTTGGGGAGGAGGGAGGGAAAGGGTTGTGTGCTGTGGTTTGTTATAGTTGGGGAAGAGTTATGGGGTGAGCCTACACCTCACGGAAAACGAGATGAACCATGGGAGACCTTAAGATAGTCACTTGGAACATTAGGGTGCTCAATAGTTATCTGAAGCGGAACAAGGTAATGATGTACCTACGCAGACAGAAAGTGGATATAGCCTTGTTACAAGAAACTCATTTAACGAAAGACAAACTAGAAGTGGTACGGAAAAAATGGAGAGGGACAGTGGTGGGGGCAACATACTCTGTATATGCAAGAGGGTTAATCACATGGGTGGCCCCACATGTTCCGTTTCAGTTGCTGAGCCCGCAGGTAGAGGCGGATGGTAGGATGGTGATCATGAGAGGGATGGTGGAAAATAGAGAGATCTGCATCGTAAATACTTATGCCCCGAACCAAGAAACAGCTGCATATTTTAGGACCCTGTATAGTACACTCAGTGGCAGCGTGGGGGGAGCTATATTGCGGGAGGGGAGACTTCAATTGTGGGTTGAACCCCACCATGGATAGATCAGACACTAAAATAGTTAGACCCACCCCGGCTGCAAAGGCACTACATGCTCTATTGGCGGATTTTGGGCTGACAGATGCATGGCGAACACGTCATCCAGGATAGACAATATTCACATTATGGAGCCCCACAGGGCCTATATACAAGACTGGACTATGTATTTGTCACGCAGGAGTTACTGACCGAAAACCGCAGGCGGAATACAAAGCTAGAGTCCTCTCAGACCACTCGCCACTGCTGCTAACATGGCAATACCGACCCCCTAGGGGAAGGATACCCTCATGGCGATTGCGTGCAGAAGCACTTAAAGCTAGCATATTCAGGGAGGATATGCGAGAGGAAAGTTATTTCGAGATAAATACGGGCAGTGTCAAGACAGCGGGCACACTCTGGGAAGCCTTTAAAGTTGTAGTGAGAGGAATTGCCATAGCCAAGTCTAAAGGACTGCAGGATGGGATTCTGACCGAATTACAGGACTCTGAAAAGGAATTGGAGAGGGTATTGGAATGGGGCAGCAACACTAAGGCAGATACTGAATTGGCACTGGGCCTGCAGCAGAAATGTGCAGGATACTGGGAGAGATTATGTAATCATAATAATAAAAAGTACATAGAAAGACAACATGCTGGAGGCGACAAACCAGGAAGACTCCTTGCGTGGCTCTACAAAAACAAGACTCCCAGGCCCCAAATCATAACATTAGGGAAAGACAATGGCGACGTAGTGGATATGCAAGAGGGGGCTAATCAAGAATTTGCAGACTATTATAGATGCTTGTAGGGAGACGAGACGGGAAGCAAAAGAGGGGAGATAGGAGACATACTGGAAGACATTGGGCTACCCCAAATTAGTGTGGAAGAAAGGGAGGGGCTAGATGCCCCGATCACTCTAGAAGAGCTAGAAGAAGTGGTGAGGCAGCTGCCTACGTGTAAAACCCGTGAACTGACGGACTCCCGAGCAAATTTTATAAGGCGTATAAAGCAGAGATTCTCCCCCCACTGCTGGAAATGCTCAACGAAGCATATGAAGTTGGGAGATTACCGGAATCACTGAGCGAAGCGGTTATTATACCACTCCCCAAGCCCAACAGGCCTGGTAGTGACTGCGGTTCCTATAGGCCCCTATCGATGTTAAACCAAGATAGTAAGATTTTAACACCGGTTATAACAAACAGATCAAAGGAGGTCATAAACAAACTAATTCATCCTGATCAAACAGGATATGTCCCAAATAGGAATATCTCGAATAATTTGAGGCGACTCCATCGTGTGATCGAACATACTGAAGGGGACACTAGCGAAATGGCGATAGTGTCGCTGGATGCGATCAAGGCATTTGATTCGGTCAAATGGCCCTGGCTGAAGGTGGCCCTAGCCAACTATGGTATGGGACCAGGATATCTTCACTGGGTAGAACTCCTATATAGTGAGCCATTAGCGAGAGTGAAGACAGGAACTGTGATCTCTGAAAGGAGGCAACTTGGTAGAGGGACCAGACAGGGATGCCCTTGGTCCCCCATGTTGTATATTCTGGCCTTGGAGCCTCTGGCGATTTATTTAAGGCAGCAATATGATACAATAGCCTCATTACGACCCTGGCGGTAATCGGCCGTCATTACCGCCATGGCGTAATGAGCGTTTACGCCGTGGGACGATGGCGTAAAGAGCGCCACATCACGACCCATCGCGCACGAGCATTACGCCATGGCGGTAATGCAATTAACGCCATGGCGGAAAAGGCCTCTACCGGCATCGCTAAGCAAGCAAGGTGCCCTCCCGCCAGCGTAAGTAGCGGCCACCGTAATTTACGGCCACCGTAATTAGCGGCGGCCGTAAAAGGCCAAACCGGAAATAGCGTCATCGCGCCGGAACGGGAAGCAGCCCGTCGGCCATCTTTAAAAACACAATCCATCGCCATCCTACCAAACAACACCAGACCCAACCCTGACACCTGTCCCAACCAAACACCCACCCATCCAAGTTCCCGAAAATGCCAAAATCCGTGAAAAAGGCATGTGACCGCCAGCGCCAGGAGCGATTCAGCCGGGAGGAACTCTGCATGCTAGCGGAGACCCTGCAGGACAACGCAGGTGTTGTTTTCTCCCCTGAAATGACCAGGACAGCAATCGGGAAGAAGAAGGCCATCTGGGCCCTGGTGGCTGAGCGCGTCAGCGCGGTGGGGACCGTACCCCGCACCCCACAGCAGTGCCGGAAGCGCTGGGATGACCTGCGCATACGGGTCAGAGCCGTCATCTCGGCAAACCGCAACCTTGCCCAGGGAACCGGTGGAGGGTCGGAATCCCCCCTGAAACTCCAACCGTGGGAGGAGATCTGTGCTACCACCATCGGCATGGAATCCATCGAAGGCGTTGGAGGGATGGAAAGGGGAGCCCCGACATCAGGCGATGAAGGTAGGTGCCTCATACAAGACATGCCATAGTCACAGCAGTCCAATCATGTGTAGCACAAGGTTGCCCTAGAGTGTAAATGCAACACAAATCAATACTGCCCATAGCCACATGCGAGCACCACCCTGCATACACTGCTGGCACCCGCATACCTGCATCCACATACCACACTAAAAGGAGACAACCTGCATGGCACTGCCTGAAATCTGCCTCATCCACTGGCCAAAATAATGTCAACCATTGTCATTCAAAAGTCCGTAGACCCATCAATAACGCCCTCCCACCTTTGCTCCACCACAGGCACAGAATCACACCCAGAGGACCAGGACACCCCTGCGCCGAAGAGAGCGAAGTCCAACAACAACCTCCCTGCACCCTCAACCTCAGCTGCAGTGAGGCAGACCCCACGACAAGCAGGTCCCACTGCAGGCATACCGGAGGTCCCACCGGCAAGCACCCCTGTTGGCAGCAGGCCAGCAGCAGCTGCTCCACCTCCACCGACATTGCCTGCCACAGAAGGCAGGGGGTCAGCGGCCAGCAGCAACATCGGGGAGACAGCTGCAACAGCTGCATGTTCTGACTCGGACATGGAGCAGGAGGTCAGAAGCCCCACTGACCAACTACATTCCCCCTGTTTCTCAGACGCCAGCCCCCATGAGGGCGACACACAGGGGCACACTGAGGCAGAGGAGTGGCCTTCCACCCCATGCCCTGTCCACACTCCACAGGAGGGGACCAGCCCCTCCATCACTCCACCTGCACTGGCCATGGGCCAGCACGGCCAGCCGTCCCTCGAGGACATCACTCAACGGCAGCATCAACTGTCCGCAATGCTGGATGAGCATGCCGCGGAATGTGTGGGGGCTAGGTTTAGCATTGAACAGGCCACGGAGACACTAAGGGCGGAAGTGGCGCAGAGCACTGCCACCCTGAGGGATGCCATGCAGGCCATGTCCAGGGACATCTGTGCCGAACTTGCGGGCTTGCGTCGTGCGGTCACTGACCTCACCCACACAGTACAGGAGCTGCATGCACAGGGGCAGCCAGGGACATCCTCCACTGCCAGTTCTGCGCAGAGCAGCCCCGTGCGCCGTTCCGGACGCAACCTGCGCTCCACAGCCAGGGGTGCCCCGGGGGCCGGGAGAGGGGGCTTGTGACGGCCTGTGGACACTGTCACAGGCATCTGTTGACAGCTACATGGGGTGTGTTGGGGTGTGCAGGGGGGAGGTGGGAGGTGGGAGGGGGTGTGTTGGGGTGTGCAGGGGGGAGGTGGGAGGTGGGAGGGGGTGTGTTGGGGTGTGCAGGGGGGAGGTGGGAGGGGGTGTGACACGACAGTTCATAGTTCCAATACACTTTTTTCTTTCAAAAAAAGAAATGTGTGGACATTTTCATTGCGTATGTGTGCTTTATTGGTGTACAGTCCACAGTGTGCATGTCCCAGAGACACACAGTGCCCCAAGTGCAGTCTCCATGCGATAAACACCAGCCGTGTGTGCTAGAAGCAGTGGTCGATGATACTTTGGCGCATGGCACGCCCCTCCTGTGCATCGCCTCCTCCATGTGGTGGCGCCCCATCTGCACCCTCCTCATCCTCATCGTCAGGTGGTTGCAGTTCTGCGTCAGGGGGCAGGGGCACATTCCGTCTGACGCACATATTGTGCAGCATGACACATGCCATGACGATCTTTGCCACCTTCTCATGGCCATACAGGAGTGCCCCACCAGACCTGCTGAGGCTTCGGAACCGTGCCTTCAGGAGGCCAAATGTCTGCTCTATGACCACACGAGTACGTGTATGTGCACGGTTGAAGTCCTCCTCGTGCTGGTTCTGCGGGTTCCGGACTGGCGTGAGGAGCCACCTCTTCAGGGGATAGGCTGCATCACCTGTATGTAGGCGAGAATGTATGTGTCAGTCATGTTGTCTGATCAGGAACATGATGTTCCACCATGGCTGGCATGGAACTGTTACCTTGGCTCACTTCTACATGCACTAATTGATTCACACTATGCAACCAGTATATGCTCATTGCTGCCATGGCCTGTTTTGCATGCCATCACCCTATGTATGCAGAGGGGTTTTGTGCATTGTGAGTGCCCTTCCTCTGTATCCGTTCTCTGTGTTACTCACAGCCAGGTGGAGTATGCATCATCCCCCCCCCCTTTCTGCCAGGTGGAGTATGCATCATCCCCCCCCCCTTTCTTCCAGGTGGAGTATGCATCATCCCCCCCCCCTTTCTGCCAGGTGGAGTATGCATCATCCCCCCCCCCCTTTCTGCCAGGTGGAGTATGCATCATCCCCCCCCCCCTTTCTGCCAGGTGGAGTATGCACTGGTACGTCATTCCCATGCCCACTTCCATGACATTGCACTCACCGAGTAGCCAGGATCTTGGGCCTGCATGTCGCTCCATGTAGCGTGGTATTGTGGAGTTCCTCAGGACCATGGAATCATGGGTTGATCCGGGGAATCGGGCACAACAATGTGTGATGATCTTGTTGGAGTCACAGACCATTTGCACGTTGATAGAGTGGAACTGTTTCCGGTTGCGGTACGGTACCTCCATGGCACGTGGAACCACCAATTCCACATGGGTGCAGTCGATGGCACCAATGCAACCGGGTATGCTGGCTAGTGCATGGAAACCCACTTTGGTGTTTGCAATCTCCTGGGCAGTCCGTGGTAATGAGATGTGGTCGTCTGTGTGCTTGAGGAGGGCATCGAGCACTTGGATGAGTGTTCGTGAGAATAATGGTTGTGAAATGCCATGCAGGTGCCCCACTGTGTGCTGGTAGGTGCCTGTGGCCAGGAAGTGGAGTACAGCCACTACCTTCAGTAGGGGGGGGATGGCGGTTGGACTTACTATCATGCTGACGATGTCGTCGTGTGTCATGTCTACGATGGCGGTGATGGTGTCCCGGTCCAAACGGTACAGGGTGTGGATCTGCTCAGCAGTGAGGTTGTTTGGATTGGCTCTGATGCGTGGGATTGGGGGCTGCCTGCGTGGTGGCACTGGCTGTGCTGGTGGGGCTTGCTGGGCCTGCCTTGCCCTCCTTCTCCTCCTGCGTCTCCTCTGTGCTGCCTGTTGTTGTTGTTGTTGCTGTTGTAGTAGCACATGCATTGCTATCAGGTCCTCCAGCCCCAACATTGCTAGTCGTATTGGCATCATTGTGGAGTGTGACTGGGTGTGGGTAGGGGTGGGGTGTGCTCTTTTTGTACTCCCCTGAGTCTGTATTGCCTTCACCTGTGCTGTTTCTGTGCACCTGTGGCAGCTGCATTCACTTGAATTGGCCCTTTACGGTTGGTTCGCGATGGCGTTATTTGCACCATGGCGGTAAGGTACTTAGCGGCCTCGGTGATGGCGTTAGGTGCATGACCGCTTGGGTTGGCATTTGCGTACCTTTCCGCCATGGCGCTAAGTACGGTGTGGGCGGTCGCGTGCGCGCACCCTTAGCGCAGTTAGCGGCAGCATTAACTACGATGCCGCTATTGGCATCGTAGTTTACGGTCAGGAGTCATGATCGGACCTGGCGGAAAACGATGGCGGTAACCATTTACCGCCATCGTTTTTCACTTACCGCCAGGGTCGTAATGAGGCCCATTGTCATTGGGGAAACATCACATTTAATTTCACTATACGGAGACGATATGTTATTGTATCTGCGCTACCCAGAGGAGAATCTGCAGTAGGTGTTAGAAGTGGTGGAGAGGTTTGCTGAACTCTCAGGTATAGCCGTGAACCCAAGTAAATCCTGTGTGTTCCCACTGGGCAGATATAGAGGGCTCTTGGCGGAAACTTTGCCGGTACTCCAGATACCGTGGGAGGCCACAACCTTTAGGAATCTTGGGATAGACATATATCATACAGTAAAAGGCGAACATAGGCATAATACAGAAAGAGCGGTTCAAAAACTTGAAAACAGCATGAAGTTCTGGGCTAAACTCCCCTTAGCAATGATGGGACGTGGGGCGATGCTCAAGATGGTGGCATGGCCCAGACTGTTGCGTTGCTTCGTGAACATCCCATACTCCATACCCCGGCAATTCCTTATTAAGCTGGACAGCATATGCAGGGAATTCCTATGGTACGGGATGAGGAACAGGGTAGCCCTGTGGAAACTCCAAAACCTGCATGAGAAAGGAGGCATTAAATTACTGAACTGGGAAGTATATTATGTAGCGAGCCAGTTGCAACATGTAGCCAAATGGCTCTCTGCGGAGCCTACCTTAGAGCATAGGCTGCATCAAGGTGATGCACCCCATACTTTTTTGAGAGAAATGATATGGTTACCCAAGCGGGAGCTAAGAGGGCGTCCGGGGATGCTGGGCCTTCGATGGGGGATGTGGCAGAGGGCGTGCCGGTTGATGGACAAGCCAGCCCTGTGCTCTCTGCAAATCCCATTGGTCATAATGATGAGGACAGAAAAGCAACTAAGGTTAATGATTAGGAAGTATTGGGAACCGGTAGGAATAGAAACATTGGAAGATGTGTGGCAAGAGGGGAAAATATTGGAATTTGAGGAGCTGGTGGAACAAACGGGGTTGAGTGCTGGGCAATATATTACGTATCATGGGATGGTGCAAAGAATTAAAGATACCTGGTCTGAGGTGGAACTTGCAGAGGAACCGGACACCACACTAGATGTGATATATGATATAGCAGAAGGAGGGCATGAAACGTCTAGAGTGTACGAGATGATGATGACTCAAGTGGGGAAGGAAGTGGTGCAACTTAGACTGGACTGGGAGGAGGAAGTAGGGGATATGATGAGTGACGGGATGTGGGAAAGGGCTCAGGGGTATCATAAAAAAGTATCGAGAAATGCTAGGCTGCAACAAATACAGTTGTATATAACTGACACAGCATATCTGACGCCACTAAAGATAGCCAAATTTAAGAATGCTGGAAGCCAAGTGTGTCCCAAATTCAATGAGGAAAACGCAGGAATGGTCCATATGTTCTGGGCATGTCCACTGATAGCGAAATATTGGAGAGATATAGCACAGGAAATGGAGGACAAGGGAATCTGCATGAAGGTGGATACGGTGTGGGCTTGCTGGTTGGGAGGGTTCCCCAGACTGCGGAAGCTTAAACATGTGAGTAAATTGAAAGATCTGGCATAGAGAAGGATTGCAATGGGATGGAAAGCGTGCCACAAGCCCAATGTGGAGACGTGGTGGAGGGACTTGCAGAAGTGGGCGGAGGCAGAAACAGTGGCATGGCAGGAAGCGTGTAAAGGGGACATAGAGGGTGAAGCCAGAGCCCTAGCGGGTTGGAGACAATTAATAGCAGAGCTATTTGGGCCCTCGTATGATGAACCAAGTGATGATGATTCAATAAGCGTGGCTGGAGAGGTCTCCCCACCACAAGAGGTGGAGACTGACAATGGGAGAAAGTAGGCTTGGGAGGGGGTTGGGACGGGAAATACAGTCGGTGAAAAAGTAACAATGTATGTGCATTTATAAGCAAGATATGTAACCACTGTAAGTTGAGTTGGGTTTGTTATTTGTTGTTTGAACAAAATTAATAAAATTGTTTAAAAAAAAAGAAAAAGGTTTGGACTTCACTCGCCACCGAACAGGATCAGGGCACCCGGACTCTACTCTCAGCAAGGCACTCTGGTCTGCACGGCCTCTTGGACTCGATCTGACGGGTTCGGAATTACAGCTCTGCTGGACGGATCTGAATCTTAGTTCTAGCACGGGGTTCTTGGCCAGAAGCAAAACAGCTCAGCCAGGCTGTTGAATGGTTTAGTTAGGCCCAGTGGAAGTTTAGGGGTTAGAATCAGGTTGCAAAAGATTCTGAGGCCTGCTGAAAAAGGGTTCAGCTTCTTGGGTTAGGCCTATCTGCTTCAAAGTTCTAGAGTTTGGTTCTAGAGTATGGTCTCTGGATCTATGTCTGGAGCTTGGATCTTCCTGCAGGGTGCTTCGCCAAGAAATTAGTTGAGGAGTGGAAAGTGTGTGTCTGTCTGTTCTCAGCAGTCACTATTTATTCATTTCCAAAGTGGGTGGGAGGCAGATTATCTATGGCCAACCCTGTAAGGATCTGATAGATCAGAACATTTCCTGTCCCCTGATTTGAGAAAGGAGCAGTGTGTCATCCTGTGTCATCATGTGTCATGTTTATGGCTTAGGGAAAAACCCTCCCTTTTGTCTCTGTACAGTATATCTTATTTTTCATAAAAAACATTTTTGCAATATGTACAACTTGTTAATATTACATATACACATCACAGATTAATTAAGACACGTCTCTGTTCAATTCCCATGTTCCTCCGAGCTTTGGTTCGTAAATGACAACTTTTTCGCACTTTTGGTGGCTTTTGGCAGTGATCTCCTGTGCTCACTAAGATAGGCAAAAGTGGATGGCGGCCTGTTTTTCAGATTTTTACTGCACAATTTTGGGTGATTTTTAGCGAGCAGCATGCTTTCCAGTGGCCATTTCTGAGGTTTCTGCTGCCAGCAATGCACAGTAATGTTTCAGGGCCTGGACCAGTGGGCTGAGACATCCCACAAGCCCCCCTCTTCCGATTGGCCTTGATCATCCATCAATGGAAACTCGCAAGACTGGGATGTCAACCTCATCCCTTCTGATTCCACAATGGCAAAGCTCATCATCTTTTCCTCCATCAGGAGTGGATCGATCGGTTCTCCTCGCCGGTCCTGATGGGAGTATTGAGGAATACTCCGGGCCCCTCAGATCTTTGCTTCCGGTCCCCGGGTAATCCTCCTTGGTTAGTCTCCATGGTTTATCTCTCTCAACTAGGATGACAAAGCAAAAACATATTTGTAGACATTTCCCCACCACTATTAATGTAGTGGGGCGGACATATACATTTTGAGAAATCAGGACACATTTTTATTATTGTATTTTATAGGCTACATGTGGAATATTTTAGAGTTGGAATTTTATGGATCTGGAGTGGCCCCCTCTGGGGTTCCAGAAGACTCCTCCAGTTGCTGCAGAGTGTGCCTAGGATGGCAACACTTTAGTTGATTAATATGGACCCACTTGTCTTCCTCTTCTGCCAACCTACCTTTGGGGATGCAGATCTTGTAGGCGACTGGTGATATTTTGTCTACAATTTCAAAAGGTCCCCTCCAGGTAGGCAGACATTTTCGCTGTTTGGCCTGGTTCCTTTGGAAATTGTATAAGTAGACCTGGTCTCCTACATTGTATTCTTTTCTGGTAGTCATTAAGTCATAGTGGGTCTTCATGCTGTCGGCCGATCTCTCTAGATTTCGCTGAGCATAGGCAAAAGCATGTTGAAGGTGTTTTCTTAGGTTCTCAACATACTCATGAGTTGTGGAGGCATTGATCAATGTGTGCTCTTGGGTTCTGTAAAGCAGAGGCTGGGGAAGCACAATCCTGCGTCCAGTCATCAGCTCAAACAGTGACATTTTAGTTGCAGATGAAGGGGTAGATCTGATGGCCATTAGGACAAGAGGTAATCGAATATCACAACTTGGCCCAGAATCTGCCTCAAACTTTTTTAATATGCTCACAATTGTTCTGTTGTATCGTTCTACTGCACCACTAGAGGCTAGCCGGTAAGCAATGTGTAGCTTCCTTTTAACTCCAAGTATCTCCCACATCTTGGTCATTACTTTGCTGGTGAAATGGCTACCTCTGTCTGACTCGATCCTTTGGGGTAGTCCAAAATGCGAAAAGATGTGGTTGATTATCAGGGCAGCTGCTGTTTCTGCCTTGCAGTTTGGGGCCAGGAGACATTCCACCCATTTAGTAAATAAGCATGTCACGGTCAACATGTACTTATTTCCCCTAGAGGAGCAAATCATGGGCCCGAAGACATCAACTTGCAAATCTGACCATGGCAGTGGCATCCCCCTCTTTTGGAGAGGCGCACGGTGTGTGAGGGATGTTGGCTGAAATTGTGCGCACACAAGACACCCCTTCAAGTATTGGTCGAGGTCCTGCCCCATGTGTGGCCAGTATGCAACCTCTCTTAAGATTTCAAGTGTTGTATGAAACCCCCTATGACCGGATGTGGCCGCATCATGGGCATGACTTAACATCAGGCTCTGAAATGAGGTAGGAACCACCCACTGATCATGGCCAGCTAGGGATTTCCTCACCAACAAACCGTCTTGGATTCAGAACATTTTTGGACATTTCATCAACACTCTGAGGTCCTCTTTCCCTATGCAATCGGTATCCATCAGGGGAAAGTTCTCAGGGTCCTCAATGTGTTGATAAAACTTACCAATTATTGGATTCCCTTTTTGAGCCGTAATCAAATCAGCATCTGGGGTCTCCTTACTCCATTGTGCAGTTGAGAGGACATTGTGAGCATTTGTCTGGGGCCTAGTGATAGCAGTGACCTGGATTTCTCCCAACAGGGACTCGATCTCAATTAGATCCCCTTCGATGGCCCCAGTTTTGGCCAGCTGATCAGCTAAGTCATTTCCAGTTTTGTCTGGTCCCTCTACTTTGGAATGACCCTTGATCTTTTTCCAGTATATGGTCATCCCATTCGAGGTGACCAGATCATCAATATTTTGAATTAATTTCCCATGTTTCAATGGTTTGTTGTTAGCACATTGCATGCCTCAGGTCTTCTAATTAACCAGGTGCTCCACGACCCTGTTCCGTACATAATCCAAATCTGTGATTATGACCAGTTCGTGGAGTTATGTTGGACAGCAGTGAGGATGGCTTGGTGCACAGCCATCAACTCTGCCATTTGACTACTTCGGGGACCAAACTTGTACCCAGCGGAGGGTTCTCTGATCTCATTGACCCATGCATTCCCTACGCCGGCCACAAGTTCTTTTTCCCTGTTGTTGTTGAAATAGAGAGGACGCCCCATCACCAGTTTGTTGTCCTATTGCTATTACTGTCATGTCTGGAATTTGATTGTTTTAGAAGTGAAATTCTACTTGGTCAGATTTTTGTTCAACCATGTGGCATGTACCGTTTAAACTAACATGGTTGACACTCTGTTTTAATTTTATTGGTTGGCTAGTCTGGGTCCAGAGGACCTTGTTTACACAGTCTATTAGGGGTGACAGCCTTCTCAGGAGGTCATACCCTAGTAGACAAGGGGTGCCCTCTGGAGTCACAACTATTACTGTGTGTTTCACCTTGTGTCGCCCAATTTTAATGTCCAAATCTGCAGTCCCCTCGACGGGAATTTCCTTCCCGTCAAAGTTCTGAAGTTGTCAAGGAGGAGAGGTGAGAGGAATTTGGTATTTCTCCCCCCTTCCTGAATTCAGTTCATCAAAGGCCTTTTTGGACAGAAGGGTAGCTTGGAATCCAGTGTCCACCAGTGCCAAAATTGTACCCTGCCCTGTACTTGAACCGGGGCATAGTATCTTCTCTCCTTCTCCGCAAGGGGTCACAGATAATGCACATTTTTGGACAACTGGTGGGCTAATTTTCTAGCTTTGGACACTGATACAGAGGTGATTTGGGCAAAATTCTGTGGACAGTCTAGGGAATCTGCAAAGAAAAGGGGGCAACTGGAGATGGGAGAAATTTTGAGTTCCCCAGGTTCTGGGCCGCCCCCTGCCCCCCTTTTTGGAGGCAGTCTCCAGGATGGGTTTGAACCAGGGGCTTTTGATGTTGTTGGTTCTGGGGTTGGATGGTGGGCGGCGCTAGCTCAGTCCCCACATCTAGCCAGTCTGGATTTGAATCCTTTGGGACCCATTTTTCTTTGGGAGGAGTTCCCCCATCTCTGAAGGAGAAGATCCTTTTCCCAGGATCCTCTGAGGCTCCCTCTCCTTCAAATTGGAAGATCTGCACCTCCTCCACAAAATGGGTCTGTTTGGGTCCTTTGTTTCTCCGACCCCCTCTTTGCTACTTGGGTGGCAGACTTTTGGGGGCAGGAGATTTTGTTTCCAGTTCCTGGGTTTCCAGGGGCTTTTTACGAGTGGGGAAGGAAGCTTCCTCCAAGGCTTTACACCCCCCTTCCACTTGTGCCTCCTCCCTGGGAACCGGTGGGTTGTCGGGTGCTGCCCCCGTCATTGTTCTGGAGCACCAGGTCCAGGGGTGGGGGCATTCTGCGCCAGCATGCCCATCTGAGGGTTCTGTTGAGCCCTCAGCATGCGACCCAGATCCTGTGCCATATTTTGGACCTGGCGCTCTAGCTGTTAAACCCGCAAAGGCTGATACAGGGTTCTGTTTTCTCCCCTGGGCTGATCCCGGGAAGGGTAGCTATCCCTTCTCTGGTAGTACCCCGGGTTGGGAAGATTTGGGTACCCCTCCACCCTTGGCCTCCACTCTCCCGGATTAGGTTTTCTGGGCTCAGGAGAGTGGGGAAAGAAGGATGGATTGTTCTGGGGTTGGACATTTTGTGGATACCTGGGGAAAACGTTCTGCCCAGGATTTGGGGAATTTCTGCCCTCCTGGGGGAAGTTAGGAGGGAAGTTCCCTGGGTTAGGTGCTTGGTTGGATCCCCCCCTTGGGCAGGAGGAGTCCACACATAACCCAGGATGGGTCGGTTCCTCTTGTAGCGGGGACTTACATTGTCAGGGGAGTGAGGGACCCCATTTGTGTGACTACCTGTTGGCTCCCTGTCTGTGACTGGCCCGAGGGCCTTCTGGGCGTGCAATTATTTGGTGCAGGCAAGATTTTAGGCCCCTCCATCTCCAAATCCAAAATGGGGCAACCTTTACCTCTGCCACCTTAGCAGCAGCAGGGGGGTTGGTTGTTTTGGGGCTTTTCTGAGTATTCTTGTTGTCTATGGGCTTTTGCACCTCATGGATCCGGATGGCCTGTTCAATGACCTAGTCTATTGATCTTTTCTCATGAAAATCTCTCACTAGCTGGATCATGATGTATTTTGGTAGAGCATGGAAAAAGTATTAACAAATTCTTTGCTGTCCGTGCGGACCCTTCTGGTAGTCTGCGCAAAGGCACACTTCAATTCCTGCACAAATTCTTGCGGGGCCTGATCCTCCCCACATTGTAAATTGTAGGCTGCCTTGCGAGCCTCTTGGGGATTTCTGTGAACAGAAAAAATGCTTTAGGATGGCCGCCCTATATGTGGACCATCTTGAATGATTTTGGTCCTCCAGCCCCGCAAAGAAACTGGAGTATTCTGGGGAGAATGTCCATTTCACATATTGGATGCAGCTACTGCTGTCTTTCAAATGGAACGTCTCCATCATTTGCTCAAAGGGCTCTAAGTGTACCCAAACAGAATACTTAGCGATCTTATGATAAGGAGTGATGACGCTCCTTATTGCCTTGATATGTTTTAAGGGGTCCTTAAGCAAGGCCCTTTTTGCCTTATTGGCCTTCTTGGTTCGGGTAACCCTGGTCCATTCATCCTCTGACTCAGAGGCACTGCTCCCAGAGGTGCCTGTCTGGTCTTCTAGGTTCTCCCGGATTCTGCGAGCCTGGAAATGGCTGGCAGAATGCGGGGACCTAGTCTCCTGTGTCCTGGGGCACTCAGAGGAGTCTTCTGATTCCTCCTTGCTCCCAGGATTTGATGGGTACCCCCCCACTGTCCTAACTGGGCAGAGGTCTTTAGGATGCCCTTAGTGGCCCTTCTCTCCTGGAGTTCCCCACTAAATTTCACAGTACTTGGGTGTCCATACCCAGATGCCCACCCATCCATTCCTGGGAGGTACTGGTCTATGAGCCCCATACTTCTAACTGGATAGTAATCTGCCATCCCGTGGCCCTGGGTTCATGTGCGCCAGGGGACATGGGGGTGGCAGAGTCCAGGGACTGGGAGAGATGAAGGCCTCTGGTACTAGGGCTCCTGAGGTTATGCTCAGGTGTTTCCCTTTCCCAGTGAAGCTCATATCTATCAGCCCCTGCTCCCTGTTGCCATGCAAGAACCTGAGCATTCTGTTCCTCAATCAAGGCCTTACTAGTCTCTATCAGTCTCTCTTGCATGGCTACTTGTCCCTGGAGCCTATCATTGTGCTGACAGAGAGCCTCATTTTCTCTCTGTGCTTCCTGGTTTGTCTTGGAGTACGGGGCCAGTCTTTGCTGCAGGAGGGTTACCTCCTGAGTCCTGTTCCTTCTGGCCTGCTCCTTTCTTGCCAGAGCATCTTCCACCCTCCTGGTGTGCTCTAACAAGTTTTGATGCTCTTTTTGGAGGTTAGCCAGTCCCTGGAGGGCCAGGTGAGTTTCTTCCAGTTTCCCTTTTAAGTGGCAGACTTCCTGGCCTAAGGTGTCCCTTTCCTGAGCAAGAGCCTGCCTCTGTGCTGCCAGGTCATCCCTCTGTCTTTGAAGGGCACCAGCTTTCTGGCGCTCTTCCTCAATTCTACCTGGGTGTCCAGGTCTTTCAGAAATAATTTGTTGCTCTCTGCCTTCTCCCTATCTAGGTGGCTTTGCAGGGTGACTACCTGCTCTGCGCATACCCTGTTGAAGTCCAGTTGTTGCTCCAGCTTTTTCTGGCTCTGCAGTAGGGTGTCCAAACCTTCTTGGTACTCCTTCTGCAAGGCCAGAATTCTGGTATCCAGGTCTGCCTTTTCCTGTTGCAGGACACCCATATCCTCTTTGATTTTAACTAGATACTGCCTACTTTTGTTTTCTGATTCCTGGCTCCTCTGCAGCCTCTGCTCAGAAGAGTCCAGATCAGATTGGGCCTTTGCTAATGTTATCAGTTGCCTACTTGCCAGATCTTGGCCTTCAGCATATTGATCCTGTATATCTCCAAAAGACAAATATAGATATGCCGCTATCTTGGCAATCTTGTTGTGGTCATCCTTGGCCTTAGGGGCCATAAATAGTTCGCTCAGAGCCACATGTTAGGCACCCTGGTCTCTCCATGTATCTGACCCTGTTGCAGTGATCTGTGGTGTGATTGCCTGCAACCACACATTCTGGTCCTGCCCAGTCCACTCACCTCTCACAAATAACATATGTAAAAGGTGCTCTCTATCTATCTTGATGTCTACCAATGTCGCCATTCTGGAAATTGATTTCCCTCCTGACTTACAGAAGTTTAGTATTTTATCTTTGCAAAACAGACCGTTTCCTTAGAGCGTTCCCTTTTGAGGGTTGCTTTTACAGTGTAACACAGCGTAGTAGCCCAAAAGGATGTATGTATCCTGTCAGTTAGCACACTGTATTAAGATACACAAGTGGTAGTTCTAATCCAGAAATCCTGCGCCCGAGCCCCCAATCTGTAAGTGATTTCAATCCAGCACTCCAACTAAGTCAATGCCTAGTATGAGATGCCCAATGGAAACACTTATTTATATATTTTTATGTCAAAGTTCTTTTAATTCTAGATGATGTACCCTTATATAACGCCCCTCTCTTTGAATCCCCCAGGCCTTACTGATCCAAGAAGAAGGTTTGTTTTGCAAATTAAAAGATTTATTTGAAGAATTGAACAATATATAGATTACACTTTTATGAATATGAATAATATCTGAATAGCACACTTATGAATATGAACAGTGATCAGCAATGCGTAATATTACAATATCAACAATCTCTTTAATCAATTAGGATTAGAAATAGGAAGAATAACATAGCAGAGAATACTATGTATGGTTCAAGGAAATAAATGGATAGGAAAGAATGCAACACAGAAGTAAGACTTAATATGACTTCAATCAACAGATAATATGATCACTCTTTCCCTCTGTAAATCACTCCCACCAGTATTCAATATGAAGAGGTGGAAGAGGGTACACAGGTTTTAGGAATAACAACCAATAATGCAGTTCAATCCCAGTTCCCCCAGCAAGCTTAGAGAGAACAGGTATGATTTTAAAACAGGTCAATCGCTTTTAAATGTGTTTTGCAATGAATGAGAAAATGCTAAAATTGATTTTAATTCACTAAATAGGATTTAGAACTAGTGAGAGTTGCTTTGGATGGGGTCAGGTCAACACTAGCAATGATTATAGAATGATTAGCAGATTGAAAACGAAATATAGCAGTTGAAAACAAGAAACAGCTATTATGACATGTGGTGAAATTGAACCAAATGCGAAATCGCAGTAATTCTTCCACGTGCGGGAAATGCAATTATGGAAAAACTATAAGGATTGGAATGCTAGCTTCAAAATGACATTTACATTTCGTTTCTAAGACATATGGTTCAAAAGTTACAGAGGTTTTAATAAAGGTAGATTTTTCAGAAACAAAGTCAAGATTTCTTTAATGAAAAATGCGCTGTTGAAGATTTGGAACAAAGATTTCTGAACACTAGAGAGTCTATGGAGCCGCAAACTACATGACAGCCCAGCCACCTATCCAGAGGCACCTCCGGATGGATTCTGTCTGAACGAGACGATTGCCTTTCTCCAGAAAATATATATTAGCGCCAAGATGATTATCACTACAATTATTAAGGATTATGTGGAGGAGAGAAGAACTTAGGATAGACAACAGAGATTCAATAATTGAGTTATGAATAGGTTGGAATGGTTGGATTGGGTTACTTAATACTAAGAGGTTGGTTATGGACAGTTCTACACTAAATACTTACAACTTTGGCTTTGAAATGGAATGGGCTCGTCAAAGATCTGGTCAAAGGTTTGCACTTCACTCGCAACTGGACAGGATCAGGGCACCCGGACTCTGCTCTCAGCAAGGCATTCTGGTCTGCGTGGCCTCTTGGACTGGATCTGACGGGTTCTGGATTACAGCTCTGTTAGATGGATCTGAATATTGGTTCTAGCACAGGGTTCTTGGCCAGAAACAAAACAGCTCAGCCATGCTGTTCAATGGTTTAGTTAGGCCTAGTGGAAGTTTACGGGTTGGAATCAGGTTGCAAACGATTCTGAGGCCTGCTGAAAAAGGGTACAGCTTCTTGGGTTAGGCCTCTCTGCTTCAAAGTTCTAGAGTTTGGTTCTAGAGTCTGGTCTCTGGATCTATGTCTGGAGCCTGGATCTTCCTGCAGGGTGCTTCGCCAAGAAATTAGTTGAGGAGTGGAAAGTGTATGTCTGTCTGTCCTCAGCAGTCCCTATTTATTCATTTCCAAAGTGGTTGGGGAGGCTGATTATCTATGGCCAACCCTCTAAGGATCTGATAGGTCCGAGAATTTCCTGTCCCCTGATTTGAGAAAGGAGCAGTGTGTAATCCTGTGTCATCATGTGTCATGTTTATGGCTTGGGAAAAACCCTCCCCTTTGACTCTGTACAGTATATCTTATTTTTCATTAAAAACATATTTACAATATGCACAACTTGTTAATATTACATATACACATCACAGATAAATTAAGGCACGTCTCTGTTCAAGTCCCATGTTCCTCCGAGCTTTGGTTCGTAAATGACAACTTTTTCGCACTTTTGGTGGGTTTTGACAGTGATCTCCTGTGCTCACTAAGATAGGCAAAAGTGGATGGCGGCCTATTTTTCAGATTTTTAATGCACAATTTTGGGTGATTTTTAGCGAACAGCATGCTTTCCAGTGGCCATTTCTGAGGTTTCTGCTGCAGCAATGCACAGTAATGTTGCAGGGCCTGGACCAGTGGGTTGAGAAATCCCACAGGATCCAACGTCTGATCAAGTGGCACAGTATTCAAAAAAGGTTTGAGTAGCCATCAGCCTGTGCCTAGGAGAGAATATGGGTGAATTGGTAGCAGAAACAGAATTTTGAGGCAAGATCCGTTATAAGGCATCCACCTTAGTATTTGGTGTACCCAGGATATAGGTGATTTTGTAGTCAAACTGGGAAAAGAATAAAGCCTATCTTGCTTGGTGACTGTTGGTAGAAACCAAGTAATATAAATACTGTAGGTTCTTATCGTCTGTACAGACTTCCACAGTATGACGACCTCCCAGTAGGTGATATCTCCATTCAGAGAAACTGTCCTTAAAAATTGCCTGAAGTAGTAAGCAAATTATGTCTGCGGTTCTTTGGGCATAGTCAGATATGAAACAGCGAAACAAAATTGCAAATCTTAAGAACCGTTAACATATTTCAAGTCTTGGGGACTGGGCCACTCCTCAATGGCTTTGATTTTTGGGTACATGGGAATGCCTTCTTGACTTTTTACATAGCCAAGGAACTCAATTCTTTCAGAGTGGAACTCACACTTTTCTTCTTAAGTGTATAGGTTATTGTCTAATAAATGGCAGAGAACTTCAGACACATGAGAAATATGTTCCTCCTGGTTGGCAGAGAACACCAAAATATCATACAGTTACACCCATGTATTGAGGTCCAACAACTCCGAAAATATGAAATCCATCAGACTTTGGAGGATTGCAGAGGAATTACATAAGCCAAAGGGCATGCCTTTATACTCAAAATGTCTCAAGGGAGACTTAAATGTGGTCTTCCATTCGTCTCCAGGTTTAATCTGCTTCAGATGGTATGCTCCACGCAAATCAATTTTTCTAAGATGTGGGCATTACAGAGAGACTCCAGAATAAAACTGATGAGGGGCTAGGGTTACCTGTCTTTAACAGTGAGTTCTCCTGAGCAAATGATAATCTACACATATTTTATGGTGTTCTCCTTTGCAGGGATGAAGAATAAAGGCGCTACTGTTGGGGAACGTGATGGTTGGATATATCCCTTGTCCAGACATTTTCGGATGTATTTACATAATTGTTTTGTCATTCAGAAGACGTCAGAGAATAGATACGGACTTGTGAAAAAGGTTGTTTGGGTTGTAGAGTGATTTCACAATCAAATGTGCGTTGTCCGGGAAATTGGTATGTCTTAAGGTTGAGAAAATTCAGTGTTGAATTCAGTATACACATCTGGACATTCACGACAGCAACAAAGATGTTCATTTCCATTGGTTGGGATAAGGGCCAGATGTACTTGGGATGGTGTTGTGGCCTTGCAGTGCTCGGTCGTACATCTGCTAGATCCGAATATCTTGGTTTGTGTATTCCAATTGAATAATGGATTGTGGTGCGAAAGCCAAGATAACCCCAATACTTGTGGGTAGGATGGTGATTGGATGGCATCAAAGACCAGGATGTTGATTGACAGCCAACAAAATAGGTTCCGTTTCCTGAATAATCGGTCCTGATGCCTTGTACCATTGGCATATGTGGTTTTTGATAAAGGTGGATCCCACACACGCCTCGGAACTGGGTGTCCATGTAGTTGCCTGAAGCCACAGAATCTATTAGAGCAGTAGTGGTTGTGGATTTAGTTCCAGCTTCCCATGGGATAACTACTTGTAAGACGAACAGGGCACAAGGTGGCATAGCATGGATGGGATTCACAGGAAGGGATACATGTTGAACTGGGCTTGTTGATTTCTTCCTTTCTGTCGATAAGTTTGTTTCACCCTGGTTTTTCTGGCCAAATAGGACAACTGCTCCAAAAGTGGGCTCCATTACGACAGTATAGACATAACCTGTTAGACCTTCGTCGATTCTTCTCGACTTCCAATAACGGACCGCAAACTGCCCCCAACTGCATTGGTTCCACAACAGGATCGCCAACAGGTCTGTTCATATCACAACGTCTCCTTTCACTACGTCTTTCAAAAAGCTGATGATCCATTTTGACTACCAGGTCTATCATAGCTTGTATTGCATGTACCAGTTCGTCTTTGTATTGTTCCCTTAATCCCTGCCAAAACAATGTTTTTTGGGTTTCTTCAGGCCATTGTGATTCATTGGCTAACTACCGAAATGTAAAGATATACAAAACAATATCATGGGTACCATGTATTATATCCAGTAATCGGTTTTGAGCTATGGCTGCATTATTAGGAGACTGGAAAAGATCCAGAAATGCTTTTTCAAAATCGACAGAGTTAATCAGTAAGGGAATTTCTGCTCTAACATAAGGAGTTGCACAAGCCAGGGCATTACCTGTAAGATGGTTTAATATGTATTCAATTTTGACTCTGTCATTGGAAAACTGTACCCGATAAAGATTACAGAATTCCGTAAGTGTATGTGGGTCACCATCATAGTTGACTGTTCCAGAACCAGCCACAGCCGCCTCAGTGATGGCCGCTACATTATGTTGGGCTATGGTAACTTTCAAGATCTCATATTCCTGTCTAATGGAAAGTACTTCCTGGCATATTGCTTGTAGTTCATTCCTGAGCTCCTGAAATGCATCTATATCATCAGGATCTGGTGATAGGTGTCTCAACTGTCAATGACAGTTTAACAAGATTTTCGCGTACCTGATGTCGAAAGCCATGTAGTATGGAATGACAAAATGTTGTCCAGAAGTCTTCTGCAACGACAGACGAGAAGCGAGGATGGTACGAGAAAACCACCCTCCCACTGTTCCCTAAACACGTTATCCTTCAGGAAAAGTGTGTAGGATAATTCTCCCTGTCGGTACCCCGGCTTAACGTGTTACAAGGATGGTGTAAACCACTGGATTGGGGCACCACGGGCTCAATATCCAAGTGAGGAAAAATATTGAGTAGTAAGGATCAAGAATCAAGATATAAAAGGAGGTTGAGGCACAGAGAAAAAAGAATAAAGTGGAGTTTGGAGAAAAGGTGTGCAAAGAAACATCAAGCAATGATGCACGGAGAAAGGTAGGAGCGTGTAGCAAAAAGAATGTTGAGACACACAGAATGCTCTGATTTCTGGCATTTTATATCGGGGATTCAGAACGAGGCAGCGTTGTGGTTGTTGCGTAGCAACCAGGGTCTCCAGCTCCAATCGGATATCCTTGTTCGTGCCGTGACGTGATGATGTCTAGGAGAGGGTTCAGTAAACATGGGGACTCCCTGCCACACCAGGAACAAGAAGAACGGGACACCTGACCAGCAACTCTGGCTCCAGCCAAAGAGGCCTGCAATACCAAGGGAGAGGACCAGTGGCAAGCATGCAGGTGACTGCCGCCAATGAAACTGCACGTACCGCACGTGAGCCACCTCCAGCGGGGAAGCAATCCCCAGGTTTGCGCAGTATGTAATGGATGCGAGAGCAGTCTTCGGCAGATCACAGTAACGTTATTATGTGGGTGATGACAGGGTATGTTCGACTTCGCTGCCTACGAAAGTTATTAAAATAGGTGTAGCATATCATTTGACTTGTGATGTCACCTATAGGGGTGGGTGATCTGAATTACTGTTGCAAGGGCACTTGAACTTAGGAAGATGGATCAACGTCGTTTTCAAATGTGTTAAAGTGTGAAAAACTAATGTAAGATGCATTGTTTTTTTTTAAGGTCGATCGAAAATACATGCCTGATTCATTGGGCCAATACAATTTCTGAGCGAACTACACCTTTAACTGGAAATAAATGTCATCTAACTCAAGGGAGTTCACAGTGCTGACTCCATGTTTATGATTTACATGAAGTTAAAAGCAGATCACAATGTGTGTTCTTTTTTACTGACTTCAATTACAAGTGCTGCAGGAAGTAAGGAACCTATGTGACGACAAGCAGTGGGCAGCAATAAACGAGATTAGGGTGAAACTAGAAACACTGAAGTTGAGTAAAAATAGATGAGATTAAGGTAAGGTGACATCAAGGTCGGTCAAAAAGGGACTGTATACCCCTGTGTCAGTGGTGAATGGTAGACCTGTGGGCCCTTCAAGACAAATACACTAAGGTCATGTTCCCTGACACCCTGCAAATGTGTCATGCTGATTCAGCTTGTTTCCAAAATCATTGCCAGAGCAAAGGGGTATGCAATGTCTACCGAACATGGGAATGTACAACAAACAATGACAATCCATGCAATGTGTTCACTTGTGGGCTAATCTACACTCCTATCACATAAAAATGTCACTGGCCCTCTGGCTACCAATCCTCAAATGCATGCATCATACTGTAACAGATGGGTGTAGCATGAGCAGATGATGAAAGGATATGTCCTTCAAGACTAAGTTGTGAGAGCATTACACCAGCTCATATGTATGTAAAGGAAGAATAGCACATTGGCACAGGAGTTTTTAAAAATTACACAGACACATGCCTTGGACAGCAGCCTTAACTTGCTTCCACGACTTTACAACATGTTCCCAAGGCCACTGTGGTCCCATAAGGCCTATGTGGCAATTACCATTGTGCCACTACGCAACTAATATGTTCAACACCACCCAGTTAGTTGATGACTCACTATCTCCCTCCCCTCATGCCATCTCACCCATGACATGGTAACAATACATGAGCCAGTTCCCTTTGTGTACCTATAATGCAGCTTGGATCCGGGCCTGCAGGAACAAGGGCCAGGACAGGCAGGACTGGCTTCACCTTCTCAGGATTCGGACCTGTAGCAGTGGTACACAATGGTGACCATGAGAATGGACCTCCAGACTGTGCCCTACCTCAATGGTTACCCTAGCCTTCTTAAGGCTCCAGACACTCATGCATTATTATGCGGCAGATGGAGAAAAGTAGAGGAAAAGCTTTATGCCCATACATTTTGCATGGCACACTATACACATTACCTATGTGCAGTGTAATCAGGTAACAAAAAGAAATGGGGACTCGTGCACAAATTAATATTCTGTAGGCAATCGCAAGGGGCACATATGCAGAACACATTGCATTTTTGTCACACTAACACATGGCATTCATGCGGCAGCGGCAGGGAGCACACTCAATCGTATACACAACTAGGACTGAGGAGAGCACCATGAGTCAGACCGAGCCATGGAAAGAGCAGGGGTTATGGATAGAGAAGAGGGCAACGCAACAGAAGGGGCAACTGAACAAAAGGGGCAAACTTAAAAAAGGAGTCAACTCAACAGAAGGGTCTGAATACAGAGAATAGGCAAACTAAAGAGAAGGGGCCACCAAGAAAAAAAGGCTCACAGATGAGGAGCTCATCATCCTCACAGACTTAATTGATGAGCATCAGGGTAGCTCTATCCTTGGGCAATTAAGTTCCCTTCCCATTATAGAACGCAAGCATCTGTGGCAGGAGGTGACAGATACATGAATGCCTGTAGGATTGAACAGCACACTGCCAATAAGGTTTCTAAGTGCATGGGAGATCTTTCAAGGCAAACACAGGACAAGTAGGAAACAGAGTTCAGCCCAGTTAACAGGTGGAGGAGCCCCCCCACACCCTCCGATGGAGGAGCTGAACGAAATTGAGGAGGTGGTAAGTGGCCTCATAACACGTGAGCAGGTCGTTGAAGTTGGAGACATGGACACATATATGTACACATGAGGTGAGGCATGATGTCTTTGTTTCTGTCCTTACATTCAATATGTGCATATGTACAAGGGACATAATTAAGGATCCTTCCCTTCCTCCCCTCATTCCACATGTCATGTGACTACACCCGGTTCCATGTTATGAGGCGGTGCAATCCTGATAAAGCCATCATCCCAGGGACAGTGTAACATAGCTGTCCTTTCACTCATTACTCTTTCTTTCACACACGAGAAGAAGAGTACCTGGTAATGTGCCTTTTGAATTCAACACTCATGTTGCAATGGACAATCCCGGTGTCAGGTCAGGGGATGTGAATGTTACCTCACTATTGTGGCCTTTATTGCTTTCCCATCTAGGAGTCATATCTTGAGTGTCCCTAGTAGCCACTTGGCGAGTAGGCGGTACAAAGAATGTTTCACATGCCATCAGGTGTATTGTGCTCAAACACAATCCTGAGGTGGCACTAATAGAATGTCAGTCATCAGGCCCTGGCCAGGCTGCAAGTGGCAAGAAGGGACTGAATAGTGGTATGCATTGTGACCACGTCCCCCTTTTAGTCACATCCAACATATTGCAACTGCATAGGATCTTGGGAAAGGATACCAGTGTATTTATCTAATGTATGAAGGAGAAGGTGGTGATGCGGATGTAAGTACCAGATATCCTATCATGCATGCTTTGGTTGTAAGCCATGACGGCTAACCCTGAGGGTTAGCATGTTGGAAGAATACATGTAGACACCTGGCACAACACTGAAGTCACTGGCCTCACTGTTCTTAGAAAGGCACAGCTCCATCTCACTGACGAGGCCCAACCAGGCCAAAACACGTGTCTGTGTTTGCTGTTGGTACTCTTGTTCAGAAGAGAATTGCCAGGTATTTCGTTACTGGACTGCCCTTGGGCAGGACAAAGACTGATATGCAGTAGAAATGTCTCTTCTGTGAAAGGATGGTGAGCTAAAGCCTCTGGTAGAGATTCTAACCCGGGATATTGGCCGGTAGTAGTGAAACTCCAGGAACACCCCTTGTTTTTGCATATTAAGTAGCTTCGGGTTTTTCACCCTAAATTACTAGGATAATCCAGACGTGTAACCCTTGCTCACTGTTCTTAGAGAGGCACAGCTCCACCTCACTGACGAGGCCCAACCAGGCCGAAACACGTGTCTGGGGTTGCTGTTGTTACTCTTGTTCTGAAGAGCATTGCCAGGCATTTCCGTGCTGGACTGCCCTTGGGCAGGACAAAGACTGATATCTAGTGGACATTTCTCTTCTGTGAAAGGATGGTGAGCTAAAGACTCTGGTTGAGACTCTAACCCGGGATATAAGCCGGTAGTAGAGAACCTCCCAACCCCCCCCTTGTTTTTGCATATGTAGCAATACGCTAGGTGAGTTGTCAATGGAGCGGAACCATGACTTCAGCTCTCCGAATGTGTGCTCCACTATGTACCTTCTGGCAAAGTGTGCATCATTGTAGCAGGTATTACGTATGTTTGCAGGAGTACTAATGGGTGTCTGGAGGAATGATGAGAGCGGGAAGGAGATTTCCCCTGTACATGGGTAATGGCAGATATTATTTAATTTGTGGCAGTGGTATGTGTGTATTTTACCTGTGGATGTTTGTGTGTGTGGTTGGTTGTGTGAGATGGGTGATACTCACCAAGGAGCCAGATGTTGCAAAAGATTCCAGATGCTATATCCCAATGGACAAGTATCAAGATTGTTCCATGTACATGCGCTGATATAGTTAATATTTATTGAAGAGCAAATGTAGTAACAGTACAGATCAACAAAGATAAGGTGAATTGTTGGTGTTTATTGCACTGTCATTTAGTAACTATGCTGTTTCAACCACATCAGTCTTTTTCAAGGCAAATTATTGAATCCACTGTTCAAATGTATCCTTCCAAAGTAAACGGAAGTATGTCATGTTCTTGTTGTTTGGATACAGGCGTCTTGTGATGCCTTTAAAGGAAATAAATCTAATTTCAGAATTAGGCTGAACAAGGCACGATGTGCGTTAAGGTTTCCCTCATTATCACTGAGAAATGCCGGTACCAAAAGTTAGTCATTTTGGGTCTGTTCATGACATATTTCCGTTTACTTTGGAAGGAAACATTTGAACAGTGGATTCAGTAATTTGCCTTGAAAAAGAGTGATGTGGTTGAAACACGTGTCAGCATAGTTACTGTCTCCAAATGACCGTGGAATAAACACCAACAATTCAACTTATCTTTGATGATCTTGTAGTGTCACTTGCTCTTCAATTAATATTAACTATATCAGCACAGGTACATGTAACAATCTTCATACTTGTTTCTACACTAGGCAGGGGTAAGTCCGGAGTTCCACAGTATGCAGCTGATTTAATAATGATTTGTTCTCACACATCCATGACCTATTAGCCAGATCACCCTCAAACCTGGTATCCCCAAACTTATTTACCTTAGATCCCAATGTATGCGGGAATGGAGTAGAATGTAGCTGTTATGAGTGCATGCAGGGAAATTGGAATTCACATGCATTATGTTGCCCTTTGCAGTGCAGATGACCTGCACATTGATGTAATGCCAACGTTTCTTATTCCGGTATATGTGCTCTGTCTCTCTTCGGATTTGCAGTGCAACATGCAGGCAGTCGATGGCTCTGAGGACACAGAGGAAATGTGCAATAGCATAGCACTCTGGGCCTTTCTTTGCCTTGCCTGCAGAGGGTGGGGCATGTCTATGTGGCTATGCAGCTGTACCAATGAAGCACCTCAAAACTTGATTCAGGCACCAGGATTTTCTGGGCTCGGTTATGACCCCTACAATGGTTGTGGTCCGCCGGAATGACCCAGTATCCAAAAAAAGTTACGAGCAGATGAGACTTTCACATGAAGAGGTACTGCTTAAGAGCACATATTGCGTGACGCCAGGTCATCATCTCACTCTCTGGCCATTTCCGGGATGACACATGGGGGAAATTGTTATGGTTCCATGTCACTTCATCGCCTGCCTTTTCATCCCCAGGCTTTTAAACATGCACATTCCATCGAATGTGCTCATCGTTTTTTTGGTTTTTTGGGGGGGGGGCGTACCCCCCCAATTTTCCCTCCCACACTTATTTTTTGCCATTGCCCACCGGCCCTACCCTTATCTGCCCTTTCCCACTCCCCCCCCTAAAAAATTTGATGAGCAGATTCGATGGAATGTGTACTTTGAAAAGCCTGGGGATGAAAAGGCAGACGATGAAAGGACGTCGTACCATTGTTATGTGGCAAAGACCTCCTCATCCAGCAACCAAAAAACAGTTGTGCAATTATGAATATCCTGTATCCATCCTCCTTGCGTTTTGTGCATGCATAACTGCAAGGAAAGATTGGTGGGACATTCTCGCTGGGCTTCACTATGCTCACGCAGTTCTTTTTTACCTTTCAGGGCCTCTGGTGTTAGTGCTTCAGTGCTATTTGTTTGTGATCTAGGTTTGATTTGCACTTTGATGGGCATGTTTGGAACTATGCTAGGTTCCTCCATGGCCACCTTTTTCGCAAATTCATGAGGCTGCTTGTATATTCCACACCCTCTCCTCCTTTGCCTTCACACTGGCCTTACCTTTGCACTAATGTGGTGCAAATGCCATGGAAAGAAGTTTGCTTTGACTGGATGCACGGTGCTCTGTGCCAGCGCAAAGTGCATTCTGTGAAAAGCATTCCGACTTTTTACACCGCGCTAAGTAGGTGCACAAAATGTTCTAAATAAGGCCCAAAGTTTTCAGAAAATCAAGGGAAATAGTTGGGGGAAAAGGTAGTGGTTAAAAAAAAATTACAGTAATGGCAGGGAGCCCAATGGGATATTTGCACTTTCTGTTCACAGATGAACATGTTACAAGCACAATTTGTTGTTTTCTGCAATACAAACCCTTAGCCGTCCCATCGTTACTCCCTCGACCCTAATATGCAACCAGTAACTATTGTCCTAGATGCGTACTGCAAAAATAAAGCAATATGGGCTCATGTCCTAGGATATCGTCTGAGATAATATTCTCCAGTCACAGTTGGAATAATGTTTTATTAGGGTACAAATATTTGCGATTGTTAATTCACTACGCAAATAATTTAAGCCACATGCTAATCCAAGCAAATAGAAAATGTGATGCTGTGTTTGTATTTCTTCGTTCTATGGACATATCATGAATGCACAGAATATTTGTTTGGAAAGACGTTTAAAATACATTTCAAATAGGTTTGAAACAAACATTTTCAGCTCCAATTCTGAGCTAAATCGCTGCAACACATCAGTTTAATAAATGATTTTAGGTAGATATGAACTTTCAAATGCACAAATGCACCCCGAGTGGGACGGGTATGCCCAGACGCGGGTCCCGTGCCTGCTGGGCCTAGAGACCCAAGCTACTCCTCACTGATGAGCCCCAACAAGGGTGAAACATGTTTGGGGATGCTTGTGGTCTCGTGCAGAAGGGATGTGACCTAGCAGTTCGGGCTGGACTTCTCCTTTTGGGGTGGGGCCAAGCCTGATTTGCATATGGTCTTACCCCTTCTGTAATGGTTTGGAGGGCGAAGAACGATGGTCTGGAGGGTTGCCCCGAGCAATGCCAGTGGTTAAGATTCAGTCTAAACCTTCCAGCCATCACCTCTTTGTTTTTGCTTTGTCACCCCGAGTGGGACGGGTATGCCCAGACGTGGGTCCCGTGCCTGCTAGGCCTAGAGACCCAAGCTACTCCTCACTGATGAGCCCCAACAAGGGTGAAACATGTTTGGGGATGCTTGTGGTCTCGTGCAGAAGGGATGTGACCTATCAGTTCGGGCTGGACTTCCCCTTTTGGGGTGGGGCCAAGCCTGATTTGCATATGGTCTTTCCCCTCTGTAATGGCTTGGCAGGTGAAGAACGATGGTCTGGAGGGTTGCCCCGAGCAATGCCAGTGGTTAAGATTCAGTCTAAACCTTCCAGCCATCACCTCTTTGTTTTTGCTTTGTCACCCCGAGTGGGACGGGTATGCCCAGACGTGGGTCCCGTGCCTGCTAGGCCTAGAAACCCAAGCTACTCCTCACTGATGAGCCCCAACAAGGGTGAAACATGTTTGGGGATGCTTGTGGTCTCGTGCAGAAGGGATGTGACCTATCAGTTCGGGCTGGACTTCCCCTTTTGGGGTGGGGCCAAGCCTGATTTGCATATGGTCTTTCCCCTCTGTAATGGCTTGGCAGGTGAAGAACGATGGTCTGGAGGGTTGCCCCGAGCAACGCCAGTGGTTAAGATTCAGTCTAAACCTTCCAGCCATCACCTCTTTGTTTTTGCCATGAACAGAAGACCCAGCAATAGAATAAAGTTCACTGACTTATTAACAATTTGTGACATAATCAGAGTCAGTGATTATGACCAGTTCTTTGAGTTGGTGGTGTACTGCAGTGAGGATGGCTTGATACACAGCCTTCAACTCTGCACCCTGAATACTTTGGGGTCCTGGTTTGTAGCCAGCAGAGGGTTTGGTGAATCATTCACCCAGGCATTCTCAATGGCAGACACTAGTTATATGTCCCTGTTGTTATCAACATGGTAGGTGCACCCATCCACACGAACTGTTGTATCCTCAACACGTGTCTTCTTCATATACCTTGTGTGGGACATTAAGTACGCCTCCATGTTGTTGTTGGTCATTAGACTTTTGTCCTCAAGACATGTTTCTTGAACACAATCATGCAAGTCCACCAACCTTTGTTTAATAGTGGCATGGGAACTATTATCAGTCATCTCATTTACATGCAAGAGGACTGGGCACTGGAAATCCCATGCCCCGAGAACAGAAGACACAGCCATAGGACAAAGATAACTGTCTTTATTAACAATTCAATGACCAGGATTTTAGCATGAACAATGTGGTATTGTCCAAGCGCTCTCCCTTCCAGGTGCATGTCGTCATGTTTTGTTAACCTGTGATGTCGCAAAAATGAGGCTACTTCCAAAAACCTAACAGGGGAAGGGATTGGTTAATGAGGTAAACTACATATGCATTATATAATGGGTTAGGATGATTATTGGACAAGCAATATCTGGTGGCTCCTCCTGGGACCACCTCTATTTATTGCAAATACAAAGTTACAGGTTTGTGAAAGGTAATTGGCCAATGCAACATTGTGTAAGCTTAGCTTGGAAGGGGGTTAGGGATTGAATAGAAAGTGTCTTCTCAACCTTGGAGCATTGGACAGTTACCAGGCCAAGTGCAACTCTTCATGGTAGTTGGAACGGCCCCGAAAGTGCTGCATGTTCCCAATTAGTTACCATCTCTGATCTCCCCGGCTTTGAGAAAGAACATTTGGCTTTGACCCTGTATTACTTTTGTATCCTCCTGCCTTTGGTTCGGTGGGAACAGACGCATCTTACTGGCTCATCTGAATGGGCTCTGTCTTGTAGGTTCAGATCACGTGTGTAGGGACCACGAAATGTAGATCTCTTGATTGCAATTATGAGGATTTTCAGCTTGTGTTCCCTTCAGGTATCGTATCTCTTCTGTTATTTTGAAACCTTGTTTCTCTCAGTGTCCTTGGCGAGGCTGTGCACGGTGTCTGCACTGGAAGCCTGGTCTGCATGCATCTGCAGGATCACCCTGCCAGCTTTTCCCTGTGTTTTTACGCTCTTTCTGCTTTTCCCATTTACTCCAATATCCCTATGGCCCCATCTTTATTCGCATGGCTGTCCATGTTAATTGCGTTTGAGCATCAGCAAGCAGTTCAAATGTATTCGTATGCATCTTGCGGTTTCCGTGTAGCAAAAGGTATATGTGTGAGTGTCACTCCTCTTACTATATGAGTAATAAGCATATTATTCATCTCTATCATCAGTAAAGCTAAATGTCTATGTAATTTCTTGAACATGTCATGATGTCAGTCGTGACATCATCTGCGATCTTCGAGGTTGCAGTCAGCTAACTTGTTTGATTGAAAGCAGCGGTATCTCTTCAGAACTGTCATCCAGGTATGGTCTGAATGGTTGTCTGAGTGGGAAGCGCTTCTCATACCTGCGATACATCAATGATGGTGAGGAAGGATCTAGAAGCAATGTACATCTCTCGTTTCTCTGTTGTCGGGCTGTGAGTGGGATGGGTGTAACAAGGGCCACGTTTGTGTCTCCCTCTTCTCTTTCGTTAGGAAACTCTTCTTGTTCTGGCCATATCTGACCGCCAGAGGAAAACCTTGCATGGTCAGAATCCAGGAAGTAATTCTGGAATCACTGCAGTTTCCTACCTTGATTCGATCACTTTGGAAATATTGCACTTTTGGAGATATTGGAGATATTGCAAAGGTTGGTGAGGAGTCTCGACAATGTTGAAGTCACTGGATGAATGGGCGGTCATTTTTCAATGTCCACACCGTGGCGAGGCGTGCCTTCTCGCAGTGATTGAATTTTCCTCGAAAGAGGACCAAGTCTTGTTCGCGTACGAGATGACTATGTTGACCATATCATGCTTTTGGTACAACATCGCTGTTAGGCAAGTATCTGAGAACCCTGTCTCCAAGAAGAACTCCTTGCTTTTTATGGAGTAAGCCAAACAAAGAGCATGGAAAAGGCTTATTTTCAGTTGTTTAACTGCCTCAGTTTGTTACGGACCCCACTCCCACTTGACTCCGGCTCTTAATAAATGGACAAAAGGTTGAGTGACCTCTGCATAGTCTTCAATGAACTTCTGACTATAATAAGTGAGCCCAAGAAGGCTTCTTAATTATCGCAGAATAGTAGGGTTGTTTAATTTCAATAAGGCTACCACCTTCTTCACCTGGGGATTAAGACCCTCAAGGGTGATCTTGTGCCCTCAGACATTCACTTGGGTATTACACCGCTGTGCCTTCTGAAAGGACAGTTTTGCTTCAGCTTTCTGAAACTGGGTTAGAACATAGCAGATCTCTGCTATCTCTTCCTCTACAGTTGAACTCTTCACCAGAACATCATCCACATAGGCCAGGTTTCGCCTTTCTCCCAAGTCGGGCATGGCCTTATGTAGAAAGATGTCAAACTCATTGCCAGAGTTTATGTATTCAAATTGGGTTTGGGTCAACATGTACTGCTGCCCCCCGAAGGTAAAGGTAAGCTGTTACTGGTCTTCCCTATGGACAGGTGCTGTCCAGTATCCATTGGTCAGGTCAATGGCGGTGTACAGAAATGGCCTTTGGAACTGTACCAGACCCTGATCGATGTAGGGAAGTGGCCATCTTGACATATGGACCCATTTGCTCCCTCCGGTCTGCACATAGTCTCCATTGGCCGTTTGGTTTGAATATCCCCAGTACCAGGTTGTTGAAGGTACTGTGGATCAGATGAATTATCCCAAGGGATTCTAAATTCTTAATAATATCTGTGAGTGAATCCATGGACACAAGAGGTAACCAGTATTGTTTCACAAATATTGGAGACATCTCGGGGTCTGTGGGTCTGCCAGCAGTGACCACTTAACCTGGTAAGCTATTTTACCAGCTGTTTCTCCTTAAATGTGCATACCGCAGCATTTGGCAATGCATTGGCTCTGGGGTTACGTTTCTTATTAACATAACACTTATTATTACAGTGCCTATATTTTGTTTAAAAAAGACTGCAGGGGACAGGAGTGGGTGATAAGCTAATAAATGTTTCTTTTAACTGCAGAATTGATTAAACGGCATAGTGTGTCGCTATTGGATAGACCAGCTAGTTAAAAGCTCAATCCTGACATGTGTCAGTCTGTATTTTCCAAGTTCATATTTCAGCAGGGCTGATCAGCCCTTCATCCACCTGAGGTGGATAGATTACCTTTACATTTCACAGTAATACCTCCTATTTTATAGCACTTTGAAACTGGTGGAATCAGGAGTCAGACAGGAAGCGCTATACATGAAAGTATGATATACCAACTATTTGACCTAAATACGGGAACATTTGGGCCACAGTAACATCAAAACATGAAGTATTTTTGCACAAAATATAAGCCTCAGAAAAAGAAAGCAATTAAGTTGACTTCAAATAAGAAGCTCTGGATTTGGTGCATCCACTCTGCCTCCCCTTCATAGGCAAACACTAATCTACAGATACACATTTGCAAAAAAAAAGCAAATGGGAAAGCCAAACCTCACAGGCAAATAAAGAGGGCTCTAAGAATCTGCTTTTTTCACGATGCCTCTGCTTTCCTAAACAAGGTGCGGCAGAGGCAGTGCCAAAGGTCAAAGTGTGGTCACCAGCGGTTGCAGTAGCTACCCCTTGCGACCCCCAATTGACATCCATGGCTAACATCTTTGCACCTGATCTAGTACACCTTAAATGCAGTAACAAGAACATTGCACCACAATCAGAGAACATTTCATGCCAAATTCTTTTCATTTAAGATAACCCCCTAGGACAGACTCCACTCAACACACACTGACTCTGCTCTGCAATGCTGCTGGAAAAGAACGCAGTCACGAGTCCAAAACAATGACAAATGCAAATTGATGTAACATATCCCAATCTCACTCTGAGCCCTTCAGAGGGCATTTCTAGAACCTGCAACAGTATTACATTGATCCTAGGGGTCTTGTGTATAGAAGGTCACATCTTACAAGAAACAATTGTTTTATTGAGTACCTAAGAAACAGGACTGGCCCATCGCAACTACAAGTACTATTTTTGAGAGCATCCAGAGGTGTCACACCATGCCACAGGTTTATTTTTAAACCTGCATGGTTGTAAATGAATAAGGCCTGATTCTGAACATGCTTTCTTTCCTGCAAGTGAGAGGAAGTGCAGGGTTGATCCGCCCTCTCCCACCCCTTGCACAGGACGTTGAACATTGCAAAGTTCATCCCAAATTCACTTATAGCAGTTTTATTTAAACTTAACCCTGTTTCAACCAACAGCACAAAATGTAAAACCGGCCAGATGGCGTAGGTCCTCTCAGCCGACCTCCCGCTTCACTTGACCTATCCCTGCGTGACTGTGGTGTACGGCTCCTTTAAGATGTGTCATGACTGTGTCATGACTGCAGGCTAACAAAAGGAGCCCATGCACGCAGGGCTGGACTGGGAAATAAAAGAGGCCCTGGAAATAATTACTGGGGACCAAAAGAGGCCCTGGAAATAAAGTTCAAAGTGGCCCCATATTGCACATTTTCAGCAAGCCCAATGCTTTTCCTAAGAGAAAATTTGGAAATACCACACAAAAGAGGCCAAGGGTGCAGAGGCCCACCGGGAAATCTCCAGAGTTCCCTATACGCCAGTCCACCCCTGCATGCAAGCACGTGCTTCATGACAGCAACAGACTCCAAGAATGGAACTCCTGTGTCCATCTCTTACTTTGTACCTGCAGACCTGCACCATGTGACCATGGGCCTGCAGGCCTTGTTAACGTGGACCCCTCAATCCAGCCTGGGGGTCAGGGGCCGCACAGGCCACCCCTGAAACCGAATGCTCCAGGCATCCATGGGTAACTGACACCCTCCCAGGCCCGTGCCCGCACAGGCCACCAGGGTCAGCCCTGCATCATTGTTTGACCGGGTGATCCTGGCAACCAACAGAGGCTCTGTGCCTCCAGCACCATTGGGGCTGGCTCGAGTGGCCTTACCGGACCCCAACATAGTGGCGGTCATTTCCTCCCCTTTTTATTGCTCGGCTGTTGTGTATTTTCCAAGCTATACCTCTGCCTCTCTGTGTAATTCTTCGCATGGTTCCCGGGCTGCACATGTTCACAATTAGAGGGTTCAGCCATTGGAGCAACCACAGACCCTGCGTGAACTATTTTGAGTTTACTGTGTGCCAGGCTGCTTGATTTTACGTGATAGTTGCAGAAAATATGCGAGTTAGCCAGGTCCATAGGTTAATGTCTACAGCCTGAACTCATTGCAAAGTTGTATCATCCTAGCACAGAGGCCAAGCTGTATGGAAAACAGAGTGTGCTGCTCGCTGGCCTCCCATAATGCTCCCTTCGCATGCGGATCCTGTTCGGCTCGGCAAGCAATCAAAACAAACATTGTTCCTTTATTCCTGCCTGCTGTGCTCAATCTTCCTGGTGCACAAATGGCACAGAGGGATTTCAAGACATGCAGTTATGACAGTGGTTTGACTTTTTTGCCTTCAACTAAAGCCTGCATGCACTCAGTGACTCCGATTTTGAGATGTGCGTCGGCCAGTAGAGGTTACAGTTGACGGATTTTTCAAGATAAATCATTCCAAGAATACCTTTCTAGGCACCTCATCTGTGGCTGATGAGCTTGGACAAACGCATTTGAGTAAACTCCAAACCATCAGATTTCTGCCTATTCAGGCAGACCTAACTTCCCTGACCTTGTTTCAGGGTTCAGTCAGGGGTTTTCTCTGGTACCCTTCTGGAGAGAGGCAGGAGTTTGCGGGGGTGTAGGAAAATAGGGAAGGGTCTATATTTCGGTTACATTAGTATAGTTAAGGGAGAGATAGAATTGGGATAGGTTGTTTATTTTTTCAGTGCGCACATTGACACACACACTGCTGATGGCACTGTTACCAGGCAGAAGATTACAATCAGTGACTGTAGCTGACTGCAACACATGTGCCAATTTGCTGTGAGTCTTGAATGATACGCACGCATGTGAATTCTTTTGTGACTGACATATACAGACTAGAACACGCATTAGGTGTTTGGTTGAAGGAGATTTAATTAATTGACTGTAAATGAGGTTGCAACAAATTTACCATCTCGTTGTGACTTTGGTGAAGAGAATCCTAGTGACCAACTGGCATAATAAATACATGGATGACATGTTTTGTGTGTGCCCTTCTAGGGAATGGAACGTCTGACTGTGGTTAGGGAGGAGAACATCAGCACACGCGCTGCAACATGTATGGTGCCACCAAATGTCCAGAAGGATTTTAGTGCATTCCGACGGATTTCTCAAGGTGGAGTGATCATGTTTTGCCTGTCAAGCTTATGTCTACGCGCTCAACTTGCAGTTGAGTTTGGGTGCAATTTGGGACTGTGGCAAGTCTTGGCAGAACTCGTAAATTGGCTGAACCCTGAATATTGAATTTGGTTTGCTTGCAAATTCAGAAGGGGAGGAATTGGTCCTAGACTAGTGGCTCCAAGCCTCCATCTCACCGCACTGGCAGGACAGTTGCCTTAATCTTCCCTGATTGGATTCCTGCTTCCATCTTACCCACCCAGCACTACTCTTCCTTTGAAAACCTGGTGTGCAAATTGGTCATCTCTCCCATCTGCACCCTGACCATTGCTACCATCTACCGGCCTCAAGGCGCCACCACCCTGTTCCTCTCTGAGTGGGCTGACTTCTGCTCTTCCTTACTTTTATCCACCTCCAACCTAATCCTACAGGGTGATTTCAATATCCAACTGGACTCCTCTGGCTCTGCTTCCACTCTCTTCACAGACCTCTGCACCTCTCTTTCCCTCTCCATTCTACCTTCTGGGCCAACCCATTCAAGTGTTTAAGTCTTACAGTGCATGTTGAAAATTCATAAGGAAGAGTGCTGTGCTAGAGGCTATGTGGACTGGAACACATTTTCTGTCAGAGTTGGCTGTATTCTACAGGTTGCAGTGTGAGAGAGTGCGCAGGTGAAGTAAGAAGCCTGTCAATCCCCAAGTGTTTTATATGCAGGACACCTGCCTCTATGACCAACATGCAGTCGACATGCATATTACATGAAGAAATGTAGGGTAAGACACGGATATCATCAGCATACTTTTTTTTGCCTGTCCCCTCTTGAGTAGTAAATACTAAATAGAAAGAGTGGTACAATACATGCATACATTTATTGCCAAATTGGTGATGAGCAGAGAATGACTAGGTCTAATGAAATTGTTTTGGTCATGCAGCACATGTTGAAAAGACATAAGGAAGAGTGCTTTGTCTGAGGCTATGTGACAGATGGACCACATTTTTCATTGGTCTCAGCTGTATTCTATGGGTTGCAGTGCGAGAGATGGCACGGATGATGTAAAAAAACAGTCAATTCCCAAGGCAACTATCTACTGTTGAGGGCTCAGCTGTGTGTTGTATGCAGGACAGTTGTCGCTATGGCCAACATGTAGTCGACATGCAAATTACATGAACAAATGCAGGGTACGACACAGATGGTTAAATGTAATTATAACTAATGAAATAATAAATAATTAAAAAATAACGAATACAAAATAACTCATTTCAAAATAACAAATTCAATTGTCATTGTTTTTGGGGGGTTCCCCTCCCAAATCTCCCCCTTTTAAAAATAATAATACTTTTCCCCCACCGTCAAAACCACTAGTCCCTCTCGCAACCCCATTTTTAGGTTTTTTCAAAAATGTGTTATTTTGGAATTTGTTCTTTTTTCATTTGTTATTTTGTCATTAGTTGTTTTGGATTCAATGTAATCACTGCATACCGACACAGATACCATCAGCGTACTTCATTTGCCTGTACCCTCTTTTCTGTTGAGTAGTAAACACTAACTAGAAAGAGCGGTACAATGCTTGCACAAATGTATTGCCAAATTGTTGATGAGCAGAGAATGACTAGGTCTAAAGCAAGTGTTTTTGTCTTGCAGCGCATGTTGCAAAGGCATAAGTACGAGTGCTGTGTCAGAGGGTATGTGACATATGAACCACATTAATTGTGGGTCTCAGCTGTAGTCTATGGATTGCAGTGCGAGAGAGGCACGGGTGAAGTAAGAAGCCTGTCAATCCCCAGGGCAACTGTCTACAGTGGAGGGCTCTACTGTGGGTTATATGCAGGACACCTACTTCTATGGCCAAGATGCAGTCGACATGCAAATTACATCCACAAATGTAGGGTAAGACACGGATACCATCATTATACTTCCTTTTGCCTGTGACCTCATTTTTGTTGAGCAGTAAATACTAGGTTGGCTTCAAGCGTGGTGGTGATAATGCATAGTTACTTATGGAATATTGAGCTTGTCGTTCGCTCCATTACCAGTCTTCTTAAGTACCCGGTCCTCTAGAGAGATACTGCATGCTAATCCCTCCAGGATCATCTACCTACCCGAGTCCCCTGAGTGTCCGATGACCCGCTTGGAAGGGTTTTGACTGCCAAGTCCATATTGCTTGGTGAGGTATGGGAACCTGATGCAAGGGCTGCGTACTTATTGGTGTATATTAAGGAGTGATGGGTCTCGAAAGGCTTCAAAGTTTGGAGGGCCCATTGGGGAAAAGAGAAGTTTATGTTTAGGAGCTCCTACCTTACAAAATACCTGACCGAGAGGTGGTATGTGGTGGCGATGCCGCTGCCATACACAAGCATAATCCATACATACGGCACCAGCTGCAATAAATCAGAAATAGTTTGATAGAGAGCATGATATAGCGCAAACCGAGAACATTAGGGGAGTCCCACAAGACTCAAGAGACTTATTGTGCACTAAGAAGTTGCATGAACCTTTAGTACATATTAACCATGGGACCAATGGATGTGGCAGATGTTTATAGAAATACATGTATAGCACGATTATGAAGTAAACTCAGTATAGAGCATTATAATGGGCAATATTCACTGAGACAGGAGCCTGACTTAGGCTGATAACAGACCTAGTCAATTTAGAGGCCTGGGCAAAGAGAGGGTCTCTTAACATGGCCAGGTGGTGTGAAGTAATCCAAGAGGTGGTGCTGTAAGTAAGGTCTTTATTTCAGTCGGGCAGACCCCGTGGCCACACCGCCACTCAGCCCTTTCCAACCGTTATCTTCCCACGCACCAGGAATGCTGAGTACGCAGCTACGCGAGTGGGCATTCCAGAGTGCATTATGACACATCTCCCCCTCTTCACACACACCTAAAGACCCTCAACCAAAATGATAGCAGCTAGGCAACAACACATTGGAACATGGTGAAACAATAAAACCGTACACATGTGGACATGTTAAAAGGTAACACCCCTGTTTGAAAAACAGGAGGGCATATCAAAAAATGATTAACTGTACGCAATAACGATAACTAAAATAATTCTCACACAGGCGATGTCCCCCGGCACACGTGACCTCATGCTGAATCACACACTTCCACCCTTCCAAATATAATCCTTCAATCCGGCAAGAGGCCCACTCAACCTCGATGGCCGCCCCCCACTCGCACCCAATGCCTGATTGACTCTCTCCCCAGATGCCCCACACTCCACATTCTCTCCATCCTCCCGAACAACAGCATCAGGCATCTCGCTACTACCCCCTCTCAACATGTTCCCCCTCACAAGCTGTTCCACTGAAAAATCACATAATACACCCTCCAAATCAGGATCACGCTGAACTGATGGTGCAGTGGTTGTGGTTGTACCACTTAACAAAACAACTCTTCTCTTACTCCACCTTGTCCCATCATCAAGAACCACATATCCTGTGCCCATCCTCACCACCACACGCGGGGACATGAATACACTCCTCCCCCTAGGGAAAAAACTGGGGTTCTTCACACAAACCCGATCACCCATCTCCACTCTAATGGGTCCTTTCCCACTCTGCTGTGCCTTCACGCGATCCTGACGCACCCGCACACTTTGCAGCACCTCTGACATGTTCACCTCCGTAGCCACCCCACCACCAAGGGCAACCGTCCTCAACCTTGACCCCGCCTTCCTGCCCCACATCAATTAAAACGGCAGCTTGCTAGTCATCACAGAAGTTGTCTCCCTGTGTGCTTTCAAAGCCTCTGAAACCACTGCCTGCAAGACCAAGCCATTGGCTATGGCCAGCTGAATAGCCCCCTTGACAAAGCCATTCATTTTTTCCACCAATCCATTGCCACGCGGATTGTACAACGCAGTCCTATGATGTCTGATGCCATAGTTTCTCAAAAAATCCTGCATTTGCTGGGACACAAATTGCACCCCATTATCCGTGACATACTAGCGGGCACCCCTTCCCTATCAAATTTCCTCTTAAGTAAACCAATCACTTTATCAGTAGTCACATTCTCAAAAGCAGCTGACTCAACCCACCGTAAAGTATAATCAACCAACACTACTATAAATCTACAGCTTCCCTCCAAACATTCCATGGGGCCCACAATATCCAAAGCCACCTTGTACCATACCTCATTGGGAACATCTACAGGATACACAGGTTGCGGGTGCACCACCCTACTTTTATCACTAACAGCACAAGGCACACACTCCTTCACTACCACCTCTACCTCCTCATCCATTGCCGGCCACCAATACTCCTGCCGCACCCTCTTTTTGGTCAACGGCCTCCACAAATGCTCTTCATGCACCAGCTCAATTAGCCTAGCTCTCACACTCACGGGCGGCACCAACCTCTCCCCTCTCATGACTCCCCATGGACCCTCCGCCAACTCCCTCAAAACCTGCATGTACCCCTTACCTTCCTCCCTACCCTTAACTGCTTCCCAACCTTCCTGCAGACCTTCTCTAATTCATGCTAGTTCAGCATCCCTTGCAGATTCCTCCTCCTATTCATCCTTATCCACTATGGGAAGTACGCATGCTACTTGGGTGCTGGAATCATCTTGATCCTGCCCATTCGGTACCCCCACTGGCAACCGTGACAAACAGTCTGGTACCATATTCCTTTTGCCCGGAAGATACTCCACCATGAAATTGAACTTTTGCAGATCCACTATCCACCTCGCAATCCTAGGAGACAGCGATGCCACCCCTTTGGTCATGAGCACATAGACCAATGGCTTGTGGCTCGTCCTGATAGCATATGGAATACCTCACAGAAAAGTCCTAAATTGCTCAAGGCCCACACCGCAGCAAACACCCTTCTCTCAATGACTGCATACCGCTTCTACACATCCCTGAGCACCATAGACGCAAATGCAATTGGCTTACACATCCTGCCACTGCTCTAAAACCGCTCCAAGCCAACATCACTAGCATCCACAGTGAGTACAGTCTTATTTTTTGGGTCAAATGACTTCAAGGATGGAGCCTCATCCACATCCTGCTTCAATTTCACATATTGGGCCTGGCATTCCCGGGACCATTCGAACCTGGCATTCTTCTTCAACAAATCCTGCATGCACACTGTCTTCTCCGCATACAATGGTATAACCTTGAAGTAGTACTCCGTCATACCCAAAAATGATCTGAGTTGCTCCCTATTGACAGGGGAGGGAGCCTCCCTCATAACCTTCACCAACTCCTCTCTTGGCCTTATGCCATCAGCACCTAGTGTATGCCCCAAATATGTCACTCTGTGCACCCCCACCTGACACGTGGTCAACTTCACCCTCAACCCACTCCGCTGCACAATACGCATAACCTGATGCACCCTCTCATCATGCTCCCTTTTTGTTCCTGCCCCACACCAAAATGTCATCTTGGAAGTAGCTCACTCCTGGCACACCCCCAAACAATTCTTGTATCAGATGCTGAAAGATAGCCGACGCTGAAGCCAAACCGAACGGCAGACAACAAAACCTATATGCCCCAAAAGGTGTCACAAATGAAGTCAACGGACTCAAATCCACATGCAAATCGATTTGGTGATACTCGGATAACAATTCGAAAGTAGAGAACCACTCTGCATGTCCCATCGTCAAAAGTAACTCATTGATGTTAGGAAGCAGATGGCGACACCGTGGGATATTTGTTGCGCAAATATTGCGCTGAAATTGCCTCATCTAACACTTCCTCGACATTCAGCACAGGCACACTCTTCCCAGGCCGTATCTCAATATCAAGGGCCGCCTGCTCATCCCATCCCAGAACGCTGGCCCCTTTATGTGCCACATATAGTTTGCCTTGTGTGCTGCGCCCCTTAAACTCACTTTGCACCCATTCATACCCTAACCCCTTTATGGGTGCTTGGCCATATGCACTTGGATTCATGTCAGGAGGTTTGAGAGCAGACACCTCCTTCCCAAATTTTTCCCTGTACACTTCAGGTGAAATCATAGTATACGGGGAACTAGAGTCTACTAACATTTCTAAGCACACACCATTCACCATCAACATGTCCCATGGTCCCTTTTTGACCTCCCCTCCGTCATGTAATATTACTCCATCTCTCATCACACTGCCATCAAGGGTTCCAGAGCACCCTGGACCCCCATCCGGTTCTATCATCCTGACATTGGGCCTCATTACGACCCAGGCGGTAAGTTACCGCCTGGGCCGTGACTTTACCACCATGGCGTAAACTACGTTTACGCCATGGTGGTTGGCGGACTTACCGCCCCATTCCGAGGTCGGCGGGGCGGTAAGTCCCCAATCCCCATTTACCCTTCCCCATTCCCATTTTTGCCCCATAGGGCACAATGGGAGTGGGGAAGGCGTTAATTACTCCACCGTAAATTACGGTGGCGTAATTAACTCCATGGTCCCTTAGCGCCATGGATTTTAACACCTGCTAAAAGCAGGTGTTAAAAGCGCCATGGCGCTAAGGGACCTCGTAGTTGGCGGTAAGGGGTCGGCGCAGCTAACGCTGGCGTTAACCCCTTACCGCCAGGGTCGTAATGAGGCCCATTCTGTCTCCCTTGTGCATTGCGCTCATCCACATTTACTCTGCACATCTTGTCGTAATGCCCTGTGGTTTTACACCTCCTGCAGTCCACTGCCTATGCAGGACACTCCTTGGCTCCAGTGGGGTGACTAAACCAACCACATTTTCTACATGCCTCCCTCACCCCACAACCATAGCTCACTCTACTCGGTCTGCTGGACTGCCCCTCTGGCTTTTCCAACTTTTTCTTGACCTCAGTGGTGCCTTTCTTAAACAGTGGCAATATCGCTTGAACCAACTCCCCTTGGCTATGCCTGTCCGTTTTTTGAGTAACAATCCCTCTCTATCCATAGTCTTTCCCTGACCATGGAATTGCTTTATTTCAGTCGGGACAGACCCCGTAGCCACACCGCCACTCAGCCCTTTCCAACCGTTATCTCCACACACACCTGGAATGCCGACTACGCCGCTACGCAAGTGGGCATTCCAGAGTGCATTATGACATGGTGCCATTAGCACCAGCAAAGTTCCCACTCGGTTCAAGGGCTTGTTTTAAATAAAAATGACAAACAAATCATGCTCGGTGATCCCTGAAGCCACAATGCACTTCTAAAATCTGTTTTTCTTGTACCTTTTACCTTAGACATGCAGAGCAGTGTCAGGGATGCTGGAGTAAGACTGTTTTTTTTTCTTTTTTCTTACTCTAAAATGCACTTAGTACTCGTTTGTGTTCTTCATGCTCAGGTGTTTCCAGGCAGAAAGGGGTTGATGAGGAGAGACAAGGGACAGTGGACGGGACGCAGGCCGAGTTACACTTTGGCTGTTCGGAATGCAGACTTGTGCCTGTGAATACAGCCAGCGTTCCGACCATGCTGATTGGCCTACGGACCCTGCCAGCTGCTTTTATCTCGCCTTTGGTTTGACACACTACTTACCTCTGTATATGGCTGTGATCTTCACCTGCTGGATGCTAGCTGTGCATATAACTGTGTTTTTACACCAACAGATTTGCAAACCACTATTATGGAATAGGAGAACGTATGATTTTGCCATGATACTGCAACCTCACTGCATTTCTCTGACTCGGGATTAAACCGTAGAATCAAGATAATCATGTAACCTGTTGAGATGTATAGTTTCAGTGGTGAACATGCATTACTGTCATATCTATTTCATGTATTAGCGTGGGATGGCTTTCACACTTTCCATTTAGAAAGCCTTCGCGAGCGCCATTTGACAGTTGGAGACGTTGTCATATGATTCCTGGTTCCTCAGCCTTCGTGAGTGTCGGGGTCTTTCTGGCCCATAAACCCATTTATTGTTATTAACTGAACAGTGTGCCACTTCTTTATTACAACATTTTAGTGGCAAGGAGGATGTGATTCGAACCCACAGGGGCATAGCACAATGGATTAACGGATTGGTGTGCCACTTCTTTATTACGACAGTTAGCCTTAGTGAGCACTAGAAAAAGCACCAACAATAGCCCTGATGTATACATTAACAGAGCTTCCTCTTGATATTAACATGTTGTCTACATTGCTGGTAGTATCATCAAGGGAGTCACAATTCCACAATTAAAGTCAGTGCAATGATGTCAGTTTCGCTTACATGGGCCGTATCACAGCTTCAATGCCACTGATGCCGGGCTGCTCTGGCCCCATTACGGATTAAAGGTGCTGTTTGCAGGAAGGCTTGTAACAAATCATACAAGCAGCCATAAAGTAGGCCCACCTGATGTGAGCAAGCGGTCTACACATGGAAGAGCTTTCACTCCACTGCACAGCTCGGGCCATTTCCTCATTACAGCATGTGTGGAGAAATGTTCAGTGAGATCCTACGAGGAGTTCTGTTTTGAGATGAGATTTGGTCTAGTGCTTGACTCTTCACAGAAGTCTGCAGACTGCAGCTTGCGGTCAGCGTAACTCAGGAATGAGGCACCACTAATGTATAAAAGGAATGGAACCCAAGACATTGTTTCATCCATGAATGTCCTGCAGAAAGTTTCTTCTTGCTTTGGGCGAGCACCAATACCATTATTTAATCACTTCCAAATTTCAGTTGGTCCCTTGGAGGATATGGCCAACATCTTCCTTATGATTGCACAGGCACCTGATGCTTTTTAATGTTATCTTCCATAGTTTTTGTCAGCAAGGATCAATGTTCCTGAACCACAACTCTACACCATTGATTAAAAGGTGTGTAGACCAACAGTGATAAGAGTGTTGTGCAAACTCCCATGGAGATTATACATATTACAAAGGTGGGGTAACATTTTAAACAACACCTTGTGCCGCTTTACGGGATTGTTGCATTTTAAATTGTCAGCAAGATTCCATAAAGGACACTGTCCCCGCCCCCTATGCCAATTGACAAAGTTAAGGTTTACAAGATATGTATGGAATTAATTCAAAAATCGTAAAATAAAAAATAAATAGTCATCCTTCATTCATTTCTGTTAAACCTACAGACTAACATAGCCTACTGTTGACCACGAGCTCGCATCCAAAAAGCACACTGGATAGCATGCCGTTGAAAATGTTTAAGGTACAGAAGAAACATTTTGAGTCCCATAGAATATCAGAAACAGTCACTGACATTGCAAGAGAAGCTTCTGGCAAGGAAAAATGATGGGAGTTTGATTCAAGACACAGCGCAAAAGGTATTACCAACAGAGGAATTCCTGACACCAAGCCATTGAAAGTTAGTCCATCGATAGTTTATGTGATCACTTACTCTGTGCGGAATGCAAAAATTAAAAAGGTGATTCAAAAGCATTAGGCAATCATGGGGATGGACCCGATATTGGAAAGACTAATCCCTGATCCACCAGGGCTTGCTTATCGCAACATCAAGTCACTTAAAAATATATTAGTGAAAGCAGAAGTGACGTCTCTTAGGAAATCTAGTTCATTATTTCCGGGCACACAGCCTTGTAATAATTGCCAACACTGCAGGAGCATCATAAAGGGCAATGAAATCACACATCACATACTGGGAAAAAAGATCAAAGAGAAACACTCATGTACTTGGGACTCGGCCAGTATGATTTATGTATTGCAGTGTCCATGTTGTTTCCTCTACGTGGACATGAAAACAAGAAAATTTAAATTCCATTGAACCGGGCATAAATCAAATATACACATCAGGAATTTAACATCCCCAGCAGCAATGCAGTTCTTGAAGGCAAGATATAATGGGGTGCAGATGAAGTATGCTATCTTAGAACAAATAAGGTTACATAGAAGGGGAGGGGATATTTCAAAGATCTCATGCAGAAAAAAGTAAAGTGGCTAGACTGGTTTGATTGTTTGGCACCAAGGGGGATGAATATATTGAATGTGATCTGTCAAGTTTTATCTGAAGAAATGGGCTACAATGTGAACAGGTTTGACCTGTGAGAACATGTTAGATCACAAGAGGTCAATCTTGTATGTGGTGGATAACAGGTCGAATATGAAGTAAGAATGGGAGCAGGCTGGACATGAGAGGTATTGAGTATGTATAGGGATTGTGAACAGCGTGACACTGGGAGAAATGCACTGGGTTTTGTTAGGATATATATGTGAGAAACCTGAGGGTAGTCTCCCAATCAGACCTCGAGAATCCCTTATTCAAGTGGCCAGGGAAGGGATGGCACCCTCAGATCCCAGTTCTATGTTTTCACATCATCAGATTTTTTTTTTTTAAACTTTTGTTTATTGGCAGAAGGTTGAGACATGTACACCACAGATTACGTATCGACAAGCAAACAACATAACAGCTCGTATATGCATTACATCACAACAATTATTACCAGCTCGTATTGGGAGGGATGACATTGTGGAAGAGCACAAATGAGTCATTCATCATTATGAGTTAGACTGGGCTAGTGGGGTGGTGGAGGTGCACTCGATCTCCTCTTTGTTGTTCAGATAACTGCAAAATTCCAACCACACATTTTTGGGTCGGGAAGGCATGGGCAAGGATCCGATGTACTCTTCCTCGCACGTTTGTACCCAGGTGAGGGCCTTCAGCCACATGTTAAGGGTGAGGGGGTGCGGCGCTTCCAACATTGTAATATGCATCTTTTGGCAACAATAGCACTTACATTTAAGAATTTTGACATTTTTCTTTCATTTTCCCCAGTCCAAAATCCAAAAAGCAAGGCTAGTGCGTCAACCCAAAACGTATTCAAAGCAGCACAGGACCAAAACATATGAACATGATCTGCCTCGCCCGATTTACATTTCGGGCATGTATGTGTCGAAGTGAGCGTGAATTTCGCTACTCTGTGCAGAGTGTAATAAAGCCTGTTGAGAAGTTTGTATTGTATGCAGCAGAACCAACCATTAAGTGAGACTTTGCGCATGTGTGCACACATTTTACTCCACATTTCTTCAGGGATCTCCATTTCAAGCTCCCTGGCCCATGCTTCCCGTGGTTCCAGGGATATATTCTCTAGTTTCCCCATCTGCATTTTGTACAGGGAGGATATTATGTCCCTACCGCCTGTGGAGTTTGCTATGTATTGGAGTGCAGGTGAGTCTGGAGGCTCCTCTGGGAAGGAGGGCCACATTCCCGTATTGCTGCTCTCAGCCTATAGTATTGCAGCAAGTCAAGCACAGAGTTGGAGTGCCCGGGGCGCCATGTTTGAGGGGTGATAAATGTGCCATCAGGGTATAGGTCAGTCAGGGCCCGATAGCCTAGGTTTTCCCAACGTTGAGAGAGATGTTGGTCGTATGTAGGGGGGAGGCCGGGAAATTGCCACAAGGGGAGCCACTTATAATATGGGCGTTGCTCTTGACTAGAGTGAAGGATATTATTCCATGCCCTGATCGTGGTGGCCACCGGGTCAAGTGGGGCATCCGCATGAAATGTGCAGTGTAGCAGTAAAGACATGATGTGGGTGCCATCCCCCGCCATTTTCTCTAATTTAACGTGTGGGGGCAGATTTAGGTGTGTGTACCAGTGGGTGGCATGTTGGGCCTGTGGAGCGTTCCAGTACAGTGTTAGATCTGGGGCTGTAAAACCTCCTTTTTCATAGGGCAGGGTCATATGTTGCCACTTCTTACGGACCGCCCCAGAGTGCCAGAGAAATTGAGCGAATGCCATGTGAAGCCACTTGAAATATTGCTTCCCTGGCCACACTGGTACATTAGCAAAAATATAGAGGAGCTTGGGGACCATGATCATTTTTATTAGGGAGAGTCTGCCTCCAAGGGATAGTGGGAGATTGCGCCACCTGAGCATCTTGGATTCGATAAGCTGTGCCGTTGCTTCGTAGTTGTCTGCCAGCAAGGAAGCCTTGGCCAGTGACACCTGCACCCCGAGGTACTTGATGCCGCCCGGGGACCAACATAGGGGGAATTCACACGACGGTTGCTGAGTTGCTTTAGTTAGAGGGTAAATTTCAGATTTAGAGTAGTTGATGGTGAAGCCTGAGTATGTGCCTATTTTTGTTATGTCTCAAATGATAGGGTCCAAGTTTGTGGAAGGTTGTCTGACGTATAGGAGTATGTCATCCGCATACAGTGAAATGATTTTCGGTGCATCCTGTAGGCGAATGCCCTTTCGGGTGTGTCTATCCCTGACATGATCGGCCATGGGTTCAATGGCAAGCGCAAAAAGGATGAGGGAGAATGGGCAGCCCTGTCGGGTACCCCTGTGTAGTTCAAAGGGGGAGGAGGGGACGGAGTTGACTAGCACCCTAGCCGATGGTCCTGTGTATAATAGCTTGATATAGGAGATCATGTTTGGTCCTATTCCCATTTTTTCCAGCACGGCCCATAGATATTGCCATGACACCATGTCAAATGCCTTTTGGGCGTCTAGTGTGACCGCCACTGCGTCAGCCTTTGGATCAATTCTAGACAGCACGTTGAAGAGACAGCGGATGTTAAGTGCTGTAGAACGACCAGGGACGAATCCACTTTGGTCGGCATGGACCAGATGGGGCATGAACGGGAGGAACCTATTGGCAATTACCTTGGCAAAGATCTTCATGTCTGTGTTGATGAGCGAGAGGGGCCTGTAGGACCCGCATTCGTCTGGGGGTTTCCCAGGTTTGGGGAGGACTCTCATTAAAGCTTCTCTTAAAGAGGGGGGGTGTGTGATCGGAGTGATTCAGTCCAGACCCCGTGCAGTATGGGCGCTAGGATGGCAACATGATCCAGGTAGAACTCAGACGTGAGCTCGTCGGGGCCCGCAGCCTTGCTCTTAGGAAGATCCGAGATCACCTGGACTATCTCGTCTAAGGTGAACGGGGCATTGAGAAGTTCCTTGGTGCTCAGAGAAATAAAGGTCATCGGGATGGATTCTAGCAGGTCATCAAGGTCACGGGCTCTGTGTTCATGCTGGGGGCCGTATAGGTTGGCGTAAAAGTTGGCAAAAGTGTCAAGGATGGCCTGGTCCGACCAGTGTCTTAACCCCTTTTCATCAATAATACTATCTATCCGGGTCCTACCACTCTCTGCCCGCACCAGTTTAGCCAAGGTTCTGCCCGGTCTATCCCCCTCTACGGGCAGCCACAGGGCGGGCACTGTATCTCACCGCACTTAGGGCGTGTACCTCAAATTGTTCAATTCTGTTCTAATCTTTGCTCGGGTTACTGGAGCAGGTTTGGAAGCGTACTCCTGTTCTAGGGTTTTAAGCTTGGTTTCAGAGTTATTTTAGGCCTGCCGTATGGCTTTGAGGACCCCAGTTTCCCTAGAGATGCACATCCCTCTGATGTAGACCTTAAATGCCTCCCAGCAAGTTTATGTCCGCTAGTATATCAGCCCTAAAGACGATATCAGAGAGGGTGTCAGATTTGAAACGCCAGGCGGGACGGGCCCCAGATGTATTACCTAGTTGGATCTGTAGCAGCACGGGAGAGTGGTCGCGAGGATCTTAACATCCGAAACCCTGCCCATCCGGTCACCAGACAGGAGGAATAGATCTATTCTTGAGGAGCTATCGTGTACCGTAGAATAGAAGGTGTAGTCTCTCTCCTGGGGGTGGAGTGTTCTCCAAGCATCGTGTAGATTCAAAGTGCTCATGTAAGTATGGAGTTGCTTGGCAGCCCGGGTTATGGCTCTACGTGTAGTGGTCGTTCTGTCCAGGACATTATCGAGTATAAGGTTCATGTCCCCACCCCATATAATGGGGACTTCTACATACTTCATGAGGATGGCAGACACTGTGTCTATAAATTAGGGGGAATCAGTGTTGGGAGCGTAAGAATTCACAAGCAGGCATTCTTCATTAGCTAAAGTACAATGTAGAATCACATATCTGCCTTCCGGATCAATGTGGGAGGTGTGAAGTGTGAACTTTACCGATTTGTGGATGAGAGTGACTACTCCCCTGGCTTGAGTGGAGTATTGAGTATAATATCTGTTGGGGCCCCAGGTCTGTGCAAGGTTTGATGATAAGAGTTTCATAGCGTGCGTCTCCTGCAATAGGAGAACTTTGACCCCATGTCTCTGTGCATACGTCGTTATCCTTCGAGACTTAGTAAAATTGGTCAGCCCCCGTACATTCCACGTCAACACTCTAATAGCCATACTAAAGATTTAAGGAACGTCCCAGATGTGGAAGCTGACTTCGAACATCACCATGAGTGCTGCAATGAGGCATACCCGCCATCTTTTAATACCGGTCAAAACCAGCCTGCCATTTTGCGTAGAACCAACCCCAACTGTCCCTCCCCCCACCCTCACCGCCCAGTATAGACTAGCAGTGCGTTGAAACCCACCCTTGAAAAAAACTGAGTGCCATCCCCAACTCGGCAACGCCTGAGAAATAGCCCAACCGGGGCTTGAACGCAAACCCTCTGCCTTAAGCGGCATTGCAGCTGCAGTGGGGGCTGCCGCTGCCGTCTGGCCCACAATTGTTAAAACTCTGCATGATGACACATCATGAACATTTTCAATATTTTCGGTTGATAAAGTTCAGGTTACAAAGAGAGGATACTCATGTTTTTTGGGGTAACGAGGTCTAAGTTGGAACTACCATAGGTCAGTGTGTGACAGTGCGGACTGTTTTCCAGAGTACAGGCCCAGTACGTGGCGTTATAAACAGGTGATTCAAGGAAGTATCTCCCTCAGGAAATAGACTACTAGATATGGTGACAGTGGGCCGAGGCCTCACCGCAAGTGGGACTCCGAGGGGGCGAGCGACAGTACACCAGGGGAGCAGTCCCATGGTCGCCCATGGCTACTGGAGATCGACGTAGGAGCCTGGGGGTCGCAGCATTAATCGTCATCCATTGGGTCCTTTGGGGGTTGAATATTGGGATCTGCGCCTCAATGAACTTAACGGCCTTGTCAGGGACCGTAAAGAAGTAGCTTTTATTGCGATGGATGAATTTCAGTTGAGCAGGGAAAAGCATTGAGTATTCAATTTTTCTATCTCTTAGCATTTTCTTCACCCTGCTGAATCGGCGTCTCTCCATCTGAACCCCCATCGAAAAGTCAGGGAAAATCCTGATGATTTGCGATTCCAGCCTCAGTTCCCCTCTCTCTCTGGCCAATCGGAGTATGTGATCTCTGTCTTTGTAGCCCAGCAATTTCTTAATTATCGGTCTGGGGAAATCACCTGGTTTAGGGCGGGGTTCCAGAGAGCTATGCGCTCTTTCAACTTTAAAGAATGGCGAGAGCTCAGGGTTACCAAGGAGCTCTTTGATGAGTTGCTCGACCGTGAGTTCCATGCGGCCCTTCAGTGCAGATTCGGGAACCCCCACTATGCGAATGTTATTTCGCTGTGACCTCGATTCTAGGTCATCATTCTTGGCCTTGACCCGCTTCATATCTCAGACGAGCTCTGTGACTGTGTTTTGTAGGGTATGGATGTTATCCTCATTGGTCCCTATCCTTTGCTCCGTCTCGGTGATCCTGGCCCTATGTTGGTCAATTTTGGCTCTTAAGGAGGCTACATTCGCATTGATGTCATCCAGCTTTTCATGGAAGGATGCAAAGTTTTTGGCCATGTATTCCATCATTGTGGTTAGGTCGGGTTGCGGGGGGTCCGGTAGGGTCTCTCCATTCTCATGTGCTGCCGAGGAGGACGCATGGTCCGCCCTGGGTGCCACCTTGGCGAACTTGTCCATGCCGCCTACTTTGTTAGCACCCCTCGCCCTGTTGGACATCTCTATGGTGGGGATCCCCGCTCAGCTTGGAAGGATTGATGGTGTTCACCGGCTGGAGCGTTGTGGGGAGGATGGTGGTAGGCCAGCGGCTGCAGTTTGTAGGTATCATAGGTTTAGAGGTGCTGGTAATGACCCGGCTGGGTGAGGAAGGCAGTTTGTGGCAAGGCAGAGAAGGCGGTGTAGTTGTGAGCCGAGGCCAGCCAGGGGGTATGCAAAGGTCTGGACCAGCACGAGTCTCGTGGGGGCCGTAGGCCTCACAGACGGAAGGAACCAAGGGGGGCCCGGCGTATACTGTGTAAGTAGTGGCTCTTGGTCTACGCTTAGGTCCAGGGGCACCGTGCTGATGGTAGGTCGGCTAGAGGGTCACATACAGTTTAGGGGGGTGACACCGTTCCCATCCGCGCAGCAAAAGTGAGTGGGGCGATTCCCCCTCCAGTAGCGCCTTGAGGGCCGCCAGTTCACTGTAGAAGACCCCAGAACAATTGCTTGTGGAGCACAACGTGGCGGGGGGCAAGGAGTTGGACGTGTAGACCGCCGCCCCCAGGTCGGCCGCGGAGGTAAAGGCAAGGTAAGTCACAGCAGATGGGCCACAGGCGCCCAAGCCCCATAGGTAAAGAGAGCTGGGAGGGAGCCGGCCTCCCGCGAAGGCAGTTTCACAGCGGTCGATGTAAGCACACTGGACGTGATACAGGCAGCTGGGAGAGCGGGGCCCGCGCTAGGAAGAAGCAGGGGGATACAGTGCAGCCCGCAACACCCACCCTGCAGCCTTAAGGGTGGCTAGCCCTGCATGTCTTCCAGAGGACAGCTGCAGCCCCAGCGGGACCGTATCTGGGGCCAATGGGCCTGGGGGCCACGGCCTGCGGCGGTCGAGCGGCGTGATCTTCAAGGATGAGGAGCGAGTGGCAGGTCAGTTTCACTGCCCGGGCGCATCTCTGGGAGTCCTCGCCGGCCGATCCCGCCGGTATCACGGGCACTGTCTCGCTGAGAGCCGCGGGGGGACGGCCGTCCGAATAGTGCGTATGTCCGGATCCACAGGGCCCCAAGCAGCAGCGAGCACGGCCCGCCAACACGGCTCACACGGCCCCCAACCAACCAGTCGGGGGGACCGCACCTATTTGTGGGCGCGGGGGGGCTCCAGCCCAGCCCACGGTGCTCGCCTCACAGTCTTAGCAGCCGACAGGGCAGCCACGCTGGGCCGCCGCGCTGCACGTCAGCTGCCGGGGCAGCAAAGCCCCACAGTACCATCCCCTCGGGCACCAGCAGGAGAGCCGGTCCCTCCCCGCAAGGAAGCGCCGCAGGGGGCCCGCGGATGGCGGCGTCACAGGATACAATGCAGCAGCACCTCCAGGCGGGCAGAGCGGGCGGCCACGGACCACCAAAAAGTGGCCACAGCGAGGCCCCGCGGGGAGGCCGCGCGCCGGTGCCCGATATGCAGGCTCCAGGTCCCAAATCCTCCCCAAATTACAGTCACACGTAGAGGGCAATGTCAGCAAGAAAATCGTGGCAGTAGCTTTAGCTGACAATTAGGATTAACCCCGATCCTAAAAGGATTCTGGTGGGCAGAGACGGAGCTCCCAAGCTAAGCAGCCATTTTCCTTTGCTGCTCAACAGCGCCGCCCCATCAGATTTTTTTTCTGCTGTGTTTTTTTGCTGAATATTTTTGGCCCAAAAAACGAATATATTTATTAAAATAATATTTGGGGGGGTCCCCCCAAAACCCCACTTACCTATTATCTAGTCCCTATTCCCAACACCACCCTACCACTTATATCCCCTTACCTCCACACATTTTTTGATTTAGTTTTTTCAGCCGAAAATGTTCTGCAAAGAACTCAGTGATAAACTTGCTGCTGTTGTAATAACTTTGTACCCAGAACCCAACCCTGGGGACGGATGAGCGAGGCAGGATAACTTGGGTAGGCGATCTGCTAGGTTAGGGTGTTTAGTCATGTTGATGGATGCTAGTTGTTTGACATGCATTACAGAGAGATATCTCCTGCTGTCAAAGATAATCATTTCAGCACCACTGAAAGCCTATTGCAATTTCACACTAGCTGGGGTAGTTTAGGAAATTGATGGCATCACCTACAAAAGCTGCTGGCCAAATAGGTCACTTGGAGAATGAATACTGTAGTTGGTCATCAATCATTTCTGAGCTGTGCAATGAATCAAGGGAATGCATCCATTCTACCCAAGGGGGATTCACCTGTGAGCCTAGGGTGTTGAGCCCACTCCCCAACACCCTCTCTAGGGGTAGAGGCAAGTGGACCTTCACTGGGAGAGACTCCTTTTGGGGACAAGGAAACCGAATCCCGTGAGGAACTCCCTCAAGCTGGATGTACTATGGCCTACATGGGATGTTTTACAATATCAGAAACATGAAGTGTCAAGACTGTGACAAAGAAATTCCTGAGGGTTACTGTCATATTATGAGAAAGGACCATGATTCTTTAATTCAGTACACCCACGCTCCTGGCAGGAGTATGTTAAAGAGCTTAAATTCAGAGAGAGACGAGAGATAGGCAGGAGACGAGAGAGAGAGGATCATGTATGCAAGCTGGGGGAGGCCCCTAGCTGCATGGCAACTGGTAATGAAAAGCACCATAAAGCTCCTGAGTTTAAAACTCACATGCAATTACTAAACAGGATGCCAGTTTTGCGGTAGACTCGAAACCCGAGAAACCGGCAGAGCAGAAGCCCTACCGAAGGTTGTGGCGAGCCCATGGAGATGAATCCGGGGTGGACAGATGGTCTGTAGAACGTTGCTGATTCCACTGTCATCAGAAGGTTGCAGTGTGTCCGGGCACCAGACAACCACTGAGACACCATGAGAAGATGCTAGAGAGAGAAGAGACAGACGCCATTGCGGAAACGATACCGGTGATTCATGAGCAGAAAGTGAGTCCCCGAGAAAGAAGCCATCTCAAAATGTTCTCCTTCCAGAATTAAGGTAACAGGCAGGATTCATAAATTTAGAACAAGCGTTCGACTGCATGAGTTGGGAACTTTTATGGTCCTTGTTAAAGCAATGGAATTGCCCGGAAGACCTTTTAGAAGCAATTCCAGCTCTGTATACCGATAAAACAATACAGATTCAACTTTCCAGAGACGGTACCTTAACAAAGAAGATCTACACCTTTCGAGGGATTAAACAAGGTTGTGCCCTGGCCTCATTCCTCTTTGCACTTTATTTGGCTGATTTAAAGGATTCCCAACTACAAGTCAGAGCTTTTCCACCTAAGATTGAAGATGGTGAAATCATGTGGATCATATATGCGGATGATTTGTTTTTTATCGACTTGACCGCAATAGGACTCCAGAGGCGATTAGAAGTGTTTAAAATCTACTTGGATAGAAACGAGATGAAAATCAACATAGAGAAATCAAAGGTGTTGATATTGAAATCTGCATGTGGCAAGCAGAAACATTTTAAAACCTTTTAGTGGAGCATCAAAAATCGACCGCTTGAAACAGTGGAGTCAATCATTTATCTTGGGATACAGATTAACAAAAATGTCTATGAGTTGGGCCACTAGTTGTTGATCAAGGAAAAACTGTTGAAATTAAAAAATCAGAGGCGAACATTACATTGCCGTTTTGGGATTTTCTCCTTGATTCCTACTGTAACCTTCTACAAGCAGAAGGTATCAGCAGTTATAACATATGGAGCAGAAGCCCTTGTTAATCTCGCTTAGAAAATCTGGGAGCTATGTGAAGCCTTCTTTTGGAGGAAGATTCTGAGGCTACCAAATTCAGTATTAGCAGCCGGAATAAGACACAAAATAAGACTGCAATCATTAACATCAATAGTTATGTGGAAAACCATCTCCCTCTTTCGAAACTGTGTACTAGATACACCGCCAGCACCTTTGGAGATATTAATGTGTATGGAGGCAACAAAAAACAAAAATCTTTCTAGATGGAAAGTCTGCTGTAAAGAATACTTAGATCATTTTAATATCAAGATGGAAACTTTAAAAGGAAATCCAAATAAGTTTAAAAAGATCCTCCAGGTGAAGGACTGGAAAGAAACCATTGAAACCAAAAGCAAAAGCAAACTATGCACTATTATTATATGGGAACGTAAAAAACGTAATGAATTACCATTGTATCTGAGAAAGTTTCCCTCCGCTCATTACAGATACTTGTTTTTACGATGTAGACTTAACATCTTAGCCACAAGAGAAGTGATTTTAATACGGAAGCAAATTACATAAAAAGGAAGCAATTTGTTGTTTCTGTAAAGGGGTGGATTCCATTGAAACAATAAGACATTTGATGCTTAACTGTCCCTCGCTAAGTGAACAAAGAACAAAGGCGATGGGGCCTACTCCCCTGTGTGTGACCCCACTCTAGAAGATCAATTGTGGGAGAGGTTATTAAATGCGGAACGACTTGGTCAAATAATTGATGCCGTGAAATTTGTAGAGCTATTATTGACTGAAAAAGTTGACCGGAAAGACTGGTGAAGTGGGGACTGGTATTTGGAGAGATTGATACTTAAAGGGCAAGAGGGTAATATGAACTGAACTTTTTTTCTACCGTTGTTTCCTTTAAATTGATGGTCATCTGTTATATGTTAAAGGTTGAAAGATAATTAACCAATAAAACATTGTAAAAAAAAAATACAAAATAAAAATCATGGTAATTTTGACAGTACATACATCATCTTTCAATACAGTGGGGATACATATGTATCACCCTAGTCATTTCCACGTTGGATTTTTGGTTACTTTTATATGTGCCTACAGACAAGCTGGTGGCAGCAGATACCTTTTTACAATGTTTGCATTATTTCTAGTGTACACATTCGTGTTCATGACATGTTTTGATTGTTCTTTGGCCATATTGCTATTTGGCCTTCTTCCTGCCTTCTCAGATCAGGAAATCCTTTATTTGTTCATGCATTTGCCTGGGAAAGCTGCTGATTTCTCAGCTAGTGCTGGCCTGGCGTGTGTGGCCCTAGGATGTGGGTGGGTCTGTTTGGTGCGCCTGAAATAATAAGTGTGGGACATGAGTGAAACACAGATTGGTCCCTGATTGGACCACTGCTGGCTATTTGGAAAGTGCAGAACCTTACCATTGGTGGGCTTTCCATTTGCTTCCAGCCAAGATTTTGGATAATATGAGGACACTTTCAGACATTTCTTCAGATCAGCATTGGAGCCAATTATGCTGTGTAGAAGAGCAGCCAACTGAAGATCTATGAACAACACCCAAAGAGTCCTGGCATCCCCTTCTTGCATTTGCCCCTGTGAAGCCCTGCTGGACTATGTGATCTGAGAAGACCCCGAGCAGTGCTTCAATCCTTGGACTGGCGGGACCGTTCAGTCTTGACACATTCTCGAGGATCCATCCTTCTGAATTGTCCCTGGACCACCCGCTAGACTGACGAGCTCTCCAATGGGCTACCTCAGAAGAAGAGTTGCTGTTACGCATTTGTCACCAGAACTTCAGTGGTCACCCGCACAAGCCGCCTTCCTGCCAAGTTATAGCTTCCCAGCTTCAAGGGATCCAGCTCTGGGAGGTCTTCTTCAACTGCAACTCGAGAGATGCCTCCCATCTTCGCTGTGCAATGACTGTTAGTGGAAGGCACTTCCTTCTGTCCTATGCGGTGTCCAGAAGCGTCCTCTATCAGTGAATCCTGCTTGCCTTCTTAACCAGGCATTGCATTCTGCACCAGAAGCAGACCAGAGAAATCCTCGGCCCGCAAACTGTGTGCACCCTGCACCAGAACAAATAGCGGGAAATCCTGTGTCAATCAACCCCCAGACGACTGATCTAGTCACCTGGGAAAATCAATGGGGTAAGAAATTGCAAAGCATTCACCTCCCCCTGTTCTCCTTAGAATGAACCTTAGAATAAATGTTTGTTATTCCATTCCATCGCTTTTTGATTGTTGGATCTAAAAGCTTGTATCTAAAAGGTAGGATATCTTCTGGAACATTTCACCACCACAACAACTCTTCCTACGTGATTCCCCTTTCCTAAGAAGAAGCTTTCTGACTTTTGGGCACAAGGCCCCGTATATCACAGGGATTGGATTCATAAAGTTTGGGCATAACTCTTGCGAACTGGTTTCATTCTACTGTATCCAGTACTTACCTTCTTGTATTTGTCTAAGGTATTGTATGCATTCCATCAAACCTAACGGTAACTTTATATATGCTTGATAATTGAGTTTTGTGTGATATTGCTTCCTGATTATTTTATTTCTTAGTTTGTGTTTTGGACCTTTAACATACATGGTATGTTTTACTTACATGTCTAAATTGAATTATCGTGTGCTTCACTGTGTGGACTCATTTTTGACCATTGACCCCACTCACTTTCTCCTGAGACTACACCTTGATCTCTCTCCATGCTTACCTTGATTTGGTTTGGCTAACCTTTCAGAGTTCGCCAGTTCACTATAACTCAGAATGTCTCCAAAACTCTGTTCACCAGGCCAGATTCTAGAAATCCATGTTAACAACCTGCCCACAATTACCTTTGAATTGCTGTATTTTATCGTAAGAAGGTGAAAATGTCTCTCCCGCTAAAAAACTTGTGGTTGCTTTTTGCATGTGATGGGTTGGAGAGGAGGTCTTTGCTTTTGTATCAGCAGCATACTGACATTAACCTATAACTAAGAGGGTGCTTTATTAGCAGTTCATGATGAGGACCTGGCCAGCAATCTGTTGCAAAACTGGAATTTCACAGTTTGGCACATTGAGTTGATGTGACAGTTGTCACTGGTAGACCTCTGGTAAATAATTATTCTGACTTTTGCAAGCCATTGTGGGTGGGAGGGCAAGTTTAAACTTGAAATATTTCTCTGCATATCACATCACAGGTACAGAATGAAAGAACAGATACAAGACGGATGCTTGATCCAAAACCTCTTATTAACCACCTGAACAGGAGCAGTGTTACCTGAGCTGAGATACTGAACCTGTCTTTCACGTGAAGAAGCTGACACCCGTCCTATAGCCACTTGCCAGATTGGCCCAAATTCTCCAAAACCCAGCTTTGCTTCACTGCTCATCAACAACTGCAAATTGACATAATGTAGGGTATGTACATGCACAAACACACAGTCAGCCACCAGCCACCACAGCACTGTGCCAACACCACCATGCTGCACTGTACACCCACAATGCCCAGCACTGTGTATACACACAGTAACATTGCACTGCAGACCTACATCACACAGCATTGTTCATACACACCACCCACTGCACTGCACACCCACACTGCTCTGTTCTGTGCTCACACCATCACACTGCAGTGCTGACATGTTCTTCACTCACACCATCCCCAAACTGCATCCATAAACACACTGCATGAAGTACACAGCCTCAACACTGCTCTGTACACACTGCTTCCAGCCCTGAATGCATATCATGCCCACACTGCATGTATGCACAGTACCCCCAACTATGCTCGGCAGACACTGCCTCCAGCACTTTAGTGCACTCACACTATCTAAATACAACATGCACGCACACACATTACTCAACATTGCTCTGCACAAACACACACACACACAAAGCATCTTGCACTGACCCAAAACCATATTGGACACACAAATCACCCTCGGCACCACATACATTGTCCCCATCTCGTCATTGTGCTGCACAGACACACACAAATACTAACCCTGCATCATGCACAGATTTCCCCAGCACTCCAGACACACCAAACCAGCAATACACACATATATACTGCCAAAGCACAGCACACACAGTACTCCAGCACTGCTTACATATGGCCTTATCACTGCAATGCACACACACACTGCCCCAATGGTGCACTACATAGACACCATACACAGCCCTGGAGACTGCAAGCAAGGCATGGTATCAAACAGTAAGACAGACACAAGTGATCACAGTTCAAGGGTGTTTGAAAAACGCCTATCTAATCCTAAATCTAAAGATGGGAGCAAGCTACGACCATCAAATAATAATAACACAGTCCTAGTCGAGTCTGTCAAAATGAAAGGGGCTACACTAATAAACCTATTGCCAATCCTTAATTCAAAATACAAATAGTGTGGGAAACAATGTTATGCAAAAGAAAAGGTTTTCAAGATATGATATGTCAGGATTTGGCTTCCCTTCCCAACGTTTTTCAGCACAGGAAAAGGCAACACACTAAAGCTTAGCACACTCTCTGGCTTCTCTAGCACGAGGACGCGGTTCAAAACCTTAACATCAGGGCCTTCTGTGCCAAAGTCTCTTTGCCATTCAAAGTCACTTATTTCAGAGGGCCTGATGCAACACAACAAACATTAAAGTTCCTTTCTTCTTAGGATTTAACATATAAAACTTTGCGGGGGATTTACTGTTCACCCGGGTTCTCCCTCAGCCGGGCTCAGAGTCACTTTAACACAAAACCTTCAATTGGTCTCCCTCTGCAGGGCTCAGACCAAATGTATCTACTTTTCCAAACTTTCTTCACTTCATCAAAATCGAAGACTTTCGACTGTGTGCAGGATTTTGCTTGACCCGTTGCAGCACCACTTTGATTCACAATGACATGTTATCTTCTTGATATAACCTATTTCTCACTTTCACTTTTGCCACTTCTCAGCTGGATACCTTACAAAGACCTTTGGTTGAGTACCCACGTGGTGCCGGACCACTTGATCAAAGGTATTGTATCCAGTCACTCATCAGCAGTATACCATTACTTGCATCTCTTATCACACGCGTTTTAACAATGTTCGTTCCAGCGTTCGCCATACATTGTTGCTGCTTGCAACCTTGGCTTCAACACAGACTGGTCTTGTATCGGTCTCTGCAACTCACCAGCTATGTTGATTTCACTGGTGCTTCCTTGTTCCTGGAGCCAAGGACAGTACTACAGTGGCTGGTGCTTCTCCCTGTCTTGATTATTGAAGCAAGAGGTCTCCGGGTATATCCGACACATAATGTAGGATTCTTCAACCAGGTTTCCTGGTCTTATACTTTCCATTCTCGAGGTTTCTGGAAAGTAACGGTTCCTTGACGAAAAGGTCAAGGGAACTTCCCTCCTTGTGATCCCCTTCTGTTTTGCCGTCTTGCTTCTCTCGTTCAAATGCCGTCTTGAAACTGCTGTTTCCTTGTATGCTTTGCCTTGCTCAAAGTGTGCTTGCATGCTCTGCCTTTTATCTGTGTGGGGAAGCTTAATGGAAGTCAGGTGTGTGCTATGGTCAGTTATTGCCTGACCTTGCCTGACCATTGTATTGGGACACGTCAGGTATACTGCTCTGGTGTTAGTCTGTTTTCTCCCATAGCGGGCTGTCCATGTGAAAGTGTAGGTGTTGTAAAAGGGGGGGTAGAGTTCCTAAATATCTGACATGAAAGTATGTGGTAAAGATGTTACATGGAAGGGGATACCATGTCTCCCTAGCCGGTGTTAGACTCCCAATCCCTGAAGACCCCTCACCTAGGCGATCCTCCTGCACTGGTCCATCCCCAGGAACTGGATCCAAAAGCAATGGCGTGTCCAGGCCACCTAGATGACAGATCCCCAGGGACCAGTGGGTGAGACACCTTCTGGTTTCTCACAAGAGTCACCACCGCCAGACACTGCATACACGCACACCACTCTCAGAACGGACCTTCACATAAGCACAATTCCAGCACTTTACTCCACATGAACCCAAGCAGTGTACTGCACACACACCACACCTCTGTGCACATTGTGTACCAGCAATGTACACTCACACTAACCCCAGCACGAAACAGATAAACCCCACTGCACCACACACATAGAGCCCCCTATAGAATATGTCCATCGAGTGATAACATGGCATACTGAAGTCTAGGCTTACTGTGTTGTTGGTCATAATGATATCTGGCTTTGCTGTGATAACCACAAATAATGGAATGTGGCCCTAATGTGCTCCCTTTTATCCCTTTGCAGTTCCGTTCTCCATAGTCACTGCCATTGTCATAAGCTCCTTGTACTTTTGCAATGGTATTCATCTTGGTCAGCCAGACGTTTTAGTTAATTGACTCCAGGTCTTGCAAAATTCAGTAGAACATCTGGTCTTAAATGCCCCTAGGCTGGCCCCTGTCTCCTTTCTGTTGCCAAAGCTTCATTGGCTCCCAGTGAAGAGCTGTATTCACCAACCCCCCGTAACAGAAAGTGTATGAAGCTCTGCTTTATGTCAAAATTGACACTTTTTCTATCTACTATGCAAGGCTATGTGTAGCTGTATAACATAACTTACCAATCGCACTGTGGTTGGCTACTCTTCATGCTCTCTGTCCTTGGACTGGCCTAGGTCAGATTTTCCTGACCTCTATGCTATTTGCCGCTAACTCCTTCCCATCTTTACAGCATAGGCAACCGAATGGATATTCTTCCTCCCCACTACTGGATTTGCACCTCCAGTGCTCTCACTGGCATCCCAGGGTTTGGCAGAAAATCTTCATCTAGGATAGGTCTCAGACCATCTTTTTATTATTTGCTCCCAGATGGTCCCCAAAAAATGCAATCTCAAAACCGACCTCTAACATCCCAACAATGGACGTCAGATGACCGAATGTCTGTGCTCCTGTATTTCAACTCTTTTCCCATCTTACGCCCACATGTACATTATTGTTTCCCTTACTCAAACTCCTTCTGCTCTACCTCACCTCTTCGCATATCCAATGTTTTTTCTGTAACTTTTCTGTTGCTCCTCATTCCATCTGACTTACGAATGAAATGTTAATTTTGCAACAAAGCTCTTTGTACATCTGCCCATGCAAATCCTAGATACATTTCTTCTGTTCCCCCTGTCGTCCCTATTCATATGACCAATTGAGTTCTCTGTACAGAAGCAACTTGCTCTTTTCAAGGTTTATTTCCTACAGAACATTTCTTATTTATACCCCAAAACACCATTTATTTTTCCTTCACCAGTGTTTTTGCCTTCTTATTTCTGCTCACATTTAATTGCCACTTGAATAGTGAAAACCCTGTAATGTTATGCACCTACAGCTACAGCTTCCATGGTATTACTTGCATGGCCTATGTAAGCATAACTCAACTGTACTCTCCATTAAATTCTAATGTTATACTAAGGTTAATGCACCTGTAGAATATCATCTGTATTTCACATGAAATGCTCCCACAGTCGCTATATCTCCAAGGAGAGATGGTGAAGAGAGGGAAACAGTGTTGCAGCTGGGGAAGGGGAGGGGGCTGATTGGCCTAGAGGTACTTCCATGTTTATCCTATTTGTCACATTGTATGAATTTTATATATTTGTATTTCCAACGTGTGTTTCTTTACAATCCAGGTTATGTTATCGAGTGTATGGGTACACAAACCGAATACATATTGTGAAAACTAAAACATTGTATGGATTAGGTTAATGTTTATGGAGAGGATGAGCCCACACTGCACTCTTTTTTTTTAACTTGTTTAATTTATTATTTTTGTTTTTGTTGTTTTTTTGTTTTTGCTACTCTGAATGTTGTGTGACAGTATTAATAGTATATGCATGTGAATGGTGTGAGTATATATCTGTCTTGATCTCCTCTCATTCGGCATGTGTTATCGCCACATTTTGAGTGAGCTTCCATCAGTAGCACCCCGTTAGTGCTCTGTGTCCTCAATACTTTGAGTTTCCCCCAGGAGTAGCATGTCAATAGAACAGAAATCACACTGTGTGAGTATCTTCCAGTTATGTTACCTTCGTGAGATGGTACAAAATTGAGAGACAATGGGCCTCATTACAACTCCACTGGCAGCTGTGCCGGTAAAAATGCGAGGCTGCTGCCGGAGTTGTGTATTTTTTCCGGCACCTGGAAATGGGCGATCACTGGCAGCATCACAGCCCTGGCGGGCCCTGAAGCCAGGAGTTGGGAAAGGTTACTCACCATTTCCATTTGAGTCAATGGGAATGGAGAAGATGGTAGTACCGGCACCATTTTTAATGGTGCCGGTGCTACCATCAAAGTCTGCGAGCGGGTGCCTTTCCGCCCGCCTGGTCAGACCTGGCAGGCGGAAAAGCACACGGCCCGCAAACTTGTACTCCGCCGGTCCGATCACAACTGTGCCGGTAAGCCTAACGTTGTCAGCGACCGTTGTTACCTGACCGGCAGGGTTGTAATGAGGCCCAATGACAATTCAAATACAGATAAGAAGAGCAAGAGTTAGACAAGACAAAGATAAACTATAGAAAATAAAATGCAAAAACGGTCCATTAGCAGTGAATAGGATGGCCTAGCAAATAAATAAAAAAATATATATTTAGATTATAATGGGTAAAAAAAGAGGACATTGAAAAACATGTGAGGTAATGATGGAAATTACATCAACGATGGCAAGGTTGATGGCGGCTAGTGATGTACTGTGGCTGAGGGCAGTGTGTGATGTCAGTTATGGCTGTGGTAGAGTTGCCATTATGAGGCTTAAACCAGCTTGCACCCATGCTTGGATTGATGCAGTTGTGGACATGGAGCTGTTGTCCTGGAAGAAATGTGGGCATTGTCAGGGTCCAGGATGGGCCGGAATCTGTACTTTTACCAGTATTGGCATAGTTGACCTTGTGCCAACTTGACCTACCCCGATTTGACAGCATCTTTTTGGTCGAATTCGGTAGGTCAAATGGTATATTTTAATTCAAAATTAGTTGTAGGGTGGGGTAAGGGAATACGGTACAGTACTGTAGTCTGAGTTTCACACTTTGTTTTTCGCCAGGAGAGCCTGTGTCTTCCCAGCCACCGGACGTGCCATGCCGCACTACGAGGAAATCAAATTCCAGGGCTTCAAAGAATTCAAGCGGATCGCCGAAGGCTGTACAAATAACTCCGTTTCTGTGTTGTTCTGCGGGAGTAAGAACGAAGAAGGGGTCAGCTGGTGCCCGGACTGTGTGACAGAAAATAGCAATTGAATCTCTCCTGAAGATCCTTTGTGATAGTAACAAAGGTGAAACACGTGTAGAGAGAATAAAACTTGAGAGAATAAAACTTGCAAATGGAACAGAAAAAATCAGTGAATGGAACACAATTATGAGAAATATATGAAATAAATATATTTATACTTTGAAAAAGACACGTAGTGTGAAGGAAATTTATTTGGCACTCAAGAGAATATAATAATTGAAAAATGGAAAGTCGCAAGTGGATATGTATTTTATTTGAAAAATGATTTAACCCTACCCATGGCAATCTGGGCATTGATGCAACACCACAGATGACTAATCCAAACAATATATAAGAAAGCTAAAAATTAGATTCGCCGGGAACATAGTCCAGTGAAGGTTGCAGAGAAAGTGTTTACAGTGGGGTAAGGGAATAGGTTGAGGTGGAGGGAAGTATGTGTGTGCAGGGAGTCTCCCTGCATTATGGGGGATTGCAGGCAGTCTCCCTCCGCATAAGGTAAAACGAAATTCGACCCAATATATTCTGTCAAATCGGCAATAGGTCAAGTTCTTTAGGTCAAACAACCCATAGACCTTTTTTACTATGTGGCAGTGTTCGTATGTGCGTAAGGCACTGCTGTGGCAGACCATCAACTTGTTGGCTGGCTCCCTACTGCCCATGTATTGGAGGTGTTGCATTTGCTGTTTGGACCCTGTGGCGGGATGGAAATAGCAACACCTTTACATTTGTTATTTTGACTGTAGCTGACTGTGCAGCTGTATTGGACTCAAGGGGAGTAGTGGTGGTGCTGAGTCCAGACCTTCTGATGGTGGTGCTTTAATGGCTGCTGAGGGCAGTAGGACCCACTGGTGGCGTGGCTCTCCTTTCTTCATTCTTGCATTTCATTGCTGCTCTGACTGATATTTTGCCATCTGCAATTCGTCTCCTTCTGTCGCTATTGTGAAGTCACTTAAATCTTTTCTCTTGTCCTCCTTTTATCTCCATTATAATCTAAATATATTTGTCTGGCAAACGTTTTTTTATTTGCTAGTCCACCATATTCACAGCTAACGGGACCATACATACATTTAATTTTCTATGTTTTATCTTTGTCTTGTCTAAGTCTTCCTCTTGCCAGTATTTTAATTGTCATTATATCTTATTTTGTGCCATCTCACAAATTCTGCGCTTTGTTAGAAAATACAAAAAAATACCTTAGTGCTCTAGGACACGGGCCGTGTCACTTTCTCCACCAGTGTATTGTCAGTGATATAAGGCTCCAAAACTATCTGTGTCGACGTAGAGCCAGAAGGTACATTCTAAAATATCATTTGGATTATTTGGTTGTTGAACCCCCAAACAGACTTTGGAAACAGCCATACGCCTCTCCATAGTGCATCCAGTTCTACAGGACTAAAACAGTGCAGAAACAGATGCCTGAACTGTATTGCCTGATTGGGAGAAATCCTCATCAAATATGGATGGGAACTTTTCTATTTACATAAGACAACCACAGGTGTTTCTGACCCTCAAACATTCTTACATTCCACCACATATCCTTCGAACAATGTCACAGCCCCCAAACTACATCTACATTGAGAGCTTCCAAGAGATTAAGAGAACCTTATTTTCCCATAACATCACTGCCGTAAGACCTAAAATGATTGAAAGTTTGTTCCAGCAGAGCACAAATACTTTAGTTCTAACAATGCCTTGCTGAAAATCTGTTTGCAATCAGATTCAAATATTGTGCCATAGATGAGATATCTTCATGTGAAGTGTGACTATGTTTTTAAAATTGCTGTTATACAGGGTTCTTTTTTAAATCAGTCTAACGCCACGTATGATTATAGGGCCTTTAAGGTTCGGCTCTCGGTCCTATAACAGTTGGGATTGCATTGAGTTGCATCTGTAGAAGTAGAGGGAGGATAGCTCAGGGGCAACATGCTCGCCTTGTAAGCAAGACGACACAGAGAAACACAGGTTCGATCCCCAGGTCCGTTCTTAGAAACCTCTGGGTATTAAGCGCATTATAAATAACCTATCACATATCACATGATGCTGCATGCTTACAGTTTGACCAGTGCAGAGGGGACACTACATAGCACATCAGTAAAAGATTTAGGATTATTCATGAGGAAGCTAGTATGCCATCCCTCGTTCCAAGTGCTGGAACGGGGGTAATGGCCCGGCAGTCTGGCCGAGCGAAGCGAAGGCTGATAACAACGCCTCTGGGCCCTTACCCCCTGTTCCAGCCCTTGGAACAGGGGATTAAGGCTATTAGCACCCCAGGTGTAACAAAAAAAAAAAAGGATTTTCCTTGGTACAAAGGGACGCGTGCCGCGTCCAGTTGTTCGAAGGAAAATCCTTTGGCAAGATTGTTGCTATGGAAAGGGAAGCGGGGCTCCTCTTACCTTTCCATGGTGGCCGAAGGAGCGCCACAGAGTTAGGGTAAATTGAGGTGTGGGAGGGGGAGGGGCAGGGAGGGGGAGGAAAGAAGTTGGGGGGAAGATGGTGGCAGGGGGGCACAGGACCTTAGGTGGCATGGAACGCTGGCTTGCACCAGTGGTTCAAGCCCGCGTTCCTAGCAACCTGCAAACTGATTGGCTGGCTTGGCTCCCCCCGGCAAGGGGCAAGGGTGCTAATTTGCATTAAGCAGCTCACACAATTCCAAGAAGGATGGCACAACTGTTATGGATTCACAAATAACAAAATAATCTGTTGCAGGCACTGAAAATATATCTTTTCAGATAAGCAATGGATGATTTTCAGATGAGTGATTGATTGTTTACCATTAATTGCTTTTCCCTGAGGAAGAGATCATGCGCTAAACACATGTTGGCATATTTCACACATGGACCTTTGTAGCACCCTCAGTACAAGCAGCACCAATAGCAACACATGCTGCCCACATAATTAACCAAATCCTAGTCATTATTTAGTGCAACAGATTGACAAGTGAAAGGAATGTGCTTTGATAACTCGGAGGTCGCTGCTTGTAGAGGAGTCCCTAAAATGTGTTCACTTTTTATCACCTGAACTCTATGTGAATCAGTCACTGTGTCAGAAATCTGCAACCAGTTGGCTCTTCCCTACCACTCACCAGCAGTCTATGGTGGGTTATCATGGGGGGTGTAGTCCAAAGCAAAGGAGTCTCTGCATAAGAGCATAAGACTCGCAGTAGAATTCATGAATTGTTCACCAAGGAGCCTGTGCGACATGCGCGCTCCACTGCCGCACAGCCCTATTGCAAAAACAACGCCATCATTTGAGTCCCTTTCCTGCGGAACACACACTAAGCAGAGCGCCGGCTCCCAGCACTCGGGTATCGTTTCAAGGGTTCATAGAAAATGAATTAATCTCCTCTATCAAGAGCAAGGAATGCATTTGCCTTCATAATGACAAGGAAATGGGACGATAAGATCTCCATAGCAGAAGTTAAGTCGCAATTTATAACACGCAGCTTGCTTTATGCCTGACACCTGCAACCTCTCTGAGTGATGAATGAGACATATATGCGTTAAATTGAAAAAGAAAATAGATTATACTGGAAAAGAAACAAAACCAAAAAAAAAAACGTTTGAATCGACGGCTTTTTATAGACTCGCATTTCCAATCGTGTCCTGACATGGCGATGAAACTACGGGGATACAAAACCAACAGACAAGGTAAACAGCCTTTAAGAGGCCTGAAACAAGAGTGCTCAGTTCCACACAGAGCGTGTTATTCATGGCTCCCAACATGTGCGAAGGCTCTTTGCAGCTTGAAAGGTGTGTATACACATACACGGTTTAAGTAATCAGAGGTCTGGGAGGGCTGCTGGAAGCAATTCACTGAAGAGCAGTAACATAGAATCTGATTTGGTTGTTAAGCTTTCTAAACGCCAACTCTGGCGCAGGCCGTGTCCTGAATACCTGGGGTCACCCAGACTTTTAGCAAGATTTCCTCAAACGCCCTGCTTGCAGCATACCCAAAATCTGAGGTCAGGTAATTGGTTAGAAGTATGTTTGGCCCTCTTGAGTCAAGATTGGAGCAATAGCTCTGCAATAAAAAAGGCTGCAGCAGAAACAAAACGATTTGTTCTTATTTATACATTATCAAGACAGATTGGATTAAACACAACATATTTTTTTGGAAGCTGCGACTCTATGGCTCGCTCTGTGGCTCTGGAGGAATCCAAGTGGAATAGCCTCCTGCTTATCACATGGGGATGTTGAACATACGGGTATTCCCAGGGGATTCCGTCTGTGATCCGCATTCCACAGATTCAGTAGCTGCACTCCCGAGGTGACACAAATGAGTATTTTCAGCTACTTCCTGCGTATTGCCACATGTGTGTACAGATATTCTTATGTCAATGGTTCCCTCAGAATGTGCATGGCGAGAGAATCAATGCCTAATACCATGCAGACCACTGTTGCACCCACTCACTGCCACACCACTCGACACCATAAAGCACAGGAATACCCTTTGTAAGCAGGGTTTCACAAATGGTCATTCCTGTGCATTGGGGCAGGCATATCAGGGCATACATGATGGACAGACCATTTGCAGTTATTGCATGATCCCACACATAGCAGAATCACAAGGTATCTAAATTATGTGAATCCACGTGCACTGTTCCTGCAGATCCAAGGCGCTGCGGTAAAACCACATGTGGACTCCAAGCACGTGCACAAAGTGACAGATGTGTGAACAAAACACAGAGGGCCTAATCATGAGCTTCATGTGAAATAGGAAAAGCTTAATTTTGTGATAGAGTGACACTTTTTGTATTTTCTTCTGATTCTTTATAAATCTACGCATAGAATATGGAGCGAGTAAGAAAAGTTCCATTCAACACCATCGACCACTCATCTCTCGAATGAACTACCTCATACCATAGCTTTCAGGATACTGTCCTTGCCTGGATTACATAGTTGTTACTTGGCTTCCACTTTTCTCCATCTAAAGGAATACAAAAGCATCCTCTTCTACTCCCTTCCAGTAGATCTTTACTTGGTACCTTCTTTTTCACTCTCTACGCCTCATCTTTTGACAAGTCATCCAATCCTTTAGCTTAACATATAATATTATATGACGTGGGCACACACATCTTCTTCTCCTTCCTGTCTTTTACCCTTGAGCTATCCCCCGCCTATCTGACTGCCTCTCAGGTATGAACCACCACATTGCACCCCAGTCTCTGATGCTGAACTCTACCAAAACGGAGGTGATTGCCTTCAACGCTTCACCCATCTTTCCCACTCCTCTATTCTTTCCCTCTGATACCCAAATCCCATTGCCAATGGTTGGCCACCTGGGGTTTCTTTCTGCCAATAATCTTCAACTACAACAATTCATTCTCATCGCGTGAATGTTCGCCCAGCATACCCTCTTGAACATCTTTAACAGCCACTCAGCTTTCACTCCAATAAGGCTTTCATCTCAAAGTAGCCGCAGGACTCTGGGATTCTGTTCCAGCCCAGCCTCCGTAGATGACTTCCAATTCTATCCTTTACACCATCTGACACGGTACTGCATGTTTCCAACCACAGCCTCTTTAACCATCCTTGATCTTCACCAACCTGACTCTACTACCTCCATCTGGTGGGTTTATTGATTTTGTTATTTATTTGTTTGTTACGCGCTGTGGCCCGCAGGCATCAGGGCGTACTTAAATGCACAAGACACAACATCAAAGACAGGACAAGGATACGAAAATAGCCATCAAGCAGAATGTAATCAACTATTCAAATGAACGACTTTTCAAAAGCTTCCGAAAAGGAAGCACATTTCTTTCCTGATGTGAGCCTATAGGCAGAGAGTTCCAGGCAAAAGCTTCCTGAACTGGGACGGACCTGCTGTTTCCATTCACACGTCGGGTTCTTGGACAGGAAAGAAGATTAGTGTCACTAGAGCGCAGCACTCTCCTTGGCTCATATTTAACCATGCTTTACATGAGATAAGCGGGAGCCTTACCGTATAAGCATTTATGTGTCAGGGGAACCATCTTGAACTGCAATCTGGCATCCACCAGCAGCCAGTGCAGTTATTTTCTAAATTCTGAGATATGGACGCTACGAGAGATATTTTTCACCGTGCAAACTGCCTCATTCTGCACAAGTGCACAAGTTAGAGTTCATGCATGCTACCTTTGCCAGCATCGACCAAAAGTGCATTACAATAATCAATCGAAGGCAGAAAAGTAGCTCAGGCCAATGTTTTGCCGTTTTTATCCCAGACACAAGGCTTAATCGGTCTAAGAAGTTTGAAATGAGAGTTTTTTACAATGTTAATAACACGAGCCTCCGCACCAAGAGATGATGCTAAGTACATACCAAGTGTCTTTACTTTACTAAGGTCTGAAATATTACAGTCCTCGATAATAAAACTGGATCACCTTAATTCCAATTTAGCCCTAGCCTGAATTGATCCGAATATCATAAGTTCTGCTTTGGAAACATGTCGGCGAATCCAGTGCGTGGACATCCAGTGTTCGATAGTCTTAGAGAGAAGGTTTCGATTATCTGTATCTGTGTCCTAATTACCATCCCATTCCAGCAGCAACGGTGTGTCATCAGCGTAGTTCATAAACTGCACTTCCATTTCTGTGAGCAAGTCACAGAGTGGTTTAATGTAAACATTAAGTGCTGGCAATAAGAATATGGCCTGGGGGTCTCCACAGAATATCAATCCGGATATGAAGTAGCATCACCCCCAATATACTGTGGATCTCCTGTCGTTTAGAAAGGAACCATTTCATTACACAGCGTTTTGGAGCATTCTCCTGTCTTACCTAGCATTGATAAGAGGTGTTAATGATCTAAAAGATCAAACGCCACCAAGAGATCTAACATCACCAATTGCCCAGTCTCACCGCTGTCCATAATTTCAAACATATGGGTCTGGAGATCTAACAAGGCACTGCCAGTACTTTGATTTGCACTAAAACCAGATTACCTTAAATGTAGAATAGAGGAAAAGTCCAGATGTTCCTGGAATTACATAGTGGCTATTTTGTCAACTAATGTGAAAAGAAATTGGCCATTAGTGATTGGTCTAAGATTAACAGCTTCCCTGGGATTTAAACCTACTGTGTTTTTGAAGCGGAGTATCCATGACCTGCTTTATAGCACCTGGAACAATATTATGTGTGCAAGGAAGTATTCACAAACCATGTAAGGAAGGGGGCAAAGATGTATATGTTCCCTAAAATCCTAAAATACATTTGGATGGAATAGTGTTGCTAGAGTAGGTATTGGGGTGCATCTTTCCCAGTGTATTTTCCATCTCAGCCACAGTAATAGCTTTGAATGAACATGTTGAGTGAGTCGGGGTTCCCTTGGCTTCCTGTGGATTGTGCTGTGGATCGATAAGCAAGTCATTCATGATTTTCTTACAAGCTGTAATGATTGGGGGTGACTGACGTATGAAATCACTCGCTCTTTAAAGTATGTTTCTTTTTATTAAAATAAAGTCATGTGCTAGCCCCAGACCAGGCTAACTCTACCTTGTGCTCAGCCACCCATACCCTGCAATCTCAATCTCTCCTTATGCGTTCTGTTCTCCATCCTCTCTGCCCCGCCACCTGCTTCCCCTCCTTCACTCACTGTGCTCTCCTTCTCTAAAACTCCATTGCATGACATCAAGAATATCTACACCTTATCAAGGGTCAAGTCTACCCTAACAATACACCTGCTTTCCAGGAAGTGTATACCTGAATAATAGAGAGGGGTGGGACTTGTACTTGACCCAACAAATGACTGCCAGGCATTTTTCTTTAATTTGAGAAGCTTCAATTACCAGTGCCAGGAAGTTCCATCAATCAATCAACTCCAAATGAAGTGAAATGAGAACAGGTCCATTTCCACGCGGTAAACTATAAAGGCATATCGATAGGCCTATATAAGGCCCCTGCATGAGAGCAGGAGGTCAGAGACTGGAGTTCTGGAGAAGGACAGAGTGGAGAGCACAACAAGGAGGAGACAATGCTGGGGTAAACTAGAAAGAGACAAGCAGGAGCAGCAGTGAAGACCTTCCCCACTGAGGCACCTGTTAGGGTGCAGGGCCTGTGGAGGGAGCATAGAGAAGAATGGAGGTGTTTGGATGAAAGGACTAATGCTGCATGAAGACACATTAAGGACAATTCCTCGACAGAGTGCTCAATCAATATCCTCTCTATGGCTACCAGGCTTGCTAGGGCAAAGCTATTCTGACTCTCCTGCCTATATTGGAAAGGGCACTATATGTCTTAGGTAGAAAGAGAGTATATCGAGAGTTGCATGGTCAAAGAATCCTTAAAGGGCGAGAAGGCACTATATCCCTTGTTGGTCAAAAGAGATGCATACACCTATAAGTGATAAGGGTACCACATTCCTTATACCACAGACAGTGTGAGAAAGGCCTAATATCCCAAATCGCGACCTCAGACACAATAACCCCAGACCAGCAAGAAGAAGGCCAGGTGCTGTCCTACTAGTGTGGCTATTAAAAAGTGAACAGAGTGGCGAGGACTTGTGGCAGCAAAGCACCAGGCTCTCTACCTCTTTGTCACCATATCCTTGAACCTGTGCTGTGCTTTTGAGTACATCAGGGAGAGTATTTTCCCCATTAAATATACATTCAGACACTCTATTATTTGATCCATCGTGACATGATGGACTTTAATCAATCCCAAGCCGTTAGGCCTTGTTCTGTTCTAAATAGACACCTAGACCCTATGGATGTTTATCCCAACCACATCTCATTTGTACATAAATCAGATTTGAAACTTGAGTCATGTGTTTTGTTGATCTGCCTCACATCCCTCCCCTCTGATTAGCCACACAGTCCAGCACCTGTGCATTTATGTATTTGTCGAACTGTATGTCTTGTGTTTCTGAATTTCTCTCTCTCTGTGACCAACATCCCTCTGTGTATCCCTGTATATCCACTACTGCATTTTATGCTCTACTTTAAGGCTGCCAGAACGGGTACCTCTATGCCAGACCAATGTGCCAATGTATGAAGCTTGTCGTCAAAGCTCTTATTTCTCTGCTGACCATTACAATTAAATAAGTGATACCAACCGAAATGTTTCAAGATGGTATCCCAGATGTCATCAGGAAACTAATATCAAATCCATTGTGTGCCTCATTACTTATATTGGTGAGTTGAGAGATCAGGCTGTCTTTCCCTTTCGCATAGCATTCGTAAGTCCGGCTTTTGAAAGATTCCAGGATGGACGGTTGAAATGTCAATCTTTCTTTTGTGTAATACACGTAGGCACCTCCTTAGGCCAACACATTATTGTTTCAATATCAAACACAGAGCAGGTTCTGGATTATCAAGACCTAGGGAGCAGTTGTTTCTCCATTTCCCAATGTTTCCATTGGGAACTGGAGTACAGCAGCGCACTCGATTTTATGTCATGAGGAAGGGCCTGTGGCATGAAACACTTGTTGACAATTGTTGTGATTGTGAATAAAACATCATCTATCAAGCATGATTCCTGGATTTGATTGCAATAGGACATCTCTTGAAATATCAACATTTTACACTTTGAACGATTGATACGCACGTTCAGCATCTACATTTCACACAGGTTACACCTAAAAGGAGTAGGATTTGCTCCAGGAAAATACATGCAGCACTAATATTCAACTGTAGCCTACAACAATGGGGCCCACTCACTCTTGCCCTCACAATAACGATACGGTATTCCCTGCAACCAAGTCGTTCAAGGATTCATAGAGCCAGTTATTATCATGATTTAAGATTTTAAAAAGTTGTTACTGGGATTTGTATTAGTCCTGCTCGAACTCAGGAGAAGGTAACCTCCTGTAAGTAAATAGGGGTCACACTTTGCAAAGAATACACATAGATCCTTAAGGAATCTGAAAAGTCACACCAAAATTATGCTGGCATGCTGGAGCCAGCACTAATCTAACACTGGTATTTGAAAAAAAGTTGTTCATGCACAGGCCAGCTGCATTAAAAAAGTATTTCTTTGTATTTCTTTTTCAAGGAGACCCAAGGGACAATGTAACAAATATTAACTATGGTACAAGCAGACCACTTCCTGCAAACATACTGTTTTCTTGCGAGGGTGCATGTGATGAAAATTAAAAAATAAATATGTATAGGGTCAACCTTTGGCATTTGTCCTGCTAGGGCAAGATTTTTTTAATATGGGCAATCCATATTTGTGTATTTAAATTTTGCGGGGCCCAAGTTAGAAACGGAAATAGTACTAATTATGGTGTAGCTGCCGTTGTTCTAGAAATACTCACAAACCGTCCATTGTGAGGCACAACCGGAACATTGTAATATTTACATTTCTAGCATGACCGGTCTTCAAGGCAGAAACAATCCACTAAAGATATATCATATTTCGGTGTCTAGTGCACCAGTCCTCGGATTAGAAATACAGGTATTATTTCTTAGGGACGGCCCGCCCATGCTGGGAGTTTAAAAAAAAAGATTTCAGCATTTTTTTATTTTTGTATTGTGCATTTAGTTTATTTTCAATCAAGAAACACTTTTTGCACGTGTAAAAGTGATATATTTTAGCATTTGCAATTTCGGTGCAAAGGTAACCTGTGCGTTGACAAGCTTTCCTTAAATGTTTGTTACTGCACGTGTGCATTAGAAAAGGAATGCTCTAGAACAATTTCTCGGTATACCCAGCCTTGTCTTGTCCAGAGGTAGAAATTGTATTTTTTTTCTAATTCTAGAATACGCCTTCCCAGGATACATATATTGTGACGAAATGGATTTTGCCCTGCAAGAGCACAAGGTTGAGTAGAGACTAAAATGCCCTCTCAGCCCTCACACTGCTACAAACCAAGAGCCAACACAATCCTAAAGGTAAAATAGGCACAGTTAAGAGATATACCTCCTTTGCCTTTCGTGGTAACGTGGGCAGAGACTATGCTCTTAAGATCTGATTCAGTGACGTCCCAAACAGCAAAGCATGACAGTTCAAAATGAATGGAATATCCAATCAAGGTTCTATAAAAATAGATATACTTTAATAAAACACACCATCTGCAAAAATAAAGAATATGAAAACACTACACGAAACCAGCCACGGAGGAAAGAACAGAGAATAAACAAAGGCAGCACAATGCATAACTCTGAGTAAAGAATCAGGGATATAAGGTAAGTAATCACCACAAGGTTCTTGTAATAAAATATGTTTCTTTAAGGTAAGAAAGGAATTAGTGACCTATGCAGTCTTTAGCGCCCAAAACTGTACTAAGGGGGCAGTTAATAATCAGTAGTACCTTCTTATGGTCCTTGGGGGTTTGACAGCACAGAAATAGGCTTTTGGGTGCTGTTTAAGCAGTTCAAATCAGGTTCGACTGGTTTGCCATCTTTGTTCCAGACGGCGAGCAGACATCAAGCCAGGGTTGAACTGATGTTCAATGCAGTTCAAAGAAGTCCGGATCGTGAGGGCCACCAGTGTTAGTTCGTTAGCGAAACTGCTGCTAACTAGGTTCAAGTCAAGCAATTCGAGTGCAGTATGCGAAGATCATTCTTTGAATGTTCCTCCGGGGTCTGGTCGGCTGCTGATGAAGATCTGCAGCAAAGATGCTAGCAGTTCAAAGAAATACTTTGATAACGGCTGGTACAACTATGAGATCCAGGTTCGAACCAGGTCAACAACTGCTAAGCTGTTGAGGTGCAAAGGCGAACTGGTTCAAAGGTGTCGTTCAGTTGCTCAGGAGCAAAAGTCACGTTGTCCTAGATGGTGTGCAGTGTCGAGCTGAGTTCAAACAGGGGTATACTGCATTTCAAATACAATGCTTGAGAAAGGCATTTCATCAGGGCTATCATGGTCAGTTTAGTAGTCAGTTCGACTGCAGAGATGCTGGAGACTGGATGCATGGTTCCACTGCAATGGTTCTATCAAGCAAGTTAGGAGCTGCGGATCATAAGGACCACCAGGGTCTATTTGACGGTTGGTTAGATGGCCAAGAGGCTGCAGACTGGATGCACAGTTCGGTTTGAGTAGTTTGATGCAGAATTAGATGATTGATGCTCTATGGATCACAAAGAATCACTTGACTGGTGATGGCAATTGGCAGCAAAGATGCGAGCAGATCAAGCAGCAGTTCGAATGTGGCAGATGCAATGATGAGCATGTACTTTGAGCCAAGGCAATGATGTAGTTGACTAGCATGGTGCTTTGGCTAATGGGTCTGAACACGCAGTACAGTGGTTCAAAGCTATAGGGTGCCAACAGCAGCTCTGCAGGGCCCTATAGGTTTGAAGACATCGAATGGGCTTGAATCACAGCTCACAATGGTTTGACTGTTGGAACACAGGTTTCCTAGCTGTCTTGGTGCTCTGGTTACTGTAAGTTCCAATCCAGGGGCTGAAGGATAAGTGTTAGTCCTTGTTTTCATTTTCCTTCTCATTAATTTTGGACCTTGCATTAGACACTTGATTAAAAACAAAAAATACACTGAGGAATAATTTTGGTACCTACAGGGAATATCAGCTTGCTTTCCCATTCATGCACCTGCTGCTAAAACATTATTTTATGCCACAGCACTGCAAAGGTTCATGTGTTTTGAAGTTTTACTGAATTAGTTTCACCAGGACTGTTCTTCGTGTTGAACATTTGTTACAGTTATGTTTGCAATTATAGTGTAAGGAGGGGCGCACAGGATGCATCTGCTGACATACCAGCCTGCTGTGAGGCTTCCATTGTCTTTTTTTATGTTTGAAATGTTTTATTTGAAACAATAGCAATACAAGGTAATTACTAAGTACAGAAGTACAGAGGATATTATAAAACAGTATTATGGAACAAGATTCCAAGCAATACGAATATTGAACTGAGAAAGTTATGAGGGCCAAGGATCCTTATGATGGAAGAAACTAACAGATTTAAAATATGAGACTGTACATAACAAACAGTAACAAAGAACACACAAACTAAAACCGACTTCCACGAAAGGAGGGGAGGGGAGAAAAACAAGATATATAAATTCATTCTATACTTCATCTTCAATTAGAAGTCACATTAGATAAGAACATGACTAATATTTGCCCAATCAGCTCATGTTTAATAGAAAAAAATGGGAGGATTAATTGCAACTTTCCAATCTGTGTATGTTACAGATAGAGTTCCACCGCAATTTATATTTGATATGGCTGCGATTCTTCCAGTTAGATAATATGGTTTGAATAGCAACTAGGATAAAAATATCAAATAGATAGCAATCATCCCTTTTCAAGACATCATGTAGCAGTGCACTGGCCACGAATAGGAATTTAAAGCAACAGTCTTGTTGTATGTTGAAAATAAAATTGATTGCATTCCAAACACTTTTCCAATGTGTTTTAACATATTCAAAATCTACAAACATATGCTTTAAAGATCCTTCAGCATGGAGCAGCTCCAGCATTTATCATTTTGTGCAGCATTGCATTTGAAGAGTGTTGTAGGATTGCTGAAGGCTCTTTGATGAAAGAAATATAAAGTTTGAAGTAAACTGGCTGATGTGGTATCCTTGGCGATATTATTCCTAACATAGGCCAATTTGTTTCACTATCCAATAAAGAACATTCTTGCTGCCATGCAACCTGAGATTTCCACCTAGATTGGGAGGAAGAGTCATCAGAAATAAATGTATAGAACACGGAGGCGGTACAGTAGTCTTTCGTTATCAGGAGTTGAAGACTTACACACTAATGAATCATATTTTTCCATTACCACATTAATAATTGTCAGATATTGGTGCATATGAGAAACTGGCAACAAACAGGTTCAGCAAATTGATCAAAGGTCACAAGAACTTCCTGCACAAAAAGCTGATTAATATATTTTATAACCCGAGAGGGCCATGCTCTCGAAAAAAAATAGACCTACCATTTACTCATATTTAAGCATTGAACCAAAGATATTGCAAAATAAATTGAGATGGCTTCACAATAGAGGGAAAAGAAACATTCTAAGGTATCAGGCACATAACATAATACTAATACCTTTAATTCATCTATTTTCCCCTTGATGATGTAGCAATCAGCAAGAGTTGGATGGGAAACCATAGCTCTCTCAATGAGCAGCCACTTAGGCACATTATTATGCTCCGCAGGGGTGAACCACATCTGTGTCTGCCTCAAAACAAATTCTAAATGATATAATCAGGGAGCCCAACTCCACCATAAGAACGAGGTTTCTTAAGTTTGCCTATTGATATTACATGTCAGTTCTTCCCCCACAAGAATTTGATTAAACATGTATCAATGGCTTTAAAAAAAAGAAGAAGGAGGGGGGTTGGCAGCATATTAAGGAGATACAGGATTATTGGGAGACCATCATTTTAATGGGTTCAATGCAACCCCGTCAAGATAGATAAACAGGGGACCATGAATGTGTTAACTCTTTGATTCTTGATAACAGGACAGTAGTGTTTTTCTTAATGATATCTTTAATGGATGAAGAGATATGAATGCCTAACTATTGTATTCCCTTCGGACACCTCTTCATGTAAGAAATGAGGGTATGGTGCCTAGTACAGTGTATGTTAAGAGGTATAATTTCAGATTATCTGTGTTTAATTCATAACCAGATGCTGGTGAAAATCGTGAGATAATATCTAACAATTAATGAACACTAGGGTCTAGGTTTCTCAAGAGTATTAGAACATCATCAGCATATGAGATTGTTTAACTTGTATTCCTCCAGCATCAATACCTTGTATCTTGTTGTTGTGTCTAATTGTCTCTAAAAAAGTTTCCTTCGTTAAAATAAAAAAGGAGTGGGGAAAGGGGGCAACCATGACATGTACCTGTAAAAAGGGGAAAGTAGGAGGACATAGCTGTTTAGGATTTGAATATTAAACTTTAATCATGGGAAGAAAAGGGGTGCTCATACCATGCCACTTGAGTGCCTCGAACATATAGTCCCATTGAGACTGTCATATGCTTTTCTAACTTTGGCATACCCAACCTGATCATTTTTGAGAAACTTAGGTAAAAGAAGGAGAAGCCTGTTTGCTAAAATCTTGGCAAAGATTTTGCAATCAGTGTTTATGAGGGAAATTGGTCTGTAGTTTGGAGGAAATTCATGATCATTATTGGGCTTGGGGAAAGCAATTAACATGGCTTCTGAGAAAGATCCCTGTGCTTCATTTGTTATAGTAAAAGGAGAAAATAATTCATTGAGTTTATGTACAAATGCATTATTAAAATGTGTACAAGAATCAATGGTGAAACTGTCTGGGCCTGTGGCTTTACCTTTTTTAAAGTCTCTTATGGGTCTGTGAATTTTGCTGGGGGAGATGGAAACATTCAATGATTCAAGATGAACTCATGGATCATTAGAATGAGGAAAATACTGAAGCAACTCTTGACAGTGAGGATTATTAGGTTGTGATTCTGAGGAATATCATTTTTGGTAACATTTAGAAATTACTTACACTATTTCCCTATCTGAAAACTTCCTATCCCCAATCTGATCTTTGATAAATGCTACCCAAGCTCTTTCACTATTAAGTTTAAGGTACAATGCAAGTGATTGACTTGCTTTATTGGAAAATTGATACATTTTTGCCTTATATTTAAAAAAATGTGCACAGGAGTATTGTGAAGTAATTTTATTATATTGAAGTTGCAGTTTAATAATAACGTTGAGAGTAGACAGAACATTACTAAAGGTATATTGAGATTCGAGGGATTTCAATTGTTTAAGAATATTATTTGATTCTTGTTTTAATGTTTGAATTTTTTCATTTAATTAGCAACAACATATATAATATGACCTCTAAGTACAGCCTTATAACAGTCCCAATTGTTAGCGATAGACGTATCTTTTATTTTCAGTGAAAAAATTATTAGGCTGTAGGGTGATGAAGGGTCTGAAAGGTTTGTCCTTTAAAAGAACTGTATTAAACCTCCATCTATTTAAATTGTTTTTATCCTCTGTAAATGAGTTGCAAATGTACTGAAACACGATCTGATAGAGCTATGCATTCAATGTGAGTCTTAAGAAGAAGACTTGACATAGATTTAGAAAGAAATATATGATCTAATCTAGAAAAGGATCTGTGGGGGCTGGAGGAAAAGCTGAATTCTAAATCAGAAGGATGATTATGCGCCATACGTCTATGAGACTCAATTCTGATTCAACGTTGAGAAATTCTTTATGGGATTTAGTTTTCTTAAACTGTACACTAGATTTACTGTCAAGAAAAGGATCCATCATCTCATTACAATCTTAACAAACAATTTAATTATGAGGGTGTATTGGATGAGATGATAAATGAACACAGACAGTTCTCAGTCTCACTGCGCTGAACAGAGCAATAGTGTTAGGTGTTCCAAGTAATTCAAAGAAGGAGGGATTTCTCATGAGTCCAATGCTTGGAACACCTATCACTATTGCACTGTTCAGCGCAGTGAGACTGAGAACTGTCTGTGTTCATTTAGGTTCTTAACTGTGGGTGGCATCTGGCAGTGCTCCCTCACCCCTCAGCCACCTGCAGCTTTAGTGCTTCACTAATTTTTTCAGTGTACAAGCGCTGTGGACTTTGACTTGTTCTGCCAAACCTGTGTGTTCCCTTGGATGAGATGATGTCTTAGTTCTCACAAGAAAGAGGGGTCAGAAGAGGTGGGACCATATACATTGAGGATGGTAAATTCCATGGATTCCACTAAAATATTTACCAACACCCACCTTCCCATATTATCGGAATCAGTCACCACGACTTTACGCTTGAATGATTTATTAATCAGGGTAATAATCCCATTTATTTTACCATGCACATCACTAGAGAAAAGGTGGCCCACCCAGAGACGCTTGATTTTAGCAGCTTCCGATTGTGATAGTTGTGTTTCCTGAATACAAGTGATCAATGGTTTTCTTCTATTAAAGTGGGATAACACTTTCTGTCTCTTAACTGAGTTATGTAAACCTGTAACATTTCATAAGGTTATATTAAGAGGCATGTGTGAAGTTAGGTTAAACATAAAAAACAGGATTTACCAAGTTAAGAACACAAAACATTATGATATTTGTTAGAATGTCCTTATGAGTATAAAGATAGTTAGAAAACCACCTATCATAGTTACATTGATGTTCCTGCAAACATAATTATACCATTGAGGGAGCAACACATGAGGAAAAGTAAAGATGGGTGGGAACCACACACAACAGGACGCTGTGTAGTTGATGCTAAAGATTGTCCAGTTTGGTTGGCTATATAGCGCATGAGAAAATGAAAAGCCTTGTCAGCTGAAATTATTTTGAATGCTGTTTTATTAACATGTAGGGTTCCGACATGTGTTTCGACCCAACAAGGATCTTTATCAAGGCAGGTTGTAAGTAATTCAGGGCAAATACGCAATCTCTTGGCATGGATTTTTAACATCTACCTTGCCCCTCTTGCCCATTTGATCTCAGCCTTCTCTCCTAATGTGCACTGCTAAGGACATGACACACAGCTCTCCTTAAAGCTTCCCTCTACTGCCTCCTCTTCTTCCTCTCCCATTCCTGACTGTCTGTCTCCTATTCAGACATGGTGCACTGCTAACTATCTCTGTCTTAATGCCACTAAGACTGAGATCCTTCTCATTGGGAAATCAGCTGCATCCTTGCCTCCTACACTCTGGGCATCATCCATGGGCTCCCTAACCTTGTCCTCCTGTGAGACAACAAACCTTGGTTTAATCTCCTCTCTCTCATTCTCTCCTCACCTCACAGACCTTGCCAAGATGGCCAACTTTCAGCTGAACCTCCTCAGAGGAATTCTCCCTTTACTTACCTTCCCCCAGAAACACAATGTCTCCAGAGTTCTGGTCCTCTCCAGGCTGGATTTCTGCAACAGCCTCTTCATTAATCTACATTACTACTCCCTTTGTCCCCTTCAACTAATCAAGAATAGGACTACAAGACTTATCCTTGACCTCACGTCCAGGGACCCCTATCTCTCCAGCCATAAAACCTCTCAGCTGGCTACCGGTTGCTGTGAGGATCAAGTTCAAGACCCTCTATATCAAACTGAAGGCTTTCTGGCATGTGGGACCCCTCTACATACACTTCTCTCCCTAAATGCATCCTTGCTAGAACCCTCCGGTCTTCTAGATCCAACTCTCTGCGGATCAGACACTTTTCCAAGCAGAGAGTGGTGGGTAGATCTCTCTCTTCCACAGGTGCCTCCCTCTGGAATGGCCTCCGCACCTCTCTCAGACTTCAGCTGGATCTCCTTAAGTTCCTTAAATTCCGGAAGCTTCTCAAGACCTTCCTTTTCTTTTCCTCCTTCCCTCTCCCCCCCCTCTGCTAATGTCCCCTCTGCCTCCTTTTGACTGGCTGCCTGGTTCCTTCAAATTCTTACAGGACACCAGGCCCTCCTCGACCAGTCTACCCTGCACTTGGTCTCTCCTGGCCCCTCCCCCTAGCTACACTTGCCCTTCTTGGCACCCCCCACACTAGCCTGGCTGGGCCTGAACCCCATTGAGCCCTTCCTGGCCCATCCCTCACACTTAGCATGTGGACCCTCTTTCCCCTACACTCTCTGCATTCCCTTGGCACTTGTCCTCTGGCCTCTCCTTGGTCCTCCCATAACCCACGGGCCCTTTCAACGTGACTGGCACTACCCTCTGCACTACTTACTGCACTTGCATGAACCGAATGACTCAAGGACTAGTAGAACCGTTTTTTTTGTCTTCATCCCAGCGCCCCACCCTTTTCTCTTGTTGTGCCATGAAACACCTTTTGCTGTATAGGTGCATTAATAATACCTAATAACTTAAACTAAATAAATAAATATATTAATTCTTCAGTAATCAATCTTCAAGTAATCTCTGATTATGGTTTTGATTATTTCATACAGTTCCTATATGACTTGAAATTGCCTTCCTGAGATGTTATCCTTTTTGTTTCTGATTTTGTTTGCTTTATCCTTTTTATAGAAATGTATATTGATCTGTTACTGAGATAAACAGTTCAACCATTTGCCAGTCTCTCGTTCCACTCTCTTTTCTAAAGCTTTATTCACTTGAGAATGAATATTATGGTATTGACTCATGCTCACTTCTTGAGTTTTTCCACTATGTGTTACTTTCTCTTTATTGGGATGAGAAAGAGTAGTTTCATAATGGTTTCCATGTTCTTCTCTTGGTTTGTGTATTAAAGTCTATTTATTATGACGGGGCGAGTATGATCAATCTCACAATGATCCTTGCTCACTTCTCTGGGTTTAATTATCACTGTCAGTCCTCTTGATTTACTTACACCAATCTCTTGACTTTGACTGCGATGAGTAGGATGAATCCCATCATTATTATCACTACGCCTTTTGGGTTCATGTATCACAGTCTCTTTACTTTGACTGAACGTGTAGGATTAGTCCCATAATGATTATCACCTCCCAAGCTCAGTCTCCCGTTTTCCTCTGACATCTTGGGGTAACATCAACGGGATACCTTGTGGCTTTGGGTTTCTTCTTTGTATCGTCAGGTTTCTTTATTTTCCCTTTTGATATTGAGGATGACCATAAAGTACTTCCTGTGCCATTATATTTTGTGGTTTTCTCTGCAGGCTTGTTTCGGCGTTGTTTGGGGGACTCCTGGTGCCCCAAAAATATTTTGTGGCCACGCTACCTCCTATGGTATATTTTTCTTCTTCAGTTCCCCAAGACGGTCGATGTCTGTCTGTTTCCCACGTCTTACCCCAGGTAATATGTTCTGCATCAGTACTAGTTTTGTGCTCTTATTAGACCTGAGACACGGCACGCCAGTCTCGATCTCTCTCGCATCAGTATGATGCTGACCATCTATTTATATTCCTTCTCGCTCTCCGTGGATACACTGAGCATCTATGTCTTCCGTCCAGGAAAGATGCTGTGTGTCTGCTTCTCTTTCAGTAGTCAGAAACTCCCCATTCATTTTCTTTTGCCAGTCTCCCATCTCTGTCTGTATCACATGTGCCTGGGACTTCCCCAGCATACATCCTGGTCTCGTTATTGCTCTTGATTGGTTTCTTCGTCCATGTTGAATGGGATATTCAATATGCAAAGATATTTTGACAACTGTATGAGAACATATACAGGTTTCCTCTGCATTTATGGTTCCACAATAGATTTTTTCAGAGATATTATGAATATGATTTTTAGGGAGTTCTTCGTCAGAACGGGAGTCCTTGCCCCCAAAGGGGGTGTCTCTCCTGTGAGGTTCCACTTGCCTCTACCCCTCGGGAGGGAATTGCAGAGTGGGCTCACCTCCCTAGCCTCAAAGGGCGAGGGGCTTCCCCTATGGGGAGAAGTGACAATTTCCTGCGATTCGTCACTACATCTTTTTAAATATGTATCCTGCTTTTAAAGTGCAATACAGTAATCTGAATACAAATGTTTTCCCTAGGTGCATAGCTCATATCACTTTATTTGCATGTGAAAGTAGTTTAAGGAATTAATTTATTTGACATGCAAGTGCATCTTTTTATCATAACATGAACTACGGTTCAGGTTAGATTGACATTGAATGGTCTACTCTCCCACCCGATTCCCACCTCACGTGGCCTTAAACAAGGCTGTTTGCTGGCAGCAGCCATTTTCAATTACTATATCCAAGACATCAAATATACCTTTGAACCTATTCAATCAGATTCTCCGAAAATTAATGGTATTCCCATAAAAGCATTGTTTTATGCTGATGATATTGTCCTCATCTCAAAGACCCCCAATGGTTTACAAAAACTTTTATCAGCATTAGACCTCTATGTCGCAGAGAACGATTTAAAAATTAACTCCTCAAAGACTGAAGTCTTGATGTTCAACCCACATTCTGGCCTTCACACTCGTAAACATTGGTTGATTGATAATAACACTTCTCTGTCTTTGGTTTCGTCGTATACCTATTTAGGTATTATTTTCGAAGCCTCACTCCATCCACTGAAACATATGGCTCAAATAGAAGTTAAATTACTAACAGCGATATCACAATCACGGATTCTCCTTGCAAAATTTGGAAAATTCTCCATTATCCCGGCTTTAACATTTTGGAACATGAAAGTTATTCCCACAGTTTTGTACGGCTTGGAAGCTGGACCTCCTATACCATCTACTACTCTTGATAAATGGGAGGGCAAATTTTGGAAGCATGTACTGCATCTGCCCCAGTGTATCCCCATTTCGTGGTTGCGTTATGAATTGGGTCTCTCTTCACTATCTGCACACCTTAACTGGAAACAATGTTCTTTTTTCAGAAAATGTTTAATATCATCTAAGATAGACAATCTACTTAAGGTATTGTCGAACTACATCTTTACGACAGATGACGTCTTTATCCAAAGATGGCTGTCAGCAGTATATAAGATCTTAGCAGAGGCAGATATCTCATTCGAAACTCTTCTGCAAAATCCGGATAAGGCTAAATTAAAAATCCATCAGACCTCCTGGATTATGAACCATCAGAAATGTCTTACTTATAAACACGCCTCGAGCTTTCGCTTTCCACCACATAAAAGAGGCATTACACAATCATATTTATCAAGAGCTCCTTCTTCGAAATATAGAAATTTAATTCTACGTTTCCGGCTACATATATGGGAAACAAGAGATCTCCTTTGTACGCGCCAGCTTATAGGTCCACTTCAAAATTTTTGTCGGTTCTGTCAAAAAACCAAAACTCCAGAAACCTTAGCACATTTAATCACTACATGTCCTAGCTTGTTTGGTCAGCGACAACTGCATTTTTATAAATATTGCCCTAGATTTGCAATGTATGATTCGGATGCTTGTTGGGACCGCATTTTTGGCTCGTCAGACTTGAAAATCCAGATAGCCACTGTAAATTTTCTTCTTTCCTTAAATTTAGATCAAGGTAAACTCATGAATGCATGATTGAATATTTTTATTCGAATTGAGTATGATAAAAACTTTAGATACAGTGTCCTTTTCTTCGATGATATTCTGGACATTTGTAAATACTAGCGTGCTTTATACTTATTGTATTTACTGGTTGTACATTTTGAATGATCTTCTGAGAAATGACACTAAGTTGTTTTTACATTATTTTAATTTATCATGTTCAGATTGTGCTGTTATGTCATGTTAATTGAAAAGTTGTAACAAAAAAAATGCAACTAAATCAATTAAAAAAAATAAATAAATAACCAATGTCATGAAAATTAGGGTACATGTTCAACAATGTGGCTGTGCTTGTACTAAATTGTCCACCTAATTGGTTTAATAGAAATGCTCAATTTTCAGGCCCTGAAGATAATGGTACATTGTCAGTGAACGAGCTAATCTACACCTCTTTTATAAAGCTAATCTACGCCATCACATGTTTCACACTCTGAGTTTCATCAGGGTTGTGGTCTTGTGTAAATCTGACAATCAATCCTAAGAAAACAAAAAAAATGCAAATGCCAAGTCTAACACACTTTGTGATCAAAAATCTTAAAAGTGCACAAAAGCAAATGAAAAACAGATGGACAATTAGAACAAAAAAGAAAATGGAAAAATCACAAGCTAGAATATTGCATTAATTAGTGAAAAATGATCAATAGCCTGAACTTAATGTCATAAAAGAGACAGTGGGCCTCATTATAAGAGTTGCGGAAAGGTAACAATGGCGCCGGTAGTGCTAGGTCAGACCAGACATCCAGAGCAGACCAGGATGCTAACAACGGTCCCATCATTAACGGGACCGTTGTTAGCATCCTCCCCATTCCCATTGAGCCCTATTGGCTCTCAAATGGGAATGGGGGCGTGTCGGGTCCCGAAAATGGGAATTACTGGGCCAGCAAATGTCAGAATGGCCTGGTAATTCCCATTTTTTGGGACCCGGACCCGAGTTTGGGGGTAGCCATGCCGGGAAAAACAGCATGGCTACCTCCAAACTCGTAATGAGGCCCAGGGGCTGTATTTCCTTCATTTGACTTTTCGATGTTCAATAAGATGTTTCAACCAGCTGAAAAGCACAATTAATGCTATACTTGTAACATTGGTAGTGTGTTCTATTTAATATTGTAAGTAAGTATATATGTTAATTGTGAAATGGACTCAAACATTTTGACTATTTTGAATGGCTCAATATCTTTTCTGACTACTAAATAAGGACAAGCAACCCAAAATATGGTGTTCAGTTACTTTCTGATGGATAAAGATGAACCTTATGAAATCCAAAATTAGGTTCCTAATCTTGATATTGGTGTTATTTTTTTTTTAGTAGGAAACGCTAGTAAACTATGCCATGCAGAAAACTGCAAATGGAAAGAAAGTGTGGAAACCTGAAGTGAACCTGCATAGCAAGTTTATTGCTGTTAACAATAAATGAGAATTGGAATACATTATCCCATTTTTTAGAAGGATTTCATAAAATAACTATCATGTGTGCAACGATTTAACTGGCCAAACTGTGAATACAGATCAAATCAGTACTCAAGCCGAGTTCTTGTGATTCATATATTAATCATCATTCTGGAGAAAAATCTTTAAATGTGATGTAAATAAAAAATACATTTTTATCTAACAGGTTTTAATAACTTGCTGTCATTATTGTGTCTTCTACTGTAAATTAACAAAGCTAGTAACCTATCTCAGATAAGTCTTCCAGATATGTTTTTGCATGCACCTGGGAGCCGTTATTAGATATTTATTATTTTAACTTGGTATTTGCACATCTTGATGTGGCCTATGAAGCACAATGTGGATTTGCTAGGATTTCACTGATAAACAATCATGACAGAGTTATGAGATATATCAACAAGTTTAAAAATATTATAACTTTATCATGTATCAAATACTAGAAATTGCAACTAAGATGTTTACGATGACGTTTCTCTGATGAATAAACAACTTTTGTCTCATGCAATGATGTCTCATTGGTCAACTTTATGATGATAGTATACTTGTGAGATTTGACAATACATTTTACAATGTAACAAAAACATGTTTTTTTTGTTAATTCCAATGATATAATGCCAAAGTCTCATATGCATTTGTTCAAATTATGTTAAAGAATTTGATCAAATCTACTGATATTATGTGTGAATGTTTCAATTGTCTGTCCTTAAATAATTGTTATGAAACACATTTAACTTGTGATGAAGGGGGCAGCGCTGCTCCTCAGCTTATAGGCTATAGGCTAAGCAAAATAGGCCCGGGACAACATTAAATTTGTATTTTGTATTTGTATTTTATTTATTTCTATAGCGCACCAGGCCCAGGGGCAACCGGGCGCTTAACTTAGTTACAACAAGATGAAGGCATGACAAGGCATATGACAGAGTATTACAGGAGTATTACAGGAAGATTTACAAAATTTACAAAATATACATTCAAGCGAATATCGATAAGGCAGTGATTTACAGGATAGTTAATAATGGATGCAGAGTAGGTCAAAGTGCAAGTAGGGCAGTAAGCTGGTGTTAGCTGTCTTGGGCGGATAGCCAAGCTTTGGTAAGGTGTTTGAATTTCAGGAAGGAAGGTTCTGCTCTAAGGTCATTGGGGAGTGAGTTCCAAAGTTTGGCTGCCAGGATGGGGAAGCTGGTTCCACCTGATCTTTGGAGATTAAAATGCGGGATGACAAGGCAGTTGGCTTGGGCCGCTCTGCGAGGTCTGGTGGAATTGTGGAAAGAGAATCTGTTTGCCAGGTAACGAGGGGCTTGGTTGTGGAGGCATTTGTGTGTGAGAGCCAGGGACTTCAAGGAGATGCGATGTGGGATAGAGAGCCAGTGCAGGTTGCGCCTGGTGTCAGATATATGCTGGCGCCTAGGAATGTTAAGGGCCGCTCTGATCGCATTGTTTTGGACAATTTGTAGCTTGTTTAAGTTGCGGAGATTAGTACCTAGATAGAGGGCATTACAGTAGTCGACCTTGGATAGTACGAGGGTCCTGGCCAAGGTTACGCAGTTGGCAGTGGTTAGGAACGGGCGACAGGCGGTGATGAGCTTGCAAGTATACGCTGCTGCAGATGAGACTGCGTTGGACTGTCTAGTCAAGGATAGGGTTGAGTCGATGTAAATCCCTAGGGTTTTCGTGTCCTTGGCAATAGGGATGGTGTTCCCATCAATGGTGAAAGACTTGAAAGCAGGGTCAAGTTTAGTGAGTTTTTGTGGTGAACCAAGAATGAGGAGTTCTGTCTTTTCATCATTTAGGCAGAGGCCGTGTTGGGCCATCCACGCTTGGATGACCTGGTAGATGGCGTTGATGGCGCGGGAGTCAGTTGTGTAGTCTCCTGTGATGGGGATTAGTATCTGTGTGTCGTCGGCGTAATTGGTATACGTGACGCCCAAATGGTCCAGAATATCGAAAAGGGGTTTGGTAAACACGTAATATAACGTGGGCGAGACACAAGACCCTTGAGGCACACCACAAGAGACAGGAGCGGGTGGGGCGGCCGCAAGTGGGGAAAACACGCGCATAGATCTATTATCCAGGAAGGATCTGATCCAAGTAGAGGCATTTTCTGAGAAATGTGCGGCTGATTTGAGGTGATGGCAGAGAATTTTGTGATTGACAAGGTCAAAAGCAGCAGAGAGGTCCAGGAGAAGTAATAACGCCAGTTTGCCTTTGTCTTTGAGCTCTTCGATCTGCGTTTTTAAATCGATAAGGGCGGTCTCAGTGCCATGGCGAGGCCGGAACCCTGATTGCCTGAGTCCCAGAAGTTTATTTGATTCAAGGTATTCCTGAATTTGTAGGTAGGCCGCGCGGTCAAGGATTTTTAGTAAAAAAGGTACAGTGGTAATTGGTCTGTAGTTAGTAGGTATGCTGGGATCCAGGGTAGGTTTTTTCAGAAGCGGGATGACCCACGCATCCTTAAGATTGTCCGGTACAATCCCAGAGCTAAAGGAGGAGTTGATGAGCGTAGTGATGAATGGTGCTAGGTCGTGAGCTGCTTCCTTAATAATAGGTGCAGGACAAAGGTCACCCTGACAATTGGACGGTTTAAGGCTAGTGATGATCTTTTCCACTTCGAGAATGGAGAGTGGAGAGAAGCTAAAAGGAGTCAGAGAGTCTGTGATAGAGAGGTTTATGGTAGGTATAGGGATCTGTAGAGGGTTGGATTGAAGGCTAGATTGTTTGTTGTTGATTTTGATTTGGAGAGTGGCAATCTTACCTAGGAGAGCTTCTTGGATTTTGGAGCACCAGGTGCTATCTTTGGTACAGGTGTCAGGTGGAGTAACAGGAGTTTCAAGTTCTTTTAGGATTTTAAACAATTCTTTGGTGTTAGATTTGGCTTGTTCGATGCGTTTGTTGTATGTGTCTTTTTTTGCCTGGAATATAGCTTCCTTGTAGGTAAGGGTGGCCAGGAGTACGCGTGATTTGTTAGCTGGCGAGTGATTGCTTCTCCAGTGGGATTCTGCAATTCGTTTTTCTTTGCGTAGGGCTCTGAGATGGGGTGTAAACCAAGAGTTTAGGTGGGCTCGAGGTTTAGATTTTCTCAGTTTCGAGGGTGCGATGGTGTCTAAGGCTATAAGCATGGCCCGGTTGAATGTGTCGACCAAGGCCGTAGGGTCAGAGCATGAGGGATCCCGGTCATTGAGAGCTGGAAGGAGGAGGGGGAGGAGTCTATCGCAGGTAATGTTGCGTTTGTTGCGGGTGGCCATAGCCGGGGCAATGTTGTGAGGGAGGCTGATAGGTTTGGACTCAATATTGAATGTAATTAAGTTGTGGTCTGTCCAGGCGCACTGTTGGTTAGAGGTGATGTTGATGGGACAGTTGAGGGCGGCTAGCCAGTCAAGGGTTCTGCCCTTGTTGTGGGTGGGTTGGTTTAGGAACTGAGTGAATCCAGCATTAGTGAGGATGTTGTCAATAGACGAAGCAGCAGTGTCCTTGGGGTCGTGGAGGCCTAAGTTAAAATCCCCCAGTATCAAGACCTGGGAGATAGCTTTGGTGTTGTGTGAGAAGATGTTAGAGAGGTCCTCCGCGAAGGTGGATAGTGGGCCAGGTGGCCGGTAGAGTAGATGGAAGGTGATAGAATGGTTAGGTGTGACAGCTAGTTTAGCTGTCAGTGCTTCCAGAGTGGAGGAGTGATGTGTGGCTGAGAGGTGGAAGTTCAGAGCGTTTTTGTGGATGATGGCGATGCCACCTCCTTTAGATTGGATGGAATTACGGTCATGTCTGATAATGTTGTAGCCTGGAGGGATAGCGAGGGAGAGAAGAGGACCTGAAGCTGGGTGGAGCCAGGTTTCAGTGATTGCTATAAAGTCGAGGTCAAGGTTGATGATCAAGTCAGCTACTTCTAGGGCGTGAGCCGGGAGTGATCTGGCGTTGATTAGCGCGCCTTTGATATTGTTTGAGTTAGGGGAGTTGGAAGATGGTGGTAGATTAGGTGAAAGTGTGGGTGGTGACAAAGGGAGAGGCAGTTTGATGCGGTGAGCTAAATGATGGGAAGCGTGGGTAAAACGCGAGCCAAGTCTAGCATTTCTCAAGGAGATAGAGCAGGGTAGGTTAGGTGAAGGTCTGGTGGCGAAGTGCTGGATCCAGAGGGCTGGGTTGTTAAGATAGGGGTTGGTGTGGTGAGCGTGGGATGGCATAGTTGAGGTGTGATGCAAGTAAGAGTGGTAGATAGAGGTGGTGGTAAGGTATAGTGCAGTGCAGCCAGAGTGCAGTATAAGGAGGAGAAGGGTGGGCAGCAGTCTGGTAAGTAGGATACTGAAAGAGTACAGAGGAGAGTTTGCAGTAGTTAGACTGTTGGTGGGGGGCATGTTGACCTAGTAGAGTCTAAGCGCGCGTGGTCTGGTAAGGATCGTGAGGGCGACCATATGACACTTACACAATTACAGTAGTCTGTTAGTGACCATAAGGCACAACACAATTGCAGTGGTCAGTTACCGACCATAAGGCACAGCACAATTGCAGTGGTCAGTTAGCGACCATAAGGCACAACACAATTGCAGTGGTCCGTTAGCGACCATAAGGCACAACACAGTTGCAGTGGTCCGTTAGCGACCATAAGGCACAACACAATTGCAGTGGTCCGTTAGCGACCATAAGGCACAACACAATTGCAGTGGTCCGTTAGCGACCATAAGGCACAACACAGTTGCAGTGGTCCGTTAGCGACCATAAGGCACAACACAATTGCAGTGGTCCGTTAGCGACCATAAGGCACAACACAATTGCAGTGGTCAGTTAGCGACCAAAGGGCACAGCCAATAGCAGTCATGAGGCATAAAGCACTAGGGGCTGAAAATGACTGTACTATTAAGAGGTGGCAGCAGTAACGCAGAGAGGCGGCGGAGTTGGAGGCATAAGCGTATGTAGCAAACAGTTATCGGAGGTGAAAGAAACCGAGTTCAAATGTTTATGATTGCGGAGTAGCAGAAGACATACCAGAAAGCACAATAGTGTAGACTGAGGGTATCCCCTCTACTCGCAATGGATTAAAGGTCCGAGTAGACACTGGCTCCGAGGCTCCGGAGGCGAACAGGGGCAAACAGGGGCCTTAGTGCGGGCCTTTGTTGAGAGGCCGGCGTTCCCACCTGCCGGCGGAGGGGATAATTATGAATGGGGAGGTCAACAGCTGATTCGTGCGGCCAGAGCCTCACTCTGGTGCCGCGAAGCGCCCGCCATTGCTGGGCCAGGCGGAAGAATCCGACGAAGTCAGTCGATTCTCAAGAAGCGTTGCGCCTCAGAACTCGACGTACAGCTGGAAAACAATAAATGTGCACGATGGGCATACCTGACTGTGATATGATGGCAACCCTCGCCCTTGAGGGTATTCGGTGAGGCAGGGTGATCTGAAGCACGGCCGAACCGTGTGTAGCTGAAGATGCTCCTCGGCTCAGGAGGCTAGTGCTCCCGCCCTCCTCCGTGGTGTGCTGCTGCGGCTGGAACGGTGAGGGCAGAGTTCGTGGCCCCTGGCTCCTGTGGCTCTCAACAGGCCTTTGTATGGCCTTCGTAGGGCCGCCGGCACATCCGCCTGCCGGCGGATGTAATGAGCAGGATAAGCGAGGCTTAGCCTCGTTGTGGCGCCGCGATGCGCCCGGCATGCGGGGGTCAGGCAGGAAGTAGGACAAGGCCAGGCAGGCCTTCGTTGCAGCTTACCAGCTGTTACGGTTTGCAGCGATGGGGAAAGGGCTCCTGCCCTCTTCCCTTGGATGGGGCGACGAAGTGAGGCCAGACAGGCTCTCAACAGGCCTTTGTATGGCCTTCGTAGGGCCGCCGGCACATCCGCCTGCCGGCGGATGTAATGAGCAGGATAAGCGAGGCTTAGCCTCGTTGTGGCGCCGCGATGCGCCCGGCATGCAGGGGTCAGGCAGGAAGTAGGACAAGGCCAGGCAGGCCTTCGTTGCAGCTTACCAGCTGTTACGGTTTGCAGCGATGGGGAAAGGGCTCCTGCCCTCTTCCCTTGGATGGGGCGACGAAGTGAGGCCAGACAGGCTCTCAACAGGCCTTTGTATGGCCTTCGTAGGGCCGCCGGCACATCCGCCTGCCGGCGGATGTAATGAGCAGGATAAGCGAGGCTTAGCCTCGTTGTGGCGCCGCGATGCGCCCGGCATGCGGGGGTCAGGCAGGAAGTAGGACAAGGCCAGGCAGGCCTTCGTTGCAGCTTACCAGCTGTTACGGTTTGCAGCGATGGGGAAAGGGCTCCTGCCCTCTTCCCTTGGATGGACTCATGGATATGTTCATTGCAGAAACAAGGTCTTAAAAAGAAAGTCTGCACACACCAGCACTGCAGTGTCTATTTCCACAATAGTCACAGTGCATAAAATACACCATCCTCCAGCGGGTTGGCCTGTAGCCATGAGCAAAAATTATCCATTGCATCTACGGGAAAAACAACACATTTTGGGACATCCCTATAACTTTGCAACCCCTGCACAATCTCACCAGACTTTGCAAGATTAATCTGACGGGGCCATATACTTACTCTGCCAAGTTATGTGTGGATTCGTCCGAGGGGGCGAAGTTATAAGCCGCCCAAAAGGTGCTCTTCCTATTGGTTGTGCAACGTATCCATAACTACAAGGCCACAATCGCAGGCCCTGTAATATATACACATTCAGAATTTGGATTTTGAGCAAAGAAAGAAAAAGCACCTATTAAGTAGAACATTAGCGCACCAAGGCACACAAGGTACAGCCCATTCTAAAAAAAATATGAGCTGTACCAGGAGAGCACAGCTGGACCATTTGCCTCTGGTGCAACCCACATACAGAAACAAATCCATATACACATTTGGCACAGGTTTTGATTACTTGAAGTTCTTCCTTCCAACTCAGGAAGTGGGCAATTCAGAAGAATGAGCTACCTCGAGCACGTACTCGCCCTATTTATTATGCTTTTCAGCAGAGTAATCAGTTCCGCAGAATCATCTTTTCTCTAGAAAAAGCGACATCCTTTATTAACTTGCTAAATAAACACCTCATTGTGTGAAATATATTCCCAGAACTGTTATTGCTGCCATGCATGTTAATTAAACATCTGGAACATCAATAAACAACAGCGACGTGTAGCACATGAACACCTCCATTCTGCGACTGCTCAGATTTGAAACAAGAAAGACATGATTATGCAGCTGTAAGTGTTGTACTCAAATAAGATGCTTGGAATAATGATCCTTAGATTCAATGTGGCTGTGTATTAGCCCTAGCCGTACGCTTTTTAACAAGGATAGGCAAGGTCAACAGGTCTGTCATTTTGCAGCACACAGCTTCTGTGCGTTGAGTAGGAATATGTGCTGCTTGAAGCGGTTTTTAAGATATTTTGTGAAATGGAAGCACGTTCGTGTGTGGCCGTAACTGTGGCTGTTTTCCCTGTGCCTGGTCCCATATATTGCAGGCCAGATTCAGAGCACAGTGCAATGGGCCCAGGGAATATTCACACCTCGTACATCAATTCCTTGCACCAGATGGACATTCTATTGCCAAGCATGAGCGTTTCTTATCATGTATGTACATTTACACTCACAGTAAAAATGTGGAAATATAGATCTGGAAGTTGCAAGTACAGGCTTGTTAAGGCCCGTCACTGCAAATTCTCTCACTGACACCGTGCAGCAGTTGGTCAATAATGGATATCTACATGTTCTGAATGGGACTAGGCCCAACATATGCATGGAGGCACACATTGCGGTCCTCTTTCACCTGCAGACAGTCCTCTCCTCCTTGTAAATCCCTGTTGTGAATCGTGGATGTGCATGTAGAGAGATGGGAGAGCAGAATGCAGAATGCCAGTAGCACTTTGACTCTTCTATTATGTCCTCAAATCTATTTGGTAATTAGCCACACATGCTCTCCAGTACTATTTAGATTCAACCTTATTAGTAAGACACTTCATGAAGAGTATTTACATTTTTTTCTGAAGAAATTAAGATCTTACAAAGTGTTTCACTGGATAGTAACACATTTCAGGTTCATGCAGGTTTCCAGGGAAACCCTGCTTTAGGGTTATGCTTTTTGAAGTTACAAACATAAAGCAGGCCTCAAAATGAATTGTACACTAGTGCAGTTATTTCGAAATACTCCCTGTCTTTATCACTCTGAACAATTGTGGGTTTTTAAACCCATACAACACAAGATACCAGTTTATAAGTGGAGGCACTACAATGACGATTTTCACTCATACAGAATTACTGCATTTGGCAATATCACATATCCTCTATAGAGTCAAATGGGACTCAAAATGGAGAATAACTTGTTTGCTAAATACTGTTGAACATTCCAGCTATCATGATTTAGTTTTGTGGTATTACCAAAGGTAATGCCGACAATGTTGCAATGAAGTCCAAAGTATTAGCTTCGTAAAGTGTGACATTCATTCTCCTCATAAATGTGATGCCATGTATTCAGTGAAAATCTTTAGTTAGGACACAGTTAAGATGATCCGATTATTGGCAAAAAAAGTCAATAAAGTATGAAAATGTGGGAAGTGATTATAATCTGAACTCTGTGTACCCCAAGAAATATTACTTACATTATGTATTTGTTGATCCTTGCTGTGATCTCATGTATGTGCTCATGGGATGAGCAACAGGGGTGGGCCGGTAGGGATTCAGGGGTAAGATTATCGTCACTGCTCACATTTGCCAAATTTCATGGGTTTTATTTTAGTGAAGTGGCTCATTGAAACTCTATCTTAAGTAAAGTTTTTCATTGAATTTCAGGTGGTTTGTAATGCTATATCTTCTCCAGGATCCACCATCCATGTTAAACCAAATATTATAAAAGGCTGAGGCCCACAGGGCTTCGGCATTGACCAGTAGCCCTGGTCTAAGACCAAAGCCCATATTGCCATGCTAGTAACTAAGAAGATCCCACCAGTCTTGTCCACTGTCAACCTTTGCAATAATAAGGTCCACAGACAATTGGGAAAGCCCCTCTTTTTCCCTTATTCGTACATTTCGACTGTAGTTTTATCTGGGAAATTCATGTATTAACAAACTATTGTCACATCAGTATCAACTTCTATTACTGCACCAATCATTCCCGATACTCATTCCTCTGGTGATGGATCATTTGCTGGTTGCTTCGAAAATGGGGAAAAACTCTCGAAAATGTGTCAGTCTTCCAAACCCCTACTATCACTTCTCATTTGCATCCCTTATTTTCTAGCCCAAACCCCCACGTGTCCCACTGTTTGCAAACCCTCCCTAACTCTCTCCTACTGTCCCCGTTCACTCACCTTGTACGTGATGCATCTTCTTTCTTGAGTACATCTTGGAATGTTTCTGTAATAATCCTGGTGCAATCCTGCAAGATTCCTGTGGCCAGCCGAAAACGTTCGAGCCACAAAACCAGCTATCCAGCCAATTGCAAGCCACTCTTTCCCATCCTTCAAATCTAGCATTGAGCATTTTTCTTCTCACTGTAGTTGCTTGCAACGTGCCAATAAAAAGGCATTTTTTCATTTCTGTAAAACCTGACTGCTCCAAGGCAGTTGGGGGTTATATAAAACATTTCTGGTACTGGGGTTGTCCATTCTCAATCGAAATGTATAAAACTACTGTGTGAGTTCACACCTAATAAAAAAAGAATATCTGCAATACTTTTTGCCCAAGTTTTTTCTTATGTGGAACACATTTGCACAGAGCTTCCTGTGCTATGGGTATTAAAATTGAGCACCTGCAATGGGCGGCGGAGATCAACATTTAATGCATGCCTCTATGAGCAAAACTACCAATTAGAGACACAGATAAAGAAAAAGGAATTCCTGCAGGGGCTGTGTAAACTGTATTAGTACCCGGCAAGAGTCAAGAGGAATGCAACATACATTCTGATTGGCTCTCGCCAGGTCATTACCCGTCCGAGAATCCTCTGATTCTCGGCCGGGATTCCTGCCGCCATGTCCTCGGCGGGGGCGTGGCAGCCCCTCAGCCAATGAGGAGGCTTGAAGCGGGGCAATCCCCACTCCGGGCCTCCCGATGGCTGAGAGGTTGCCTTCGCCCCTCACCGGGGACTCAGGTAAGGCTTTTTTCTTTTTTTTCCGTTCCTCCCTCATCCCTCCTCTCTGCCCTCCCCACTCCACTTACCTTCTTGCTCCTTCGTCTCCGGCGGAGGACGATGGCAGCCTCCAGCCGGCTGGAGGCTTCCATTGTCCCCCACCGGGGACGCATGTACGTATTTTTTAATTTATTTTTCTTCTCCACCCCTCGCTCCCAACCCCACTTGCCTTCTGCTCCTTTCTTTTTTTTGGGAGTGGACGCACTGGGAACACTTCTGTTCCTAGCGCGTCCGCTCCTGATGGCCGCCATGGAAAGGGAAAACGGACTCTGTTGCAGCATTTTGGGACAGAAAAAATGCTTTTAGTGCCCCGGTCACACAGATATTGCGGGCCAGGGTACTAATAGCAATATGCCCCTCACGGCGGGGGCATTACTGACTCTGGTAATGGCCCGGGGCCTTCATTAAGGCCCTTGCTTCGCTCGGGCCTGTAACTATGCGCCCCGGGGCATTACCTGAGTCGGTAGTGCCCCCGCCGCTCAGGGCATATTGCTTAAATGATATATTGTTGTTCAAAGGCTTAATATCATCTCTTCCTGAGGAGCTGGTGAAATACCACGAAACTCGCAAATAAAGACTTTGTTAGCCTAATTAATTAAGTTATCAAATTGTTTTATTTTGCAACAATGCTCGATATAGATAGAGATAAAGATGATAAGGCTGTGGTCACCACCGTATAGTTAAGATGAAACCATTGTGCACAGGAATTTCACAAAAATCTATTATACCTTTTGACTCGCTGGACGGATTTGGATGGCATTTTCCAAAGCAATGCGTTTTTCACTGGCCCCGCAAACTGGAAATGTTGGGAAATGTTTGTTAAAAAAGTTATTAAGAAAACAAACAAATGCTGTTTTCGGCCTACTCCCATTAACTTTCTCATAGAGAAAAAAGTGTAATGTTTGGGAAGCTGTAGCACAAAAAAAAACGTTGGACAGATTTGAACCAACAGAGAAACAACTTGGGCACAAGCGTTCACTTAATATCCTAGAGTGGTTTTTGGTAAATCCATCCAGTAGTTTTTTTAATATTTGACGGAGAAGTGGGTGCCCCCTGCTCCAATAATTGTACGTATGCAGCAGAGAGGTTTTTAAAAAAGGAAAAACTGAAATTTTTCGCAAAAATTCAATTGCTAATAACTTTTGAATTTCAGGATGGATTTGGATAAAATGTTTCGAGCAAAAGGTTTGTCAAGGGTCCCCGCAAAATAGAAATTGAGGGAATAGTTTGTTACTTAATTAAAAAGTTATGAAGAAGACACAGTTTTCAGCCTAACCCCATTCATTTTCCCATAGAAAAAAAGTGCAATTTTTGTACAGCTGTGGTGCCCACAATGCTGGGCACATTTGGACCAGATAAGAAAATATATTGATCACAAAACATTGACTTAATGTTCTTGACTGGCTTGGCTAAATACATCTAGTAGTTTTTAAAATATTCGATAGAGAAGGAGGTGGCACCTGCTCCTTAACACCTTTGTATATATCTGTTTGGTACTTTGCAGTAAAGAGAGGGTGAGCGACTTTTCGGAAATGAAAAGTCACCATTTTATTTTCACTCGATTCGAGCAATTGCGCAATAATACCAAGAGAGCCAAAAGTGAAAGAACTCAAAATGCTCTTTGGATGAAGAAAAAGGATGGCGTCAAGCTTTGGAATAAACTCGACAATGAGATTCTAATAATGTTCTTGACATCAGAAAGAGACTCAAAACTCTTCTGTTTATGTGATCAGTCCTAGAGGAACAAGGATTGTTTTGATGACAGCGCTTAGATGGCCTGGCCGTAGGTGCTAAATAAATACCAATACTAATAGCAATAGCAATCACATTAGGCTAGAGGTGGGGACAGGGAAAGAAGACACCATGTTAATTTTTGGATTTTGGATTGGTTGGGAAGCCAGTTACAGGTAGAAAATATTCGGTTTATCTGGGGACGAGCAGGGGAATCTCACATGATTACTGTGCTAACACTACATGATGCTCTTAGAAAACTTTTTTGCATCACACGAAGCAATGAGTGATGTGGTAATGGGAGCGGGTTAGGGAGTGTAAAGGCAACTGAGTGGATTGAGGGCACCTGGAAAAAAAAGGGGGACACATATTGAGTTCCTGTGAGGACAGGGAAGACTTATTTTATTTCAAGTGTTTGTTCATGTTATCGTGGGAATCAGCTAACAGTCATTCTACCACAGGAATTTCTGTAATTGGAGATTACTGTGAAAATATTGCAGAAATAAGGATTTAGAAAAATAAGGTTTAACATCTGCAGCACTTACGTCGAATGGGCAGTGGGTAATGGGTGTTTGGTAACTAATTAATGTTGTAACATGGCCAGTGGCCATGGCTAGTGGGCCTGAAAGAAAACTATAGGTGCAACATGTGCAGTGGGTTTGGCCAAAAGCCATGGCTAGAGAGACCTCAAGATATTATGCAACATGTTCGGCCATAGCCACTGGCGATGGCTGAGGGCCATTGCTAGGGGGCCGAAAAGGAAACTATTGATGCAAATGTACCCGTGGCCCAAGCCAATGACTACTGGGCCCTAAGGAAACTTTGGATTACAAAACCCTTGAAATTCAGTGAAATAAAATTAGTTAAGAGAGAGTTAAGGTGATCAGATTTAACCCAACAAAACCCTTAAAATTGAGCACTCACATTTCAAGCAAGTGCACTTTAACTATGTGCCCTCTGTTGCACAGCATTTGACCACAATGATAACATCACAGACATCACAGAAGATATCACGGATGATATCATTGGTCACATCATTAATTATAGCACACATGGCATCACTGATTACATCACTGATGGTATTACTAATTACATCATACAAGACATCACTGATGAAATCAATAATGACATCATACATGACATTATTGATTATATAAGTTAGAATATCTTTGCTCACCTCTTTTCATACCTATTGTATTTCATTACACTTCACAATAATAACAGCATAACATGAAACAATACACTGATACAGAGGAATCATATGATTATGTGTGAAGCATTCATTTGGAGTGTGTATGAAACTTATTGCAATTATTTAATTTTAAAAGTATGTCACATTATATAAATGATTTGAATTGCATGTACTGGTAAGAAACTACAATACTTAATTGCAGGGAAAGGACCTGACTCAGGTAAATCTATTCCAGGTATTTCAAACATAATACAATAAGTATTAGTAAAACAAAAAAACTAATAGATAGAAGTAGAAACATGTTTAATACTGAATGTTATGAAAATAGTAAATATACACATTTAAATGTACAATTCGTCTTACTGTAATAACATTACATGAACACATTCTTTACAAAATGATAATTTTATTAAATAAATATTAACATATAGTAGAATGTATAGTCGGGTGTGCATTTTAATAACATAGAATCTAAGAATTGAAAGTGTGGTTAATATACAAAAAAGCCTAGTTAATTATACTACATATTTGTGCACTGTACACTACATTAAAAATAAACAAGGGCACAATACAATGTACTGGCATGTGTGAAATATGTACATATATGTTATGTAACAAAACACAGTTGTCCTATTTCAAAATGTAATTATCGAACCATTGATATCAGTGATGTCATTACTGTTGCCATCAGTGATGTGAATGTGATCAATGATGCCAACAGTCATATCATCAGTGATGTAATGGCTAGTGGGCCCCAAAGAAACCTATTGGTGCAATATTGTCATGAATACTGTGTGCTTGGCGGGGGCAAGGTGGGTAAGGGCCTGGCAAGTTTGGCGTGTACTACATAAAAGTATTTCTTAGCCTTTGATATCATCCTCTAGTATCTTTTTAAGTCACTTCCTGCTCACTTCCTGTTCATTTCCTGTGGCCAGTTAGGAAGTGTGTTGAACTATCTGTGCGCTCTAGTGGTTGGGCGTGGCTAGCTATATAAGCCACGCCCCAAGACTATTCAGCGCTTTGTGTTGTTTCCTGTATGCTGTGCAAGTAATACGCTCACCGCGCTTTTTTTCCTGGAATCCTTCTGGCCACGTGTGCACGGTCTCTGCTTCATCGGACCAGCTTCAAATCATCTGTTCGGTTCTTCTCTGGAACGGCAGCAGCTCCAGTCATCGAATCTTCGCTCGGGATCATCACTCAAACGGCCAGCAGCTCTGGTTTCACTCCGGATCATCGCACAAACTTCCAGAAGCTGCTGTAAAGAGAAAAGACACAATTAGACAGCGTTTGCATAATGCAGACTCTGGAATCAGCTCAACACAGCGCATACTCACCTGAAAGGTATCCTTCTGCTCGCTCACGCTTCTCTTTTCTCCTCAAACCTGGGCAGCACCTGTGAAATAGAAAGAACAACAGTTAAACGCTCTCCGCGCAACTCCCAGCATCTTCTAACGCTGCGCAATTATTTGAATGACACTTACCTGGGTAACAGAACACCCCCAACCCTAAAGACATTTCCGCCTAGCAGTAAAGACTCTTACCTACTAAACCAGCGGGCTAAAGACTACCAGTGAAGTAACTGGTTCTCCACGCATCTGCTCGGCGTCAGTCCGGGGGTATTCGCGGTGGAGTCAGAAACAGCGATTTACCACTGAACGCTGGCAACCACAAACACTTGCCAAGGAAAAACCCTCAAGAGGGGAGTCGGGTCTCTGGCCCATGAAGAATCGTGCCCCTGCCAAGAGCAGGATGGAGAGTTCATCCAACTAATTCAAAAGGTGAGCTGGGGAAAGTCGAAAGTCGAGTCAAATCTCCTCAACACAAGGGATAAGAGGGAGGGGGTCCAGGTCAGTCCTATATCTTAGTGTATTTACCCTTTCTATTAACAGGCATACCTTCTGAATCAGGTTGGGAAGAGAGCACACAGACGAAGAGGTCTAAACTCCATTGCTCCTGCAGAGACACAGGTGAGTGTGACAAATATGTACAGTGACCAAGCCCGAAGGCCATGGCTTGTGGGCACGTAGCACCCATTGAAAAGGTAGTGCAATATGGACAGTGGCCAAGCCTAAAGGCCATAGCCATTTAGCCATGACCAAAGGCTATATCTAGTGGGCCTCAAGAAAGCTATTGGTGTAAAATGTACAGTGGACAAGGCCGAAGGTGTGGTCCCCAAAGAAACCTATTGATGCAACATGTACAGTGACCATAGCTGATGACCGTGGCCAATGGTCATGTTTGATGGCCAAAGAATGCTATTGGTGCAACTTGGACAGTTGCCAAGGCTGAACTTTGTGGCCTCCGGTCATGGAATAAAGCCATGACTTGTGGTCCCAAAAGAAAACTATTGGTGCAATAAGTACAGCGGTCTAGGCGGAAGGCTGTCACCACTGCTCATGGCTGAAGACCGAAGGTTGTGATCACTGGCCATGGCCGAAAGCCATGACTAGAGGGCTTGAAAGAAACCGATTAGTACAATATGTATAGTGACCACAGACAAAGGCCATGGCTAGTTGGCCCTAAATAAACCTATTGATGCAACATGTGCAGTGGCCCTGGCTGAAAGCCATGGCTAGTGGGCCCCAAAGAAAAATATTGGTGTAACATGTATAGTGGCCTACGGCTGTGGCCATTTGTCATGACCAAAGGATATAGCTAGTTGGCCCTAAATAAACCTATTGGCGCAACATGTACAGTGGCCAAGGCTAGTGGGTCCAAAGAAGTATTTACTATAACAAACCATTGAAATTCAGTGAAACATCTTTAGTTAAGCGAGAGCTAAATGGATCAGATTTAATATGAAAAATACATTGCAAAAAAAACCTTTTAAATTCAGTGAACAACCTTATTTAAAGACACGTTAAGGTGAACATTGAACACAACAAACCCCTTGAAATACAGCAGACAATTCAGGAAGAGCCACCTTAACTACTCACCCCCTGTAGCGCAGGGTATGACCACAATGATGACATTAGAGATTACTCCACTGATAACTTGCTTACTATCTTGAAGGAACTAGAGTCGCCTACTCCCATCCTAGACATCTGCACTAAAGATATAGCTTGGTGCACAGAGATACAACATGCTCTGGCCAACAAAGTTACCATGCTCCAAAATAAAATAACGGCTAAGAAAATAGCACTTAATCAGCCCACTATCGTTAACTCCAACCCACCTTCTATGATGTAAAATACTACTACCCAATTTAGATTCTCAAAAACATATATCCACGAGGTGGAGAAAGTCATCCCTTCTCTTAAGCCATCCAACTGCCAAGGCGACTTGTGCCCTGCACAACTCATAAAAGATGCTGCCAGAGAACTCTCCCTCTTCAAAGCTAAACTAGTAAATACATCATTCACCTCAGGCACTGTACCATCCAACCTGAAGCAATATTGGGTACTGCCATTGTTAAAAAAACAATCCCTAGACGCCCTCATTCCCACTAATTACTGCCCCATCACGATATCCCCCTTCCTGTTAAAAATCCTGGATAAAATTGCTTATATCCAAATCCAAAAATTCCTTCAAAAACACAAACTCCTGGGAGCAAGGCAATCTGGCTTCCGCCCACAACATGGGACCGAGACTGCCCTCATCGACTTGAAAGCACAAATCGATGAGTTAAGAGACAACGGTCAAACAGTTCTCCTCCTACTCTTAGATCTCTCGGCTGCGTTCGACCTTGTAGATCACAAAATCCTCTGTAATCACCTTAACTCTGCTGCACACTTTTCCAAGGAAGCCATAAAATGGGTTGAATCCTTCCTCAGCGAAAGGACCATGAGGGTGTTCTGCCCCTCAAATGCAGCTGACCTGATCCCCATTTCATGTGGCGTTCCTCAGGGCTCGTGCATTTCTCCAACACTATACAACATATTCACTAAGCCCCTTTTTGATGATCTGGACCGTCTTGGTATCACCTACACCAATTACGCAGATGATACCCAGATTCTCCTCCCGCTTTCTGGGATTACAACAAGGATTTGGCCTTGGTGAACAGGGTGTATATCATCATTCAGGCACGGATGGCCACTCACGGTCAATGCCTGAATGATGACAAAACTGAGCTAATCATTCTAGGTACACATTCTATCCTAAAAAAACTGTGTCAGAATTACTCTGAAATCGATGGGAACTCTATTAAGGTGGCCAAGGAAGTGAAGACGCTAGGCTTCCACCTAGATGCCACTTTCTCCTTCATTAAACAGATGAACTCACTGGCCTCAGTTACAGCTTACACATGTAAGCTCATCAGAGCAGGTAAACACTTTATCTCTAATGACAACTGCATGATTCTAGCTAGAGCGCTCGTTCTATCTAGACTTGACTATTGTAATGCCTTATATATTGGAGCCAACAAATATATCCTACACAGAATACAAACGCTACAAAAACAATGCCTTGAGAGCAGCCCTTGGCATCCCCAGACAATCACACATTACGATGATAAGGTGTAATAACAATTGGTTCACGACCCATGACAAAATACAAACACACAAAGCCCTGAACAACATGGCTCCCCCCTATCTAACAGATAGATTCACAGAGAGAAGATCCTCCAGACTTTCAAGAATCTCCAATTCCAACATACTTAACATCCCTAGATGCAAACTGACCAAGGTTGGAGGCACGAGTTTCCCTGACCGGCGGCCCAAACGTGGAATTCAATGTCCCACACTATACGTGAGGAGAAATCCTACCTTAAATTCAGGTCCAAGTATATCAACCATTTGAAGCAATAGATCAACTAGCCAATACCTCCCTCCTTTGCTGATATAAAATCTGCAAACTGTAGAACCTCATGTATCTAATCTTCAATGCCACCATCTTATGTAACTATGTAAATATGTAACTCATTTTGTATCATACTTTGTTGTTGTATATATCCTATTGGATTACTGCTACAATATATTGCTAGCATCATGTATAACTATGCAACTATGTAACCCATGCCTCGTATATCCTTACTGCTGCGCCCTCTTACCCTCGGGTCTGGTGCGCATTATAAATTAATAAAACAAACAAACAAACATCATCAATGGCATCATTGGTGACATCACTAATTACATTACATTTGACATCACTGATTTATTTTGAAGAAAAGTATGCTAAAATAGAAATCCACATTTTGTCTTAGAGGAAAAGACGTTCCAGGGAACATTTGTCTATTTGCTAAATCTTTGGTTGACAATTCTGTCAAATTTGTTCCCTGAAGATGCTCAACATGTGCAAGTTCTGGTACTTTATTGTTAACTCTCTCTATCTTATGAGCACACCATTTAAGTCAATTCACAGTGTGAAGTAATTCCAGTAAGTTAGAGTTGTCATATTTCAGTTCTGTTGCATATAATTGTCTCTCTCCGCAGGTGATGGTACCTTCATGGTCTCAGTTGAATCTTATAACTGCAGACCCTTGGCATTTTCCTCCATGTTCTCCTAGGAATGGGTCTTCCTGCTTTATCTCCTAGCTGATCAAGTCGACCTTCAGTCCTTTCCCTCAGATTTCAGCGGTTGAAGCCGTGGGTCACCAATCTCTTCTTCATTGCGATCTGGGCTATACCTTTCCTGGGGAGGTATAGTTAGTCATTCTGAACTTGTCTCCACTGACGGGTTGGACTTGACTTAGTTCATTCCCTCCCCTTGTTCACTCTCCAGCTCCTTTTCAAGATCTTTCTGCAGGTGGAGGGCTTGCTGGGGCTGATACTGGTAGTTAAACTCATCTGTTTCACTACAGCAACCCACAGTGACTGCTTCTTCCTCGTCTTACCCCGGCGGCAAGTACTGCTCCAAGCCTTTCGAGAAATTCTTTATATCCAGAAGGTTCCTTGTATTGGTTCACAGAATGGCCCACCAAAACCAGCCAACTATATCCCTATCTCCCAAGTATGGAGCTGGATAAGAGTGAGAAGGAGGTTGACCAGTCCCCCCATCTCTCTCTCTCTCTCTCTCTCTCTCTCTCTCTCTCTCTCTCTAACTGCATCCCTCTTCTTTCACCTCTCTCCCTCAATAACACCTGTGTACTCCTCTGTCTCCTGATTTTACATACTCTCTCCACCTGTCTCTCTAACTACCATCCTCTTTCTTCTCTTTGCCCTCCCCATTATGATTTCTACTAGGACTTTTCAATCTCTCCACCACACTCCTGTCACACAGGCTCCATCACTTTCTCTCATTCTTACACCCTCTCTAAAGAAGCCTACACTTATCTCCCTCTATCTCCCACCTTTATTTCACTTACTTTTTCTACCACTTCACCAAATAGCACTCAACTAGAAGCACTTTCCTCTATACACAGTACCTTACATGCACTCTTTCAGAACACTGTCTCCTCAACACTTCACTCCACTTCACTTCGTCAGATCTCTTTATCCACCACTACTCCACCTGATCTCTCCTGAACACCTTTTCATCTCTTCTGTGCTGGCTAGGATTTTAGAGTTCAGCTTTCTCTCCTCCAAAACCCCTCCTGGCTTCCATTGGTCCCCCTGGTTACACACATGCTCACCTTCGACAATCTCTGGTAAGCTTTCCACACAAGGCTTCAAAACCGCCCGCCCCTTCTCTATCTTCATTAGCAAGTTAACAGCCATGCGCTCAGGCTGTTCTACTTTCTTGTGGCTTGCTTCATATGCTGGTGATGTTTGCTTCTAAAATGGTTCAGGGAGGATTTCTGTGTCTCTATTGCTCGCTTGCAATCCCTTATAGCTCTCACTTCATTTTCGTTTGCCCCACTATTGTCCTGGGTTCTGTCTGGGGTTGATAAGTTGTGTGTCTTCTTTGTGTTTTAAAAGAGGAATCCCAGTCTATTCCCTTTCTGTTCTTGATTCCATTGACCTGGTTCTCGTCCAGGTTTTCATGGCTGCAAACAGGTTCCTTCTGGGAGTTAGTTGATGTCCTGAAAAAGAGAAAAGAAAGCTCTGGCCATACAAGAAGCTAATAGGCATTGTGGAAGAGACAGGGATGCCAGCAGGCAAATACCATGCACACTTAAAGACTTTACTGACTTGGCCCGTCCAAAGCCCCATAGCGTACTGCTAAGGCAGGACTGAAATGGCCTATGGCCAGGTAGGTCTCCAGCCCCAAGCTGGGAGGGGTCCTCATCCTCCACCCGTTGACAGGGTCAATGCCCTGACACTGTCAAAACATTCATAGTAATTTGTATCATACTAGTGCCAGTTCTGTGAGCAAGGCTCAAAGAAGACAGACTGAGGTATATTGGTGACTGGCCTGCTATGTGAGACATTCCGCAGATGCTTCTTCATTTTATCCCCATTCAAGGAAGAAACACCTTCCCGCAGGGCACAGGAGGTGTCCTGGGGTCTAATGCTTCAGAGGCAGCATTGACATAGCACAGTCCCACTTGCACCAATGTATTGACCACTGGAGTCCCTTTGAAGTCAGCAGTCATGGGAAAAGGGGGTGGAGTTAGAGTGGCCAGAGGGGGGAGGTTATCTCCACCTCTTCCTTTTATTCTTGCTCCTCCATTGCCTGCGCAATGTACTCAGAAAATCCTGGATTGGAACCTTACAGCAGACTAAATTTTCCCCTGTGACATTTTGCCTTTTAAAGGAATCAGGCACCACCTCATTCACCAACACCTTGGACATCCTTGCCATGAGGATCAGCATGAAGCCTGCCTTCAAGCGCAACACCTGGACACCAACCTAGCCTTTCAGAAATGCAAGTGCAGAGTTGCTGACCGGAAGTCGGGTGCATCAGACGCATCCTCTGACAGACTGGCCTGCCGATTGCTCCAAAGGCAATACAGACTCTCGATCCACTCGAAGAAGAGGGCCCATATCCAAGCATGCATCTCTGGGGCCACTAACAACACTAGCAAACTGTTTAAAATCTGCAAGTAACTTGGCAATCCTTCTGCAGTCTCAACTTTTCACCGGCCTTCCCTGACCCTCTATACTTCACTGGCCTTCTATTTCTTAACCAAACCCAGGACATCATGCCCTCGCTCTCCTCTACTCCCCTCCCTCATCCCTGCCTAGTTCTAAGGCATCCCTTGGCACCCCTCTCCCCTTCCCTCATACTCTCCTCTTTCTCGCCCATAGCACCGGATGAGGTCTCTAGAAAGTCCTCTCTATGAAAGTAGCCTCCAAACAGGTGCTCCCCTGCTCTTCCAGAACCATCAAGGACAACATTGCCTCCCTTGTGCCAGCTTCGGCTAATATTATGTAATCACTCATGTGCCACTGGCTCCTTCCCGCTTACCCTCAAGCACTCCTTGTGCATCCTCTCCTCAAAAAGCCCCCTGCCAACCCCTCTGCCCTGTTAACTATCACCCTATCTCCATTACCCCCTTCATGAGCAAACTCCTGGAGAAGCTAAGCATCTCCTAACTGATCCAACACACTGAGTCTGTTGGTTTTTTCCACGACCACCAGTCTGACTTCAGAGCAGCCAGAGGCACGGAAACTGCTCTACTGAACACCCGTGAAGACTTGCTCTCAAATCTCAATTCCAAGTCTCCATCCATTTGTTTGCTTCTGGATCTTTGCTCTGCCTTCAACACGGTTAATCATGATACCCTGACAAATCGGCTCTGTGACACCCTCGGCATCACGGGCCTGGACCTTGACTGGTTGAACTCTTTCCTCTCTGACCGTCCTTCCCAGATTCAACTAGGTTCTTTCTTTCCCCTATCACACTGTCCACCTGCAGAGTCCTCAAGGCTCTATCCTCTCACTGTGGCTCATCAACATCTACCTAGCACCTTTGACCCACCTGATTTCCTCCTTCTCTCCTCACTTCCAGTGTTCTGCAGATGACATGCAGCTTTCCATCAAGCTTCCCTCTGCTGCCTCCTCTTCCTCCTCTCCCATCCCTGACTGTGTGACTGCTATTCAGCCATGGCGTGCTGCTAATGATGTCTGCCCTAATGCAGTAAGACTGAGATCCTTCTCATTGGGACCCCAGATCCTGCCTTCCCTCCTGCCTTCTGGCCACTCTCTATGGGTCCCATCCCCTCCCCCTTTGTGAGGCAAAACACCTTGTCATCCTTGCTTTGACTCCCCTCTCTCCTTCTCTCCTCACATTGCAGACCTTGCCAAGAAGGCCCACTATCAGCTGCACCTCCTGAGAGACATTCTCCCTTTCCTCACCTTCCCTCAGAAACTCAATGTCTCCAGAGCTCTGGTCCTCTGTAGGCTGGACTACTGCAACAGCCTCTTCCTCAGTCTTCCTTTAAGGTCCCTTCGCCCCTTCAACTAATCCAGAATAGCCCGACTGGGTTCCTTTTGCTTTTTTGAAAACTGCCTTACTACCATGATCTGATGTATGCCTTTGATTCATGTCTGTTTTGTTGTTGTGTTACTAAAACGTAATAAACAGAATTATTAAAAAAAAAACTAATCCAGAATAGGATTGCAAGACTTATCCTTGGTCTCAAGCCCAACGACTGCATCTCTCCTGTCCTAAAATCCCTCCACGGGCTTCGGGTTGCTGCTAGATCAGATTCAAGACCCTCTGCATCATTCACAAGGCTTTCTGGGGCCTGGGACCCAGCTACATTCAACTCTCTCTCTGTAAATACTACCCTGCTAGAGCACTTCTGACTTCTAGCTCCAACTGTCTGTAGAGGAGATGCTTCTTTAAGCAGTGAGTGGGGGTGGATCTCTCTCTCCTCCGCAGGAGCCTTCCTCTAGAATGGTCTCCCTGCCCCCCTCAGGCTTGAGCCGGATCTCATTAAGCTCTGCAAGCCACTCAAGACCCTCCTTTTTTCTTATTCCTTCCCTCTCACCCTCCCCAATCTGCCACAGTGACTGGCTGCCTGGTTCCCTCTGAGTTCTATAGGACACCAGGCCCCCCCACCCAGTCCCCCACCTCGCGCTCCGCATTGGACCCTCACTCCTTGCAATTCCCTGTCCTATTACTCACATAGCCCAGGTTGCCCTCTCCAACCCCCTTTGTCCACTTTCACTCTCTCCTCTCTACCCTGCACTTCCCATAGCACTCCACATTCGAGCAGACTGGCACTCCAATCGCCCCCTCTCCCTTGCACGTATTGTTACTGCACTTGCACAATTCACATATCACAAGGCCTAACAGGACTGTTATTGTTATCATTCTTCTTTGCCCCCCCATTTTGTCTTGTGGCACCTTGAAATACCATTTGTTGTATAGGCACCTTACAAATATCCAATAAATACATAAATACATGAATACATTCTTCGATTCATCTTTGGGCTCTTGAAATACAAGACACATTTACTGGACCTCTGCTGTGAGTTTGGTCGATTCCAAAGTTCTCCACCAATCAGGTGAAGGCAGAGGTATCCAAGGTAGAGGAGTGCTTGGTCTGCTACCATTCCCCTGGCAACAGTGTAGGTGAACAGCCGTGGACCAAGGCCTGACTCTCTTCTGTCTACTGTGGAACCAGGCTCCTGTTCACTGGAGGTGAAGTTTCCCGTGTCGGTGCTGGTCAACTTCTTGGATTCAATAAAAGGCTCAGTAATATGTGGCAGGGGCTTGATCCCCAATGCAGCAATCGATTTGGCTGGATGTGGCTGGATTCTGTCCGTGCACAGGACAGAATACAGCCACATCGATTGCTGCATTGGGGATCAAGCGTCTGCCACTGACCCATTGGATTATCCTCTTTATACAGACTCCTTTGATGACACCCACCGTATTAAGACATATTACTGAGCCTTTTATTGAATCCACAGGCCTTGACAACGACCCAGTGGGTCGAAACACGTGTCGGCTGACTTCTCTAATAGTGAAATAAACTACAAGATGTGTTACAGACAACAGACTCATTGTGGACTTATATTGGACAAATTTAGCCCATCCAAATGCATAAGATTTGCGCATTGAATGTTTCTTCATTCTGCTACTTATTTCCTGATGTTTGGTACTCACTAGGAGGTACCACACGAAGAGTTCCAACGCAGCATTTCTGATCATCTGCATAGTTTTAGCAATCATACTCTACTGGCGGTACTAACTAGCGCACTAACTACTACAACAACCCCTAGGGCATACTTATAATATGATTATACTTTATTGTTTCAATATAGTCTATATTTTCATAAAAAGTGGGCATTCTTTAATTTTGTAATCATTGTGCGAAAGCTGTTTGGGTTGCTACTGTCGTCAGCTCAGGCCCCTCCTGAAGATTTAGCATGCCCTCGTACTTTGCTGCCAAAAGCGGTAAAGGAGGGATACCTGTGGGGTTGCGCCTGTTTCACCTTTATGATTGCAATCACAGCTCATTTAGTAGAAGTTGTGTGGGGATGAGTATGAGGTTTAGCCACTATTCATCACTATACTCCTGCAGGGCAGTAGTCATTTCGTCACACTAGGTATGCATGAACAGATATGCATTCACGTACTGTAAATGTGCCTTTTGCTGTGCAATGAGGGACAATGCAACACCGTGGGGCTCGTATTGTGCCACAGCAGAGTAGCACACAACCCTTTCCGCCTGAGGGAGCTCCCAAAACCCCAAAGAGAATCTGCTCGCATGGTCAGAACGAGTGCAGATCCATTCATATTTTTTTTACATCTTCCAAAACTGTAAAAATGACCTTACTGAAAGATTCTGTAATTATCAGGTGAAGCCTTTGCAGTGCCATCCTCACTATGTGTGCATGTTTGCAGAAGGAGCACAGGATGCTGGCCAGGGAATCTCAAAGAGCCACGTGTATTAACACACCTGCATTTAGACGGCCAGCTTCACAACCTTGTGCAACTGATTCAGCCCTCGCGAAAAGTCCGAAGTGTCAATTTGGGAGCTTGTGCCCATGGCAATACATGTGCACAGTGCAAGTACAATACTTGTGCATTAATGTACTAAAATATGTGCATTCGTGTAGTGAGCAATGAAGACCAAAGTGAGCACAAGTGCCCCTATGTATAGGAGATGCCAAGGCGAAGACTTCTCTCGTTCCCATAAAAATTAAGCAAGTTTTGGAAGGAAGCCTGACGCAAGAAAGAGCCTGTCACAAGTTCCGCAAACACATAGGTGTACCCTGTGAGCCCCTTCCTTGCCAAACTTACTGTTACCAGCAGGCATCATTTACAATACTTTCACGGGAAGCATGTATTTGGCACCATAAATTCAAATATTGATTGTGGCCGCACCCTGTACCTGGAGGAATTCTGCCCTTAATTGTTTTTTTTTTCCAAACAAACGTGCCATTATAAATATTTGCATGTGTTTTCTCCCCCTTGAAGTCTTTCAAATCTCCAGTGGCCCGTACGGGTCCATTATCCTTTCAACAACTGTTCATTTTCCCACCGAGGAATATTCTCAACAAACATTCCAAATGAGCAACTTAGAACAACAAATAAATAACAGTCTGCAGCTTGACATCAGGCTTAGTAATCACTTCAATGCTTCAGGCCCAGGCGCAGAAATCTCTGCTTCCCCTCGAGCCAGGCAGCACATGGTCGGATGATTATTAAACTAATTAATGTAAAAAAACAGTTTGTTAAGTAAGAATCGGCTTAATTGAAAAGTAAATGTTTGGTTGCTAAAAACTAGAGAACAACAAATTATACTAGGAAATGAACGATAGCATTACAAAAAAGCATTTATCTATCTACATCGGGAAAATCACTATTGCGGATCTGGCAAGGTGTATCGTTTACTATGGCCCTGATTTATAAAAGTGCGTCTCAATGGGAAAACCATATTGAAAAATGCTTTGCCAATCAGACCCTATAAGGCTGTGAGTTACATTTAATTGCATCCTCTGAGGCCAATAGTTTGAATGCTGGAGGCTTGGAGAACTAGTTTGGAGGCTGATACAAAAAGTTCTGGCAGCGCCTCCACCGAGAAAAAACATGGTCCAATAAAGTCTTCTCGGGTAGGTTCCCACTCACGAGGGTCTACAGACATTTTTTTTAGTTCACTGTACCTTTCACAGAAGAGAAATATCCAAGAGCTGTGAGATAAAAAGTGGTTGTTGATCCTCCCGAGTAGTTTCACCCCAAGTAACCCAGAGTAATCAAGGCATGGACCCCTTGATGACTGTGCCTTAGAGATGCTCAGCTTCACTTCACCAAGGTGGTCCAACAGAACACGTGTCTGGGATTGCTGGTGGTACTCTTGTTCACAGGAGATTTGCCTCGCATTTCAGTGCTGGACTGACCTTGTGGGTAGGGCAAAGACTGAAATGCAGATCGTTATTTCTCCTGTGTGAACGGTGAAGTGAACTAAAACATGGTTGTAGACTCTCCTGAGTGGAAGAAATTCCATAGAACAGGGAATTTGACCCATGTTTGTTCTCAGTAGAGGGGCTGCCACACTCTTGTTTAATTCGTAAAACTTGGCGGAACACCCGAAGTAACACAAGACATGGACCCCTTGCTAACTGTGTCTTGGAGAGGCTCAGTTTCACCTCACCAAGGAGGTCCAACAAGACCGAAGCACGTGTCGGGGATTGCTGGTGGTACTCTTGTTCAGAGGAGATTTGCCTAGCATTTCGGTGCTGGACTACCCTTGTGGGTAAGGCAAAGACTGACATGCAGATGGTTATTTCTCCTGTTTGTACGGTGCAGTGAGCTAAAACATGTTTGTAGATTCTCCTGAGTGGAAGAAATTCCATAGAACAGGGAATTTGTCCCATGTGTGTTCTCAGTAGAGGGGCTCCCACACTCTTGTTTACTTCGTTTGGAGATTAACTGAATCACCTGAATTTAGGGTTGTATGAGTTCCCTCGATTGTTTAACTTTTTCTGGAGATAAATGTGGATACATTTTTGGTTCACCTAGGGTTGGTTCATTTAGGGCTCTAAGAAGGAGGGCAGGCTGCTGACACCCCACATTGTTTCTAATAACACCCCCTCTGCCCTTCAGTATTCAATCACTATCATGCTGGAAATAGAAAGAACAGAAAGATGTCCCCATACATTTGATCCTCTTGGTGGGGGAGAGAAGACTTGGGATGGAGTGGATGGTAGGGCATTGGTAGATGAGGCAGGCTGAATCGCTACCTCCCTTGGAGTTCTACTAATATTCACAGATCATCAATCATTTGAAGCACTGACTTATGAATAAGGCACTAACCACTTTTCTTTTTTGCTCCAGCCCCTGGCCGCACAAACCTACCTCTAGTGGCGAGTGGTGTATTTGCCATGGGCATGATCTTTGCCTTGACAGTGAACTCCCAAGCCATCTGGGCACTGTCATTAGCTATCAGTCCATTTGCAAGGGAAAAACCTCCACAAACCAGCAGTGATGTGCATTAGGCATGGCCTGTAGCCATCATTAGCAGTCATTTTGACCAGTGCACAAAGTCCATGCTTGAGATCGGCAAACCACCCAGAGTGGGAATTAGCCATGTACAGTGGCTATTCTTACCACTGCAAAAAATTCAGTCATGGTCTAGACCCTACGAGCAGCCCAGAGTGGGCAGTACTAATGGCTTTCAACCATGGACAGGTTTGGTGTTTTGGCACATTTGATGTCACATAATACCAGAATAAAATCCACATTTCAGTACTATACTTCTGATAACTCACAACTTACAGCTCACTGTGATTCATATATTGGACTTATTACATATAATTAATCCATTTCTTAAAAAACGGGGAGAAAGAGAAGAGAAACATTAATACACTTATTTTCGAAAAGGAGAAATGTTATTAAAGTGCTAGTTATTTACTCACATGGACTGCTAACTCGTCATCTTTTTTCTTCTAGGTACATTGTTAAAGTCATGGCTTCCTACCACTTGCTTATTTCTCTTTTCTTCGTTCTTTTCGATCTGTCCATTCTTTGTGACACTGTAAGCCCAACTGAGCTATTGGTGTTTTGCGCTTCAAAGGTTGCACCTTCCATGGATTTTATTCTGGTATTATGTGACATAAAATGTTCACAATCTGATGCGCCTTTCTGAGTTCAATGCACTTTAGCCCATTGGTGAATTATATTTGTTGCACTTTAGTCAATATAGACATAAGTATATGCACAGATGCACTTTATACCATGTTGCACTTTAGCCCGATTGGGCATATCATAGTCATAGGATATCTAGCACTGGATACTTTAGAAATCCTTAGCCCATTGGAGCGTAATTTTTATATCTATTGCGCTAGCACTATATTCTGCTACTGTCTTTTCTTGGCTGTCTACTTATTGAATATTCTGGCTGTGCTGCGCAGAATTGTACTGCAGTGGTGAATATTAAAAATTGAGCAGCCCTTTGGCCATAAGTCTGCTATATTTTTTATTTTTTTTATTTTATTTAAACAGATTGTGTGGTTTCCTTATTTGAAACCTTTAACCTGAGCATGTCTGTTCTTTCATCATGATTCTTCGTTTGGTATACAGTATCTTAGTAGCAGTGCTTGGTAGCATCTTATTAGTCCTGTGTTATGTTGTTGATCTCCTCTGGTTTCTTAAGGATTAAAATCACTAATTTTATGAGTGCTAATGTCGTTTTCATTTTTTCTCCTTCTACAAGAGTCCTCCACCACTCATCGACATTCCTTGTCGTGTAGCTTCTAAGGATGTCCCCCAAGCACTGCTCTCGCTCTTTCCTTAAACCGGTACACTGTAGTATGAGGTGTTTCAGAGATTCTATCTCTCCTTTTTTTTTGCACATTCTGCAGCTTTCCCTGATGTCCAGCCTTTTTCTTCTTTGTAATATTTCTCCTGTTGGTAAAATGTTCAATCTGAATCTCAGGAAAAGGTCTCGGAAGTACCAATTGGGGAATAAAGTCAGATAGCTCGGGATCTGATTCAGTTTTCGTGGCTGGGCCCAGAAGTCTTTGTAACCTTTATATTTACAGTTATCTTCTTGGGTTTCGATCCAATCTGCCATGTATAGTTTCTTTTTAGTTTTGTCTGGGTTAATCCATAAGTCATCCTCTGACTCACTGAGGTTCAGTAGGATCCCTCGACATGACTTTTGCCAGTCTGTTAGGATTACATCGGATTGATCTTTTAGGGCTTTTTTCAACACCCCAAATCCACCCGTAGTGTTTTCCTCAAGACATTTCCGATAGAAACTTAGTGTTTTCCATACCACTATTGTTTTGAGTGCTATATTACGTTTTTAGTTCTGTATATAACACTCTGACAGGTCATAATGAAATGACAATAACTGCTCGCTTATTTTAAATAGAGCGTGTATATGATATACATAGAGTTATTATACACTCCATAACAAAATGGCCACCAGGTTATTAAATACCTTGCATGCAAACTGAAAGTGAGTCATGTGACTGTGAATGTCATGTGACCTAACAGAGTGTGAAAATAAAAGAGGGCCCATTATACAGCAATGCAAATTTTACCTGAAGAAGTCCCAGAAAGAGCGATGGAACACGTGGCGTCTACTTTACAGGGCAGAACCTGAGATAAGTTATTCATTAAGACCATGTTGGTTTATGTTTTAAATCATGTATTTGACATGTGATTTTATGGTTAAAGAATTATTAAAGTGTGTCTACACCTTACACAAGACTGAGTGCTCTCATAAATTGGTGCTCACCACAATTTGCATTTGGCTATGTCAGCTATCTATAGCATGAGAGGGTGAACACATATGTTCAAATGTTCTAAAAGGCTATTCTTGAAGCCGATTGAGAGCACCCGCTGTAATTAGGTTGTGCACTGTATGAGCGAGAAAATCTTCTGTATACACATACATACATTCAACGAAAAAAACTTTAGTTGCAGGGACATTAAAGTGAGAATTTAACACAACAAAACCCCTGAAATTTGGCTAAAGCCACCTTCACTTCGTGCTCCTGGGGTGAAGCCTATGACCAGAATGGTAGCATCACAAATGATATCACTGATGACATCACAGATAACATCACAGTGACATCACTAATGACATCATCTATGACATACACAAAAGTCAATGTATTAAATAATTGGATACTATTTAAATATTATATTTACTTTGAACATGATGTGTTCTATTTAAATGTTAATATGTTAATCACTTACAAAAGACACACAGAAACAAATATACATCTATGTACATGTTTCCAATAAAATGTTGAATTTTAAAACTTCATTTCTTTTCTATACATATATACATTTAGAGTAATAATCACTTTTTTTTTCAATACCCATGTGTGGAAATCTTAAAATATATCCTAAAACATAGTTGTTCATTGTTTTAAAGCACTTCTCATGTCATTTGGAAAATAATAAGTGTACACATTCTGCTTACAATAAAACAATTGAGTATTTACATATATTGATTTTAAAACATAGTAAATAATTAGCGTTCAACATGTCTCTATTTATACTGATTTTATTCGTAAATGTTTATACAAATTATATTATAGTGAACAAATCTTAGATATATTTGTCACAAACAGAACCATTCTAATTAGTGTACTATTTATGTTTCAGATATCAACTTTGACCAAAGTACTAAAAGGAAAGATTCACAAGTTTTGATGCATGTGTAGCTGTTTACTGTATTAAACAACATACTCATTGTTAGCAACTATTCTAAAATGCTAATATCACATATGTGGAAATGTAAGGGTGGTCTAAACATAAGCAAATACCTAGAGTGATTGTATGCCTGATGTCATTAGTTAAATAATCATTGATGTCATATATGATGTGGTTAGTGATGTCACCAGTGATGTCGTCAGTGATGCCATAAGTGCTGTCATCAGTGATGGATGTCATAGATGATGCCATTAGTTATGTCCCTCGTGATGCCATCAGTGTTGTCATCATTGTGGTCATACGCTGAGCAACAGGGGATGCAACGTTACGGTTGCTTTAGCTGAATTTCAGTGGATGTGTTGTGTTAAGTTCTCACCTTAACGTCCCTTTTCCTTGAATTTCAAGGGTTTTATTATTCCATAGATTTGTTCCATATATGGCCAGTGGCCATGACCTATTACCATGCCCACTGTATATTTTAGAACACTACCAGACAAGTAGACATGGCCTTTGCCCATGGCTACTTGGGAACGGCATTGGGTCATGCCCACTGTCCATTTTAGAGCACTATCAAATGACTAGCCATGACCTTGAGCCATGGTCTTCGGCACAGCATTTGGGCTTTGCCCACTTTGCATTTTAAAACACTACCAGACCTCTAGCCATGGCCTTGACTGGTGGGCATAGTCTTCAACCATGCGCATTGTCCATTTCAGAACACTACCGGAACACGAGCCATGACCTTAGGCCATGGCCGGTGGGCACGGTATTTGGCTGTACCCACTTTCCATTTTAAAACACTACTAGACCACTAGCTATGACCTTAGGCCATAGCCTGTGGGCACAGCCACTCTATCATTTAAAACACTTGCAACCCATCGCTCAAAGACTTTCATCAATCACAAACTGATTTTGACCTCTTTTGACAGTGGTATTGTCATGTAAAAAAGATTGCAGGCTCCGAGAACTCACAATGTCTTTAGGCAATGGGCAGTGAGAATACATTATTTACCAAGGATCACACACGTTTGTTAAGCAGCGTCATACCAGCCCCTTGTTTGATGTCCAGTCTCTTGGTGACTATTGTGACACATCACACAATCTGAACTAACCGCATTTAAGCAGCATGGGAAAGGGAAAAAATGACCAGCTACAATAAGAACATATGCCAAGGTACATTCACCCCATAGCGAAAATCAAAAGCTGAATACATGCACAGTAAGTGAACATAAATCTTAAAGTGAAATATAATAATGTAGTTCAGTTGACCTTCCCCTTAGAAGAAAGTGAGCAAGACAACATAGCATTGGACTTTAATAAAAAGTAATGAACACCAGAAAAATATCCTGAGAGAGGAAATGTCTTGTAACTGAGGCTCATTTGTTAGGCAACATGGTCTGAGGGGTCTGAACCCTTCCTCAGTGTGAAGCTGAGTAGGGTTGGTCCAGGTTACTGTGTGGATGAGAAAAACCACTCTAGCTGTACAAATATCTATTCTTTTATATTATGTATAAAAGAGTGCATGCTTTGAGAACTCACAATGTTTTTAGGCAATGCGCAGTGAGATAAAATAATTTGCAGAGGATCACACACTTTGGTTAAGCTGCGTGCTAAAAGCCCCTTGTTTTATGGCAGGTCTCTTGGTGTCTGTTTTGACACATCGCACAACCTCAACTAAACACATTTACCAGCATGGAAAATGTAAACATTTGTCCCCATAACGAAAATAAATCAAAAGCTGGCACCCATGAATAAAGGCACAATAAGTGAACATCTTAAAGTGAAATATACAAGTGTAGTTCAATTGACCTTCCCCTTATAAGAAGGTGCACAAGACAAAATAGCATTGAACACCAGAAAAATTACCTGAAAGCGGAAATGTTGCAATACATATGCTGGCAAAGTATAAAAAGTGCTCACCATTTAAACCCTGCAATCGGTCGTGAAATATTCACTGGAATAAAAAATCTCAATACAAAGAAAGCGCTTGTGGTCTTGTGGGTAAGCATCTGCACTGGGAACATAACAAACTGAATAAAGTTCTGCGGGGCAAATCTTTGAGCAAGCTTGCCAACCTAAAAAAAAAAGATTGTTTGCGTCCGCCCTCTGAAAGAATGTTACACTGTCCACCTATGTGTGTCCTTTACTTATTCCCTGAAAAGCAGCCACAATCAAGGGCAAATAACTGCACCAGTGTCCAGGATTGCAAACTCTTTTGCAACATCGTTGGCAAATACTCATGACTTAATTGCCCTCTCTTCATTTCCTCTCCTCACCCTCATGTCCGACTTTCAACAATACTCTGCTTTATATAGATAACTTGAGAATTATACATACCATAATGTCACTCAAATATATGAATCCTTATAAACCATGTTTGGCAAAAAGTGACTGGGAGACTACACATACCAGAATGTAATTCAGCAAAAGGCAAGCAAATGGTCTCTGAGTGCAAAACTTTAAACGACTGACAGTAGCACGGTTTAAAAAATAATAATACGGATGCTGTCTGTTTTCTTAGTGCGTTGTAAGATATTTAAAACTATGAAAACACATGCCATCTGGGACTGAGGCCCATCCATGCAGCAACCAGGACTGTCCCTGTTGTGCTTCAAAGCAAGGAAGGGGCCTGCCCCCTCAGGGCATGTTGCTCGAAGTGGTGTTGTGAATTGTGCTAATTTACTAGGCAACATAGCCTGAGGGGGCTGGCCCCTTCCTTGCTTGGAGGTTAAGGAGAGTTGGTCCCGATTACTGTATGGATGGGAGACCTGGATGACTATAGTGTCGTCCAGTGATTTTTCACCCCTGATGTAGAAGTACAAATATATTTTTATGTTTTCTATAGCCGCCGCTATCTTTAGTAATTTCTTTATTTTGTATTGTTGTTACAGTTGAAAATATATACCTTTCATTTTTTTTAACATTATTATAAACATAACCGCATAAAGATGAACGTGAACACATATTAAAATAATATGATCAATTATTAATCATAAGCACATGATAAAACAAACATGAAATTAACATAGAAACTTACTAAAATGAACACAATCACATACTGAAGATATGTCAAGTATACATTATTAAGATGTCTTTGTAGCAATGTGGTTAAAAGATTTCAAATTTAAACATTTGTTTTTTTATGTACATCAAAATAAAAAAGTTAAAATAGTACGTTTTCAGTGTTTAGGAGCTTGGCATCATCATATTGTGTGTGTTCTACTGACAATAGTTTTCTAAAGGTGCATAGTCACTGGTGTCATGCTACCTCTAAGGACAGTAAACATTTCATGGCTGCAATGCTAAGACTAACTCGTTTTCCACTAAAGACCTTTCGCCATAACATATTATGAGTTACATTTTCACAGTTTTGAAACAGAGATTGCAAGAACAGTTTTCTTTTTGACAGAAATGCGGGACAATTTACTAGGAGATGTTTAAGTGTCTCAAGTTCTTCTGAAGCATAGCATAATCTACATGATCTGGCAATGCTTGGAATGCCTGACCATTTACCGAGGACTTCTCTTGTAGGCCACAAATACAAACAAAAGTGAAAAAACAGATTCCTGCACAGAGGACTTGGAAAGTTCAAGAGATAGGGATCAGATTCATATAGTATTTTTATCCTAAAATGCTCCTGATCAACTTTTTGATATGATATGCATTGTTGTCCTGGTTGAATCCAATCATAGAGCCAAAGCTTTTGCTTTGCACAAACAGGATTAGAAATTAAAAGTGAATTTGAAAAGTCTGCATCTTGCATGATTTCAACAACTTGTTTTTTCCACACTACCATAGGACAATCTTTGGTTTCCAATACACATAAGACATCAAGTAAAAGAAGTCCTAATTCATTTCTGACAATACACATAGGTTGACTGAGAGGCAATGACAGCACTTGCCTCCAGAAGCGACCCTCTAGCTTTGTCCAGAGGGGCACACAAGCTCTGCTCTCTGCACCGTAAGTAATCATAGGCACTACATTTTGTCTATAATAATTGATGAGAGGCTCACAGGAAAAGATACCATATTTTTTATTGTCTGATGCGAGCTTGGCTAACTGCTGTCTGAGCCTTCCGCTTCAGCTGCAAGTAGTATGGGATATCTGAGGGATGGTTGTTCGTATTGAGGCCTAAGTATCGACATCCGTTAACTGTTTTCAAACAAGAACCATGAAGTTTCCATGCATATCAGCATTTGTTGATCTTATAATTAGGTTGTATACGAATTGTTCGTTTTACAACTGTTCGAATTACAATTGACCTTTTCACAATTGACCGAATTGTGAAGGTCAATTGTAACATATATGTGGGGGGAAACCGCCCACAACTCCCCACCCAACGCCAAACCCACCAAAACCCCTATATATATATATATGTATATATATATAACATGGACGCGGTAGCGTTCATGTAGTTATGGTTAAGTTGGTGTTTCCATAGGAAGAGCACTTTTTGGGTGGCTTATAACTTCGCTCCCTGTGGACAAATCCTCACCAAACTTTGCAAAAAAAGTAAATGGCCCAGTCTGATTTTTTCTGTAAAGTTTGGAGAGGTTTGTTCCAGGGGGGGCAAAGTTATAGGGGGGGTCCCAAAACTTTTTTTTTATTATAGACATAATAGGAAAAAACTTTGCGCACAGCTACAGCCCGAACCGCTGGACGGATTTACACCAAATTTGCGGCAGGAGCGGCGGCTTGGTCCCGAAAGCATGCTTTTGCAAATTTGGTGTAAATCCGTCCAGTAGTTTTTTAAAAAATGACCAAAATGTAAGGCAAAAAAATTAGTGATATCTGTGTTTGCTTCGCGGACGGACTTCCCTGTTTGCTCCGTGGACAGCACCCCGATTGGTCCATGGGCTTGCGTCATGTCCGCGGACATGCGACGTGTTCGCTGATTGGATGGCGTGGGGCGTGGAGCGCGTCAGATTTTCTGTGGCGCCCGCCATCTTGTATTCGCCGTCGACCGCGGACAGCGCGGTGAAACTTGGATTAAAAATTGTATTTAGTGGAGTGTGTTTGTGTGTAAGAATGTTTGGGGAGGGTGGGGGAGTATGAGATAGGTTCAATGTTCAGTTTTTTATGTGCTATACGCTTTTGTTGTGTTCGATTTGTCCGTGGAGAACACGGCTGTTCTGACATTTTGTAAATGAACTAAATGGTGGGGTGTTCAAAGGACGGAGTATGTGTCCTTTTTGTTCGCAAGGAAGGTAAAATTGAGCTAAAAACACTTACGGTGTATTTAAATGTTCGTAAATACACAAACTGGGGGTGTCCTGAGGACGCTCTCCGTATTGTAATCTGTCAAGTTGAATGTGTTCTAAGAACACTTGCGGTGTCCCGAAATGGTTGCAATTACACAAAATGGGGGTGTTCTGAGAACGTTGTTTGTATTGTTCGTTGTCAGGTTGAAAGTGTTCTACGAACCCTCCTTTTGTCCGCTGATAGTACAATTTCCTATGGGCCTCACCTGACTTTTTGTCCACTAAAGAAACGATAAATAAGGCTGGTGTGCGCTGACATTATGTGATAATCCTATGACTGGCGCTATTGACCTGGCTGACTTGCTTTTGCAACACTAAATCATATCTCCCGCCCCTAAGCCTGACATTATGAAAGCATCCATATTCCCCACCTCTCTCCATGACGTTACAGGGTGCGTCATCAAACGCGCCCAGTCGTCTGCAGTCCTACGCGACTTTACACAGAACCCGGAAGACAACACACATTATGTCACAACACAGCGTGGCACAATTCGGAATATGAAACTGTGATTTAAAAGCAAACAGCAAGATTGTAAATTTTGTAAAGTACATTTATTTGACATCAAATGTTTAGAGAATATTCTGCGATTTGCATTTGTCTTCGTTGTCGATCCTTAAAAGTTCATGGTGAGCCACGCAATGTTCCTTTGCGGTACAGAGGGTGTTAGATCAGCTTAGAACACAGTGTGCCACAATTCGGAATATGAAACTGTGGTTTAAAAGTAAACAGCAGGATTGTACATTTGGTAAAGTACATTTATTTCACATGAAATGTTTCGTGAATATTCAGCGATTTGCAATTGTCTCTGCTGTCGATCAGCAAAAGTTTATTTTGAGCCACGCGCTGTTCCTTTGCGATAGATAGGCTGTTGGTTTATGATAAAAGCAGTAAATGGTCGCACTGATAATCGGAAGGTTGCTCCAACAACGAGACATTAGACCACCATAATGGTTGGTATGTTGCTTCTAGCCGCTAGTACTGCGTAAGGGCATATTGGTCCTTGGCGATTGTCCCATAAAATGGTGAGGGTCATGAAGTTGCTTACATGGAACTGCACCTGGCAGATGAACAATCCATCCGTTGGAGTCTGAAAATCGTGACATTGGCAAAATGGGGCAACGTACCTGTTTTAAAAAACATAAATTAGTCTCACCAGCCGATCTTTATTAAAAACATTCATTTTATTTATTAGGACGTGAAATTATTTGCTAGCGAAGATAGTGCAATGGAGTATGTTAATAATAAAATAATAATATTTTCGCATTTATATAGCGCTAAGAACCGTCAGGTATCTCAGCGCTGCTTATTATTACCCACGGTGTGTGGTGCTCATTTATTGACTACAGAAGGATGAAAGCCTGAGTTTGGCCGTGCCGGGAGTCGAACCTGTGTTAGCAAGCTGTGCACAGATGTCAAAGCGAGCACTCTACTCGCTGTGCCACTTGACCAGCTACAGTGAAGTGGCACAGCGAGTAGAGCACTTGACCGGCTACAGACCGGTTAAATTATTTCTATTAACCCATCCTGTGTCGTCTGCCTTTTTCAGAGCCCTCTAAACGACAGGCGATCAATTCGGCGGTGATAGTGCGCGGTAGAAAACAATATGCCACATTGAACTAACAAGTACAACTTGACCGGGCTTTAATGCCACGCTATTGTTATTATATTCCGGTATAAAATAATCTAAAGGGTTACTTACATTATAATTGCATTTTCCATTGTCCAAGTGTAGTGCAGTCCCAAAATACGACTCCGCGTGTGCCAACGATCTTTCTCAAAGTGATATAATATACAAAAGTCGTTTCGTTTCAGAAATTTCATCTTTATCGTGTCTTATGTTTTTGCTACACTTCTTCAAAAGAAGTCTTTCAGCACAATCTCTGTCTGTCAAGGTAAAAAAAAAATAGAACCTTATACTGGGAGTCGTGGGCCTCTCCGGGCCGTGAGAAAAAAATGGAAGCAGCTGACCTTCACTGTGAACGAGCATAAATGCTTACTTTGCAACATTCTGTGTAAAGCCATCTGTGAGAACTTGCTGTTTACACTACATCTTTGTATATTGTTTGCGTGCTAATAAAAAAAGTTTGTTTAAGGGATGTTATGGTTCCAAGTAAAGCCGAAAAACCCCTGAAATTCGCCAGTTATGGTAAGATAAGCAACCATAACTCGCGCCACCACCGTGCACTGCTAAGACTAACACCCAGGACATCAAAGATGACATCGCAAATGTCATTGATGACATCACTGATGACATCACATGTGCATTTACTTTTCATGAAATTTGTGTACTAGGGATTTTCATTATAATGTTGCGAAAAAAGTGTCAAGGATCATTGCAATAAATATCATACCGTAATTAGTGCTTTGAACGATGCATTGATATAAATAGCATTGTATTATGGGGTTCTATCTAGTATACTGAGCTACTAATGGAGAAACATAGCATTGTGTGCAGCGTACAAGATGAAATTATAATATTTGTAATGTTAATATGTTGAATAATTAAATGATAATTGTCCTGAAATGTTCGAAAATAAACAAAATGGGGGTGTTCTGAGGACGTTCTTCGTATTGTGTGACTGCTTAGCTGTATGCAATGAGGGAATGGCACAGAGAGTAAAGTGGAAATGGTAGAAGGGGTGTCAAAGAGTTACGCGGTCCGCGGACACCATGGCTGTCCGTGTACAGGGCGTGCTACATCCAGGGTTTTCCAGCAAATCCAACATGGAAAAAAGACTTTACGGATTACCCAATCAGATGTCGAGGTTGTGGATTTGTGTTGAAAGAGACTGTGTGTGGTGAAGATGGCAGAAGTAGAGAAAGTCAGGGTGTTGGTGCTTGGAATTATGTTTGTGCATGGTTTACAACAGTACGCTCGATGCAGGCATGTTGAAAAGAACTTTGATGTGAAAGGAGTGGAGGTGGTGTGGAGCACTGTGCCTGATTGCAATGTACAGGGAATTGTACAAGTTTGTGAGGATATGGCCACGATGAACAGTCCGCATGTGGTAGTTTTGCACTGTGGTGCTTTCCATTTGGGCAACGTCAGTGCCCCTACTTTTTTGGCTGATTTGGAACGCTTGGTCCAAGCCGTAATGAAGATCCTTCCAAATGCGAAAGTAATTTTTTTCTGGATTACTACCTAGGGCAATATGGGACAATAGTTCAGTTTTTTGTCCTCAGCAAAACATTGCTAGGTGTGTCATCAACCGAGGCATGTGTGCCTTCATGCTTAGAGCTGGTATGTTCTTCTGTAATAATCAGAATATTGATGCCAGTAATACTGTTAATTTTAAAGAAGATGGCATCTCTTTAACTTTTAACGGGAAATGCCTTTCTATTTTGGAATGTAAGGGTTGCTTTGGAGAAGGTTATGTGAAGATTTTAGGAGTAAAGTAAGAAATAAAAAAGAAAACAAATACAAAATAACAGGTGTCTGTCAAGCATCTGTAAAATACCCAAAAAAAATGGCTCTTTTCAGAGCCAACTTCAAAGGGGAAATGGGGCACACTATTTAAATTTACATTCACCACGCTCAGATTCTCGATATGTCCGCGGACTTGGCGGTAGTCCGCGGACATCAAAATCACTACGTGGGGGTTCAGTATGTTCTATGTTACATGTATATGAAGTCAGGGATATTATGGTTAAGTTGTGCTACTAAAAACCTATGAAATTCAGTGAAAAAACTTTCTTAAAGGGACGTTATGGTTAAGTTGCGCTACTAAAAACCTATGAAATTCAGTGAAAAAAAACTTTGTTAAAGGGACGTTACAGTTCAAAGTAAAACCGAAATCAATGACATTTGTGATGTAATCTTTGATGTCCTGGGTGTTAGTGTTAGCAATGCACGGTGGCGCGAGTTATGGTTGCTTATCTCACCATAACTGCCGAATTTCAGGGGTTTTTCGGTTTTACTTTGAACCATAACGTACCTTTAACAAAGTTTTTTTCACTGAATTTCATAAGTTTTTAGTAGTGCAACTTAACCATAACGTCCCTTTAACAAAGTTTTTTCACTGAATTTCATAGGTTTTTAGTAGCGCAACTTAACCATAACGTCCCTTTAACAAAGTTTTTTCACTGAATATATATATATACATACGGTCAATTGTGAAAAGGTCAATTGTGACCCTTTAAATTCGGTCAATTGTTCATTCGAACAATTGTAAACGAACAATTTGGGTAATACCTATAATTACAGGCACAAATCATCACCTTAGTTTTTTTCCAAATTTATTGTGAGCTGATTTTTAACTTCATATTGTTCAAGAGCTGTTAAGAGATTTTGAAGACATCTCAGGGTTTTGGAAAAATAAATTGTTTGCATATAATAGCCATGGTACTGGACACAGACCAAGCTTGGGATGATGAGACACATTTTTTGTAAGATGTGAGCCAATGACTGTGATAAGAAAATTGAACAAGGCCGAGGCCAAAATACAACTCTGTTTGAGGCCTCTAAAAGCATAAACAGGTTCAGACAGTCTGCCATCCAAGGATAAACAAATTAGTATTGACGTGTTCGGATGCAGTTGAGACACCAGAGCCTGGATTTTGGAGGGGCATGCTACCCTTGCCATTTTACTTAACAGCGTCTCTCTTGACACTGAGTTGAAAGCTGTTTTGAAACCGACAAAGGTCATATAGACCGATTGGTTAATTCACTGTTTGTGGATAATCGCAGAAATAGTGAAGAGATTGATGGCTGTGCCCATCACTGAAACACAAACCTGCCTGGAAGGGATCAAGTAGACATTAAACGGTCATCCACTTATTGAAATCTCTCAATATCAATCGAGAAAAAAAAAATCATGCAACATCGAGGAAGGCGATCATCCGATAATTTTCTGCACAGTCATGATTATCCTTTTTAAAAATGGGAATAATGGGAATTATAATTGACTTGTTCCAGGTTTGTGGAATTTGTTTTTGGGCAATTACATAAGAAAAGATCTTAAAAAGAACGTTAGGCCAAATTTCCAGATTTGCTTTTAGCATTGTATTAGTTAATCCATCCGGGCCTGGAGCTCTGGAACTGCTAAGTTTTTCTACCTGATGCATGATGTCATCTCTATCAAACTGCAAGTCTATACTTGTGGACATGGTTGAGATCATAAAGACATCCGCATACAAAGCTTGGTAATATTGAAGCCAAACTTTATCTTGGATAGGCTTGATCTGAAGGGATGTTTCCGCGTCATGGTCGATACAGTTCAGAATACCCCTTATTTGAGCTGTGTTCTTGGTGACTAGGGTGTTTAACATTGCTTCTTCATCTTGTTGCAAGATTCAGGCCTTGTGAGACTTTAGCCAATTCTTGTGCTGCATTTTCAATGTATGCACTTTGATAATCTAAACTCACCTGTCAGGTGGGATATGCGTTTTATGTTTGTGCAAAGTTGTGTTTTCCTCATGTGCAACTCTCTGTAATAAGCATGTTTGTGGGGGTCATTCCGAGGTTGGAGGTAAGTAACGATCCTTACCGGCATAGCGCAAATAGCGTGCCCATGTAGTCAATAGCCCACTAATAGAGGGCTATTACGACTTCGTGGGCACAAGCTTTGTGCCATGCCGGTAAGGGCATTACCGCCATGCCGTTAAAGGCACGAAAAATGCCCTTAGCGGCATCATGCATAGCGCAGATTGCACTATCGGCATGAACCAATGCGGCATTAGAGGTGACCATTAATAGTGGTCACCTCTATTAGCGGTCACCGCTAATAATGGTCACCGTAAATAAGCGGAACCGGAAGTAGCGTCATCGCACAGGAACGGGAAGGAGCACGGCGGCCATCTTTAAAAACACAATCCATTGCCATCCTCAGCACACAGGACCTGTGGGACTCAGCTGTATGTTTGAAAACATTCATCTAACACACCACAATGCCCAAGGCCCTTAAGAAGGCAGCCGCCAGCCAGCACAAGGAGCATTTCAATGAAGACGAGTTGGATATGCTAGCTGGGACCCTGCAGGAACATGCTGAGATTGTGTTCGCCAACAGCATGAAGTGGGAGGCCATCATTAAAAAAAATGAGATCTGGGCACTTGTGGTGCAGAAAATGAGTGCAGTCGGGAACACCCCACGCACCATAAAAGACTGCAGGAAGCATTGGGACCACTTGCGGCTGCGAGTACGGAACATACTCTCCGTCAACAGGAGCCAGGCAATGGCAACAGGCAGAGGCGCCAGCTCCCCCATCAAGCTGGCCCCATGGGAGGACATCTGCGCCAGCATGATTGGCATTGAGGGGATAGAAGGTGTCAGTGACATGGAGTTTGGCGCCACAACATCGGCAGATGGAGGTGAGTGTCCGAAGAAAACACTGTAATGCAGAGTCTGATGAAAGTCAACCAATATGTCCATCCAAAGAGGCAAGACATGGCCCAACACACACACACTCCCAGCAAATTTGCCGGACGCATCACAGACACATGCAGATGCCTGCAGCAAGGCAATGCCGTACCTGACACATACCACACAATATGTAAATGCCATAAGTCACACAGCATGCAGGCCCCAACAAATATGCATGTCACATAGCACAGGTCTTGGCCAACATGAGTGACCCCGACGTATGCCTGCATAACCCACCCATGTATCAAACAACGTGATCATCCAAACTCAAATGCCTATACCCTCGATTGTGTGGATGATAAATTGTCCAAATGTATGTATGATGCCTATCAAAACATCACTCATGCCGCCCCTCTCTTCGACCCCCACAGGCTCTGACCATGACAGCGATGGCCAGGACTCAACCCCTGTGAAAACCACACCCCTGAAGAGGACCTGGGATGAGGCCAACCGGCCTTCCACCTCGAAGGGCCAACCCAAGGGCCGCCGTACACCACCAGTGAAGACACCCCAGGTTGCCAGTGCACCGGTGCTGCCAAGGGCCGTCGAGGCGGAAGCGCCAACACCTATTGCACGGCCAGGTGAAAGAGCCGAGCCACCACACTCGGAGGAGTCAAGTTTGGCTGGGGAGGTGGCAGCCGCAGCACCCCAGGCTGTGGAGGAGGCACAGGATGAGGTATGGGTGCCCATGGTGGACAATTCCTCAGAACTGCCCCGCACGCATCCCCCCAAATCTCATCCCTTGAGACAGACCACGCCACCACCCCGGAGCAGTCTAGGCGGGAGTTAATTGAAGGGCCCTTTAGCCCGATAGTGGCGAGTAGTGAGGCTGAGCAAGACACCCAGGAACGTCCACCTCCCCAGGTGCACCCGCAGGGCCGCAGCGTGCTGGGCAACTGACTACCCTTGTGCAGCAGTTCGTGGAAGACAAAGCACTGGCAGGCCAGGAGTGACGGGAGAACATCACCATCTCAGACAACACCACCTCCATGGGCAAGATATTTGCGGAGAACACTAGCGACTATGCGAGGAGGTATCTGCCCTTGGTCAGCGATGCCGGTATTTACGGCATGCCGGAATCCACTTTTAGCGCCTTCATGATGCCGGTATTTGCATGTCCACTTGACTTGTGATGTCCTCCAGTTTACGGCATTTTACTATTGCCGGTATGAAGGCTCGCGTGCCCATTATTTAGCGGTTTGGCTGGTCGGAATAGCCCAGAGTGGTAAGCGATGCCGGTAATACTTTACCAGCATTGTTTATCCCTTACCTCCAACCTCAAATGACCCCTTGTGTCTATTAACTGGCCTGTGACATGGGATGGAGTCAATTTGAAGATATGTAATGCAGCTACATTCGTCCATTCCGAATTGACTAGTTCAGGATTTAAGTTTGTATAAAGACCATTGACACATCTATCAAGTTGCATCAAATAGTTGATCAACCATTGAAATCTGTTTCTTCCGCATCTGAGGCTTGAAGATGAGTGAAGGCCCTAGTTTTCCATCCTGCACACTTACAGACTCTGGATGGAGCAAGCGTGGATTGCTAGTTGGTTCCTGAACCTTGAATCAGGGGATGCTTCTTGACTTGTGTACTGTATCTACTTTGCAAAATGAGTCAAATGGACCTCTGATGCTGGTGATTCTCTGTTGAGAGACATCGTCAGCATTATTGTCCAGACAACTATCAAGCTCATGTATGTTCTCCAGATTCACTTTGTGAGATGATTTATCTTGAGTGAGTATAAAGCCTATCTCATAGAGTTCTAATTTAGCCTGCCATATGGTATTTAAGACTATGCCAGTTTGTACCCATAGTCTAGGAAACGTGCGATCCTAGTCATGGAGGAACTCTACTTGTGCCAGATCCGAGGAACATATTTCCTACGGTCTGGACACATCAGCAAATATGTTCAAAATGCTTGCCCTGTTCAGATCATACATCGGATACGATCCACCTCTACACTGAAGAATTAGGTCGTGATACTCCGAATTAGAGCGTAGTTTAGATGGTTGTTTAGCCGCTTGACTCTGCGGCAAGGTTTTTGTGACCGGGCATACAAGTGAACCATTATGGCTTGAAGGGGCTACACTTCTCGACATGAGACATTAGGTAATTTGTGTTTGTTTTGTTGTAAGTTGGGCAGTGCCGAAAATATAGCAATGGATTTAGCAATCTCCTGTTTTCTCTCTTCTAGTGTGAGAAAATCATATTCTTGGATAGGCAATATCTTTGAGTGGCTGGACGTATCTACGGGAGCCTGACCCAAGGGAGGAACAGAGGTTTGGGAGGAAGAATTTTTCTGAACTTCGGGTGCATCGGTCAGAAGCTGAGCCTCATGAATAAGTTCATCAAGGGGCTCACACTGCACGATTCTTGCGGCTTTTGGGTCAGGAATGACAGGCGTAATATAGTTTGGGGAAAATATATTTGTGCGGGTTAAGATGGCATATTTTTTTGTTATACATTTTTTGGCCCGAATGCTTTGCGAGCTAGGCATGGACAGAGATTGCAAGAACTTCTGCGATCCTGACTGTGCTGAGCCTCATGGATCTTTCATGTTTTTTTGTTTCTTGGGTAAGTTAACTAATTTAGTGACTGATTTGTGACGAGAAAAGATTGTAAACTCCGGTTTGGAAGAAGGTGGATGAGCTGGAATATGAATCTGAGAGGAAATGTCTTGAATTTCATGGGTCAATTCATGTAATTTTGTGACTGGCACCACGGTCAATATGAGAGGACAGGTATGTTCTTCCGAGGGGATCTGGCCTGATATCATTATAAGTGAATCACCTCTTTCAGATGGAATGCATGGCGACAGATTTCGAGGACTATTTGTGGATTTAAGTATTAAATATTGTATCAAAATGGTCCGTTTATTGATCTTTGTGTTTAGTGCTTCATATAATTTTGTCAGAGACATAAGCACTGTATTCATGGCACCGAGAGTGACCTCAACTAAAGGGCATCTGTTCAGATATTGCAAGAAGAGATCTGCGTGTTGTTGGATTGGTGAAAGAGAGAGAAAGTACTGAAGAGTTATGGGTGGAATTTGGAAATATAAGGCAGGATTGAGATAGATTACCCTGGGGTTGATAGGGTATGCAAACCTGCTTTGGAGAGTCATCATATCTTTCTACTACTTCACAAGAGGAGGAAGCCAGCCAGGAACCAGTCGACTCAGCACTATTCAAAGTGAGAATGGTAACTAAAGGCTGTGTCTTCTCATTAGATTCCAAGTTATTTACATTGGTGGGGCAATGCATATATGTGATGATATAATCTATGCCTTTGTGAACTTGCACAGCTACTACCATATTATTTGACTGTGCTTTGTCGGGCTCGACAGGTCTTGCAATGGGGCTCGCCAACCAATGTTCAACTCACTTGCAATAATGAGTAGTAGATAGAAAGCAGGAAGTGGGATTGTTGCTACAGCATAATCTGAAATTTCGGTCAAGTCATTTAATGGTCTGTCTATGCTAGAAGCTGCATGTAACTTGTTAAGTGTATCTGTAGGATTACCGGTAGATGCTACACTTTTAGACATGGCATTCGCAGCTCATTCAACACCACAAAATCCTCTAATGTCGACCGTAGCAGAATAATACCAAGGCCACAGAGAGGCAGTAACTTGACGAGATGCAACCCCATGTAGAAGTGTCTTTGCAGATCTCGATATTGCTAAGTTGAGCGACTTTGCAATTTGATTGTGAGGCAGCACAGATGTTTTCAGGGAATATACACTAGACATGACAGCCGCAGGTTGTATGAAAGAGAAGAAAAGAATAAAGTCTCGATAAGTAGTGGTATTTGTTGATAAAAAAATGGAAAACTGAAATAATATTAAAACATGAATATCAGCAACACACCCCCAAACTACACACCTACCCAACTGCCTAACTGCATCCGTCAAGGAATTCTGCAATGCGCGTGCACAAATGCATGCAACTTCTTGGTTTTGTAGGCAATTGTGGGTAAGTAGGTGGGGCTTATCGCTCGTTAACGTGAAAACAGTGATTTCTTCCAAGTGAGTTGAGGTGCCTTCCAAATTGTTAATACAATTGAATTCGCAAAGCAGCAACAATAGTCCCGGAGCCTAACTGCACTCGTCAAAGCACTTTGCATTGTCATATAGTCGTATAATAGCTGCAAATATAAGAAAAACAGTGTGAAAAAATGTTTTCCTGTCCCCCCAGGCACTCACCAAGTGACTCTCTCCTCTGTGCCTGCTCCCCATACACCCACGATGGCCTTTTCACCTCCACTGCCCTCTCCCATTCCCCCCACAACACAGACAGGGTAATTCAGGGAATAAATGTGCGCCGAAAAGGGGAGCACAAGCGTGAAAATCGCAGCGCATGCGTGCTAAAGCTGCGCACGCAGCCGTTTGTCGAATCATCATGGAATGCGATGCGCGTGTAAAACCTGGGATGTGCGCCAAATCCATGGGTGGCGCACGCGGGCACACATGTCACTAAATGCAGTGCGCGATGCGCACAGGGAAAGCACACATTGTGTAGCGCACACAAGAAAAGTGGGCAGAACACAGGGCGTAACACGCGGAATGTGGAACAACGCGTGAAAATGTGGCCGTTACGGGGGAAGTACGGGAGGTAAATGCTTGCAATGCCCACACGCGGGCTAACATCTTCCGGCCCCCTGTGGACCTGTCCCGACCAACGCAGCCAGCACGGTGGAGATCCCATCCCTACCACAGTCGGGAGTGGGAGGTCCAGCAGATGGAGGATGTGCGGGCATCATCGGGCAGGGCACGTGCACAACGGCGCCGGTGGATTCCATCAGCCCAGATGTCGTTGTGCTGGCAGAGGCAGTTGCGTTGGAGGCAGCAGCAGGCTCAACGTGGGAGGCATCATGGCTCGGGGCCATCAACATCAGAGGGCCAGGCATCGGCCAGAGGGCAGGAGGACCCTGGAATGGGAGAATCTTCCATGTGGCAGCGGTTGGGCCAGCGGATAGATGCAGAGCGGCGGCAGGCGGAGGAGGCACGGCTCACTATGGTCAGGGTGGAGAACTCCATGCGCAGGGAATTGAGGCGGGCTGAGTGCCTCGAGGCACTCGCAGGGAGTTGGAACAGGCCATGACTGCATCCCAGGGAGACTTCGAGGACAGGGAAGAGGCCCACCTCCGGGCAATCGACATGAAGTTCGATGATGCCCTGGCCCGGAACATCACAGAGTAAGCCATAGGATTTGCACGTCACCATTGTATATAGTTCATTAGTCTTAAGTTTCCTTTGTTTTTCTTTTATTTTGGAGTTAATGGACATTGCTCCACTTCGTGTATATAGTTTTTTCTTCATAGGACTTTTTTGTAGGTTTCCTTATGTTTGTGGATCATGGACCATTTGGACTTCCATTGTGCATGTCTCATTGAACATTTCCTCAGTCATGTGTTGCCACTGTGTGGCTCCGTTGTGCCTTCCTGCATGGGCATGGTGGTTCATTTAGACTATCATGGGATGGGTAATTTGGGAGTGGGTTCTGTGGATGGTTGCATGCTTGGATATGGGAGCAAGGGGGATTAGGGTTGGCTTAGGGACATGGGTCTGTTTGGTTAGGAGATGTTGTTTGTTGGAACATGAGTCGGGGCCTGCTGGCAGGTGCCCGTCAATGGTGAGTGGGTGGGGGGACATGAGTCAGGGCTCACAAGTGTGCTCACAAGTGCATGGTGCCATGTGGGCTGCCTGCAGGGCATGGTGAAGGTTGTAGGTTAGTCCCCTGTGGTGTGGGCTGCCTGCAGGGCATGTGGAGGGGGGAAACCGCACACCCGGGAGGGCCCACAATGCCAAATAGCGTGTGAAACTCCCTGCGTACACCCCAAATACACGTACCCCACTCTCGCCTGGAGTATCGCGTGTGCAACTTCCTGTGCACCCCCGAAATACACATACCCTGCTCTCGCCTGGAGTATCACGTGTGAAACTTCCCACGCACCCCCAAAATATACATACCCTGCTCTCGCCTGGAGTAACGCGTGTGAAAATTCCCGCACACCCCTGAAATACATGTACCCCGCTCTCGCCTGGAGTATTGCGTGTGAAACATCCCACACACCCACAAAAAACACACACGTACCCCGCTCGCACAAGGCCTATCGTGTGTGAAACTTCCTGCGCACCCCCGAAATACACATACCCCACTCTCGCCTGGAGTATCGCGTGTGAAACTTCCTGCGCACCCCCGAAATACATGTACCCCGCTCTCGCCAGGAGTATCACATGTGAAACTTCCCGCGCACCCATGAAATACACGTACCCCGCTCGCACAAGGCCTATCGCGTGTGAAACTTCCCGCGCACCCCCGAAATACACGTAACCCGCTCTTGCCTGGAGTATCGCGTGTGAAACTTCCCGCGCACCCCCGAAATACACATACCCTGCTCTCGCCTGGAGTATCTGGAGTATCGCGTGTGAAACTTCCCGCGCAACCCTAAAATACACGTACCCCGCTCGCATAAGTCATATCGTGTGTGAAACTCCACGCGCACCCCCAAAATACACGCAGGCACCCCATTCACCCTGGGCATGCCCCACAGGCAGCCCACTTACCCTCCCCATGCCACGCAGGCGGCCCATCCACCCTGGGCATGCCCCACAGGCAGCCCACGCCACAGGGGGGTGCTTTTTCTACACAATTTACCTGGCGCAAGCGGGGTACGCGTATTCCGAGTGGTGCACCAGTACATTTTCACACTTTTGGCTGCCGTGAGCGGGGTGCGCGTAGTATTTTCACGCAATTACAGTGTACCGGCCCTGTAAACTGGTACAGGGTTAGCGCGGCCCTTTGCGCTGCATTGGGGATTTCAATGGCTTTTCCTTGCGCAAGGGGCGTTGTTGGGGGCGTAACTGGCGTTGCAGGATGTTCTCTGCGCCAGCGCTCAAAATGGCTTGGTAATTCCATGAATACGTGGTGCGCCAGAATGCCGTTTAGCGCACACAGCTGGCGCACGCTGGCGCACGCTCCCTTTCTGCGCTGCTCGCGTGCGCTGCCTCTGCGCTGAAATCTATGAATTACTCCCAGAGTGTTTCTGTAATGCAGTTTTCTTTCACATGCTACAGAAAAGCTTTGTGTTGCAAACCCAGTCCTAGACCCCCTTCAATTCCCAAATGTTACTTGCTGTTACTCCCCAAAACCTCTGTTGGCATTTACATGTTTTTTGACCTGCAAATAGCTTTTTTACTGCATTTCATTTTACGATAACCTCAACTATATCCGCAGCCCTCAAATCATGCAAAAACAAAGATGGCATCTGTTTCATTTCTAAAAAAAAACAGTTTTGGCAATTTACCTGAGATGTCGCAATCTATTTTGGAGAGGGGTGCACCCCCTTCTCCATCAAAGATTTCATTCAAAAGAATACTGCACACAATAACCACAAAATACTAAAAGGCCTCCAGTAAACGCTTTGTGCCCAAGTTGTTTCAGACCGGGTCAAGATGTTTGGGCTGTGTGGTCCGAACAAAAATTGTCCTTTTTTTCATGGCAAAATGAATGGGAAGTAGACCGCAAATTCGTTTTAAAAATGTTTTCTTAATACATTTAAACAAAAAAAAAAACTTTACCAAACTTTGCAGTCTTGGGGTCAAATGTTATTAGTAATAGAATTTTTCAAGGCTCTTGCACTATATTATATATATATATAAATAGTAACAACTACCTGTCACTCTGCTTGTCACACAATCTATTTTATTCATAGTGTCAACTTTGCCGTCTTTCACCTCTAGTCTCTTGGGGCGGTAGGGCTGTCTCAGCTGGTAACGCTTCTCACCTGGACGATACTGGCAGGGGAGGAAATTGGAATTGGTACTTGCATATTCGTTTGAGTAGGGGCAGTGGGTAGTAACTCCATAGTTATCTGCCCCATTACATACCCAAAGAGGCCACTAGCAATGGCCAGTAGTCAATTAGCCTGGGACATGTCCTTAAACTATGCCCTCATGCGCCTGAAACAGATCCTATATGGGCACAGGCCATGACCTTATGCCAACTGTCATTTTGAATGAGTCATGGTGTTTAGACCTAACCAGTGCCCGCCAAACCACCCATAGTAGGTGCAGGCAATGCCTGTTTGGACACATGCCATGGCCACAGGACACATCCGTTTGTCACTTGGCCCAGGGCAGAGTCGTTACCCATGCTCCAGGACCCCAATCAAATACACTGTGGGCAATGGCCATGGCCAAGGGCATGGCCAGGGGTCAAATGGCCTGTGGTAAGGCCACCTGCCATGCCTACAGACCACCATCAGAATGGCCTCCCTTGACACCAATGTGGTCACTGGTAATGACCTGTTGCCCTGCCCAGGTGCACTGTCCAGTTCTGAAGTGCTCAGTCAGCCTCCTGGAGTGGCCACAGGGATTGTCCTACACTCTGGCAAAGTAGTCATTTTCCCCCATGTTTGGTCCCTGGACAACAGCTAGCCCGACAGGCTGATCAGTCTGCCCACTATGTGTGGGTTGTGGGGGTCCTTTTTAATGGCAGAATGCTATAACATTGAATAAGTGACCACTGGTCATAGTTGCAGGCCATGTCAAATGCCCACTATTAACCATGAGAGTGGCATGACAGAAAGCCATGCCTTGGATAAAGAGGCCATTGGCAATGGTATCAGGCCAATTCCCAATATGTTTAATGTGTGGGTGGATGGATGCCTAGGGCAAAATAACCATTGCCCATGGACCCAGGCCAATGACCAGTGTTCACTACTTGAAAAGTGGCAACTCGACATGACCATAGGTCTTGGCCAGGGCACACTCCAGGTGGGATCCTGGAAAAGCAGCATAGCAAAAGCTAATATCTTGTTCAAAAAGATCAGTAGCCCACTTTGGGTGTCTTCGCGGAGGGGGGACAGGGGAACATTTACCTGCCACAAGACAATGACCCAGGCAACGTGATCACTGTCCAGTTCCTAAAATGAGTTGCTTCTGGAGGCCCAGTTCAAAGCCAAAGTCCAAGGCTCAGGCAAAATGTAATCTGGACACTACCAGAGGTCCTTGCCATTGTACACTAATCGGGCTTTCACGGGGTCTGGCATGACATTATTGTGGTCATACTCTGCGCAACCGGGGGCGCACAGTTAAGGTTGCTTTAGTAGAATTTCCAGGGTTTTGTTGCATTAAGTTATCACCTTGACGTCCCTGCAACTAAAGTTTTTTTCCTTGAATTTCAAAGGTTTTGTTACAAAGTATAGCTCACCTTAACATTCCTGCAACTAAAGTGTTTTCCTTGAATTTCAAGGCTTGTGTTATTTCATAGATTTTAGAATGCTTCCAGACCACCAGCATGGTCTTTGGCCATGGTCAGTGGGCATGGCCTTTGTCCGTGCCCACTGTCCAATTTAAATTGCTACCAGACCAAGATCCATGGCCTTCGGATTGCAGGCTTTGAGGAGTCACAATGTTTTTAGGCAATGTGCACTGAGATTAAATTATTTGCCATGGAGCATGCACTTTGGTTAAGCAGCATTCTCCAAGCGGTACACCCCTTTTTGGTGCCATCATTTTGGCGCCGGCCCATTTGGTATGGGCCTACCGCTGCAGTGCCCATTTCAACGCGAAAGCCATTCTGGCGCTGTTATTTTGGCACAAGGGACGTTTGGACATGGCTGACATTGGATCCACTTCTAAATGCCCTCATTCTAAATAAGATCACAGGACTGCACTGCAACACACCTTGCTACCTCCCACTTGCATTGCTTCAATTAAATTAAATTAGTTAAATAAAAAATAAAAACATACAGCATTGAACCGTTGTCTGCCAGAGTTCAATGACCAGCATTTAACCACTAGTCCACAATGGCGTGGTGCTTCATACGGCATACATTTCATACTTAGCCTATAATTTAATATGTTCAATGATAAAAGGCTAGGTATGAAACTTGTGAAGTCCACTCACTAACATCATTGTAGCATAATGGTTAAGTGCTGTATCTCAAACTTCTTAAGGCCTGAGTTCTCTGATAGAAGTGTTCAGCATAAATTTGATTTTTTTAAAATTTCATTTTTTCTGTTTTATAAAAATGCAGATGCCGTGTGTTATGAGATATTTAAAACTAAGAAAACACATGGCATTCAGGACCGTGGACTGTCTGCCATCAGTGCAGTAACAGGGACTGACCCTGCTTAGTTTCAAAGCGAGGAAGGAAACCGCCCACCTTAGGCCATGTTTCTCTAAGTGTTCTTCTAAGGGGGGCATCTATTGGGCACCATGGCCTTAGTGGGATGACCCCTTCCTCACTTTAAAGTTAAGCATGTTTGTCCCAGTTACTGCAGGAATTGGAAACCCACTGTTGCTGTAAAAGTACATATTTTTTTATTTTGTATTATTGAATGAAAGACTACCCATACCAGAATGCATTTCAGCAAATGGCAAACATTGTCTCTCAGTGCAAATCCTTCAAGGCCTGGCAGCAACACAGTTTAAAAAAGTAAATAATTCAGATGCCCATTCGGTCGCCCATCTATACAGTAAGCGGGACTGACCCTGCTTAGCTTCAAAGCGGGGCTAACCCTGTTTAGCTTCAAAGCAAGAAAATTGCTGGCCCATTCTGCGAAGTGGTCTTGTAAGTTTGTCTCATTTATCAGGCAACATGACCTGAGGAGGGTGTCCCTTTCCTCCCTTTGAAGCTAAGCAGAGTCTGTCCTGGTTACAGCATGAATGGGAGATCGGGATCCTTAGTGAGTCTCCCCCTGATATCAACCTTATCTGTAGTCGTTTGTAACCTTGGATGAAACGCTTCCCAGGCCATAACCAAGTGCCCCCTCATCTGTGCCAGCTTCCCCTACTCACCTATTTTGACCCCAGAGCTTATTCTGCTTCTGTGACACAGTTTGCTTTCAGATGTCAGACATTTGCGAAAGCTTTGTGTTGCAAACTCGGTCCCTGAACCCCCTCCAACTCCCAAATGTCACTCAGTGCTTTCTAACCACCCCCCCACCTCTACCCTGATGGCTTGTGTTCATTGTACCATTACCTCGGCTATAGCCACAAAAATCTCTTGCATCGAGAGAAAAACAAGATGGCAGTTGTTTCATTTCCGAAAGCCATGATCCTGCAATGCACCATGGAGATATAACAATAATTTTTGGGGAAGGGGGCACCCCCTTCTCTGTCAAATTTTTAAATAACTACGCCATGCAATAACCCCAAACCACACATGGATCTCAAGTCAACTCTTCAAGCTCAAGTTGTTTTGGACATGGTCGAAATCCGTCCAGCGGTTTGGGCTGTGCGCTTTGGCAAACATTGACCATTTTTGTCTATGGGAAAATGAAGGAGAAGTAGGCCACAGTTTTGGGAAAAAAATATTTTGGGGGACGATTAATACATTTTTCAATTTTATAACAAATCTTTACGAAACTTTGCAGTCGGGGGCCTGCAGACTTTTAATAACTTTCGATATTTCACCCAAATCTGTTACTCGAATCAAAAGTTATTAACAATAGAATTAACAATAGAATTTTGAGGGTTTACTATCTGTCTCCAACTCACCTTAACTATAGGGTGGCAATATTATACATATATATATATATATACATATACATACATTACAGGGCCTACAGTGCACTTTTTGGGTGGCTTATACCTTTGCCCCGCCCTGGACAAATGCTCACTGAGCTTTGCAAAAAAATCATATGGCTCAGTCAAGGGTTTCTTACCAAATTTGTGGCATGAGTGGCGGCTTAGTCCCGAAAGTTTGCTTTTGTAAATTTGGAGTAAATCCGTCCAGTCGTTTTTTTTAAACGACCAAAAAGTAGGCAAAATAAAATAGTGATATCTGGGTTTGGTCTGCAAACTGACTTCCCTCTTCGGTCCGCGGATGGGCCAATGCTGCTTGAATGGTGAAGAGCATGAGGTGCGTCAGAATTTTGGGAAACGCACACCAACGCACACCATGGCCCTCATTACGACCCTGGCGGAGGTCCATGGTGCAATTTGCACCATGGACCATGGCGCTAAGCTGCCAACTCCGCCATGGGGGTTGGCGGACTTACCGCCCCATTCCGAGGTCGGCGGGGCGGTAAGTCCCCAATCCCCATTTACTCTTCCCCATTCCCATTTTTGCCCCATAGGGCATAATGGGAGTGGGGAAGGTGTTAATTACGCCACCGTAAATTACGGTGGCGTAATTAACAACATGGTCCCTTAGCGCCATGGATTTTAACACCTGCTAAAAGCAGGTGTTAAATCCGCCATGGCGCTAAGGGACCTCGGAATCAGGCGGTAAGGGTCGGCGCTGTTTACGCTGCCGTAAACCCCTTACCGCCTGAGTCGTAATGAGGCCCCATGTTTGATCCACGGACAGTCGAAGCAGACCGCGGACAGCTTGGTGGGGAAACCGTCTGGAAAACAAATTTTGGGTCATTCGGTGTAAGAAAGGCAGGCTGGGAAGGGTGGTGGAGTGGAAAACAGATGATATGGGGCTATTTTTGTAGATTGAAAAAGGCCGGGCAGGTGTTGTGGGGTAGTTTGCTGTCAGCGTTCTGAACGGACAGCTTGGGAAAGACATTTGGAGTTATTTGATGGCTAAAAGAGGGCATTGAAATGGTAGGGAAGTGGAATGAAGGTAATGTGGAGCTGTTTTTACAGGTGACAAAATGGGTCTGGAAATGCTGCTGGGTCCCCAGTCAATTTCGGTGTCCGCGGGCACCATTTCAATTGCATAGGTGTGGGGGTGAGTTTTATGAGTTGACCGTGTATGATATGGACTTGTTTTACAGTTAATTGTGTTGTGTTCAGTGGCTAGATACTGGGGGGCATGGCCAAAGGCCATGCACCCCAAAATATGTGCACTGGGCTCAATGACTACAGTAGTAGTATGTGTATTGTAATTATAGGTAATGTAATAGGAGTATGATCTGAATGATCATAGAAGCAATATGTGTAAAGTAATTGTCCGTAATGTGTTGGGGTTATAAAGTGTTTGTAATTTGAGTCATTGTGAAAATAAATCTACTTGATAAAATAAATACAATTATTACAAATAATTGCAGATAAACAGTTGTGAGACACCTCTGTAAGTGCACTACACGTTCAAACATATAAGCGTATTGTTACATATTGGTGTGAGATAACACATGCATTGGTCTATGGCACTCGCCTTACCCTTACATACTCCCCGTCTAGTATCAATGGCAGTTGGCACCTGTGATGGTGTGCTCGCAAGGGGGCAGGGTGGATGGAGATGCTGAAAGTGTGGTGCACAATGTGCACCAGAAAGGCATGTTATGCACTGTGACTATTATTCTAATGGGCACTGCAGTTCTGGTGTCTGCAGACTCTCCTTTGAAGACCTTGTTCCTGCAATGAACATATGTATGTGTCCATTGAATGTTGTTGCAGGACTATTGTGCTTACCCTCTTCTCATCGTCCTCCTCTTACTTTTACCTAGAGGCTGAACATGTGTAGAGCAATGGTACTTTGTAGGCTGTACTATTGCAACAGCCTCTTCTTTAATTTACCCACTTTATTTCTAGCCCCACTCGAGGTAATTGGAATTGAGGCAGCAAGACTTATCATTGGCCTAAAGATCATAGACTGTATATTTGATCCTTGGTCTTCAACGTTTACTTGTCATCTGTAGCACACCTAATGTCTACATTGCTATCTAACTTTAAGTGTTGTACGGATAACAAACTTCAAGCTGTGTGCTGCATCCTCTCCTCTCCTCTCTCGCTTATTGCTTACTCTGTGTGTGCGAATTAGGAATGGTAGCCATCATACACTGTGTGCTTTAATGCCAGTAAGACTGAGATCATTGTTATTAGACCCCTGTGACTGTTTTCCCTATTTCACTCCTGCTGTCCTTTTAGGGTCCTGTACCTATGCCTTCGGGTGAGAAAAAAAACCTTGGTTTTATCTTTCCCTCCACCCTGTCCATATGTTCTCACATTATAGATGTGTTGAAGAAGTTACACTACCAGCTGCAGCTACTAAGAAGTATTGTTGCTTTTGTCACTATCCCCCAGAACCTCACTGTCGAAAGAGCTGTAGTTTGTTTAGGCTGGACTATTGTAACAGCCTATTTCTAATTGTTGCTGCCTCTACTCTTCGACCTCTGCAACCTATCTAGACAGCATTGCAAGTCGTGTCCTTGTCCTTAACTGAAGGGGTGATATATGTTCAGTTCTGAAATGTTTACACTGGTTGCAATTGGTAGCTGCAAGGATCAATTTCAAGACTGTCTGTATTGTTTACATGGCTTTCGGGGGCTAGTGACCACACTACTTCCAAGTTTATATTCTTAAGCCTTTTTGTTCTTCAGCAGTTTACCCCTGGACCTCCAAGTCTTTGACGGTTAGGCACGTATGTAGGTAGAGAGTGGGGGGTGGGTATATTTCTGTACTTGGGTGGTGAATTCCTCTGGAACAGATTTCCTGCCTCTCTGGAAATTGAGCAGGAGCACCACAGGGTCTGCAAGTGATTGAAGACTTTTCTTTATGCGTATGTGTTCTCTGTGTCTCTCCCCTGCTGAAGTTTCTGTTCTGCTGCACTAACTGGTTATCTGGCCACCTGGTAAACCTAATGGGGACTAGATTGCCTTATGACAAGTAGCGCCATGCACTGTGTCGGGGCCCAACACGCACTATGGACTGTATGTGCAAGCACATGGACTCATGCCTATTTGCAGTTATCTATAACTGGGCTACCCGAGTCACTTACTGGAGGTTTGTTATTACACTCTCCTTTTGCATCCCACTGCCACTTCTGCTGTCATTTTCTGTTGCACTTGAGTGATATGAATGACACAAGGCTTAGTAAGAACATATATTCTGTTTCCTTTTGTTGTTAGCTTGCTTGTTAAGTTGCACCCCTTGAAACATCTGTGTACAGGTGCATTACAAATGACTTCATATATGAAATCATTGTTGTTTTGTTCCCTGGCCCTACAACTCTTTTTTGGTCTTGTGCCAAAGTGCACATTTCTTTTTGTTGGTTTTAGGGGCTTCACAAATAACCAGGATTACATGAATAAAGCAAATAAAAATTGGACACGCTGGAAAGTTGATACTATGCTAACTGGCTGCAGATTGCAATAGACGAAGAGTTTATGTGCCACAGTGTTAGCCAACATTGAAGTAACGGGCGAAGGAATTTTTGTAATGCGAATGTGCATTATGAACATGTGACTGTGGTGTTTGCACATTTACATCTTAATGCACAGGGCAATGAGGTGTGCGTGCATGAATGCAGAAATGGATATGATTGTGGGAATAGATGTACACAGAAGCTAGTAAGCTTGTACTGCACTGTTCTTGTTTTAGACTTTTACATAATGACTGTATTTGTATTTTTGTCACTGTTACCCCTTGAAGTTCCAGCAATTATGCTGGACAACATGTGCGGCCTTGGTGGTTGGCCAAGGATGAAACTGAAAATCCTTGTACTATCGACCAGGCTGTCTGGGCTGTGGGAATACACTACGTGCTGCTCTTTCTGACAAACTACTTTGCTTCACGATACATTTGGTGTTGCACTCCAACTATGTGGTAGGGAAATGCTTTTCATAGCTTAGAACATGGGGCATATTACTATTGACGCATAGGGAACTACGTGCCTTAGATTAGTTTTGAAAGAAATTTAAATGTATTGTAAACAGGCGCGTTGATACCGGTAAAATGGAAGTAAATATTGTGATATGTGATTCACTTGAAACATTCAGTTGTTTTTGTACTACACTGTTTTCCATTAATAGTGTTAATTGTTGTGGCATGTGCTTCAAGAAATGAAACTGGGAACGCTAAATGGCATTTTTATCTGTCCTTCAAAACAGTGGACTAAGAATTTGTGGCAGTAAATGTGTCGACAATCTACAAAGAAATGATAAGATTCACTGTATTAAAAGCAGACATTGGAAAGTAAAATTTCTATTTCAGAACACTGTGTTGTGAAGCGGTTGGTCCTCTACAACATCGGAAAAATTGATTCACAGAACACAATGTAAGCTACATTTTAAATGAAAGCTATTGAAGTATGGAAAATGTTTTGTTTGCCATATGAAGAACGCTGTGACGGATTAATGTTCAATTTGCCGCAAACAGTAGACGTTGTACATGTTAATTGAAACTTTAATTTATAGCCAAAATAAAAATGTATTTGTATATTTAATTGTAAGGTGCTTATTGAAATATATTTTTCTGTTATCGATTTTACATAGTTACATGCTCCCATTCTGTGTATGTCATGGATTCCATCTACCGGCCGATGGCTTCTTCAACAGTGTTTGGACAATAATTATAAAGATCACATATATTATAACACTTTTTTGGGATTATCGCCAGACAACAATTTGTCCTTTTGCGGTTGCTGTAAGAAGGAGCAACATAGTCGCATATGGGTTCTAGAAAAGTGCGTATGTGAAAGTGTTCATTTATTTTAATTTTAAAGCAATCATTTCTCCTGCGTAATAGAGTGCCATGTGCACAGATTATTTGTCACTTATGGAAAAAAATGTTTGGTGCAGAACGGAAAGACTTGCATTGATAGATCGATGATCGGATTTGGCTGTAGAAGATTAAAGTTGACAGTTTCAGTAAAACTGTGAATGCTGCAAAGTTTGGTAGCTATGAACTGTGTTTGAAAAAGTTAACAAAGTTTTTGTGGACTTAAGTGAAAGTTTTCATCGTTTGGTCAAAATGAACAGTATTTCTTGAAGTCCCCACTTTTGCTGTTTTCTTCAAAATAAAATGGTTAAATCATTTCTGTAAAAAAAGACTAAAGTTTCTTTTTAGTGGATGATTGTGTTTAAGTTCTTTGTTCTACGTAACATAAACTTTATGACGTTTGTGAGGACTGTGTACATTTGGCTATGCTGGCCACTAATGACTTTGAAATAGGTGGAGCTAATTCTGAGCATATAGTGATGTTAGCGTTAGGGGTGGGTGAATGTAGTCCGTGTTGCATGGCCCTTTGAAGTTCGGCCCATAGAATCATATTGAGTTTATCTACTTTACTGAATATGTAAAGTATACGGATTCTATAAGATTACTTGTTTAGTTGTATTTTTTAACTGTGAGAGTTGGTTCCTAAAGGGACCTTTTTTATTATTTTTCTTCAAGAAACGTCACAATGTAAGGTGGGGAGGAAAATGAGGGAATAGGCACCAAGCAGTAGCATGGAGGGGCAGGTGGAATGGCAAAGATGTTGGACATGTATTACATCTAAGGTAGGGGGGCAATGTTTTTCATGCTCTTTGATTACAGCTTCTAAAGCACTTTGAAATTTCTCCCCCTGCAGAGTGGCGTGTTGCAGTATATACAGAGGACTGTTGTCTTCGAAAGATACGGATCAACAGCTTCTTTTATTGCTTGCAAGGTAGGTGGTGGGATTCTGTGTCCCTCAAAAGTAGGCTGTGTGCTTACGGTACTGGTTGTGCAATATGAGATGGAGGAAAATATCCTAGTATTTGCTAAGAGAGGAACAGCCATTCTGAGAGCAATGCGGTCATTGTATTGGGTGTGGCTACTCATATATGTGGCCCTGTAAGAGTGCTATTGAGGTAATCCACGACTGAGTGCAATGTTGCACTGAGTGCATTTTACTTTGGTAGTTTTAGCGTTCAGTACATTTCCAACAGTGGTAATGAACTGCCACACCCATGATTCTCTCTCGATGCTAGAGGTAGACACTTCCTCTACCTCCATTCCTTGGTCTGCTTCATTGTCTTTGGATGTACTGCACTTTCTTTATTGATTAGGTCCTCCAGCTGGTGGTAATGGCTGTTGGGGAGGAGGGATGTTAATAGCACTTTTGCTAATATTTTTCCAAGTATGTGCTCTGTGCTAGATTGTTAATGGATAATGAGTAAGAATAGGTGCAGGAGCTGTGCAAGGGTACATTTTGAGCTTGAAAGTTGCTAGATCAGTAGAAAGTGCACTTTCAAGCTGTCTGCAAAGCATGGAACCGTTCAGGAAGAAATTTGCGAACAGGTCGTCATGCTGCGTTCCAGCACACAGTCACCTGACTAGAAGTTGAGAAATGGCAGAGTGTTAAGGTGAAACTTTCTAAATTGGACAAACATGTTGCTATATTGGGGTAAGTATGATTTTAGTCAGTTGTAAGAAATTAGCGTGCACCGGTAAAAGCCCATTAAATTCACTGAAAAAAACATAGTTAAAGGGATGTTATGATTAAGTTGCACTAATAAAAACCTATAAAATTCAGTGAAAAAGCAACCATAACTCGTGCCACCTTTGTGCACAGATAAGACTAACACCCATTACCATCATAAAGTTCTTTCACTGAATATATATATATTAGAAATGGTTCATGTGAATTTGCTAAGGACCTGGAAAATCAGAACACATGCAACTTCATTGTATATGTTGTCGAGGAGTGTGCTTAGCGGGCAAAAGACAAGTTGTGTGGGGGCTCTTACGTAGTTTATTTAACCAAACAATTAATGTATCAGGACATTGTAAATAAGGGCCTGTCAACAGTGTGGGGAGTGGATAGCTTTGCTTCAGTAATATTCCTCAGTGTGGTTTGGCTTCTGCACCACTCACATTAGGACACTGCCCCTGTGGAGAAAGGGACTCAACTTAACCCAAAGGCAAAATCCGGTCTACGCAAAGTCTCTCACTTTCTTTCTACTTCTTAACACAATGTCAAAACGCAATAAAAGGATGCTTTATCATTCTTCAATCTGCACCACATCTAAGCCTTAATCCACAGTTTTCAGTGTCCAAAACCAGGCCTTTTGAAAAACACCTCTGGGGGCTCTCCTCTGAGTCTCAGTGATGGTCCACTGATATACTGGTTCTTGTTTTTGGGTGGCAGGATATTTCCAGAGTATCTTGAGCCTACTTCATTGTAAGTGGCACTCCAGGTAGTTCCTTCCTACAGCCTCAAGGACTCAGTGAGGCACCCAGGCCAATGTCAAGTCTCTTCAGCAGCAATAAATGTCCCTGGGGCTTCTGAGAAGTCAGTGGTGATTGTCTGGCACTTTCCTTCCTGCCCTTGAGTCTTGGTCCCTGGTTCACCCACACTGGGAAGGCCTCCAACCACCTCTGTTTTCTTCTCTTGGTCAACCTGACCTGCTAGATCGTCCCTCTTCCACAGGGGTAGGAGGGTTGCCGGGTCACCACTACCCTCCTCAGGCTTGTGAAAATATGCCAGTGTCTTCCCTGGCAGCCTCCTCACAGCTACCTTTGTCTCCGATCAGTCCCTTCTTCCCAGTAGCTCTTTTCTCATACATTAAGCCTTGTTAAACCAACCGTTCTATTAGTGGGTCCCTCTTCCTAGAGGGTAACTTGAGAAACATTTCTCTCCCACCAACCCCTTTTCTCTGATGGTAAATCTCCTATCGCATAATCTGCTCTATAGCAACTTTCTTCATCCAGCTCCAACTTCTTCCTTCCTCCTCAAAACCTATAGTGCTACATTTTCCTCTAAACTCTGCTCTTACACTCCTCCTCAAAATGCCCACACTGAGAGACAGCCTAGGTCGATTATAGAGTCTACTTCCCCCACCCTAAAAGTGGAGTGTAGAGAAACTGGTTGCAATTTGATAGGGTGGGCCTGGTTTTGGATTGGCCCATTTGCCTCAAGTAATGTGGTTTGTGAGGTTCCTGGCAAAGGGTTACATTAAGGCCTGTTGCCATCTTGAATTTGACACTGACCTGGACCATGTGAGGGTTTGTCTTCTTCCCCCTCCATGAGAATGTGCAGGGAGGCTTTCTGATCCTCTGCATGTCCCCCTGTTTCCCCAGTGTGTAAATGACAAGTTAATACATTCAGACATGAGCCTACGAAGCCCTTCTGTGTATTTCTTTGTAGGGGACTGCCCACTTTCTATCTCCAGCAGCATAAATGCAAGGAGGGAAACAATGCGAGATATAAATTGTACTTGCGAAGGTCCTGACGACCGCACCGCACTGACCGTGCTGCTAGACATTGTTTTGTCCTGTACAGTGTCAGTTCTGTGAACCTTCTCCGGCAATGTTGCTGAAAAATCAAAAGTACCAGAAATGTCACATTGAAGTTCCGATTTCTCTGGCAACATTGCCGGAGGGAAAATATATCTTTTTGAATGTTAGGAATTATTTCTTTACTTCGCACAACGGATCGAGCCGCTTTGAATCGAAAGGGTGTTTGTTTACTCTTAGGTTTTGTATTTCCGACTTGTTAAAGGAACAAGCACAATTTCTAAGCACAGTGAGAAGGTCTTTATTTTCTCTAATGAGGGACACCATCCCTAAGGTCAGTGATGGGCACATGGATTTGCCCTCGAGGGGCTTATGTTTGAGCATCCTCCATGAATGGGGACCTCGAAGTCTTGCGTTATGGACCTTCCTCATAGCTGTCAATGGGGTCCTGAAGGGTCATGGGTTTTGGCTTCCCGAGTCTCCATCAATGGCGTCTGCATGAATCATGTGTGTGGAGTTTACTGTGTAGCCATCAATGGGCACATAATGACATAAAGGGTTTTGTAGCAGAGTTCCCCCCATAAACATCAATAGGGTCCACAGAGAATTCCACGGGAGGATTCCCCAGCTGACACTGGGCCCACAGTAAGGATATTCACTAACAAAGACACCCAGACCTTTGACGACCCTACTACCAACATACATGGTCAAGAAAAAAGGGAACATTCTTAGAATATCAATTATCAGCAAGTCCTATCTATAACCCATATTGAGCCACATAGGTCCCTCCTCCTGTGCCAACAATGAGCCAAGAACCGGTCCAGGGTATAGAGAGAATATATATTTATTACAGTATATTTTCAATTAATAATTGCCTTTAATGGTTACACACGCCACCTTCTCTGTGGCACAAAATAAAGCTTCAGTACAAAATGCACTTTTTCCTTTCTGTAATAAACAGATAAATATTACTTGATAAGATTTTGATTTAAAACAAATGCACAGTTCTTGTTTTCACAAAAATACAAATTATACATGTTGCCCTTTGTACATGTCAATTCCCTGCACAACTGAAAATGCTAGCAGTTTTAAAATCACACAGACTTTTGAAAATACATTTGATTGATAGAACCTTTCTTTCTTCAACACCAAAAGCAATACAAACTCGTGCTGCTACCAGTGTCACTTACTCTCCGAAAAGAGAGTATATTTTTCATGGTTTCACTTTGCAAATCAATTCTCTCCCCAGCACCAACACCAAGGCATCAGTTAAATACAGCACCCCTCTGTTTAAAGGCCAGGTCTAGGGAGTGGGGACAGCTTAGGAATTCTATTTTGGGTCAAGGGACGCCCTTTCTATAAAGGAAAGGTCTGGGAGTGGGGACAGTTAGGAATTATGTTTTGGGCCAAGGGAGCCCTTTGATTAAAGACATGGTTTAGGAGTGATGACAATTAGGAATGTATTTTTAGGACAAGAACATCCCTTTGTTTAAAGGCAAGGTTTGGGAAATAGTAACATTTAGGAATTTTGCTTTGGGACAGGACCACCCCTTTGTATAAAGGAACAGTTTGGGAAGTGGTGAAAGTTGGGAATTCTGTTTTTTGGAAAGGACACCCCTGTTCATAAGAGAAGTCCTGGGTTGACAGGAAAATACATGTACCCAATTACTTGATTAACTATAACTTAACTTCCCGCTAGTAAAGAAGGTTGAGGTTTCAAACTCCTCCAAGCTCCCCCATGCATCAATCTATTTGTGAGTTAATAAAATTATTATTCAATCAAATATGCTAAGGGTATACACAATTTGTCCCCCACTTACTATTAAAGGAAAATATTAAGGCAGGCAGATCCCCCACACATTTGGTGTCATGTGGATAAATCTACTTACATTGGAAACCTCTGTTTCTGGGCATTCAGGAAAGATGGCAGGGCTCCTCTTTGGGACAGCACAGGTTCTGTTCCAACACTTGGGTCAGCAATATTCATCAGCATCCATACCTCATTTGGCTCTCCTTAATCATGTGTCCCCATCATCTTTCAGGCTTTCCCAGTCTCTCAAGCCAGGTTAAGTCACCATCAATTTTACAGCTCTCCACCCAGGTAAGCATAGGCATCTTTGGCTGGATTCACCCAGGTGGATTATAGGTAAGGCTCCCGGTTGTATGGTATTTATTTTCATGCCATTTCCGTCTGTATTTATCCATATTTATTGTTTGCCCTTTTTTTCTGTATTTAGCCACATTTATTTTTGTCATATAAAAAGATAATTTGCCATCAGTATTTATCTGCATTTATTCAAATAAAAAAATCAATTTATTAAAGCACTCATGCAGCCATATGGGAAAGGAATGCAAGCTACATTTTTCTATAACAACAGCGTTTGTTCCTGTGACTGCTGCTGCCTTAAGATATATAATATCAGCAATTTAAAGATCGTTAATGCTTTTTTTATACAACTTTTACACTCCCAATGCTGCCAATCTGGCTCCTTACATATGCTTAAAGTAAAAATGTGTACATCACCACCAAAACTCCAAAACATGGTTTGTTATTTCCACCATGTGTTAATAGCCATTCAGACCTTGGGGGGTCCTCGCTTGGGATAATGACCATTGCCCAAATTATGGCACTCGGCTTCAGCTCGGCCCAGAACTAACTTGGTTGCAGGTCAATATCCCATGATAATGACCCCTCCCTCAGTCTATAAGGCTTTATGAAATATTGATTGGTGCAATGTTGACACAGAATTGTAGAGGTGAAGTCAGACATCCCCATTCAAAGCTCTGCCTCCATGTTGCCTATATGTTGGGACCCAGAGATGACATGTGCAATTCCAGTAAGAATCCCAATACCACAGTGAACCTTTGAGACAAAGTATCCATTGAGAAAAGCCTATATAAATGCACAAAGTCATAGGGCCTCATTACACGGAAGGCGGTAATGGTTAACGGCCACCGTTAATGGTAACGGTGACCGTTAACCATTACCGCCTTACTACGAGGTCCCTTAGCGGGTTGGTGCTTTAACGCCTGCTTTTTGCAGGCGCTAAAAACCAACCCGCTAAGGGACCTCGGAGCTAAGTACGGCACCGCAAAATTGCGGTGCCGTAATTAGCGCCTTCCCCATTCCCATAGAGCCCTATGGGGCAGAAATGGGAATGGGGAAGGGCAATGGCGGAAGGGGGATTTACCGCCCCACCAACCTTGGAATGGTGCGGTAAATCCACTTTCCGCCAAGGCGGTGCCGGTAATTTACCGGCATGGTCCAGGGTGCTAATAGCACCCTGGATCACCGCCTTCCGTGTAATGAGGCCCATAGTGTTGTTTTGGATGAGGTACCACAATAAATGTGCATTTGAACAAGAAGAGGAGCCTGATGACGTCATACGAAGTAGGAGCTGACACATCTAGAAGACGAATGAGGAACAGAAATGCAAGCATTCTATAAGCATTGAATAGAAAATGGTAAAGATGAGCAACATTTTGAGCTCAAAATGAAGATGCTCATGCTACAGAAATGCTGAAGATTATGTAAATCAGTTTACACACGTACAGTTGCAGAAATGCAAGTAGGGAAAAAATTATTCTTAAAGGCTGGCTCCAGAGTGAATTAGATTGCGGCGATGCGCCAATGTATATACATATGAATGTATAGAACCTGGATGTTCCACAACACACTTTAGCGGGCACTTGAACTCCATGAACTAGAAAAAGGACTTTCAAATGTGTGGCGCAGTTGGAAAAAACTGATGGCAAGGTGAGTTTCAAGAAAGGTTGGGTTGGACCAGCACCAAGTAAACAAGGCCACAGTGAAATGGATGCCTGTCAAAAAGTTACAATGAACGTGAGAACATAATATTCTCTTGTTTGAAGCCATATGATAAAATACTGAAGGCGTGGAGAGTTCATCATTTAATAGGATTAAATGCTGCAAAAAGCTCAAAAGAGTGATCTCCAAGTCACATGGGTGAGATTGAAATAGCTTGGGTTAAGCTGTACCGAAACCAAGAGGACAGAGAGAAGCGACACTCCCTTTATTTCCCAGATGATGGCAGCATCTACAAAACCAAGTTCAAAGCCTAATTGTCTGATGGACTGTAGGAGTGTTGATAGATGGTGGGATAATTGGTTGGGAGGCATGATCACGCCGAGCCTCCATGCACCTGGGAAGGTAGCCTGCATGCTGCTAGCGTAAAGAATATTCAGAAGGGTACAAATGTGCCAAACCAATCATAGAGGGTTATGTAATGAAGATCCCTATAGTTTGTAGAACCAATTGATCGTCATGCATTAAGTGACGATGATGATGCCCATTTGGGATGGGCTTCGATGCCCACCTGACTTAGTTACCCAAATATAACCTCCAGCTATATAGAACGTATACCTAGATGTTTAGTGAGAGCCAATCACCATTATTCATAAGTTCTGTAGTTTGCCAGGTAGTATGATGTTAGTAATGACAAGTTTTTGATATAAAGAGCTGTTTTTTCTGAAATGTATCGAGATCGAGCTGTGCGGCATCGGATGATGCCCGTTTTTCTCCCTGTTTCAGATAATTGATAATAAAACAGAACCCCACTTTGCCAACTCCCTGAGTCGTTCTGATTATTGATGTATGAGTCACCTCTGCATCCCCATCCACTTCTAAGTATTGCTACTTCGTCTTAAACGGCTCTTGGGTATAAGAGTTCAGAATATATTACCAAAATATTCTAGTCACAAAAAAGATCAGGCAATAGCTCAAAGCTATGTAACCTATGCTCTAAATATATATATATATATAACTTGAATCAAAACTCAGCAGTGGCTTGGAAGAATTGTTTAGCCTTCTTGGTAACATCAACTGTGTCGCATATAGGAAATCAGTGTACAGCAGCCACAAAACCAAACTACCACCATCTTAATGGCCAGATGTACACCACGACAGTCCAATGTGTGTAATGTCCCCAGAAATGACAACGAATGAAAACATCAGTCACCTGCACTCTGCATGTAAGAAAACTGCTGGCATCAACTTGGCTACCACTTCTGTGTGGACCCATGTGATGTGCACCATGCAATGGTCTAGGATGAATTTACAAGATATAGATATCAGAATGTGGTGGTCACAGTTCACACTTGTTAACTTTGCCAAAATACGACTTAACTGTGGTTGCTCCATGAGTGTCATCATCGCATCTGATACTGTTACTATGTATGGGCTAGGATAGGACACAATCTGGTTCACTGAGCACACCTTGAGAGAACTCTCAACACAACATTCACAGTACAGCCTTTTTTTAGTTCCTTACATGAATGTTATTTGCTGGCTTCCAGTTATCCAGCAATTGGATCCAATAAAGAAAATGAATAATCCAGTATTTAAGTCCATCATCAGGAGAACATATTCTAAACAATAATAATAATAATAATAATAATAATAATAATAATATGTTCAATTAAAATGGATTAGCACAACTGCTACACATATTTACTTAATTCTAGCACTATATAGTTCTAAAATTTAAAAAACAAACCTTTCCACATTACTTCATTGTACCTTGGTGAATCCATCACAATGTATTGTTGATCAGTATCTGTTGACACCCAGGTTCATATTCTGCAGTCGGCAAATGGAACTGAGTCCAATGTCTTTCCTCTCGCATAATTATAGATCCCTGTATTGTGCACCACTGAGTTGTGTCATCTTGCTCCATTGTATGTATGTCTACATCCTGTGTTGCTTGACGTCCAGTGATTGTCTTCCCAGAGTTTTGTTGTAACTTCTAGTACAGGAGTATATGTAGAAAAGAAATGCGTTCTGTTGCAGTTTTAGTAAGGAAACGTGAGACTGTTTTTTTGTAATAAGATGCTAACTATAGATGAATTATTTCCAAGTTATCACTCTAAGAGGCATGGCATGTATTAATGATGACATCATCAAGATGGCCACTAATAAAGTACATCAAAGGTTTAATGCCTCTGTTATTTATGCATGGATTTTAAATTGTAATGTCTTATTTGAGAGATATATTAGGCATAAAAAAGTAGTCCTCCAAATGTACTCTGAAGTCAATGGTGTCTCTCTCTCTCTCTCTCTCTCTCTCTCTCTCTCTCTCTCTCTCCATACATCTCTCTCTCTCTGCCTCTTGCTCTCTTTGCCTCTCTATCTCTCTCTCTGTCTATCTCCCAGTCGTTCTGTTCCCACCCAAAAGCAAACAACAGGAAAAAAGTAGTTTAACTTCCTGATTTACCAAGAATAGCCAACAGGACATGACTCGAGTCAATAAAATTCCTACGTATTGAAAAAAATCAAGCTGATTTAAATCAATATGTGTGATTGTAGTCCAATTCAAGCAATAGAGACTAACTGGCTCAAAGTGGATCAAGCCAATTTGAACTGCATACATGTCAAATCAGACTACCCACAGAGTGAATGCTCAAGCAGATTTGGACCACTGTGAACCAATTTATGGTGCTGCTAATTCAAATCATTTCAAATTGACTAGAGATTCAAATTGTGGCTCGACCCCATACAAAAACCTGTTTACAAAAGGTTTGACAAAGTCACATCCATAGAGTGACAGCAGGAACAATCTTCATCTGTTTGTGGTTTCTGGTGACACACATTATTCTCACTGTTGCCTCTCTAATCAAACTTACAAATCCTTTCCCTTTATTCTGGTTTCCACATTGTAGTCTGATTAACTCAATAACATAACTACTTTCATAGGTCCACAATCACTGCGGCTCAGTATGTATTAACTTGTACTGCAATGTTGTATGCTTACAATCACTATTCAGTAGCCCCAGAACGATTTCACTATGTTGTCTATGAAAATAACACTGTATCAAAAGTGCAAAGAAATAACTGATATAAAATATATATTACAAAATATTGTTTTCATTGACAACATAGGTGGTAGTTTCTGTTCATAGCTTAATTTGAGATTAAGAACCCCATCTTCAAAATCAACTGACATTTAAAATGATTGTTCATCAGCAGCGATGGTGCCAGCAAGAGAATTCCATAAAAAAGAAGACCTGTCATGAGAATGGTTGAAAGATGGCACTATCAAACAGAGGTGATTTTGTGACTGAAAGGAAACATATGGAAGTTACTGGTGGAACACATGCACATGGAATTAGGGGCCTGCTCCATGAAAAGCCCTATTTACAATGAATAGACACTAGCAATTTATCCTAGCATTCATATGTAACCAGTGGAAGGTTCAAAGTGCCAGGGAGATCTGGTCCTGGGGCTAAAGGTGATCAAATGTAGTTTGTAAATGCAGCAATATATTCATATATTTCTTTTGCAACCCAAGAGCAACATTGTTGCTGTAATCCAATCGAGGCACAACAAGGTGGTTTACAACAGCTCTCATCGAGTGAAAGCAAGAATCTTAATCAGGTGTATCATGAGTTGATATGCTATAATGAAAAAAAGTCACTATTCACGTGTCTAGTCTGTATGGGTAGAGAGAGATCCATTCAATAGGAATGCTTAGGTTCTGAATGGAAGGAACAGAAAACATGTCTGGTACTTGGCTAGTGGACCATGCATCTGCATTGACATTGCTGTTACCAGTTAAAAGAATACCTGTCTCTCTGGTATGTCATTTTAGAAAATGGGTGTATTTTCAGTTACTGGGGACCACAAAATGGGAACAAAGTTGTGCTGGAGTAACAGAGTGAGCATTGTCATGTATTTGAGGACAAATAAAGGGGATAGGGAAGATTCATGGGGTTGACTGCATCACTCACTGCGGTGCAGCCAGCCGTGCACTTACCAGAACTGTGCCTGTTCAACATGATAAAAGCGCACAATTTGGATGAGGGGGTGGATGTAGCATAGCCAGTAAGGACGGCCCTCTCTTGCATTACATGGGGATTTACACATACACTAAAATAGAAATAGCATTAAATGCCTCCATGTCTAATGAATAAAGGACACACATGTCTGCTGCATCTGGAGGGTCAGAGGTAGAAGAATAAGACACAGTTGAAATGCACATCTTTATAGCAGTGGTTGGATAGTGCATTTCTTGAAGATGAGGGACAGGAGGAGAATGGAACAAAACATGTGTTCAACAAACAACCACAGATGTGAAGAACATCGACTTCATCATAATAAAGTAGTTCCCTCTTGTCACCCACACCACCTGATCAGTATGTTGAGAACATTATTGATTGGCTGGAAAGCCAGTGGGAAACACTCCTTGCTGTGCCAGGAATCTGCAAAGTGGATGTGTCTGCATGAGGCTGCAGGAGATCTTCAGTAGTTCAGATCAGTATGCTCATCAGCTCAAGGCATTTTACATGAGAAAAGGCGATGCTCGAATGCAGTACTGGTTCAATAGGTGGACCATTTGGCCAGCAGCACTTGTGAAAGAAGCCATTCCAGCACTGACGTGAACTCTGCCTGGGTCCAGTCCGAGAAAGTCTGCTGTGCTGCTGCGGAGGTTGATTGTCTTCACGACAAGTCATGTAGCGCCTCAAGCTCAAATAATTGAAAATGATGAATACGAGCTAGCATTATGATTTAAGAGACTATGGCAAGAAACCTACTAATAACCAATGCACAAGCTCAAATAATAAAAATGTGCGGCTCATTTTAAGTCACACACACAGAAGAGGAGCAGTTTTGTTTAGTGGTGCTTGGAACTGTGAAAGGCCTTATTCTTGGGATCATTAGTTATGTCTGTCATAACAAGACATGCCACTAGTGTTTGTGATACCAATGTTTTCTTCCTAAGATCTGCCCCTATTATTTTTAGAGAGTCATTATCTAGCAGTCCATAGAGTACCCTTGAAAGTTCTCCAGATTATCTCTGCTGCATGAGAGCTTCAATCATGATTATTGTGCATGCTATTCATGCTTTGAAAGAGATGTAAACATGATAACATTGGTGTGGCTCTCCATGTTATGCAGTAGCTGCAACCACAATTATTTTTTGCGTCTTCCTGCTTCATGAGAGCTGCAAACTTGAGAATAGTTCAAGTGGAGTGACGGCAGAATGTTTGGTGTGGACAAGGTGAAGGAGCCAACTGCTGCTGGCTAGAGGACAAGTCTGTCTACTGTGCCCATTGATTTGAGGCAGAGCTTCCTGTTTGTTACCCCTGCCTAGGAGCGGAGCGAGGGGGAGTGACGGCAGAGTGTTTGGTGCGGGCACAGTGAAGGAGTTATCTGCTGCTGGCTAGAGCACAAGTCTGTCTACTGTGCCCATTGATTCGAGGCAGAGCTTCCTGTTTGTTACCCCTGCCTAGGAACGGAGTGGGGGGGAGTGACGGCAGAGTGTTTGGTGCGAGCACGGTGAAGGATTTATCTGCTGCTGGCTAGAGCACAAGTCTGTCTAATGTGCCTATTGATTTAAGGCAGAGCTTCCTATTCATTACCCCTGCCTGGGAGTGCAGCGAGGCAAAGTGGGAGTGACGGCAGAGTGTTTGGTGTTTGGTGGATTGTGGGTCTGGACCCCGTCGCTCGTTCTCTTCTTACAGCTGGGTATTCGTGCCTACGGTAATAATCAAAGCCATTGTGATGCTAACAACTTCTCCCGCTGAAGGTGCTTACCAAGGAACTCGGGTGATTGTTTCCCCTGATCTCTCCTCTGCCTCCCCTACTTGCCTCGCCTACGTGAAAATTGATCGTCCGAACTGCCCGGGGCATCCCGGTGCACAGTTTAGTACAGTGTACTGATTAGAGCGGAAACCTTGCTGGGGCACCTCCTATTGTATATTTAGAGTGCCTCATCCTCTTGACTTACACTTTCTGGTTAAAGCAGTGACTGTGGGTGGGGGTTTCTGCCTCACTCTTTCAGCCGCTTGTGTGTCATTTACCTTGGTGTCTACATAACTTGGCCATCTGCCACACTCCTCTTGGCTATGGTGGTAACTGCGAGGTGGGTGTCTCTCACTCTTTGAGCCGCTTGTGTCAGCTACCTTAATGTAAGAGTGACCGGACCATCTGTCCCTCGCTTTGAGCTTTTTCCCTCAGGACTACTGGGTACTGCAGTGTGGACTCCAGCACCTGGGTCTATCTGCCACCCTTCATCTAGTGTTTGTTGCTGTTTTCACAAGGGCCGGCACTCCATTCTCCAACATTTTGTACATCTGGTATGGAAAATGCACAAAAGGGTGAAATCGGCACTGCTGCGTTATGACATTGTTGACGGTCCTCTGATCTTTTAATCAAGAAGAGAGAGTATGACCCGTGCCTTGGCATTGCCTTTACCCTTTTCTCCTGAGGAATGAACTAATAATGCACCACAAGCTGTGATCAAGGAACCAAGTATTAGCCTCCCGAATACAAGATCTAATTCAACCTCAGGCTTTTGGTGTGACTTCCTCTGTTCCCATTCTGATTTCAGACTCTGTTCAATTTAGTAATGAAGATGTTCCTAACCTTTCCCTAACTATTCTAAACCAAATGCTGGGTATATAACCGTCTAAAGTTATTAAGCATGTAGAGGCAGGTCTAAATACCTCTCTTAAGAACATCCCTTAGAAGGTGAGACTTCCATTCTGGCCCCCTCAGGACTCCCTCTTTTTTTTTCTCAAGAAAAAGCGAGTAGCTTTGTTCTAGATTGTGTGCCCCCCCCCCCCATAATCTCCCCTGTACGGTCTGACGCAAACATCACCTCCTTGACTATACAAAATCTTGGTAATGAACTATGTGGCAAACTAAAAAAGCATCATATGTACCTAGAGACCGACAGCATGTTTTGAAAACTGGTGCGTTGAATGAGCTGACTGCGCACAGGTGCACATATTTTGAGACAGCAGGCTTGGGCCCTGTCCCATGAGAATATAATCACAGTTTCCCATTCCTCCTTCTGATTTGGGCATATACCCTTTAGTTGGGAAGGCTTAGAGTACGCAGGATGGCCTCGCCATTGTTCCCAAACCCTACATTCCCCACTGGGCTAATCTTTCCAAAAAACAAAAAAAGAAACAGAATAAATCTTCAAGAAAGTGTCTGTGCCAATATATACGTAAGGACAATATAGCAAAGGGAACCATGGGGCCAATGCTGGATGAGCAACCAGATTTGTTCATTGACCTCTATGAGTCCTCAGGCACCTTTTTGGATGCCCTGGATTCTATTGATAAGGAAACCTTAGTAGTCCTAGAAGTGCTTGAGAAGGAATGTGGTAATGAACACGGGAGCCAGTATGAATTATCTACCAAGAGCCTTTGGGATACAATGAAAAATAAGGGTTTCCCCAAAGGCTGTAAGTGTAAGCCACTCAATAACACCCAGAGAGGTCCTCAACAAGTGTATGACATATTTAAACGGGGACTCCCGGTATCACCTTCTCTGGGGGAAAAACCTGTGTGGTCAACTAAGATTTTCAAGCAAACTTTAGTAGCCCCAAAGGTGAACAAATTGGGACGCTTGTTGACCTAGACCCAACTATCAGGGCATCGAAATAGTCTCACAGGGGGATCTGAACTTAAAGGCAGATTCTAAATCACAGTCTGCCCAAGATCTAGGAGGTACCCCCTGTTTATAAACGACACATGATAACCAACCTCTAACTAAGGAAGTGATAGCGGAAATAGTAGCACAGCTCCTAAAACAAGATAGACCTCAGAAACCTATTGGCCAACCGAGAGCAGGGTCATTGACCAATGTACATCACACTTTGGTGGCAGAGCCAACTATATATTTGGGTGGGCATTCCTCAGGGGAGGGCCCCTCTTTATCGGGGAGTAACTACAGAGCGCTTCCTTGTATATCCCCAGAAATAGTTTTAGGGGGTCTAAGGAGGAGGTAATAAGTAGAAAGTAGCCTTTCTTTTCTGAAGACCAAAGCCTCTCCTTGCAGTATATGTTCGACAGAGGGGGTTCCCCTCTCTTAATAAGATACAAGTCTTGGCACCTTTCAATGAAATTCCTGCCCTGCACCTAATCACTACTAAAGACATTAAGCTAGCTGATTTTGACCATCTGGTTATACCATCTCCTATTGTCTATGATGTGCTTCTGCACAGACTAGGCTATGACCTCTTTCCCAGTGCAATGAGATCCTTAGCTGTGAGAGAGGCCCCTTTGGTGGAAATAGACATTGGGCGCACAGGACATGCAAATACCACTCAAATATGTGAACAGATGAAAAGTATAAACCACTCCAGTGCAGAGGCGGGGGAGTGGTGCTGGCTTGCCATGTCATTGAGAGAATCTATTCATCAGCTTAAGGAAATTAAAGGTCCACTTTAGCAAAATCAGTGGCCTTTCTTTAATTTCCTGGAATGCAAGGATTTTCTCTTCTCTCTTTTCGGATGTTCCACTGTGTGCCTTCTTGCAAACCTTCTCTTGCATTTTGTTGCAGGAAACATGGTTGGTTCATTCACCAGTGTTTGATGGGTGTTCCATAGTAGACGTCCCAGCCTCCCAAGGCGCAAGAGGATGTCCGGCAGGGGGTTTCATGGTAGCTTTTTCAGAATGATTTGGAATACTTCGCGGTCTTCATCAAGGGGATGAATGGCAGCCTGTTAAAACATATCTCACTGCTGAATATATACTGCCCCCCTTAAAGGACCTCACATGTTTCCTCCAGCAAGTTGGTTCTGTATTGGAAGAATGGTTTGTCTCCTTCCCCGATGGGCAGGTGATAGTGGGTGGGTGGGGACACTATTGCAGATTGCTCCACCTCCATAAGTGCTACCCCCAACATGGATAATTATTTAATTACTAATGCTCATGCTGTTCGTAGAAAGGTTGCGCAAGGAAATAAATGGTGCATATCACTGGAGACCTGGGGTCTGTACGTCTTGAATGACATATTGGATGGAAAGGGGGCTGGATACCCGACGTGGCACGGGAGGGACTGTGCATTTTTGTCACACATTCCCTTTTGGTCTCCTGTAAGAAGTTTAATATAGTCCAGAGTGCGTCCACTGATCACAGCATGTTAACTGCATATTTTACCAGTCTAGGAATGCTTCGTGGTCTTCCTACAAACCATTGCATGTTAACAGTTAACATGAAATGCACTAAAATAAGCTGGCAGGAGGGAAAAATGGAAAAATGTTACGCAATGATGTCCCAAAATTTTATTTGAGGAATTGTCCATATGAATTCAGGCTTTCACTATTTTCATCTGCTTTCTTTAAAAGTATGTTGAATCTATAATGGTTTGTGCCTGCAAAAGTAGCCTAGGGAGTCTGACCAAGTGGAATCACACCTGTAGGTTTGACGCGCATGTTCGCCAATTGAAAAGCACTGCGCCGAACAATACGAGGGTTAATAAAAAAACGCCAACCTTGATACAGAAGTGCGCATCGTTAAGATCGGGTTACCAAAACAAAAACTTAAAAATCAGCTAAAAAGCTGTAGATATCTGTTGTATCAACAGGATGGAGAGGAGATGCTGGTGGATTTAAACAAGAACAACTCCAGTAATTCAGTCAGCTGCACAAAGTAATGCGATTTCTGAAGCAGCTTGGACTTGTAGAGCGGTATGGCGGGGAGAACCCCAATATATCATATCGGGTATCTACAACTGATTGGCTTTTGGCCTTTACAATAGAGGACATTGAAGTGTGTATTAACAAGGCCAGTCCCTCCCGTTCAAGTGGGCCCCATTATTTGGCCAGTAACATTTTCAAGAGTGACAACTGGTTATGGGCACGTATCATCTTTATACTGTTTCAAGATATCATGACTTCCAGAGCCCCTCCTCCATCATGGAAACAGGCGCATATCATACCCAGCTATAAAAAAGGTGACAAACTGTCCCCTCATAACTACCGCCCCATAAAACTACTAGACGCAGAATCTGCAATTTTTGCCTCCCTTATCTTAGAGAAATTAGAGGATTGGTGCACTTCCTCAAACATATTACAGATGCCCCACATTGGGTTTCGGAAACAAATGGGCACCGATTGTGGGGGATTTGTAATGTCTCATGTACAGAAGTTGGCATGCAGGGATGATAGCTTGCCTGTTTATGCCGTCACTATTAACCTTTTCTTAGCTTTTGATCTCAGAGATCGGGAGATATGGAATAAGCTAAATAAACTAGGCTGCCCCGAGGGCTTATTAAACATTTTGGTACATCTACCCAAAGGCACCTCTGTGCAAGTTCGCCTAATCAATGAGGGATCTATATCCGCTCCTATTCCGACATGCAAGTGCCTTAGACACGGTTGCATCTTGGCCCGGTCCTTTTTAATATCTACGTCTCAGACATTCGGGGGTACCTTACTGGGGCATCTTTTGACCCGCTGAAAATGGGGAATTTCAGCGTTTCATGGTTGGCCTACGCCGACCATTTTGTTCTGTTGGATCTCATCTGGTGGGCTTGCTGAGGCTTATTGATGCCTTTACTGAATATATTGGCCAAAATAAGTTAAGGATCAATTACAAGAAGACAGTAGTTCTAAAATTGTGTAAGATTAAAAAGAAACGAAACTTCTCATGGTATATAAATAAGTTCAAGCTCACCTTCTGTGATGGTATGCTCTATTTATGCTACCCAATTGTCACCTATCCATAAAAGTTTTTTTTTTTTGTTTTAATAGGAATTACCTTCATCCGAAAGCAGTCTTGTTGGCAGCACAGATGTGTAGAGTTGATAGGACTTATGGAAAGTTCTCCCTACTTCCAGTTGTAAAATTCTATCGTGGAAAGATGATTTCGAAGCTGATATATGGGGCGGACAGTTTCCAGGTTGGCTGATTGATGACACTATGAAGCTTTGCTATGACGGAAGGTGTTTTTACTTTCTACCATGTAGTATCTCTATGACAGCGATCCGCTTTGAATTAGGCACCTCATCGCTGGAAAGTATTGTACAGTGGAGACATCTGGGACTCTACAGGAAAATACATATTGCTTCCAATCAACAATTCTATGCCATTTTTAGGAATGCAGTTGTGCCAAACAATGATGTTATGAAAAGTGTTCTATCCATTGCACAGGATTGCTACTCTATTTAAACTGTAATCCTGTATAGGTGAAAAAAAGATGTACCTGAATGACTGGATTAGAACAACAGAATGTGTTGCTAAATCTAGATATTAGCAACTTTGTCTTGAGCATAAAGGCCTGTGTACCAGCAAATCATATTTGAGGCTGCTTCCCTCGAAAACATGTAGACATAACTTGATGCGCTTTCGTTTGAATGTTCCCTTTGTATTGGAAGTCGTGATGGGAGGCGAGGGGAAGCTCAGCTTGCAGACGCTGTCCTGTTAGTACTGTACAGGAAACCCTACCCCACTTACTCCTATTGTACACGGCACGTTTGGCTGAGCGCATCTCCCCTTTGGAAAAGTTGGTATACAATACTGCATGGGTACAGGCGGATTACCTCTGCCTAGGCATGCTTTACGGGAAATCAGTGTCTCTGAAGTTAGCGGTTCTGAAATTCCTGGGAAATGTATGCAAGTTGGATGATTAACTAATCGTCCTTTGTCATGGTGAAGAGTGTTTATAATTCTAGTGAGGAATTCCATCACTTTCGAGAAGTGTATGTAATCGGTATGATTCATTTTAGCTACTGATTTTTTACAGACTGTGTTTTTAAATCTTTCGTGTTCTCTGAATTGTGTGCATTTCAGGATGATTCTTAGCTTATATGTGTGTGAGTTTTTATGTTGATGCATGAGGATTCATGTATTTAAAGTCTTAACATGTTTATTAAGGTGTCGTTTATGTCTTTTACATTTAATGACGTATTTATAGGTTGTAATGTATACTTAAATTATACATACAAATGTTTGTGGACAAATCATTGTATCCATTTTTTTTCTTTCTTTCTCTTTTTTTTGTAAAGGTTTATTGATTAACCATATGAAAATAAAAACATTAAAAAATAATAGTTCAGTTGGTTTCCATGCCCCACAAAAGCTAAAACCACAAGTGTTTCTTGAGCTCTTCCTGTTGCACTCGAGGCACACACGTGGAAATAATTTTTGTGGATCTCCCGGTTTCACAATAGTAGAAACCACAAATGTGTCTCCACCCCTCAGTAAAAATACAACGGCCTCTCATTTTCTCATGGAGCCACTATTGGCCATGCCCCCTTTACTCAATTAACTGACATATCTTGAGGAAATGGGCCTGGAGATAATTCTCCCCACCATCTTGGACTGCACTGTCACCCAGCTTCCTTTCCTGACCATCACCCTGCAATGAAGGCAATACTTCCAGGCATTTCATAACAGGCAATTAAGCCATTTGTGTCCAGGTGGACGTGTATCTACCCCGTCCACAACAGGCAGAGAGACAAGACAGGTATGCTTGCATTGGCAGATGCTACTCGTTATGGTTGGGACTGGGTCTTGTGTCAAAGCACCTGATGTTGTGGTGGTGAATGTACAGTATCACTGGCTGTTGTGGGAAATGCTTGCTCCTGAACACTGAAGGTGGTAACATGGAGGCAAGGGAAGTGGCTGCCATGTGGGTCATTGAGATGGCTTTATGCAACTGCAAATGTGGTTATACATTGCAGTTGTGGCCAGTGTGTAACACCCATTTTTCTTGCCCTGCTGCTCACTTTGTTGGAGTGCTTATGCACATTGAAGTGCTGCTGCTGCATCTTCTTCTCAGGCAGGGAGGAGTGTAGCCCCAGGAGGAGCACATTATAAACATTATGGCAGCTTCCCTTTTTTGTGTACTTTGAGTCCCCTTACTTCTTCAAAGGTTGGGAGCCAAGAGCATGGCCAGTCACTTCCTCCCCTCCTCCAGCTGCCACTCCTTCTCCTCCTGATGCCTACACCTCCTGCCCCAGTTCCACTCCTCAGACCCTCTTACGCCAGTCCACATTTTGGTGTTCTATCGAACACTCTTCTTCCTGCCCATAGTCATCTCTCTTGTCTTTCACCCCTTCTTGCCCCTTCAATTCCACTTTCCTTTGCCGCCCATTAACGCCGGTGTCTTCCTGTTCCTACTGGCCCTCACCCATAGTCACCTGCTACAATGACTCCATCGTTTCTGCCTCCTCCTCTTCTTGCCCTACAGCCAACATCTCCTCCACAAGACTCCCAGATGCGGCCCCCACCGCCTCCTACATCAATTAAGAGAGCTCCACCAACAGTTCCATGCTACTGCCTGCATGCACCCATTCTACAGCTTCTTTGCACTGTTGTTCTTTATTGATTGCTGGCTCTACACCTTCATTATCCCCGAAGCTTATCCCATGCACACCCTCAGTTGAGTGCAAGCCACCATCTCAACAGGCTGTGCAAACCTTCTGCTCACATATGTCCCGACATCCACCTCCTATTTCACGTTTGAAGAGAACCTGCACCCAGATAGATCCCATTTGAGTTTGCGTGTGCATTTCTAAAGACAATCTCACAAAAACCACAGCAGGAAAAAGGGAACAGCAAAAGTAACCTGTAGGGTGCTCTATGGAAAAGAGTGGAGGCAGACAAGAAAATAGTGCATATCGCAAGGTTTGTGGCAATGGGTTCACAAATGATTTCTCAAACGTTTCTCTTCATTCGGTTGGCGTTGTCATCTCATGCTGCATAACTAATCCCACGATATGGAAATGGAAGCATGCAGAGTCTAAGGTCAAACAGGAAAACTGGGAGCTTGATGAACATTCAACTTTCAATCACAAGGATGCATCCTTTCCACCATTTTCATCCACAATACCATTGGTGGTCACCAGATTCTAACTTTTCTGAGCTGCTTCTCCCCATTGATATGATATGATAGGTTATTTATAACGCGCTTAATACCCAGAGGTTTCTAAGCGCGGACCCGGGGTTGAAACCTGTGTGGCTCTGTGTCATCTTGCTTCCAAGGAAAGCACATTGCCCCTGAGCTATCCTCCCGAGACATTCACTCAAGATGTGGATGTGGGTCACGAATCACAGACATCTTTCAGGTGTTCAGACAAATCTTACCTTGGCTCAGCTGCCCTTGGTGGTTAGAGGCAGTCAGATGCCATGGTCACACATTGCAACATCTTTATCCCATTCACACACAGGAGCAACTTTCATGTTTGGAACTCAGAATTGTTTTTTACAACAGAGATGCCCCTGGTGCATTGCCAGGGATGCACAAGGCTGACTACGCTTTAATTCTGAATTGGAAATGTTAATTAGCAGAGAGCACACATTCAAGTATGTGAGGTTACTTGCATGGTGAACAACATGTCGTTGGGGTTCTTTAGCCATGAAAGACTACTCCTGTAGAGCATCATAAGGATTCGGCCCAGAGAAGGCCATGGGTCTAGTTAAGTTGATAAAAATTGTAGGAAAAAAGCAAAATGTTTTAGGCTACTGCCAGAGTTATAGTATTGTTCTTACGTCCTCATCAAAGGGCACAACTATGCAATCAGGATATCTTTTTTCCCCGTAAATTCTTCTGTAAGCTTCTTTAGATCACCATTTGGCCTTAGATCTGAAGCCGTAAAGAATTTTAACAAATATGGACCCTCCTTAAAATAATAAGGACCAATAAACATCCTTAATCATGAAGAGAGGACATGTGTTAGCCATTGCTGTGCTATCTGAAGTGTTAGGATCCAGATGCCATGTCAAGGTTAGGATAAACTGTACTTGTCAGTAGTGGGGCAACACAAGAGATGAGCATATGGTCTTTTTATCAGATCTTTCCAAATATGCACACAGGGGAGGTGCACGACAGGCCTCAAGAACAGACTCCCCCAATCATTCTCGATATGGAAGGTGCATCAGCAAATTCTTGACCAATAGAAGCTGCTTTAAGGAATGTGGACAATGTTTGCTATCGATTTTTTTAAAAAATAGATCATCTCTCCTCTGTCGACAATTCTTTGTAACTATTTTATGTTGTTTGCAAACTTTGACCTTGCAAATGTTAATGGCGTAAATAAAGAAATCAATCTGACAGACTGGCCGTGCATACCTTCCATCCTTAAAACCGTAGAGTACTGCATGTCCTCGAAGTAACAGTAAAGTTGAAGGCTAAACTCAAGAGCAGCATCTGTTTTCACTTTCGTTACGCACAAGATCTAACCATTTACTGGCACTTCGGAATAAGTAACATGCAAATGCTTTGTTATAAAAAGAAAACAGTAATTGTCAGGAAATGTGAAGATGAACAGCAGATGTAGCTGCTCAGAAAAGGATTAAATGGGCCATTAATCTGTTTGGGCAGTTTAGTGCTCAGACGTAGGTGCCATTTGACATTGTGGTTCAACTTGGGTTGTATTCTCTTTGACCACATGAATTGGGATCTGCATATAGCACTGAATTAACTCATTAGATGGTATCCCTTCAAAGTCCCCATATCCTATGCCCCAACATGTGCATTCAACACAATAAAATCGAGTGTGTGCTAGCTGAAGCAGAGATTATTCTGAGGAAAATCATCCTTTCTTGGGAACTTCCATGCGCTCGGAAAGGGTCCGAGGACAGATTGTGCTGTATATAAATAACTCAATAAATATTCTTGATGTATTGCATTCTTCACTTCCTTTGTTAGCAGTTCCATGGTGTCAGGCGGCTTCCCTGTTTTTGGTAGAATAGAGGGACTCTGCCGACCCCCACAGCTGCACTGCCTCGGCCACACCATTTATTAAATCCTGAAATAACTCTGCATAACTGTTGGGCACAACTTTTTGGGCCCTGGAAAAATTGACATATTCATTAGCATGTTGGTAAAGTACAGATGTGCAGCTGCAGGCTGGCTGAGCTGCTCCCTCCATCGACTACACCATCATGGAACAATCAACAACATGCGCCAGACCTCCATCCACCACATGCACAACACTGAAACATTTGTTGCTCACATCTTCAAAAATGCTTCCCCCTCTCTCATTAGCTTAGATTGAAGTTGTCTAGGGAATCCAATCTGTGGTCATCAATATGGCGTAGTTTGTGTGGCAACTGAAACATTCTGATCATTGTCTCTATCCTGCTTGTCCACTTCAGTCGATTCTGTACTTTCAAATTCTACTCCTTCACGTTCGATAGGTTTTCCCAGTTTCTTCACCCGAATACTTGAATAGCCTACTTCTTAAGATGAGTGACTAGGAAATATGGCTCAGATTATCACCTATCCCATGACATATTGGGTGCAACAAGGTTCCAATGGTTTTTTGACATCTATATGAAACCACCAGCCCTCATAGAATCCTTGTTGATCCTATTCCAACTACATGCAACATCATCCAAATTCGGATGTGCCAAGATGGCAAAACCAAGTTGATTTATATGTATTTATACATACAGAAGGAAAAAATTGAGAGAAAAAATCACATTCTACCTGAGTATGTTCGAGGAATGCATCTGTAACAGTAAACTACGTCTCAAAGTGAGAAAACAAGAGATGTGCTATGAGGAATTAGTGACCCGAATACCCATTCCTTCATCTTGCTGGCTACATGGAGCTTATAGCAAAGTCAGTTAAACTAGCAAGGGATATAGGCATACTCTTCAATATAGCCATATATCTTCTTCTACATGTGAATACTGTCACAGAAAATGCACCTTGTAGCTTTCACATGTTCAAAAAAAGAATTCTGCTCCACAAATTCCTTACACCACCTGAGACATAGGGTTTGTTCTAGCACTTCTTCCTTTGCGTACTTAGCCAGGAAGCTTCCTCCATACCAATTGACTTTCTGGGAACCCTGATGGACAGACTCCAGAAAGTATTTATGGCGTTGTCACAGCTTGCTGCTGCTAGGACATGACCCATTGTGCTTTCGAGCTTAGGCATTCAAACCTCCATCTGCTGAAAAGAAGTTTGCCCATGGTTCTGCTTCTGTCTTACACAAGGGCAAAGTAGGTCAAATGCTCCTCCAAAAACAGGCTTGGTGCAGATCTATGTAACTTCCACCTTTTGTAAAGCTCTACCTCCTACTGAAAGTTCTCCTTGGCCGCATCAATCGTGTCAGCCCTATATTCCTTATTTTTTAACCCAAAGATTATGATTTACTATGAACACCACCACCATGACCTTCAAAAATGGCAGGAGAACTTCAAAAAGTCAATTATTATCCTCAACCTGGAAATGTCTTTGAAGGAAGTTACAGTACCAACTATCCAATGGGTCACTGACCTATTACTCTATTCTCCTCGCATGGAGCATTGCCCTAGAGAATGCCTTCAATGTGTCAAAATCTTGGAGTGGAGGATGGGATAAAACATCTTTCTATCAAAAAGCACAGTTATCACGGACACAGATTAAATATCTACAATATTGACATTATAATGTGACATGCCAGGAATTCAAACTTGAAGAACTTAAACTCAAGCATCAGCCAATACAAAGGCTCCCAAACCCTCTTTAGTACCCTCCTTTTAACACTAATACTCAAGAAGACACCCTTCCCCTTCTTGGGGAGGAAGGATAAGCTCAGGGGCAACATGTGTGTCTTGAAAGTAAGACATTGCAGCGCAATGCAAGTTTGAATCCTGATCACACGCTTAGAAACCACTCATTCGTATTAAGAGCGTTGTAAATGAATAATTATAATAAAACACTCTAAAATCATCAAACAATCACAAATAGAAGCTATTTGTAACTTGAAGAGTACCTCTGGGACATAAAATATGGAAGCCCATTCATAGCCCTGAGGGATGTGACTTCCATGTTGGAAACACTCCAGTCCCAAAGGCTTAGTAATGTGTTCAATTTAAATTCACCAGCACTACCCAGGGGTACATCATCACCACAAAACCTAGACCCATATCCAATACGATAACACAAGGAAAAATGATGGCACAATCAACAGTGTCTCACAAACAATAATCAGTCATAAAAACACACTCTTGGCAATTACAAATGCTTCTAATGTCCTCAACATTATTGAGCCCAACAAGCCCCAACACATCTGCCCCAACACCCATCATCTCATCAAAGTCTCCTATACCACAGCACCAGTGTCATTACGTATTTAAATACCTTGACTTGTTGACTAAACCAAAATGCCTAACATGGATATACAATTAGCAATTACAAACTACATTTGAGGTTAGGATCTTGGAGACAATTGTCACAATGCAGCTGCAGCTGTAGAGCAAAACCAATACCATGCTACACAACAATTAACATGAATTCAGACCTCATAATGGAACTTAATTGACATTCTTCCACAACAAAAAATTTTTGTAAAAAGCTACACTTTCACTTAAGTTTTTCTTAAACTTTTGGCAGCATTTGACATGGTGGCCAATGAGATACACATACATTCAGCTACGCCCACGTCCTGAACTGCAAGACGGCAACGTACGGAAAAGAAGCCTGATTACAGCAAGTGTCTACACACGTCAGAAGCACTAGGAAGCATGCTGTAGGAAAGTCGGAGAATTCAGGGTTTCCCGTCCCGGTGTTCTTCTCTGTTTGGATTGCTCAGGCTCAGAAAATTCTAATCAATCTCGAATGGAATTGTTTTTTGGAAGAAATAAATAGCCGTGCAATAATCTAAATGCACTCTGGTGGAGGACAACCCGCTACCAGAGGATCTCGACGCTTGGTGTGCGTTTTTGCATGTCGAGCTGCCCACGTGTAAGAGCAGACAGTTGGGCCTCCCGGACCATCCCTCGGATGGTAACTAATGGAATCGACAAAGGGATGTGGCTGTGGATGTTCTCCATATAGGAAAACTAGAGTGGCACATTGTTTTTACGCCATTTTGTGTATTTCTATATGGGCACTGATAGGAGTGTATTACGAGAGAGTCAATTGAAGTGTGGGTTCTCGTGTTTTACTTAGTGCACGAATGACTGACATAGACGTGACAGTTCCCTGACGAATTTCCTGGCATTTTTTGTTGAGTGGTTGATGGAAAGAAACATGTTGGACGATTGTATGTTGAGAAGGGTGTGTATGAGATGTGTTGAATGAGAGAATGCTGTGTATGTTTGAGAAAACTTTGTTTAACTTTGTTTAAATTTCTGCGTATTTGCACTTGCACAAGACACTTTTTGTGCATAATACCTCGAACTGGAAGGACAGCTATTTCACCCTGTCCTGTACACCCTAGACTAGACTGACTGTTTATCTATGTTACTGCACTGATGTTTCTGTTCCTATTTCATTATTGTTAACACTGAAGAACAAGGAGGGTCAAGTTGTAAACCAGTAAATTATACTGTTCCTTTCCTTGTACTACTAAATGCTAGTATAATCCTTTGAGATGTACTACCATGTTCTTCAGTGAGTGTACTATCTTGTTATAGATTTTTATGATAAATTCTTGTGTGTATCAATAAAGATTGTTTATTTTTCTAAAAACTGCCTATCGATTTAATGCAATAGGGGCAGGTCTTCTCCTCTCAACCATTTTGTTGACCCAAGGTTGCGCACGTGGAATCTGAACAAGTTACCTGTCGGACCCTAATGTAAAGTTTTAAAGGTTGTTGACCTTTTGTTGAGGGTGGTCTAGTACAGGCTGTTCTTCCCCTCTTACCTCCTCAGTGTTATTGGCCAATGAGATCCTACTTCACTGTAATCATTTTTGCATGGACATTTCTTGGGATGTTCTGGAAGGAGATTCCTCTTTCTTCAAAGGCTGAGTGGCACAAATAGCTATGGGCCAATGTACCTCCCATTCCCTGAGATATTGGCTGCCAGAAGGTTCCTCATTGGTCCCATGCATTTTTGACATTTACACGAAACCACTAGCCTCCCTCATAGAAGCCTTCTTCATATTATTTCAACTAAATGAAACAGCACCCCAAATTCCGATCCGCCAACATGACGAGACCAGTTTAAATTACATCGCATTCTACCTGAGTAAGATCCAAGACTGGATGTCTAATAGTAACCTATGTCTCAAAGTTAGGAAATTAGATGTTTTGCTGTGAGGTATACTACTGACCTGGCTGCCCTTCCCTTTATCTTGCCAGGCACCATGGAGCATACAGCAAAGTCAGTAAAGTTAGCAAATGATATAGGTATAATCTTCAACCAATCCATATCCTTCTTCCCACAGATGAGTTCTATCCCAACGAATACACCCATACCTTTCACATGCTCAAGAAAAAAGGATCTTGCACTCAGCTGGATGAATTACTGTGACGTTTTGTACCATGGGCTACCAAAGAGTAGACTGAAGCAAATTCCGATGGCACAGAATTGGGTAGTCGCCTGGTGTTAGAATAGAAGAGACAAGATCACATCCCATCCACACTTTGGTCCTATACTGGCTGCCAATTGAGCATAGTGACATTTGAAATACGCTGGAGGACTACTACTGGCACATAATACATCTACATAAATGGAGATATGTAATCTGAGCAGTTAAGGGCAGTTCATCCAGAATGGGTGACGGGGCACTGATCCTCAACCCATTATAGAGTAGACACCAAAAGCAGTGAAGGGTGGCTTTACATTACAATGTCATTTCCACAGCACACATTCTCATTGGTTCATGCACAGTCGGGATGTTTTTCTTCCTTGAATGTCCTTTGCACAAGCAGGCATGGAACCTGATGCCCGAATGTGTGTAGGTTGTGCTCCTGCATATTCACACACATTCAGGTCTAATGGGTTGGATATATGAAGCAGTTCAGGAGGTGGCAATAACTGGAGTTCGAGAAAAACAGGTAAGGACAAAAAGCATGTCTGTGGGCCTCATCACGACCCAGGCGGTAAGTTACCGCCTGGGCATGACTTTACCACCATGGCGTAAACTATGTTTACGCCATGGTGGTTGGCGGACTTACCGCCCCATTCGGACCTTGGCGGGGCGGTAAGTCCCCAATCCCCATTTACCCTTCCCCATTCCCATTTTTGCCCCATAGGGCATAATGGGAGTGGGGAAGGCGTTAATTACGCCACCGTAAATTACGGTGGCGTAATTAACTCCATGGTCCCTTAGCGCCATGGATTTTAACACCTGCTAAAAGCAGGTGTTAAATTCGCCATGGCGCTAAGGGACCTCGTACTCAGGCGGTAAGGGTCGGCGCTGTTTACGGCGCCGTAAACCCCTTACCGCCTGGGTCGTAATGAGGCCCTGTATGTGTTTGAGTTTGAGGATATGTGTACATGTATGTGTATGTGTGAGCGTTTGTTTTGTAATTGTGCATATGAATGAGCGTGCAGTGCGCATGGGTGTGAGTGCATGTATGAAAGAGAATTCAATGTGAATGCTCTGGCTGTGTGTGTGAATGATTGAGTCGGAGAAGCTATCTAGGTGTGTGACTCCATTTGTGCAATTGTTATACATGTGTGTGTGTGTGCGTGCATGCAAGGCTCGGGGGCATTGGTACAGTAGCATGGACATTTTCTTACAGTGGCATTGCATGTTTTACTGTCATTTCTGGGTAATTCAAACTTCATGAGTGCTGTTATGTGGCAGAAGGGTTGTAGTTGTGGCAGGGTACTACACTGGGGCAGGAAACACGGGTGGGCAGTAACCTCTGGTGTTATGGCATTTTTTACTAGCATTAAAGGCAAAGCCAAAATGATGAGTATTCTTACATATGGGAGGGAACATTTGTGCAGCCAAAGAGACATGTTTTCTTACTGTGGCATGGCATTGTTAACTTGCATTAAGGGCATAGCCAACCTGATTAATGTCCCTACATGGGCGGCATTCATTCAGCCAGTAAGGACCTGCTTTCTTAATGTAGCATGCCATTTTTACTGCTGTCAATGACAAATCCAACAATATGAGTATTCTTACATTAAGGGGGGTACATTTATTGAGCAATCAATTGCATGTTTTCTTCCTGTGACATACCATTTTGTACTGTTGTTAAAGGCAAAGCCAACAGGATGTGTGTCCTTACATTGTGGATTGTAGGCCTTTAGCAAGGTTATGCTTTCTTATAGTGGCATAGCATTTTTCACTGGCACTAAGGGCAAAGCCAACATGATGAGTGTTCTTATATGGCAGGGGTTTATTAGTGTAGCCAGTAAGGACATGTTTTCTTACAGTGGTATTGCTTTTTATTACTGGCATTTACTGCAAAGCTAACATGGTGAGTGTCCTTACATGGGGTATATTTGTGCAGCCAGAAAGAACATTTGTCCTTACTGTGTCATGGCATTTCTTACTCGCATTAAGGGAAACGCCAGTATGATAGGTGTTCTTACATGGGGAGAATTCATGCTGCATCAAGGACATGTTTTCTTACTGTTGCATGGGAGTTGTTATTAGCAATAATGGCAAAGCCAAAAAAGTATGTTCTTAAGTGGTGACACTGGCATATGTTGGTGCAACCAACATGGACATGTATGGACAGAGTCAGGATGATTATTTTTCTTTTTTTTACGCTGACAGAATACTGGCATATAGTGGGCAAATACATTGTGAAAATGTGTTGAAACATGTTGCTGAGCATTGTGGGTTTCCTGGCATCAAAAGGATGTTTTCATGTCTTACACTAGACATCTGTTTGTAAACTATGTGGCTTTTTACCCACTTTCTCAGAGAAAGCGTGCTGTAAAACACATCATTTTAACCCGTTATTTATTTATTCTTGAGCAAGAACCCCCAAACACTGCTTGGTTGGCCCAGGCTCCATTGCTATGCGTGGTCGCTGCTCCATATCCATGGAAAAAGATTACGTCCCTCCAGTTCAAAATGTCACCAGCTGCCACTGCCAGCAGACCACTCGAATAAGCTTGTAGAGGCCTTCTGTGTATACTTGGATTGAACAAATAAAGAAGCTGAGTCATGATGTTCTCGCACACCAGCAACAAGCTATGGAACACTCTCCCAAAGAGCAAAAGAGAAAATGCTAAATGCCTACCTCTTATAGAAAGATGTTTCTTAATTACAGGAACCCATCAGTTACAACTCATTGAACAATTGCCAGCTCACTGAAATGTACAATCAGCTATCCGACATAAAACACTTGTCTACCAACAATCCTTCACATTTTCTCTCTCTCTCAGATGTGCTCATTCAGAGCCATAATACAGTGCATCATAATTGTCTGTCAATGTATAATGCAGTCTGTCAGTACGTAATCAGTGTATGCACTATGGTCAATGATTTTCCCATTGCACATAACGTCATGCGTTACTGTGAATGTACCCCTTTCCATCACTAACCCTCTCTCATTACCACTCTCCTTTATTACTTATCACTACCCTTTCCCTTTTACGTTCACTGAAGTGAAATGTTTCTACTAACAGCACCTTTAAAAAAACCTGACCAAATAATAAATAAGAGTAGCAACGGCTCCTAGCTACCAAGCTTCAACAATGGATTGCAGTGGTTGGACGATGTATGCTGCATGTTGGCCAAGACCATGCACATTGCCGTGAGCCCCCTCCCACTACAGACTCACACAGAGAGCACTGTATGCAGTTCCGGCTCCCTGGTTGATTTGACGTGGCCTAGAATGCCCTGTTTATTTATAGGCACGCAGCACAGTGCAACGTCACTCCGCCGCGTGCTGAACCCTTAAAGGGGAAGCACCACACTGCTCCTTTTTCATGAGGACAACAACAAACAATGCAATAATCTTTTAAGTAGCACACAATACTCAATTCAAACCAAAACCCACAAAAGACCCCTTTAATGGCAACCACCCGGACCCCAGTACTAATGGCAACCTCCTTGCAGGTTCATCCGGAATCACGACTCGAGTACATAGTCACTGAGGTGGACAGGTATCCCTCGCCCTGTCCTCAGGGGGTACCTCCTCCAAGCTTCTCAGAGAGGGGCTCCCTCGGCTTGGTCTCTCTGGCTGGAGAGCTGGGGGAAGGGGCCACACCCCAGCCCTCATCTGGAACCTCCATCATGTCCCAGCTTTGAGTCACCTCTGCCTGAGGCTCCCCCAGTCTTTTACAGAAGCTGGCATTATGAGTGAAGGACGCCGTGCAATCAGAGGCCATCAAGGCCATAGACCCTTTTAAGCCACCATGTCCATCGGCTCCAGCTCGTATGTCAGTGACAGCTTCCCGTGTGGGTGCCGGTTCTTTATAAGCACCTCATCCCCAGGAACAAACTGCTGAGGCTGTGTGCCCTCCGAAGGTTCTCCTGTTCTGTCCCACTTGTTGGTCATTAATCACAGCGGCACCTTCTCCCCCATCTTGGGCATCGTCTGAGTAGAGCTTCTGCAGGTGCCACGCCCATAGATGCGTGCAGGGTGCCCCTGTAAACTCACAGAAACTGGTATAACACCCTCTGCAAACACTGGCCTTGTCCCTGTGCTATGCAGAACACTTTATTGAGGGTCTTCATCATTCTCTCAACCTTGCTGATCGCCCCGGGCCATAGCGGAGTGACCTTCCTGTGGTGCATCCCATATCCCACCATCAGCCTGGCAAAACTATCACCTTGGAAGCTTGCTCCTTTGTCCAAACACAGTATCCTGGGGTGCACATGAGCGGCAAAGATCTTCTCTATCACCACCACCACATTTTCAAAGGCCACAGACTCCACAAACTCCACCTCAGGGTACCTGGACCACTCGTCCACCACAACCAGGAAATGTGTGCATCAGGTTGTAGAGCCAAAGTCTGCATGAATCACCTCTCATGGCTTAGTGCCGCGAGGCATGGTCTCAATGACAGTCTCCCTTTGTGCTGGTGATGGCACCTGACACCATACGCATGACACGTTGAACTCTTCCACACGCCTCTCCAACTCTGGAAACCAGATCTTCTGGCGCAACCAGGCTTTTGTTTTGGCCGTGCCTTAATGTCCCTGGTGTGCCAACTCAATGACCTGCTGCATTTCCACCTGCAGGACCATGATCTGGTCACCCCTGAGCAGAAGACCAGCTTCAGAGAACGTCAGCTCATCTCTCACTTTCCACAGTTGTTCGAGGGTGACTTTGGCCTCGTGCGTCCGTAGTGCAAGAGTGGCCAGCACAGCCATCCACGATCCTTGCTGAGTTGCTGACTTCAGGATGAGGAAGCATTCATCCTGGGCCGCCACCAGCTCGAGGTCATCCAGCGGCACTGAGTTGCGAGTCGCTGCCTCCACCATGAGTCGAATGTGCGCATCTGCCTCCTCTGCACAGGTGTCTGCCCGGTTTTCAGGGACCCCTCTCAGGTGGCGAGATAGATAATCATTCGCATTGTTGCTCCCAGGCCGGTAGACAAGCAAGACCCCACACTGCAGTAACGCCAACATCCACCGCTCAATCCTCGCAGGGGGCTTTGAGGATGAGCCTGCCAAGATGGACAGCAGGGGCTTATGGTCAGTGACTACTGTCACTGGCACCCTAGGACATATAGCCTGATGTACCTACAGCCCCACAGATCAGCCAAGGCTTCCGGCTCAATCTGGGAGTACCGTTGCCCAGTCTCCGAGAGAGCCTTTCTGGCGTACACCACTGGCCGGACACCCAAATTGGCGTCTACTTGGGTTAAGACCGCCCCCATGCCGAACGGACTGGCGTCCACCATGATCTCCGACTGCATGCCTGGGTTGAAGAAGGCCATGGTATCTTCAGCTGTGAAGGCACTTTTGATGTCTGCAAATGCCGCCTGTTCCAGCGGCCCCCACTGCCATGTGATGTCCTTCTTTGTGAGGGCTCGTAATGGCTCCGACCGCAAGGCCAAGTTCTTAATTAAACAGCCACAGTACATGACCATGCCGAGAAAGTCTTTAACCTTGCGGGAGTCAGGTGACATGCCTCCCTCCTTAAACAGAAACCCACAGAACTCGATGGTTGTCTTGAGGAACTCCCACTTGTCGCGGTGCAAGGTCAGCCAAGCGACCGGAGCTGCTCAAACGTCTTGGCCAACTTACGTAGGTGTTCTGTCACTGACTTGGCACTTATGTTGAGGATGCCATCCAGGTCCGCAAGGGGCCCTCATATGATATTTTGAAACACTTTCGCTGCTGAGGACACCCCAAAACTCAGTCTTTTATAACGGTACAGCCCCCGATGGGTGGTGAATGTGGTGATGTACCGTGAGTCAGGGTGCAACATCACCTAGTGATACCCGGCTCTTAGATCCAATTTGAAAAAGAAACAGGCACCCTGCAGCTCTGTGATTATATCATTGATGTTGTGCGTCAAATGCCGCTCTCTCTTGATGGCCTTATTGGGGAGCCGCTTGTCAACGCAAATCCTCACTGAGTCCAGCTGCTTTGGCTTACTGGCAATGACGATGGTGGACACCCGAGGGTTGGGTCCTCACTCTTCTGGATAATGTCAAGGGTGACCATTTTGTCCAGTTCTCGATCGACTAAGTCCTGCAAATGGAAAGGCACACGTCAATGTTTCAGAGCGATGGGTTGAACTGACTCATCAATGTGCAGTCTTACAGGGTCCCCTGCCATCCGCCCAATCCCCTCAAACAGCTGCGAGTACTTGTCCAGTAACATTTGAATGTCTTCTACATACACACAGTATGCAAAACTGACAATCCCCAGGGCCTCTGCCGCCGCGCAGCTCAGCAGAGTATTGCTGCTCACAGTGGTACCATAGAAGCCAGCTCTTATCCAAGAGTCCCCATGTCGAACATCAGCCACAAAGACACAGTCGAGTGGAATCGGTTGCGACCCCCCAAACGTGAATATTCACGCCTTGGGGGCGGCCAACTGCAGAGGACACTCCATGGCGCATAATGTTCTCTCGCAATAACGTTTCCGGAAGCCCCAGTGTCTACCAGCACTGGGACAGATGACTCATTCACCGTGACCAGACACATCAGCTGTCGCCTGTTCTTAGAGCACTGGACACCAACACTAGACACAAAAAAAATGTTCTCCTCCTCTTCCTCTTCGTCTTCTTCGAGTCGAGCGCCCTCTTCTCCTTGGTCCACCTTGGCAACATTGGGTCGGCGTGATTGATGAAAATAGCCAGACCGGACTGGACCTCTCGGCACCACCACTGGCAGAGGAGCTCTACACATGCGGGCATAGTGATCGGCCAGACCACAACAGCCCCACGCTTTCCCCGCAGCCGGGCACTCTGCAGGGTGGGGCAAGTCATACCCACACTTCAGGCACATGTCCCCTGCCCTTCCACCACGGTCCGTGAAGCTGCCCTCTGGCCTCCTGGCACCTCTGCCACCTGTGCCACGGCCTACGGCACACAACTCTTTTGCTTTGCCAAGACGCACCCTGACCTCCATCCTGGATTCCCTCACATCAGAGACTTACTGGCACCGACCCAGCTCAAGGATACGGGGAAAGGTGATGCCTGGCTCCCACAGTACCTGTCTGTGTAACTTGCCAGATGCACCCCCCTGGATCAGCTAGTCTCTGACCATCGTGTCAGGGTTGTCCCAGGTGCATGTGACTGACAGCCAGCGCAGTCGGCCATAGAAGTTCTCCAGTGTTTCATCATACTTCTGACGGGCAGACCTCATCACGAAGCGCTCATAGTCCACATTTGCGAGGGGCAAGAAGTGATTGTGAAGAGCAGCCTTTGCTGCGTCATATGAGGTGTCTGCAGGTTGAAGGGACTCAAAAACCTTGAGTACCGCAGGCCCAGCCGAATACAAAAGGGTTACTAGCTTACTGTCCTCATTTGTTTCCATGGTAGCTCAAAAGTACATATCCAGCCAATCTATCCACCTTTTCCATCGAAACCCCAGGCTGGATGGAGCACCCGGATGTCAAACTCAGGGATTGGTTGGAGCGCCCCTGGTGGTCTCATCAGGGCCATCATTGGGGGCACAGGGGGCGGAGGCACAGGCGCAGGTGCTCCTTGGTGAGCCTGATCGTTCATGCTCACAGGAACCCCACCTAAATTACAGATGGGGCCGCAACTCACCCAGACAGTCATCTTCCAGATGAAATCGATGAAACAGCAGGCTCCTTTGTTCTTCACCCCCCACCAAAACCAAGAAAAACAAACCCTGGGTTAATGTGCAGCATGTGAGTCCAAAAGCACAGGCAGGGTATGGCAGGAGAACCACAGGAGATGATTGAGCTATGCCAGAGGTTCCAAAAATAGAGCTGGGTGGGCCTAGGGGGACCAACAAAGAAACAGCAGGCCTCCCCCCAACTCGACAAAGTTTTGCACTCCAAATTTCAAAAACTGAACTCTCGACGTTCAGTGCGTGCAGAGACCACTGCCCGCTGCTGAAATATCAAAATATTTGTTCCGGATGGCGCAGAGGCACCCTTTTACAGGGCTGCAGCCATCCCGGGCCTTATCATCAAAATGGCCACCGAGCCGCGTGCTCCTTTCCCTTTCCGCTGCATGAAAATAGTGAAAAAAAGACCTCAGATGAGGGCAAACTTCACTTTTCTATCACCGCCATGCCCGGGTATGGATCACATTCTCGTTGCCACTGTTGTATGTTGGTCAAGACCATGCATGTTGCTGTGAGCAACCTCCCGCTACAGACTCACACGGAGAGCACCGTATGCAGTTCGGGCTCCCCGGATGCTCTGACGTGATGGGGAATGCCCCGTTTATTTATAGGCATGCGGTGGAGTGCAACATCACTCCGCCTCGTGCTGAACCCATAAAGGGGCAGCACCACACTGTAGGCAAAGGTCATTTGAATAGTGCTTGTGATAACAGAGCAATGGTCACACTGGAACGCAGGGGAAACACCAGGCACTCTCCTTAAATGGGTGCCAGTTTACCGTCCTTTCTTTCTCTTTTTCCCCTCCTGGCTCACATCCGACTGCTCTGCTGTGCCAGGGATCGAACGACATGCGCAGATGCCAGCACTATGCAGCTCTGCGAAATATAGGGGACTACATCTTCCAGCATGCTGTTGTATGAGTTCAACAGCACTCCTTCACCATACCACAGTGCTGCCTCCATGGTGAGGGTCCTTTCTCTGCGGCCATCCAGCCACAGCAATATATATGATGCCCCATGACTGCAGACATCCACACTGCCTCAACAGAAGTCCTTCTGCATTTCACTTTGGACATGGGACTTCTCTTGTCTGTGCTCTTCCCAAATGTTGCCATCAAGCTCCTGCTCCCCTTCAGTGGACTCCCTTCTATCTCAGGACCCCTCATCCTCTGGACATCACATACTTCACTTCAGTGGCCAATCACTGAATCTGTGTCTCAGCCTTTCACCTTCTCGTGGATTCTTGGTAAGGTATCAGCAAAATGAAGTACCTGGGCCCCATGTAAGGCAGAGATCACGCAGGAAGGCGTCTGGGCGAAGGTATGTAGAAATTAGAAGGCTTCTTTAGTGTTGCAATAACAGCTAGAAAGTAAGAGCAGGAGAATCATGTAAACACGTCTTTCTAGTAATGGCTCCCATTCTGAAGACCCCAACTGACATCCCTAGAACCCAGAGGTCCATCAGGTTTCACATTCCATGCACTGCCTCACAGCTTATGCACACATACCTATCAGATAAGACCCAAGTAACTACAGGTTTTCTCATACCTTAGAAATGTATATAAATAATTTGTCGAGCTGTCAGGTTTGTGTCCCTACTTTTGAAAATGGGGACCATGTCGGATTTAGTTCTGCATAGGCAATGAGGAAAATATAGATTTGGAAGATATCATGGACAGGCAGTTTTACACTGCACTTGTTATGAATATTCTCCCATCATTGGGAAAGGGCTTGAGGCAAGCCAGCTGTGGTGCTTCCTCATCCTGTGGTTGAGGGCTTTTAAAGTTTCAGGTAGCAAGGTGTTGTGTCTCACATGGTAGGACTTCACAGAGGGTGAGGATTGGCCTCAAAAGCATTTTTCTTTCCTTACGGTGGCAATCTGGTGCTTCCAGTTAGAGTTTCAGGGCAAAAGAATGAGAAAGAGAACTACAGACAAGGCCAGGTTTAGTGCCCATCTCCCGTGAGTTCTTCCGGGAAAACGGGTCCCTTGGCTGCCAAGGTGGACCATGACTACTTATAAAGGGCATGGCTAACATGCCTGATCACCTTATCTTGCTGCTTGGATTAGAAAAATTAATAGAATATTCTGTTAGGGGTATCATCTCTGGTTTAAAGTGATATGAACTTCAATAGATGGATTTTGCTTAATGTTTAGGCCTGCTGCTGATTGGCCTCTCTTTCATAAACATCTATGTGCCTTTAATGTTTGTGTTACATGTTCTACTCAGGTGGGCCTACTGGACGCAGGGCCTGGAATTGATCAACTAACATCCATAAGCTGAAACATATTTTTAGTTTCTTTTGTGGCCATCTGCTGACAGGCCATTAGATGGGAGGCAACTGGGACACCTTTTAGAAATGCAGCTATATATCTGTGAAATTTGAAGATGACATGCTAAAAGATGGCGACCATGTACTCTGATGTAAATCCCTACAACCATTAGCCCCTGACCTTAGTAACAGCAAAGCCCCAAATAATGCTGAACAGTGTGATGTTTAACATGAACATGCAGCCCCAAGATATTGGTACAATGACAGCTTGTTTCTTCTGTCATATCTGGTATCAGAGTCCTAGCAGTCACCAGTCTAGAAGCTAAACACATATCTGTTTAAAACACCCTATCTCTAATCAATTATCCCGTGTAACTACTTAACCGACGTTTCCTATTTATCTCTTAAACCTTCATATTTTCCAAGCTACTTTGGATTGGAGGTGGGCTAGTGTGGCGGTGAGTCATATTACAGCCCTTTCTTACATAATTTGCAAGAGCTTAGCTGTGCTGTGCTTAGGGTGTGTCTTTTTTTCTAACTTGAATGACTCAATGCCCTCCAACTGGATGAATCCTAAAGACTGGGTTAAGCTCAAGATCGATTTGTAAGCCTGAATGGCAGGATGTGATTAGTCAAGGAAGGAATTTGCAGTCATGGCCCTTTCCTTAACTTTGTGACAGGACATGGGCAGAGTTAAGGTATCATGGGAGGACCTAGTAAGGGGATATCCTTTCCACTATTTTGTATTCTTGCAGCATGCTTGACTTCTGCTGGAAGCAACTCCTTTAGCAGAGTGGAGAAATAATGCAAACAAGGGAGGACACCTGAAATCCCCTTCACGAATATACTGATTAATCCCTGTGGAGGCTCCTAGGCAGTCGAAATGTTGGGTCCCCCCAATCAAATGATCTAATACGTTTTTAATTTTCTACCCTGTTTTATTTTAATCCGTTGGCCTAAGGGATAATACGGCACTGTAAATCTCTAAAAGTAGTTTGAACTTCTAGGCTTTGTGGAGCATAAGGGACATTGCTGGAAGAACATTGAAGTATGCTTGCACCAAGGACTCCTCGACCAGGACACTTAGGTACCCAGTGCTGACACAATGTACCTGTAGGTTAACTCAGTAGACGTACCACAGTGAAGGAAGTGCAGAAGAGAGCAACGTCAGTCGGAAAGGTTATTTATCATAGATGGCGAGCAACATTTTAAGTCCAGAGGTATCACCTGTGCAGAAGGATTTGTTATTTCGGGTGGTCACTAAATCCCAAACGAGCTGCGCAATGTTTCAGGCATGTGGCCTTCTTCTGCATGCCAAGGCTTGTAATGGGTGTTGAGCCTTGTAATGGGTGTTGAGCCTTCCTAGGGAGCCAGTTTAAACACCAATGAGCATAGCACACAGAGAAGCCTTTAACCTCTCACCCTCTTGTATTTCTTCTGTTTAGAATAGGATTTTGTCACACAGGTGGTAGGGGTGTGATTCTGAGCTGGGCTTCTGCTGCAACTATAAAATAACATAAAATAAAATAACTGTGCAGATAATGTTAGTCGGTGCCTTTTTTATGTTATTGAAAATATAGGGATCCTTGTCATGATTCAGAAAGTTAGTCAAGGAGAAAAGGAGTGTGCACCATCTCTGGAGAAGAGCAGAAGTGGTCTTTGAGAAAGCTAGTCAGAATGGTGATAAGGGCACATCGGTAGAAACCCTGAACATGACAACCCTCTTTTCTTTAGGTTCATTTATTGAGGGGATTTATATTATTGGATGGATTCAAACTCTGGAAGATGCATTGAGGGCAGACCACATAGAAAAGTGTTCATTGATGACCTTAAAAAGTAGTGTTTTGTTCTCGGAGGGCTAAGAACCACTGGTAGATTTAAAGAGCCAACACAGATCTATTATTCACTAGAGGTAAAATACTCTTGTAGAGGACGTTTGTGGGAATAGGAAGCAACAACATATTTTGAATTCTGGGAACAGATTACAGAAAAGTTGCACTGATACAAGTGTGATTTAGCACCAGGGCAAAGTTTTCCCTAGGGCAAAAAACTATTCTTCAATGAATGTTTGCACTAGGGCATTAGCACTAGGGCAAACTAAGCCCTGGAAGCTGATAGAAAAAAAACATGTATATATAATGTATTTATATATTATAGTGGGACGGTCACTGCACTTTAAGTTGAGTACTGAGTTTGGATCTAGGTGAAAATCACGTTGCTGAAAACAACGTGGCGGAATACTGCAAAATCGAAAGCTTTTCTGCCATTAGCTTGAGTTCCATAGGAAACCTGAAAAATGAATTGCTAACAACTTTTGACTCGTCGGACGGATTTGTCTGAAACTTTACAAACAAATGTGTACTCACTGAACCCGTCTCACGCCCCAAAACCCCTAGACTGAAGATGTTGGGAAAGATCTGTTAAAAAGCAAAAACGTTATTATTAAATTTAAAAAATCACAGTTTTCGACTAATCCCCATTCTTTTTCCCATTGAGAAAAAGTCAAATTGTTGCTCAAGCGCCCACCCAAAACCACTTGCTGGGAATTGTAACCAGGTTCGAAAAAACTTGGCAAGCAAGCGTTGACTTGATTGCCGGGGTCGGTCTGGGGTTATTGCATCCAGATGTTTTTAAAATATTTGAAGGAGAAGGTGGTGCCATTGCAGCAGAGAGGCTGATAGGATTTTTAGAAATGAAAAAGCAGCAATCTTTTCCCAAATTTATTTTGCTGATAACTGTTGACTTGCTGCATGTATTTGGGTGACATTTTCACAACAAAATATTTGTCAGGGGTTCACCCCAAATTGCAATTACTAGGAACAATACGTTATAAAAGGAGAAAGTTATTAAGACAATAAAAAGCACCAAGGTTTCACAGTTTTCAGCCCATCAGTTTTCCCACCGAGAAAAAGTGGAGTTTCTGAACAGCCATCCTGCGAAAACCTCTGGGCATATTTGGACCAAATAAGAAACAACTTGGGCACAAATCATTGACTGGCATTTCTTGACTGGTTTCTGGGAAATCCATCAAATAGTTTTTAAAATATTTGACACAGAAGGGGGTGCCCCGTGCTAATAAAAATCTTTGTATCGGCCTCGGTGCTTTTTACAGGAGAGAGGCTGAGCGAGGCTAATAACCTTTACTTGCTGAATGGATTTGAATGACATTTTCGAAACAATTCGTCAAGAGCCCAACTAAACTGGAAATGTTGGGAATGATTAGTTAGAAAATGAAAAGTTTATTAAGACAACATAAAACCTTTTCAGCCTACTCACATTTATATTGATATTTTCTAAACTAAGGGATTGTCAAGGACCCCCCCCCAAACTGGAAATCCTGTGAACAATTTGTCAGAAAATGAAAAAGTTATTAATAATGGTGTGACTAGTGCACAGTAGCCACCTAGTGGGTCCAAAAGAAACATATTGGGGGAACATGTACAGTGGACACAGCTGAAGGCAATGGCTAGTGACCTGGTAGTCTTTTATAATATACAGTGGGTGCATTCACTGGCCGGGGTCGGAGGACCTGGCTAGTGAGCCCAAAAGACATATATAGTGGCCACCAAGTGTGTTATTAAAGAAACATATTGGGGCACATATACAGTGACATGGCCAAAGGTTGTGGCCACAGGACATGGCCGAAGGCCATGGCTAGTGGCTCCTAAGAAAAGTATGGTATAAAAAAAGCTTGAAGTTCACTGAAAACACTTTAGTTGAAGTGCAGTTAAGTTGACCAGATTTAAAGCAACCCGACCCTAGAATTCAGTGGATGTGGGAAGTCATGACCAACTTAACTCAGTGAGCTCCCATTGCAAAGCCCACAAGCATATACATATTATAAGAGAAGGGATTTGCAATGACATACTAAATGGCATTATGGGGGACATTTTAATATTTTTGTGTTTGTAATTGAGGACCATCCCCTACTCTGATTGGGACTGGGGAAACATTCAACATTTTTTACACGAAGAGGTGTCCCAACAAGAAAGTTATTTAGGTCTACAAATAAATTGCTATAATTCCTATATATTGTGTGTGGTATTGGGCGTATTCTCTATTTGATGCCTGTCTAATAAGACCCTGTAGGCAATAAATGTTGCTGTCATGTATTGAAACTTATGAAAAATGTTACTTTTCAACAATTCTCAAATTGTATTATGCATTTGGTTAGGTATATATTTTATTTGTATTTAACCAACATGGAACAGGAAAAATGCCAACAATGTAGAAAAATGAATATGTACACTGTGCAGTATAAATTGAAGAGGTTATATTCAGTTGTCTTACAAAACCAGATGTTGAATAATACATAAACACAATATTTAGGAAACTGATCAAAATTAGCAAGAACAGGAGGAGGAATCCAGGTGTGAGCCTAAAGCAATTAGCTGTTGGATGCCTCTCTGTCTAGCTAGTTAGGTAGTAAAACTAAAGAATCCTACCCTCTATGAAGTTTTGTGGGCTCATGGGTCCCCGTAATTCTCGAGTTCGGATTTCTAGAATCAAGTAGCCTATAGTTGTCCACATGAGGCTGGGTATGTTTCGGCAGTTGTTATCATATGATTCTGCCTTCCTCAGGATCAAGATCAAGTTATTTGGATGACCCCTTAGTAGAAGGAATAAGAAGAATTCCTGAGGGTGGACTCATCTAGGTCACAACCATAATTGACTACTGTGAGTTTATATGATGCCCTCTAAGAGATAAACAAGTGTTTAACAATTGAAGACTGTCAGGCTTTGTCAAATCTTTAACTAGTAACACACCTCAAGTGCTCTTTAAATGAAAAAGAAAGTGAGAGAAAGGAAAGCACACATTCAGTTGATGTGTAGTACCCCTGTGTGGTTACAGTAGGAAAGAGAGTCCCTACATGTGATGATCAAGTGAGAGTTCATGGCATTCCACTTACCATCTCTAGATGGTGGTTATGTGGGATGGCTCAACGTTGTCCCAAATGTAGGGAATTCAGGCTGGGTACTAGTCATCTGAGCTACTTGTGAGAGAAAGAGCCAGTCAGATAGTGTGAGTATTGTGCCTTTAAAGAGGCAAGTTTGTTAACAATAAAGGGAAATGTGTGTCAGAGTACAGGGACCATGAAGATCATACCTGTGTCCCGTGTGGGGGATCAAACCAGATAGACGACTTCTAGCTTCATGAGGCAAACAGTTATAAGTTCCTAAGGTGTGGGAACTCCCGTCCCCTGCACACTGTATCTGGCTGAAGTACAGCCAAACTATTAAGTCAAAAGTTAAGAATCAATATATACAATTACATGCCAACAATATCATATTAGGTCGTAAAATGTACATTTAAAAATCTAATTACTACAGTTAATTGATCAACAAACTTAGACAATAAATTATTTTCTTCTCTCAATTGATTTTTTTCTTTTAATGTGGTACCCAACGCATTTCGAGTGGGAACATACTTCATCAGGGCATCTTGCGTACAAAGTTCAAACTGTGTTATTTTTAAACATCCAATGCTATTTTGTCTTCCTTACTTTCTTCTAAGTAGAAGGTCAATTGAACTATGTATATTTCACTTTAAAATATGTGGCCACTTACTGTGCATATATTCATGGGTGTCAGCTTTTGATTTTCGCTATAGGGGCAAAAGTACTTGGGCATATGTTATTCTTGCAGCTGATAATTTTGTATCATTTTCTGTGCTGCTTAAATGCGGGTAGTTGGGGTTGTGTGATGTATCACAAAAGTCACCAAGTGTAACGCTCACCTGACTCCCACGGGGGCGCTGGCCTGGTTCGCGCTGCTGTGACCTCGTCTAAGGTGATGCGCAGGGTTCGGAAGACGGACTGGACCGGGCCCCAGATCATGCTTGTCTGACTCGCAGAAGTATCCTTCTGTAGGTGAGAATAGGGGGTTAACTGTCTGCGGGGTAATGCAATCGGCCTCCCACTTACCCCTCTCACCCTCCTCAAAACCCTTCTGTGCTTCCCCGAAGCATCTCACCTGAGGGTCTGGAAGGACGAGCTCTCCATCCTGCTTCTGATGCAGGGGCGCGTTGGTATCCAGTTACGTCACTGGATTTTCGGATGGGTGAGAACCAAATTTGCTTGGCTTCCAGGTAAGTTTTTCTATAAGTGGTTCCCCTTGTGTCCATGCATTAATGTTCTAATGCTAGTGTCTTTTTCCCCATAGGGGCCGGGGTACGGAATGCCGGGGAACAGGCACTGACCCGAGGTGAGCGGTGAAATCCTTGTGGAAATCAGGTAAGTCTTTAATGAATGTTTTGGTAATGGGCCTCATTACGACCCTGGCGGAGTGGGTTTACGCCAGCGGTATTCGCGGCGGACCCGTCCGCCCTACTACGAGTTCCCGTAGCGCCATGGAGCGTTTTCCGCCTGGTTTTTCCGGGCGGAGAAATCCATGGCGCTACGGGACCTTGTTGTTAATTACGCCACCATATTTTACGGTGGCGTAATTAACGCCTTCCCCACTCCCATTATACCCTATGGGGCAAAAATGGGAATGGGGAAGGGTAAAATGGGGAATGGGGATTTACCGCCCCGCCAAGGTCGGAATGGGGCGGTAAATCCACCAACCCCCATGGCGCTATCGGCAGCTTTCCGCCGTGCTCCATGGTGCATTTGGCGCCACGATTTCCACCAGGGTCGTAATGAGGCCCAATGTCTTTTCATTCACTCATTAACGCTGATGTCTTTTTCCCCTTAGGGGCCGGGGTCCGAAAATGCCTGGATGCGGCGCGAACCCGAAATGAAAAGGGAATGACCCAACAGGTAAGTCTTGACATGGAGTTTTAGCTTCCCTTTTCCCTTCTTTCTCTCAACTTGTTCTTGTCTTTTTCTCCCGAGGCGCGGGGGCGCGACTGCGAATCCGGATGGTCGCTGCTGAACATGGAGGCGCCCTGTAAAGGTGAGTAGAATGCGGCGCTGCAGCAATCGATGCGATGTGCTTTTAAAAATAAATGTCTTCCTTTTCAGGATTGTCGGCGAAATGTCTCTGGGATGCAGATTTAGCAGGTGAGGCCTTTTCCTTCTTCTGTTCTCTTGTTCCCTTCCTTTGCAGGTGAATCAGGATGCTGGCAGGTGTGGCAGAAGTCAAGATGCAGGAGCAGACACGGTGAGCGTCCAGCTGCTAGATGCAGAACAACGCGAAGCACGTGTGGCTGATCGGGTGTGGTTTAAATAGCCTTGGAAGAAGTTCCTAGAATGTGTCCTTCCTCCAATCAGGTATGTATCCTTCCTCGACCACGCCCGGGTGGTAAATGAGTCCCACAGGTAAAGTAGTTCCTTTCAGGCCTCAAGGAGGCCGGGGTTCTGCAGCATGGTCTGCATCAGGTAAGTGCCCCCAAACACTTTCATAATGAGCCTGGCGCCTATGGCCATAGGCGCCAGGATGCTGTTCAAAGGGCCCCTATAAGGGGTTGCTGGGACCTTCCCCAGGGACTTGATGTCCGCTTTCGGGGATGCAGGGCCTGAGCCGGCTCCCCCAGGAGCGGGCATCGTGACAGCACTCCCCCCCATGGCCCCTCCCAAGATTGTTCCCTCCGGGGGTTTCGGTTTGTTTGGGAAGAGACGGTGGAATTTCCTGACTAATCATGCACATGGTCACTGGGTTCCCACGACCTCTCCTGAGGTCTGTACCCCTTCCAATCAATTAGGTAGAAAAGCTTTGACCTAAACATTTTTGAATCTAAAATGTTCTTCACTTCGAATTCGGGTTCCCCATCTATTTGAATAGGTTCTGGAGGTTTGAGTAGTCGGGTTCCGGGTACCACTGGTTTCAGAAGTGACACATGAAAAACAGGGTGAATTCGCATATTAGCTGGTAAATCAAGTGTAACCGCTACTGATGGGGTGTGGTTTAAATAGCCTTGGAAGAAGTTCCTAGAATGTGTCCTTCCTCCAATCAGGTATGTATCCTTCCCCGACCACGCCCGGGTGGTAAATGAGTCCCACAGGTAAAGTAGTTCCTTTCAGGCCTCAAGGAGGCCGGGGTTCTGCAGCATGGTCTGCATCAGGTAAGTGCCCCAAACACTTTCATAATGAGCCTGGCGCCTATGGCGCCAGGACTGACGTTTTCTATGAGCCTGGCGCCATAGGCGCCAGGACGCTGTCCAAAGGGCCCCTATAAGGGGTTGCTGGGACCTTCCCCGGGGACTTGATGTCCGCTTTCGGGGACGCAGGGTCTGAGCCGGCTCCCAGGGAGCGGGCATCGTGACACCAAGAGACCGGCCATTAAACAAGGGGCTTGCAGCAGGCTGCTTAACCCAAGTGTGTGATCTTCTGCAAATAATGTAATCACACAGGACATTAAGTAAATACATTGGCAGTTCTCAAAGCCTGCAATGTTTTATAGATAATACAAAATATAGGTATGTTTACAGCTACTGTGACATCGAGGGTGAAAAATCACTGGTGATCCGGGTCTCCCATCCATGCAGTAACCAGGACTGACCCTGCTTAGCTTCAAAATGAGGGAAAGGTCTGCCCTCTCAGGCCTAAAAAATGAAGCATTGTTACAAGACAACTTAGAGCAACATGGCCTGAGTGGGATGGCCCTTTCCTCACGTTGGAGCTAAGCAATACTGTGTGTATATTCATGGGTGCCAGCTTTTCATTTTCCCTATCGGTGCAGAAAGTAACTGGGCATATGTCATTCTTGCAGCTGGTCATTTTTTCCCTGGTTCTGTGCTGTGTAAATGTGGTTAGTTGGGGTTGTGCAATGTAGCACAACAGTCACCAAGGGACCGACCCTAAAACAAGGGGCTTAGAGCACTGTACAGGATGTTTCGGCATGGTCAGTTAGGTACACGCCGTTATGGCATGACCATTTCGCCGCAGTTTCTGTTTGGGTGCGCCCAGTTAAACGCAGCCAGTTGGGGCAGGGACCTCTTGGCACAAGGATGTTTTGGCGTAAGAGGTCGCAATTGACATGAACCGGCAGGCACTTTGCATTTTGTACCTATCGGTGCAAGGATGTTTTGGCGCAAGAGGTCACAATTGGCATGAACCTGCAGGCAATTTGCATCAAGAGAAAATCAAGATGGCGGTTGATACATTTAAAAAAAAAAATGCTTTTGGGTAAATATTCAAGATACAGCTTTCTATTTTTGAGAAGGAGAAGGGGGAACCCCCTTCTCAGTCAAATATTTAAATAATTACTGCACAGAATAACCCCAAACTACACATGGATTTCTAGTCAATGCCTTGTGTCCAAGTTATTTCAAGACAGGTCCAAATCCGTCTAGCAGTTTTGGCTGTGTTCTTTGTAAAAAAAATGACCTTGTTTGTCTATGGGAAAAGGGATGGGAAGCAATCTAGACTTTTTATTCTTTTAACAAATCTTTACAAAACTTTGCTGTCTTGGGAAGGGGGCATGGGTCTTTATCACTTTTAAAATTACAGCCAAAACCATTACTCGAATCAAAAGTTATTAATGATCACATTTTGAGGGGTTCCTATGGGAGTCTGACTCACCTTGACTATAGGGCAGCTATTGTTGCCCTATAATAAATATCTATACAATCTTGATGACAAGTATTGTGGGACACTGAGTTAAGTTTTTCATCAATTCTCACACCAGCCAAATTGCATGGGTTTTCTTGTGATGAATTGGTTCCTCTTAAATCACTCTTAACTTACGTTTTCCACTGAAACTATATTTTCTATGTTCACCAGGACCCAAAAATAACACGGTACTTGATCTGGTATTTGCCAACAAAAGAGGTGACAGAGTATGCTGGATGCACGGCAACCCCAGTTAATTTGGTACACTCAAGTTCTGCAAGTTTTCAATAGATTACAACAGTTTATGAAGTGGTGATGTGTCACTGTTGATGTCATGATGACAAACAAGTTGAAAAACATATCTCTAACATTCATTGGTTCACACTAACTAGGCTATATACTTTTCATATAGGTATACCAATCTAATATCTCCACCCTGGGGTTCACCCACTTTAGATAACACATGTGCTCCATCACCATTAATACGCTTCATTAATTGCCATTAAACAGGGCTATGTTTGATAAGATGTGATGAATATGGAGTTTCATAATGGGGTAGAGGGATAATTGTGCCTCCATTATTTCCAATTAAACAGCAACTCTCATTATCCCAGCACCATGTTTGTGAAGATCCAAGGCTGTCTTTGGGGGTTTGTCTGTGAGGCACCCTCTTGCAGGTAAGTTATCTTATTCTTGGCCCCTTGTGACTAATGGCTGCTTTAAATCACCAGCTGCTAGATCATGTTTCAATTTTCAAACCTTTACATGTATGTGGATTTTAGCTATTTCTACATGTTCATGGCTCACCTGCCTCACTACTTGAGGCATCCATCATTGAGTCACCAGGATGTTTATTTTAATTGCTGGTTTGAGCACCTGCACATAAAAAGGCTTTCTGCATTGCACTGCACCTAATTAGTTTTAATGGTCAAATACACTCAACAGCCAGCAATTCATTGTCTGTCTTTGCTGTTACTGTGAAAACCATTGCTACAACCTTGACTTTCCTTTTTAGTGAGTGGTTGTGCGCACTTGCAGGCTAAGATATATTTCAAAGAAAGGTAGGAGGCGCTCCTCTCAAGAATGAACATGGCATGATAACCTGTTCTGCGATGAGAGTTTGCAGCACAAGCTTTTTGCTCACTGTACCTTTCACAGATGGGAAATATCCATTTGCATATCAGTCTTTGTCCTGCCCACATGGGAAGTCCAGCACTGAAATGCTATGGCAATTCCTCTCTGAACAAGAGTACCAACAGCAACCCCATACACGTGTTTCAGCCTTGTTGGACCTCATCAGTGAGGTGAAGCTGTGCCTCTCTGAGCACAGTGAGCAGTGAGTCCACGTCTGGTTGCCCCCAGGATAACTCAGGGTGACCAACCCCAAGTTCCTATCACATATTTCAAAAAAAGGTAGCAGGTGCTCCTCTCCAGAATGAACATGGCATGATAACCTGTTCTGAGATGAGAGTTTGCAGCACACGCTTTTTGCTCACTGTACCTTTCACAGATGGTAAATATCCATTTGCATATCAGTCTTTGTCACGCCCACATGGGCAGTCCAGCACCGAAATGCTATGGCAATTCCTCTCTGAACAAGAGTACCAACAGCAACCACATACAAGTGTTTCAGCCTTGTTGGGCAGCACAGTGAGCAGGGAGTCCACGTCTAGTTGCCCCCAGGTAACTCAGGGTGACCAACCCCAAGAGCCTACCACATATTTCAAAAAAAGGTAGAAAAAAGGTAGCAGGCGCTCGTCTCCAGAATGAACATGGTATGATAACCTGTTCTGCGATGAGAGTTTGCAGCACATGCTTTTTACTCACTGTACCTTTCACAGATGGGAAATATCCATTTGCATATCAGTCTTTGTCCTGCCCACATGGGAAGTCCAGCACTGAAATGCTATGGCAATTCCTCTCTGAACAAGAGTACCAACAGCAACCCCATACACGTGTTTCAGCCTTGTTGGACCTCATCAGTGAGGTGAAGCTGTGCCTCTCTGAACACAGTGAGCAGTGAGTCCACGTCTGGTTGCCCCCAGGATAACTCAGGGTGACCAACCCCAAGTTCCTATCACATATTTCAAAAAAAGGTAGCAGGCGCTCCTCTCCAGAATGAACATGGCATGATAACCTGTTCTGAGATGAGAGATTGCAGCACACGCTTTTTGCTCACTGTACCTTTCATCGATGGGAAATATCCATTTGCATATCAGTCTTTGTCCCGCCCACATGGGCAGTCCAGCACCGAAATGCTATGGCAATTCCTCTCTGAACAAGAGTACCAACAGCAACCCCATACACGTGTTTCAGCCTTGTTGGGCCTCATCAGTGAGGTGAAGCTGTGCCTCCCTGAGCACAGTGAGCAGGGAGTCCACATCTGGTTGCCCCCAGGTAACTCAGGGTGACCAACCCCAAGTTCCTATTACATATTTCAAAAAAAGGTAGCAGGCGCTCATCTCCAGAATGAACACGGCATGATAACCTGTTCTCAGATGAGAGTTTGCAGCACACGCTTTTCGCTCACTGTACCTTTCACAGATGGGAAATAACCATTTGCATATCAGTCTTTGTCCCGCCCACATGGGCAGTCCAGCACCAAAATGCTATGGCAATTCCTCTCTGAACAAGAGTACCAACAGCAACCCCATACACGTGTTTCAGCCTTGTTGGGCCTCATCAGTGAGGTGAAGCAGTGCCTCTCTGAGCACAGTGAGCAGGGAGTCCACTTCAGGTTGCCCCCAGGTAACTCAGGGTGACCAACCCCAAGTTCCTATCACATATTTCAAAAAAATGTAGCAGGCGTTCCTCTACAGAATGAACTGTCATGATGCCTACCTCCAAGGAGCCAGGTCCGACCCAGCAACCCCAGAGGCAGGCATCATTTCCCCCAGGGGAGTGCCAGCGGGCCCAAGCTGGGGCCCTTTGGACGCAGTCCTGGCGCCTTAGGCGCCAGGCTCATGTTGGACCACTGTCCTGGCGCCTTAGGCGCCAGGCTCATAAAGCTAGACATGTGTTCAAGTGTTTTAATGTGCACTTACCTGATGCAGACCATGCTGCCACATCCAGGCCCTCTTGAGGCCTGAATAGGAACTACTTTACCTGTGGGACTACTTTCCACCTGGGTGTGGTCGGGGAAGGATACATACCTGATCGGAGGAAGGATACACACTTGGAACTTCTGCCAAAGCTATTTAAACCACACCCGATCAGCAACTCACGCTTCGCATTGTTCTGCTCCTCGCAGCTGGACGCTCACCGTGTCAGCTCCTGCATCTGGACTTCAGCCACGCCTGTCAGCATCCTGGGTCACCTGCAAAGGGAGACAAGAGAGCTACCAGCTAAGCTGCACCACGGAGACATCACCGACGATCCTGAAAGGGAAGACATCATGTTTAAAAGCATTTCGTTACGATCGCTGCAGCGCTGCATTTCACTCACCTTTCCTGGGTTCCTCCATCTTCAGCAGCGATCATCCGGATACACAGCCACTTCCCAGAGCCTAGAGAAAAAGACAAGAATAAGAGGTGAGAGAAGGAAGGGAATAGGAAAAGCTCAGTTTCCTTGTAAGACTTACCTGTTGGGTCATTCCCATTTCATTTCGGGTCTTGCTGCTTCCAAGCAGGACCCCGGCCCCTATGGGGAAAAAAAGACAAAGACATTAGATGAGCGAATGCAAAAACATTACCTGAGCGCTCATCTAGGACTTACCAGATCTTTACTGGAACTGCATGTTTCACTTCGTGTCGGCGCCATCTCCGGCATTCCGAACCCCGGCCCCTATGGGGAAAAGACATCAACATCAGCGCTTTGTTGCAAGAAGTCTCCAAAGGAATCTTCATTCATCACCTGAAAAAAGACAATGAACATTATTATTTAAAGCTTGAACTTTTGAACTTGCAACAGAACTTTTACAGCGCCTTACCAGTATAATCAAGCTTACCTGAACTCCCATCCAACCTCAATCCAGTGAAGTAACTGGGTTCAACGCGCCCCTGCGTCAGAAGCAGGATGGAGAGCTCGTCCTTTCAGACCCTAAGGTGAGTCTTCACGGGGAATCGTGGAAGGGTATCGTGGAGGGTTGGAAGAGAGTGGGAGGCTTGAGCATAACTCAGTCAGTAGGTAATACTCCCATTTCACGCACAGGGGAATATTCCTGCGAGCCGGAGAAGCCAGAATAGAGGGCCCTTCCTGTCCATCTTCAGAGTCCTGCGCTTCACCATTGAAGAAGCATCAGCACTCGAAGCCAGACCTGCGCCTCCGTGGGAATCAGGTGAGCGTTACAGAATGCGAAGCCTACCCACAATTTCCCACCCGGGCGCTATGGAGACTTCTGAGACTGACCAGCTGGCCCAGCTTTTGGGGGAATTACGGGCAGAGGTGCACTCAGCCCGCCAGGAGACTAACGCTCTCAAAAGAGAAATGATCTTACCTAAGGAAAGAACTGATGACCTAGCCAAAAGGTTATTACAGGCCCAGGCAGGGCACACTCCTTTACCTAATTCCGGAGACATTTCCACATCAATGGATTTGAGTAACCCGGTACAAATTAATCTACCTGGACACATGCCTTTGGCCCCGCCTGAACATTTTGCGGGGGATCCCAAGAAATATGCCGTCTTTATGAACCAATGTCGTTTACACTTTCTATGCAGACCCGGAGCCTTCCCTAACGACCATACCAAGGTAGCCTTTATACTATCTTACCTCAGTGGCAGTGCTGCCGATTGGTCTATTCCATTGGTATATCAGGATGATCCCATTCTCCAGGATTTTCAGGGCTTCCAGGCCAGCATGGAAAGATTGTTCGCTCGACACTCTCAAGGACAGGCCCTTGATAACGAACTGCTATCCTTACGACAAGGTAATCAGGATCTTCTGTCCTACATAGCCACCTTTAACAGACTGGTTGTGGAAACAGGATGGCCAGAAAAAAGCAAAAGGATCACATTGTTTCATCGAGGCCTGCGCGGAGAGCTTAAGGATGTTCTAGCTCAGATAGTAAACCCACCCCAGGTCTGCGCAGACTACATTGACTTGGTGGTTCAACTTGATCACAGACTTCAAAATAGAAAAGCAGATCGGTTCAAGTATGAAAACCGAGCACCGATCAAAACCCACGCTACCTCCAAGAGTACCGACGTATCTGAACCTATACAAATCGGTGGTGTTAAAGGACCATTAACGCAGAAAGAACGAGAGAGAAGGCGGCAAATGCAACTTTGTCTGTACTGCGGGACTTCCGGTCACTTTCTTCGAAATTGTCCAGTTAAACCACTTAAGAAGGTGGTTGGAGCTACTGATAACGAATTAGTGACACCTGATTCGGGAAACGACCTAGCCCGGCAAGCGTAGGGGTCCGCTTGCCAAGCTTGAAAACTAACTCTTTGACCTCGCATTTCGTCATGCCAATGGTGCTCGTGGACCCAAAAGAGCCTCAGCAGTTGCATGCTATAAAAGCATACATCGACAGTGGAGCTATTGGAAATTACATAGACCGTGAATTGGCTTCCAGGATTAAGCTTCCTCTCCGCCCGAAAGTAACCCAAGATGTCATTACTACAGTAGATGGAACCGAAATAGCCTCAGGGCCTGTAACGCATTCCACTGTTGAAGTGACGCTGGTGGGTCAGGATGGACATCGGGAAGCAATCGTGTTTGATGTGATCAAGGCCCCACAATTTCAAGTAATTCTTGGAATTCCTTGGTTAGAAACACATAATCCCAGAATTGACTGGCGAGCAAAGAAGATAAGTTTTCCTGATTGTGAACCAACTTGTTATCCAAGAAATCCAGCTATGGGTCTAGCCACAGCAACTTCCACCCCTGTACAGCTACCGTCAGAATACCAAGAATTCCAAGACGTTTTTCAGAAAGAACAGGCTAACACGTTACCTCCCCATCGGTCTTATGATTGCCAGATCGATCTGGTACCCAATGCTCAACAACCTTGTAGTAGGATTTATGCTGTTACGGAACCTGAGAACCTGCATTTGCGTCAGTATTTAGATCAGTACCTAGCCAATGGTTTTATTCGCCCGTCCAAGTCTCCTGTCTCTTCAGCTCTGTTCTTCGTGCCAAAAAAAGAAGGCGACCTTAGAACGTGTATAGACTATTGCGCCCTAAATCAAATAACGATTAAGAATCGTTATCCTCTGCCCTTGATCGCTGAGCTTATCGACCAGGTGAAAGACGCTTGTGTGTACACCAAGTTAGATCTTCGAGGAGCTTATCACCTGGTGCGCATAAAAGAAGGCGACGAATGGAAGACTGCATTCCGCACCAAATTTGGGCTCTTCGAATATCAGGTGATGCCCTTCGGTTTGTGCAATGCACCTGCCGCCTTTCAGTACTTTATGAATGATGTTCTTCGGGAACTTATCGATGTCTGCGTCATTGTTTACATTGACGACATCCTGGTATACTCTTCTTCAGAATCTGATCACAGAAAACATGTTAGGGCAGTTCTTGAGAAACTGCGCCAGCACAGACTATTTGCAAAACTCGAAAAATGCGTTTTTCATACCACAGAAGTTGAGTTTCTCGGATTCATTCTGACACTTCAAGGAGTCCGAATGGACTCGCGAAAGGTGGACGCCATCCTCAAATGGCCATCTCCAAGCTCGGTGAAGGGAGTTCAGAGCATGCTCGGCTTTGCCAATTTCTATCGAAGATTCATCCCGGAATTTTCACGAACAGTCCAACCCATCACCGCTCTCCTAAAGAAAAACAAACGCTTCGAATTGACTCTTGAGGCCGAACAAGCCTTCCAGGACCTGAAAACCAAATTCACCTCTGCACCTGTATTGAAGCACCCGCACCCAGATCTCCCGTACATAGTGGAAACCGATGCTTCCAGTTCGGCCATGGGAGCTGTCCTGTCGCAAAGAGACCCAAAAACTAAACAACTACACCCAGTGGCCTTTTGGTCCAGAAAATTTTCTCCTCCTGAAATCAACTACGCAATTACCGATAAAGAGTTACTGGCCATCAAATCTGCTTTCAAGGCTTGGCGTCACTACCTTCTCGGGGCAAGACACACCATCACCGTAATTACGGACCACAGAAACTTACAGTATTTAAAGACGGCCAAAGCTCAATCCTCACGACAACTCTGATGGGCTCTATTCTTTGCGGAATTTGATTTTGTAATTACCTATCGCCCTGGCTGCAAGAATGGAAAAGCAGACGCCTTATCCCGGATTGGCATGGAAGAACCTAATTCGAGCTTAGAACCTGTGCCCATCATACCTGAGCAAAGAATCTTAGGCTTAACTTCATTGCAATCTATTGAGGATATCCAAACGCAAGTAAAACAACTTCTAGACTCTTCAACCTTACTGGAATGGAGTCAAAAAGGTCCTCATTACACCGTTAAGGATGACTTACTCTACTTCCAGGAGCGGCTGTTTCTGCCAATTAAAGAATTGCAAGAACTTGTTATTGCCAATCATCATGAATCTTTAATGGAAGGACACCCTGGTATCGCTAAAACGGAGGAAAAAAATCAAACGCCACTTCTGGTGGCCTTCTTGGAGAAAAGACATAAAGTCTTTTGTACTGTCTTGTGGAATTTGCGCCCAAAACAAGGCTCAAAAGAAAAGGCCAGCCGGCCTACTTCAACCATTGGATATTCCACCGGCACATGGCACACCCTGTCAATGGACTTTATAACAGATCTGCCTCCTTGTGCTGGTTACAACACAATCCTTGTAATTGTGGACCTATTCTCCAAAATGGCCCACTTTATCCCTTTAAAGGGTTTGCCTTCAGCTTCCACCCTGGCCAAGGAATTCCTGGAGAATATTGTTCGCATACATGGTTTCCCTTTCATTTTAGTCTCGGATCGTGGAAGTCAATTTATCTCACATTTTTGGAAGAAGTGTTGCCAACTAGCACAAATAGATGTGCAGTTATCCACCAGCCACCACCCCCAGACCGACGGAAAAACCGAGAGAACCAATCAGACTCTCGAGCAATATCTTCGGTGCATGTTACACCAATCCGAGTTAAATTGGAAAGACATCCTTTGGATCGCAGAATATGCATACAACAATTCAGTGCATTCTGGAACCGGACAAACCCCCTTTTATACTTTGTATGGTCACCATCCTCGGACCTCTGATCTAGATCCACCTCTGACCCTGAAAATGCCCGCAGTAAATCATCTGCATTCCACAATAACCTGAGTCTTCAAAGAAGCTGCAACTCATTTACAGCAAGCCAAGAAAAAGTATAAAGAAAACGCTGATTTGCACCGAAGTAAAACTCCTCTTTACCAAGTAGGAGACCAGGTATGGCTAGCAACTAAACATTTACCCCTCAAGGGCCCGCGAACCTTCAATCCCAGATTCATAGGACCTTATCCCATCAAAGCTATAATCAACCCAGTGGCCTTTAAACTGGATCTACCGTCCAACATGCGTATTCATCCAGTTTTTCATGCATCACTTTTGAAGCCAGTACAACCAGGAACCGGATTGTCCAAGCCTCCAGATCCAGTTCAAATTGAAGGGGAATTAGAATTCGAAGTTAAAGACATTTTAGACTCCAAGGTGGTAAAGTCAAAACTCTTCTATCTTGTTGACTGGAAGGGATATGGACCTCAGGAGAGATCGTGGGAGCCTAGTAACCATGTCCACGCACCTCGATTAGTACAAAGGTTTCACCAGAGATTTCCGAACAAGCCCAAACCCCCGGAGGGAAGAACCTTGGGAGGGGCCTTGAGGGGGGGTACTGTCATGATGCCTACCTCCAAGGAGCCAGGTCCGACCAAGCAACCCCAGAGGCAGGCATCATTTCCCCCAGGGGAGTGCCAGCGGGCCTTAGGCGCCAGGCTCATGTTGGACCTCTGTCCTGGCGCCTTAGGCGCCAGGTTCATAAAGCTAGACATGTGTTGAAATGTTTTAATGTGCACTTACCTGATGCAGACCATGCTGCCACATCCAGGCCCTCTTGAGGCCTGAATAGGAACTACTTTACCTGGGGGACTACTTTCCACCCGGGTGTGGTCGGGGAAGGATACATACCTGATCGGAGGAAGGATACACACTTGGAACTTCTTCCAAAGCTATTTAAACCACACCCTATCAGCAACTCACGCTTTGGGTTGTTCTGCTCCTCGCAGCTGGACGCTCACCGTGTCAGCTCCTGCATCTGGACTTCAGCCACGCCTGTCAGCATCCTGGGTCACGTGCAAAGGGAGACAAGAGACCTACCAGCTAATCTGCACCACGGAGACATCACTGACGATCCTGAAAGGGAAGACATCATTTTTAAAAGCATTTTGTTACGATCGCTGCAGCGCTGCATTTCACTCACCTTTCCTGGGTTCCTCCATCTTCAGCAGCGATCATCCGGATACACAGCCACTTCCCAGAGCCTAGAGAAAAAGACAAGAATAAGAGGTGAGAGAAGGAAGGGAATAGGAAAAGCTCAGTTTCCTTCCAAGACTTACCTGTTGGGTCATTCCCATTTCATTTCGGGTCTTGCTGCTTCCAAGCAGGACCCCGGCCCCTATGGGAAAAAAAAGACAAAGACATTAGATGAGCGAATGCAAAAACATTACCTGAGCGCTCATCTAGGATTTACCAGATCTTTACTGGAACTGCACGTTTCACTTCGGGTCGGCGCCATCTCCGCCATTCCGAACCCCGGCCCCTATGGGGAAAAGACATCAACATCAGCGCTTTGTTGCAAGAAGTCTCCAAAGGAATCTTCATTCATCACCTGAAAAAAGACAATGAACATTATTATTTAAAGCTTGAACTTTTGAACTTGCAACAGAACTTTTACAGCGCCTTACCAGTATAAACAAGCTTACCTGAACTCCCATCCAACCTCAATCCAGTGAAGTAACTGGGTTCAACGCGCCCCTGCGTCAGAAGCAGGATGGAGAGCTCGTCCTTTCAGACCCTAAGGTGAGACTTCACGGGGAATCGTGGAAGGGTATTGTGGAGGGTTGGAAGAGAGTGGGAGGCTTGAGCATAACTCAGTCAGTAGGTAATACTCCCTTTTCACGCACAGGGGAATATTCCTGCGAGCCGGAGAAGCCAGAGTAGAGGGCCCTTTCTGTCCATCTTCAGAGTCCTGCGCTTCACCTTTGAAGAAGCATCAGCACTCGAAGCCAGACCTGCGCCTCCGTGGGAATCAGGTGAGCGTTACATGAACATGGCATGATAACCTGTTCTGAGATGAGAGTTTGCAGCTTCACCTCACTGATGATACCCAACAAGGCTGAAACACCTGTATGGGTTGCTGTTGGTACTCTTGTTCAGAGTGGAATTGCCATAGCACTTCGGTGCTTGACTGCCTATGTTGGCAGGACAAAGACTGATATGCAAATTGATATTTCCCATCTGTAAAAGGTACAGTGAGCAAAAAGCAGATGGCTGCGAACTCTCAATGTGGTTAACAAACACTGAAGAGGTTATCATGCCTTGTTCTTCCGAGAGAGGGGCGCCTGCTACCTTTGTTGAATTATTTGAAGGAACTTGGGGTTGCTAACCCTAGGTTACCTGGGGGCAACCAGACGTGGACTCCCTGCTCACTGTTCTTAGAGAAGCTCAACTTCACCTCACTGATGATGCCCAACAAGGCTGAAACACGTGTATGGGGTTGCTGTTGGTACTCTTGTTCAGAAAGGAATTGCCATAGCATTTCGGTGCTGGACTGCCCATGTTGGCAAGACAAAGACTGATATGCAAATAATTATTTCCCATCTGTGAAAGGTAGAGTGAGCAAAAAGCAGATGGCTGCAAGCTCTCAATGTGGTTAACATCCACTGAACAGGTTATCATGCCTTGTTCTTCTGAGAGAGGGGTGCCTGCTACCTTTGTTGAATCATTTGAAGGAACTTGGGGTTGGTCACCCTAGGTTACCTGGGGGCAACCAGACGTGGACTCCCTGCTCACTGTGCTTAGAAAGGCTCAGCTTCACCTCACTGATGATGCCCAACAAGGCTGAAACACGTGTATGGGGTTGCTGTTGGTACTCTTGTTCAGAGAGGAATTGCCATAGCATTTCGGTGCTGGGCTGCCCATGTTGGCAGGACAAAGACTGATATGCAAATGGGTATTTCCCATCTGTGAAAGGTACAGTGAGCAAAAAGCAGATGGCTGTGAACTCTCAATGTGGTTAACAAACACTGACCAGGTTATCATGCCTTGTTCTTCCAAGAGAGGGCCGCCTGCTACCTTTGCTGAATTATTTGAAGGAACTTGGGGTTGGTCTCCCTAGGTTACCTGGGCGCAACCAGACGTGGACTCCCTGCTCACTGTGCTTAGAGAGGCTCAGCTTCACCTCACTGATGATGCCCAACAAGGCTGAAATACGTGTATGGGGTTGCTGTTGGTACTCTTGTTCAGAGAGGAATTGCCATAGCATTTCGGACCTGGACTACCCATGTTGGCAGGACAAAGACTGATATGCAAATGGATATTTCCCATCTGTGAAAGGTACAGTGAGCAAAAAGCAGATGGCTGCGAACTCTTAATGTGGTTAACAACCACTGAACAGGTTATCATGCTTTGTTCTTCCGAGAGAGGGGCGCCTGCTACCTTAGTTGAATGATTAGATATATTTATTCCATGGCCTGTTTTAGGGCAATCCGTGAATTGTAAAGTCTGTCTTTCTGTCCATTTGCAATGTTTCAAAGATGGTAATAGCTGTATAACATGGACTCTTCATGCTGGCACTTTAATGCTGTGTGTTACTGAGATCTAATGCACCGTCTGCCATTGGTTGAAAACCCTGTTATTGTAAACAGCATTTATCCATACATGCATTTTAATCCTCTCCTTGCAGTCTAGTGAACCTCTTTTGTTTGTATGCTGGAACATGGCTCCTCCCTATCCTGGAGTCAACACTATGCTCTATTTTAATCTAGTTTTAGTTCCTACACTAATGTCATTTAAGCATATTCTTCATGGCAGTACACGTGAGCTGCCTATTTAAGGGTAAGTCATGGATTCTGCTTTAGCGTATGTGTTCTCTTCACTTTTACATTTCTGGAATGGAGTAAGGTTGCCTCAACTTGTATTGTTTTTCACATGCTCGATACTGGTGAGTGCTGGGGGGCAGAAGGTGGTACTTTAGTGTTTTTCTGTACTCCTAAATATATCTATCTATACATATGTAAACGTCAACATTTGTTTGTTTGTGGTGGGATTTGTGGTAAAGATTTGTTCCTTATACAATTTCACACCATTTCACTAATCTGCACCAAATTGTGCAGGGTTGCCTGTTAGGACCCTCTGGACTTTACTGGCTTCATGATATTTCTAGGAGGCTCCTCCCACTTGGCTGCAAAAACCTGGTACAACATCCAGAAAGAAATAAGAAACACCAAAGGCTATACAGGAAACTACTAAAAACCTGGCTCTTCAACACCACAGAAACAAACTGAAACAACTAAACAACCAAATAGTAAACAGAGAGAACAGGTTGACAGAAATTAGGATGACACAGAGAACACCCAGAAACAACTAAGGGAAAGTCCTACAATAACGAGAGAGGCAACACTAGGTTGAATAGGACACAAGTGACAACCCCATGAAGACAGAATTAGCACCCCTGGCCAATTCAATCCTACAACCTCAACCACTCCATGAACACTAGCAAGTGGCAATTAGGAATGCAAACAGCTGCTATTTTGGATGACGCCATGGACGTTAGCATGGGCAGAGCCCTTACGGAGCTGTGAATGTTGACAGATGCCGCTCCTAAACGTAGCTATGAATGTTGATATATATTTTGCTTAGATGACAGGGTTGTAAGCGATAGCCTGCGTGAGCAACAGGGTAGGATTATGAAGGCCGACCATTGCCACATCTGGATAGAGTAGCAGTTACTGAGCAAAACAACGTCTGGACTGCACTGGAATGCGACCAAGTCCAGATTAGGATGAAATTGCAAATACCAGATACCCCCACACATAGACAGGATCCAATGGTGGGCAACGGCTGAATTTGGGCACAGTTGTGAATATTGGATAGCGTCATTTATGGAAGGGATAGTGAATATCGGCTGGTGCGGAAACTATATTGACATGCAGTGATGTTTGCACACCACACCTGGGAAGAACCTGGACATTTCAGCACATCACTTATAGACAGCAATGCCAATTACCAATCCACTAACAATTTCACCCATCTGCCTCCACCTCTCAAACTCTAACCAGACACAGCCACAACCCTATACCACAACAAACCACACAAAATTCACTAAAACGCAGCAACAAAACAAACCTCACATAAACTTGTACAACAGCACACAACGTCTAACGACGAGAAAATACCCCAAGCCCAGCAAACAGTGTTAACCGTGTTGAGGCTACCAAGAGCATATCACTGCTCTCTTGCACTTTTCCTGCTTACTCCCACTAACTCACCACTCTTCCTGTTTCAGAGCCGCCAGAGCGCCAGGGGACTATTCCAGTGGTGATAGTGTGCGGTACAAATATCCTTTCACATTAACTTTAACATTAACATTTGGACACCCCACCACTTTCCCCCAATTTCAGTAAAAATAAAAATGTGTTTGTGGGTTTGTGGGAATGGGACAAAGCATTGTTCCTTATATAATTTCACACTGTTTCATCAATCTGCACAAATTTGTATAGTTACATGTTAGGGCCCTCTGGAAATTACTGGCTACATTACATTTGGACACCCCACCCCGTTCACCGGATTTCCACTCAAGTCAAAATTATACAATTATACACCATTTCACCAATCTGCACCACATTCTTCATAGTTACATGTCATGACCGTGTGAACATCAGTGTCTATATAACATTTGGACACCCCACCACGTTCCCTGGATTTCAGCACAAGTTATAATTTGCTTGTGGGTGTGTGGCTTAGTAAAGCATTGTTCCTTATAGAATGCCACACCTTTTCACCAATCTGCACCACATTTTGCATAGCTACCTGTTAGGTTCTTCTGGACTTTACTGGTGATATGACATGTGGACACCCCATCCCGTTCCACGAATGTCAGCACAAGTCAAATATTTTTGTGGGTTTGTGGGTTGGCGAAGCATTGATCCTTATACAATTCCACACTGTTTCAACAATCTGACACCCCAACCATTTCCCTGGATTTCAGCACCTTCTCACGTGAGACGGTTGCCTGAAATTTCTGAAAAATCAATGTGGTTATCAATGCACTGCAACATACTGCACCATGCCAGGGTGAGGCAGCAGGGGGGGGGGGCAAAATGTGCCAATATGCAGCAGCACACCAACTCTCACCTCTCACCAGGGTATGTCAGCAAACCACATGCGCCCATTCTCAGTGCAGATTACTTCAGTGTGCAAAGCACATGAAGTGATATGCAAATCAGAACAGCGAACTACATGATCAGTGTTATCATGTCTGTTTACAATATCCATTTGGAGAATGGGAACTTCTGCTAGTGCATAAATAAAATATTAATAAAACATCCTTTTTTAAATCAAAAATTAAGACGAATCTCACAGAAAGTTAAAATGTACAAAGAGCCTGAATAAAATAGTTAAGGTACAAACACTCTTTGTATATAACTACAAATAGAACCAGAATATTCTGAGGTATAAACGATCAATCCAAAGCACTGCAAATCCAAATTTAACACTCACTTGAACTATAGTATTGTTCTAATATGACTGTTACATGAAGTGACTTGTATGGTTGGATTTGTAATGGCATGGACAAAGTGTTTATACTTCAGAATTGTATGGGTCAATTTGTAATAATGTACAGTGAGTGATTATACCTTAATTATTTGCACTCTTCGCAGACTTTAACTTTTGTGTGTGATTAATCTTTACTCTTGATTTAAAAAAGGTTATTTCGATTTCATTTGGGTTTTTTTCTGTGGGGAGTATGGCATTTACCATATGAGAGTATGTTGTATATGTGTATGTAGTATGAGCGTTTGTTGACGTTGGAGTGTATTGGAGAATGAGCTTATGGCAAATAAGCCATACCATTTATAGTGAACTCATTTAAATAATTTGCAATGTGCATATGTCTTGTATATATATGAACATTAACATCAAAGTTAGTCCTCACTGTGATGTCAATTTGTATGCTTATAGTAATGTACATGTATGTAATGTACATTTCATACACTTACACCTTTTCCTTTTTTCTCCTCTAACTGATACTGACTTCACTAATTATTTCACTACTAAGGTTACTACTAAGGTCACTGCTAAGGTTACAAGTCACCATTCTTCTATTTCTCATAACCCTACTCAAAACCTCCCTTCTCTTTCTTCCCTTCGCTACGCTTCTGTGATCACTTCCTCTCTCCTTACTGAGTCTGAAATGACCACTTACTTGTCCTGAACCAACCCCATTAGCCTCCCCAGTGAGTCTTGAACTTCTTCTAAAGGTCTGGCCTTCATTAATGTCTTACGTGACTATGCCCTTCAATATTTCTTTTTGCACCTCTTCATTCCCTCTGGAATGTAAGCATATGGCCATCCTTCTGATTATAATATCCTAAAAAACCCTTCTTAGATCCTTCACTTCCTTCTAATTTCCAGCTTATTTTTCTCCATTAAATGTTCTATAAATTGCTTGCACACATTCTATATTCTCAAGTTTCTACTCATCTAATGAATGTTTAATTCCTACCTGTAAACCAGTCTGGGTTTCTTTCTGACCACTCCAGGGAAACAACACCGTTGTATGTTACTAATACTCTTCACATGGCTTACTGTACTAAACACTCCTCTCTCTTGCTCTTGGTGCTTCCCGACATGTCCAAATCTTTTAGCACTTTTGATCATCCCACTCCTTTGGCTGTTCATTCTTCTCTTTTTTATAAGTATCTGATCTTGACTGGTTTTGCTCCTACCTCTCTAGTCATTCCTTTTCTGTTTCTTGGGACAGCAACTCCTTTTAACTCATCCTTTGAAGTGTGGGTACCCCAAGGTTTTGTACTCATTCCCCTCCTTTCTTCTCTTTGCATGATTTTGCTATGCTCTGTAATTTCTTCTTTTAGTCTGTCCTATCACTTTCATGTTGGTTATTCATACATCTTTTTGTCCTTTTGCTCCTTTACTGAGTGCCTCCTTTATTCACTATCTGCCTGTTTATTCATCATGTGAATCTGCATTTTTTATGGTAAGCATAAAGCTAATCCATTCATTCGTTAATGTAAACTCTGTTTAGCAATATGGGTTGTGCTGAACTATCACGGATCAAGATTTTCTGAGAGCCATGCAGAAAGATATAATGTATTATACTTGTTATTTTGTATAGCGCAAATTCTAGTTTCTAAGCACTATATGTGTTCCTGTGCTACTGCTGAACACAGTTGAACACAGTGTAAAGATATTAATTAGAAGAGGATGTCTTTTGGCAGACTGTCAGCTATTCTACAGTACAGAAAAACAGCCTTGGCTACGGAGAAAGAGATAGCATGGCAAATGTTTTCTTTTTCGGCAGAATTGGAATGTCTTGTTACCAGAGACAAAATGCTCACACAATATGTCTTGCTTACTCAGAATATTTCAGCACTACATGTGATTATTTTCCAGCACATACATGCTATAATGGAATGTATGTACGTAAGCAAAAGCAATGATGTTTCTCTGAAATATTTCTACGCATGTAATGTACGTCACTGCCACTATAAAGAGTTTTTTTTTCTGTAGAAGGGGGGCTTGGCTTGTTACTGATCAGCTGACTTAGTTGGCTTAGCTCAAGAGCTCAATTCACTAATTCCCCTTGGGACGTGTTGAACATGAGACAACACATGCAAAACAAAATTGTGTTTTTCGTTTACTATCTCTGTGTATCTTGTGATCTTATTTTATATTCATAGTATATATTTTGGGACTTACAAATGGCACCCAAACAGGGACATGAACCCAGGACCCTCATATTGGCTTACAAATGGCACCTGAGAAGGAACCCTTCCAAGGATTTATTTATTTATTTGCATTTATATATCGCACATCGGCCCTGAGGGTTTGGGTGCTTGTTACAGAAGGCTTAGGATTACATTGTACACATTAAAGCTTGTTCAAAACATTCACAAAGAGTAAAGTGCGAGTTCCTTTGTTACATTGGAACAAAGATTTGCGGCGCATGCAGTCAAGATGGTTCAGGCAGGATTAAAGAAACAGAGTGGTTTTTACGTTTTTGTGGAAGATGGAATAGGAGTTTTCATTTCTGAGATAGGTGGGAAGGGCATTCCAGTTTTATGAGCCAGGTTTTGGAAGCTAACACCACCTGCTTTAGCTCTTTTGAATGGGGGAATGCAGATTTGGTTGGTGAGGTGGGTTCTCTTAGGTCTGGAAAAGGTGCAGAAGGTGATCTTTTCGGATAGGTATGGGGGGGCCTTGAGTTACAGGCATGTGTGTGTAATAGTCAGTGTTTTGAATAGAATGTGTTGTTTGACAGGCAGCCAGTGAGCGTCTTTCCTAGCCTGGGATATGTGTTCGCGCTTAGGGATGCTCAGTGCAGCCCTTAGAGCATTGTTTTGGGTCACTTGTAACTTGTGTAGATTTTTTTCAGAGGTGCCCAGAAAGAGGGCATTGCAGTAGTCAAGTTGTGTGCCGATGGTGGCCCTGGCAATAGATATGCCTTTTTTTTCTGATAAGAATGGTTTAACTGCATTAATGATTTTGGTGGTGAGTGTCGTGGAGGAGGCTATGGCATTGACCTGGCGGGTCATGGAGAGGGTGGAGTTGATGTACACACCTAGAGTTTTTACTGCTGAGGATACTTTAATGATGGTGTTGTCTACGGGGAAGGTGGTAGTGTGGGGAGAGTTTGTTGAGGGTTTCTTTGGTGCCTACGAAAATAATCTCAGTTTTGTCTTCATTAAGACAGAGACCATTGGCCGCCATCCAAGTTTGGATGGCAGTGTAGATGTTGTTGAGGCTTATGGTATCTTGTTCATAGATGCCAGTGAGAGGAATTAGGACTTGGGTATCGTCGGCATAGTTGGTTATGCTATGTTATGACGATCAAGGTCATTGAACAGGGGGAGGGTGAATATGTTGTAGAGGGTGGGGGCGGTACAAGAGCCTTGAGGAACTCTGCAGTGAATAGTGGTGGGGGGGCACAGTCTGTGACGGAGAATACTCTCATTAGTCGTCCACTGACGAAAGAAGCAATCCAAGCCGAGGATGTGGAGGGAAATAAGATGTGTCTTTTTGTTGTTTGCTGAGGATTTCGTGGTTGAGAAGATCGAAGGCAGCTGAGAGGTCTAGTAGGAGGAGAAGTGCAGGTTTACCTTTATCCATAATATCCATGAGTTGAATTTTTAAGTCAAGGAGGGCTGACTCTGTCCTGTGAACAGGGCGGAACCCTGATTGTCTCTTTCCAAGGATTTTGTTCTCTCCTAAGAATTGCTGGATTTGGGTGTAAGCCACCCTGTCCAGAATTGTCAGCAGGAACGGTACGGTGGTTGTGGGTCTCTAGTTATTAGCTACTTTGGGATCGAGGGAGGGTTTCTTTAGTAGAGGACGTACCCACGCTTCTTTTAAGCTGTCAGAGACTGTTTTGGAGTTGAATGAGGCATTAATTAAGGGTTTTAGGAAGGGGGCCAGAGTCCCAGCACAGTCTTTGCCTAGTTTTGCTGGGCAGCCGTCCCCTTTGCAATTGGATGGTTTAATTTTATTGACAATTTCTATTACTTCGGGTATAGTAATTTCTCTAAAGGTGAAGGGTTTGATTGGGTGTGAGGTAGGTACAGTGTCTGAGTTGGAGTGTAGGTTGATGTGCTTAGAGAGGTCTTTGTGGTGTTTGGCGATTTTTTGCTGAAGGAACTTGATTTTGTTTATTAGAGCTGTTTTCACGTTTGTGCACCAGGCTTTATCTTTGACGATGTCTTGTGATTTGGTGGCTGGGGTGGATAACTCTCTGAATATGGCAAAGAGCTCCTTAGATTCAGATGTGACGTTAGTGATTTGGTTGTTGTAAGAGGAGGATTTAGCAGTGATTATAGCTTTTTTGTATTTGGCCGCAATGGATTTGTAGGTAGATAGTGTGTCTTCTGTGGGGAGTTTAGGCATTTGGTCAGTGCTTTTCTTTTTTGTGAGCGGAGAACCTTGAGTTCCTCCGAGAACCAGGTGTTGTTGTTATCTTTTTTGTTCTGGAGCGGAGCAATGGAGTCTATGGCATTGACCATTATGGAATTGTAGGTATCCGCTAGTATTGAAGGGTCAGATGAGTTAGGAAGATGCAATGTGGGTGTGTCAAGATAAGGGAGGATGTTTTCCTTATTGAGGTTCCTTGCACTTCTGGCTAATGCCAGGGGTATGGGGTTGAGAGTGATAGTTGTGGTGGGGCCCGTGGGGATGAAGAAATGGCTGAGGTGATGGTCAGACCATGGAATAGGTGTGTTGGAGCTGAGGTCAACTTCGCAGTTGTGATCTGGTGTGTGTTGGTGTTGGTGTAAGATATTTCTGCTGGAAGCTGAGCTCTGTGATAGATTGAGCTAGGCTGACCTATCTTTGGGGTCGTTAAGTCCCACGTTGAAGTCCCCTGGGAGGAGTGTTTTGGAGGAAGTTTTGAAGTTTTCACTGATGAGGTGCAGGAGATTGTCCTGGAAGTCAGCCATGGGGCCAGGAGGGCAGTAGACTAGGTGGATGGCAAGTGTGGTTTTGGATGAAGTGGTGATCTTGACTGTGAGGGAGTCTGTGTTCTCCCAGAGATTGGAGGTAGTTTGTCTTATTTCTAGGCAGTCTTTTGCTATGAGTGCTACTCCTCCGCCTCTGTTTAGGACTCTGTCATGTCTGTAGATTGAGTGCCCTGGTGGGAGGGCTAGTGAGAGGGCAGGACCTGAGGCTTTGTGGAGCCAGGCCTCAGAGATGGCCAGGATATCATGGTTGAAGTTGGTGATGAGGTCAAAGATTTCAGTGGCATGTGCAGGGAGGGACCTGGCATTGATGAGTGCACATTCTATGTGAGATGGGCCCTCTGTTTTGTGGGTTTTGTTGATAGTGGGTACTGCAGATATGTATTTGGTGGTTGTGATGGGTTTGGGCGGCTGTTTAGGTGAGCTTGTAGGTATGGCTGTATGAGGTGACTTAGCAGTAGTAGAGGTAAAAATGGGTAGGCTAGGCAGTCTGGGAGGTGGTAGCGCTTTGAGGGTCACTGGTAGGAGTGGGGTCATAGGAGAGGCAGTGGGAACATTTAAAGTATTGTTGGTGTAGGGTGCATTGTGTGTGCGTAGCCTGAGAAGTTAATTTCTGCTAGTAAGAGGTCTTGGTCATGTAGTGGTGGTGTTATATCTGGAGAGGTTGGCAGGAAGGTTAACTAACAGATTGTTGGGAGTGGCATATTGTTTAAGGTTGAAGAATGGGAGAGGGTGCACAGCTAGTTTCTTTTGTATTTGTTGAATTGATATATAGTTAGTGTTCACTTCGATTTGCTTAAAAGGGTGCAGCCCATTATACAGTGCCTCCATGTCGGGCACACGTTATGTGCTGAGAAAGAAAGGACCTAGGCTAGTTAGCCATCGGTGTGGGCCGCACTCCTATTTTACCCAATAGGGTTTAAATCATTTGTCTTGAATTATTGATAACAGTAGAACCATGTTCCAATAGTTTTTCTTCAAAGTGCTTTTATTTTGTAGAATGATCTTTTTGTTTATATTGTTTCGTCCGTTAAGGTAACGAATGGTTAAACTTCACCAATTCGTTATATGCTGATACATTGGCAAAGGAAGAATAACCTAGGGCTAATGCATTTCGGAAAAATAGTATTTCCTTCTTCAGAGCCAGGTTACATTCACAAAAATCTTACTGTTAGAACATTGAGAAAAACATCAGGTATGTATGCATTCAGTAAAGCAGGGTACCCACATTTGACAAACATGTACATATAAGACAGAGAGAAGAGAACATCGGATTGTCGGTGAATTATATGAATAACATTGTGCATATACAATACAAATTAGTTATCGTTATACCCAGGTTCCGAAAAATTACTTTAGTAAAGTCATTCAGTTTATCCCATTCCCATTATAATTCACTACTCCTCGTGATGTTAAATAACATGGTGACGTATTAAAGCGGGTGCTTATTCCTGTGTCTGAAAAGTCAGGTAGTGTCTAGTTAGTCATCCACCTACACCCTGTGGTGTCACTGACCTGAGGCTGATGGATATACTACTTGATTCGAGCGTGAGGTTGTATTGTTAACGTTTGTTCGCAGAACGCTGCAAGAGAAAGTAATGTAATGTGTTTAGCTCACATAGGGATAGTTTTCCTTCACATTGGGTCCTGTTACTTATGCATTACCTAAATGTCTGAGAGCAGTAGCTACAGCCACTGCATCATGCAAACAAAGTGAAAGCAGGGTTTGGGGTCAATCCTTAACTATGGTGCCTCACTCAGTTGATGTGTTAGTTACAGACAATATGTTTAAATAGGTATAAAGAATCCCTATTAACATGAAAACATCCTACTCCACCAACGGGGATATAGATATATGTAATACAATAAAGAGCAAGATGATACGTGTTGTTTACTTGCCTCCAACCCCCTCACACTTGAACTCTATAAGGTTTTCCAGCATCACTAGTCCTGAAAAAATGGACCGTCTGCTATAACTGATTTACACAAATGTATAACAAGTTTATTATTCAAATAATTCAAACTGAATTTAAACAAAAAACACTACCCTCACCTAACACAGTATACTAAACATTAAAAAACACATATAAAACAATTATAAAACATCAGATAACTTATTTATACGACACAGAAGATATCACATAACACACAAAAAAAATCTCAATGTGTCACTAAAACAACAAGCATCCCAACATGTTTCTGTTCTTAACTGCCCAGTTCAGGCGAACATTCTTCAGGGGATAAATTTAAAAGCATCCACTAATCTCTTCCACACCGTGTTGAAAGGGTAGATTCAGGCACCCAAGAGGGTAAAAGGAAAACAACCTCCAAGCCTGTAAAAATAAAGGAAAGGAGAAACCTAATGAGTTCCAAAGAGGGAAGGAAGTACTACAAAATGTAAATGGAGGCATGGCACAGGGATTATGCCACACTCACAAGGGTTCCAAAGAGCACCCGCAGATTTACCTTTAAATGGTGAAACTTCAAAGCACGTCACAGGATGACAAATTTGCTGGTTTCCCTCCAAATGAAATATCAATACTTCAACAAAGCGTCACAGTCCGCTAGAGTATCGCCACACCTAAGTAAGACAAAACCAATACACAGAGACCACATGCTCTGTTATATCCAGAAATCACACTGGCTTCAATACCACTGCACATAAAATCAAGGCTCCAAATAACAAAGTGAATTACCTCCACAAATGTAGGGATCAAGACTGCAATTCACAATTCAGTAATGGACAAGTTGAAATGGAAACATCCATACGATCAAGCAATAAAGTACAGAGTCAATCTGGAAAGCAATGGGAACATAACAGTAAACACCATTTATCTGGCATTACCAAAACCTCAGCTAACAACATGCCGTCAACATGCACTAGAGGGCAAACAGAAGGGGGTGCTTATATTTCACACACGTGAGGAGACCATGCATTATCTAATGTGTAAAGACAACTACTCAGCGTCCATGCTGTCCAACCTCCACAACGTAAAAGAAACGCGGAAAATGGATAGCCACACAACATGTGTAAAATAAGTGTAAAATAAAGTACCCCAACCACCAAATAATGCAAAAGGTGTCCCGACATGGAGACAATATCATGCACAGAGTCACATCCAAAGGCGAAATGCTGGTAGCGTGCTCACCTATACACACTGCGGGGTTTATTCACTCCACTTGCAGCATTCAAACATACTCGGCCAGCACTCGATTCAGAGGAGCCATGGCTGCTGCACAATCTCAAAGCGTCTATGGTTGCGCAGCAACACAAAGAAAGGACTCTATTAAAGCGTCTATGGTTGTGCGACAACACAAAGAAAGGACTCCACTTCTCGAAGTTAATCAGGAGTACAACAACCAAGGGGGCCATATTGGAACAGACCCAGGATCAACTGGTGTAGAGGAGTTTAGTGGACACTCAGCGCATCAAAAAAATGTAAATTGCACTAACTTCATCAATTGAACTAAAAACCAAATTGTTCACCAAAATTGGGTGCCCACATGGTATATGCATCACACAATGTCCAAAATTATATTTGGCTAACCAAATGCCAATCAATGCTTTCATTGAGCCCTAGCACATTGCTTTGTAATTTGAAAATTATTTTTTGCTCTATATTCAATAATTTTCGATCTGTTTCAATTTTGGTATTTCCATGCACCTTTTTCAAAATCAGCCATGTGAAGTCATTGAAACCATGTTTCTTTTCAATAAAATGTTTCACAAGAGGGGCAGTTATCACTTGATTCTTGATACAGCTGCGATGTTCCACCATTCGAACTTTACATTGCCTATTTGTTTTTCCCACATAATGTAGGCCACATGGACAGGTGATCAGATATACAACATTAGCTGTGTTACAATTCGTCATTTCAGTGAAGACCCACTTAACATCAGGTAGAATTTGCAATAATCTAGTTTCTTTTGTTTGTCCACACATGCTGCAATTCCCACATGGAAAATGTCCTTTTACTTCAGGCAAACCCCACAGTCTAGTTTGCCTAACTTGTGGTATCTGCATTTCTGTCACATCATTTCTGATCAGAATATTTCGTAAATTCTGGCTTTTTCTGAAAGCCACTAGGGGAGGCAACACTTCTTTACCACGATATATTTTCTTCCAAGTTTTCATCACAATGTTTTTGATTTTGTAGGACAAATTTGAGAAAGTATTAACAAATACAGTGCCAATCTTTTTAATTGGCTTACTACTTTTCTCCAAAAGTGCCTCACGATTGTTATTGTAAACTCTTTTTGAAGCATTTCTTATAACTCTAGGCGGATAGCCTTTGGCCAACAACGTGTTGGTGAATACATCCGCACTTCGGGCAAAATCATCTTTAAGACTACTATTGCGCTTCAGCCTCAAAAATTGTCCAAATGGCAAATTGTTCTTTAAATGTTTAGCATGGTGGCTATTGAAGTGCAATAAAGAGTTCTTATCAGTAGTCTTGTTATACGGCTTCACTTTTAAAGAACCATTGTGATGGAAAATGGTGATGTCTAGAAAATGAGTCTCACAATCACATATAGACCCAGTGAATTTCAGAAACCGATTTTGTTGGTTAAGCCATGTCACAAAACAATCTGCCTCTTCTCTTGAGCCATCCCATATGATCACAGTGTACAAATAAATTGGAAAACATTGAGTTTATTCCGGGCCAGTCCTTGCTGATAGGTTTGGACATTCAACCTTTGTACACTGTGATACCCCAAAGAGCCACACTTGAGGTGGTTGAAGAAGTGTTGATGAATAGAGAGGATGGCCATCCTGTGAGTAATGCTTTCATTCTGTGGTGCACGGAGTTTGCCCTGACTAAAAATGTTTTCCAATTCCAGGGTTCTTTCTTTCAACAGATTGAGGGTACAGCCATGGGTGCTGCCATGGCCCCGAATTTAGCCAATCTTTATGTCGAGTATTTTGAAAAGGCAGTAATATACCCAGCCACCAACCCTTTCAGCAATCATTTGAGGAAGTGGCTGAGGTATATAGATGATATACTGATCATATGGGATGGCTCAAGAGAAGAGGCAGATTGTTTTGTGATATTGTATTTGTATTTATTGTGTTTATATAGCTCTTTAATCCAAACCGCTTTATGATATGATATGAATGATTATTAATGATAGCACCAACATTTTTTTGTAACCATTACAGTGCTTGCAGGCATCATCCTAGGATTCTGCCTGTGTATACAATGCTTTCCTGTTTTTGTTTCCATGCTATGCACATGTTCCAGAGATCATGCACACTTACCATCTAGCATGGCAAATTGCCAAAGGTTTACCTTCTCTCACCAGGACACTATTAACAGAGTTTCAATATGCTTTTTCCATAGTGTTACTGTCCCAGTATCACTATTCCCCTGTCTATGTTACTACATGAGTGTCTAGCTACAGTTCCTTCTTAAATCCCTGTTTTGACTGACCTCTGTGTCATGTAACGTGCATGATGTCAATGTACCATCTCCTCCACACTACTGTCCAGCATTACTGTCCTAGAATTGATTAGCTCATGCTAAAAGGAGTGTTTGTGAATCTGCATTTGTTATGGTTAGCATAAAGCTAATCCATTCATTCATTAATGTAAACTCTGTTTAGCAGTATGGTTTGTTCTGAGCTTTAATGGATCAAGATTTGCTGAGAGCCATACAGAAAGATATAATGTATTATACTTGTTATTTTGTATCGCGCAAATTCTAGTTTCTAAGCACTATATGTGTTCCTGTGCCAATGCCGAACGCAGCTGAACACAGTGTAGAGATGTTGATTAGAAGAGTGTGTCTTAAAGGGTGCATTTCTTTTCTGTAGAAAGGGGGCTTGACTTGGTAGTGATCAGCTGATGTAGTTGGCTTAGCTCGACAGCTCACTTCACTACTTCCCCTTGGGACGTGTTGAACATGAGCCAACACATGCAAAATAAAACTGTGTTTTTCGTTTACTATCTCCATGTCTTCTGTGATCTTATCTTACATTCATAGCAAATATTTTGGAACTTACAATCAGTCCTTGATGGTTCTTAATTTTTTCCATGTTAGCCCTGCTAAAACTGAGGAGCTCTAATTCCTGCTCTCTCTGCGCTCTCCCACCCCGCCTCCTGCTATTTCCTTTCCCCCAACATTGCTACCGCTCACTACTTCTGCTCATAATATGGGTGTAATGTGTTTACCATTTCTTTTCTTTCTCCTGTTACATTTTAGCACTCACTCATTCCTGTCACTCCCACACTTGTTCAATGTTCATAAGGCTTGACGCTTTCTCTCCATTTGTAGTTCTAAAATTCTTATGTCTGCACTTAAACTTTCTGATTTCAAGTATCGCTCTGCACTTGTTCTTCGTCTGCCTGCTTATCAGCTTCCACTCCATCTTCAATGCTTCTCCTCTTTAAGCCATCCCCTCGAGACTCTATTTTTCCATGTCTGACTTCTCTTCGCTAGCTGTCTTTTGAGTCGTGCTTGGTTTTCCACTTTCTCTCTATTATGTTCAAGTGCCATCATTGTGCGGCTCCTCCTTACAGTCTTCGATCCCAAAAGTTTCCTTCGAGTGTCAGTCACCGCCTTGTGCTTAGTCCTGTTTCCTGTCCATAGCTCTGTCCCCCTCTTGATTAATAATGTGAACTTTATCATTCCTTATAATTTGCAGCGTTCCTTTATTGTCACTGCTTTCATAAAGTGCTATGCAAGACAAATACATACAAATACACATTTAGTTTGCCCAACTTGCAACTTCCTGGACTATACATGCCCCAATATAGCTGCACTGTAAAGCCCCACTGAGGCTGATTCTTTATTAAAGTCTTTAATATTGACACAATAGCATCAGTATTAATGGTGTAGACAAAAAAAGCATTGCCCCAATAGCCCAGGTCATGTTTAAAGCTTCACTGCAAGCATCACCATCCCAAATGAGGATGAGTTGAAGCAAATACCTAGATATGTAATCGTATGCAAATTGCCAAGTTCCACCATTGATTTTATATTTCCTTTTTTCCTGGCTATGGAAATGTTGTTTGATTTATTAACAGTTATTATGAGGCCCTTCTCTACCATGTCTGCTATATATGCCTGCATAGGTTTATTCAAGGCTATCCTGGTACGGGCTAGGACGACAGCACCATCTGCGTACCTTAAGACTGAGATTCGACTCAAAGCAACCAGAAGTACATCCAAAGTAATATTTTCCAGGTAGGCATACAGGGAATTTGTATATATATTGCAAAGAGTTGCTGCCAGGACACTGTGCTTTTTCAAATTTGGACAAAATCTGTCCAAGGTAATTTTTTTAAAAGCCTCAAATATAAAGCAGTTGGTATCCATCCTCTTTTTTCCAAAGTACTTGCTAAACGCAAGCAGAGTCTTATTTTACGTACCAAATGCAAAATATGTGCCAGGTCCAATGCACTTAAGTTGCACTTTGTAATGCAAAGCACGAATATTGCATGGGACATAGCAAAGTGCAAACAGTGGTGGACTCCTCATGCACTTATCATTTTAAGAATATGACCCATAAGTGTTTGCCATTTTATAGTGCTTCAAATTACTGACCGGTGTTTTACCAATGCCGCTATTATGAGCGTATCGATCTCAGAAGGATGTCTGGCCGGTTTGACTCTACTAGGATCTGACCCTGTGACATGCAAGTTTACTGCTGGTTTTAGCACGCCACACCGCCACACCTAACCCACTGAGCCATCTGTCTGTCACTTCTTTAGACGTCCGAACCCAGATGGATCATTCTTTTTTTCGAAGCTCTCAAATGACACACATATCCAGGCTTTGCAAAACCAGCATTGTATCATTCCAAGGCAGAGATGTCTGCTATTGAGCTCTAGAATAGTGTCATTCAGTCTGGTCGCACAAAAAGATTCTTTTATTTGCGTAGTGTGGTAGAAAAATATCAAATGTTGCTAAAGGCTTGATTTGCATGCGTAATTAAACAATGCATCATCAGAGCAGGTTTTCTCATCTTAAGGCAATCAGAAAGTGTTGAATGCAGTCTCTAACCACCTACAGAAGACTGCATTCCACGCTTCTCTTCCGTTCTTTTCACTATTTCGGCTCTCTAGTCAGTCAGCCATTTTGGAATGGAGTTTGTAACCAAGTGGAAAGGTGTATTCCAAGCTCCTGTTTGTGATGGGTGCACACTGACCACTAGTTACGAAGACATGGATCAGCTTCATCACAACAAGCTCCAGTTGAGTCACTGACCACACAATAGAGTGTGGGTCAACCTCAGTTCACCTCAGAAAGAGAACGGTACCATGCGCCATGGCTTCCATATCCTGCGGGGGTCGGTCTGTCTTCCTCCCAAGGCCCAGGTCCGTAAATTGAGTTTCACATTGTGGCTGATAACCAGGGTAATATATAACATTAGTAGGCATGTGCTCTGAAACTGGAAATTGGGTGATATTAAACACCAGAATTATTTGTATCAGTATGTTTTCTTTGTTAATGGTTATGGATATAGTTCTAACTAGGTATATTTTTAAGTTGGCAGACCCACTTACTGTCCTGTCGACAATTTCAGGAGGCGAATTCCCACAGTACCACGTGTATCTGCGTGTTGAGCTAAGAAGTGAAGCAGGCTGTCCATCATGCTTGTTCTGGGGTATTCCTCATGGTCCCATCAGTAAGCCAGCCATGTCCTTGTTTGCTCATTATTAAACTGCTGATACTGTGCAGTCCTGATACGCAGCGATGTCCCTGTCTTCTTCACACTCTCCAAGGTGAGAAGGTCATGTCTGGTTAGTCTTTCCAGGCTGACTGATGTACACATTAGTTAATTTGATACACGGGGACCTTCTTGTGGGAATTTGCTGAGGGTTCTGTAAAGTTTCAGCGCAGACAGGAACCTATTTTCGCAATTCAATCATCGTCACACTGGGAGACGGAGCAGATTGCCTGTGCAAATGCGCACTTAATGAATTGTGATTTATTTGAGTCGGGTTATTCAGATGAACTGTGACGAGTGAGTGAAAGTTAAGCAACACCCAGCTTGGTTGTATAACCGAAGATTACATTTGTATCAAGTATTGTCCCGATGTAATCAGTTCTAAGGTCCCAAATATGTATGGGTGAGAGGGCTGTACAGGTGCCATATTGATAAGGCCCACCCAAAGTAGAGGTCATTATTCCATTCATTCTGCATCCTTCCAGGCGTGCAGAGAAGTCCTGCTGGACACCGACATGCCCCATCTGGAAAGCCTGTATTGTAAACATGTACTAGTCATGATACATTTCAGAACAATATATGTGCTTGAAAGTGAAATACGCTGCAGAGTGATCAGGGGCTGGCATCGGCTAGGGCAGGGGTCTGCAACCGTTGGTTCACCAGAGGTTTTGGACTACAGTTACCATCAGCTATATCATTTATTGTCAATGGTGAGGGATCATGGGAGTTGAAGTCCAACATATCCGGAGAGCCACAGGTTGCAGACCCCTGGGGTAGGGTGTGGACCATTGTTCCCCACGCCACTTCAGTTATCACCCACATTCAAGTGTTCAGTATTGCAATGCAATATTGATGTTTTATTAGACACCATGTAGTGTTATGTGTTTCGTACATTTGTTTCTGTCTAAACCTGAGCCAACCTGTGTTTCAGTCCTCCCTGTTCTTCTTCAGAGCTTGCGTATATTGGCGTGAAGGATAAGTGTGACTGGGTTAAGTTGAACAGTGTGTAGTGAGTGTGCCCATCGTAAAGGATTATCGTTCTTGTAGATTTCACGGTTCTGGCCTTTTCCTCTTTGCCTGCATGTTCGGTGATGCTTTTTTCCACCTGCTCTGTGACTCTCTAAGAAGATGTGTTGAGGGAAGCGCCTTTCTCGCCAGCGTTCCGGTGACACACCTGGCCCCACTTTGCTCTGGGTATTGTTGTAGTCTGGATTGCCACCAGTAGGGTGTTCCAACAGGCAGGGTGGGGGCAAGAGAAGCCTGTTTGCATTCTTTTGATTGTACGCCAGTTCTGTTTTCATCAGATCACTAACATGAGTGATTCTGCAAAACGTAATCACTAAAAGATAAGTCAGCATTTATAGGCATAGACCTTACACACCACTGAAGGGCCTAAGGCCCATTGCGGGAGTGGAACTTTTTAGCATTGGAATCATGCATGCATCTGATGCCCATTGCTTGGAGTTTACGAACAAATCATTTTGTCCATCCCTCTCTTACCCTTTTCTCATTGAATGCACTAATTGAGGAGACAGATGGCATGTATTTCCCAGAAAGGTTTTTAAGCACAGGAATAAAACAGCAGAATTAAGCTATTTACTTAAAGAGCTATGGCTATCTAATCCATATTTGACACATTTTTAACAACCCGGATATCCCAAAGAAATGTCATATATTGAAAAAGCTGCATGGTTAATTTGTTTGCTTGCATTTGGTGTGCTAAAAATTGGCAGAATTGGGATAGCTGAGTGGTCTTGACAAAGCCCTTCCTGCAACAAACTCGAATCTGAATTTCGGGCGGCTTGTCCAGGCCGAACCTCAAACAAATCTTTTGAAACATGTCCATAGTGCAACCACATGATTAAACGGGGGAAACGCATTGGAGCTCTTATGCAGTCTTAAGCAGCTTTCAGAGAGGCAGGAAGGTTGTTGGACGCAGGCATAGGAACGATAATGCTTAATGGACAGTAGCACATTTACAGTAGTAGAAACAACGTTATGGGTAGCTATGGAGTGACTGATAGAGAGAAACATGTGGTTTTTTTTTTGCACAAACAAGGGTGTATGACACTGTCGTGGTTGGTGTCCCCAGTAAAGTGGCTCAACACAGTCCACCTACGGAGTCTTAGGTATTCCAGGGAAAGCTTTATTGTACACTATTTACAGTAGATTGCAGTTACTCCAGCTACTCTAGTTATAAAACATACACAACAGGACTGGGGCTGGGAGGGGACATAGCTGTTGCCACCACAGGCCACCCTCACACTCAGGCTCACTACCAACTGACACCCTGGAACATTCACAACCTCGAAGGCATTCCAACGTTCCATCAGAGATGAGATCAATAACAGAGATAGGAAACATACACCATAACAGACAAGTTCACAGGTTAGACCCTAGTAAGTGTTTGTTGAAGTAAGTGGACCAGACCTGTTCAATCAAATGACACCGGGGAGGACGAGTGAGAGGAACTGGCATTTCTGAGAGCAACTTTGGAGATAGCTACTTTTGCCAGATTTTTCTGAAATGAAGCAGCAGCAATTTGGAAAGGTGTGGTCAACAGACCAGTCACCTGTCAGTGACCATCTCTTGAAGTGAGTGGAGAAGGCACGTGCCATTGGGTGACACCTGGGATGACACGCAAGAGGAGCAGAGAATCCATGAAGGAAGCTTGTAGAGAAAGGCATGTGCACCTGATTTTCCTGGGAAGGAACAGCAGAGATTTGGGGATGTGGTGGGTACGGTGGGTGAAACACTCATCGGTTTCCTTCTCTTGAAATGAGAGGATGAGACACAAGCATTGCATAACACATAGGAGCGGTCTCAGGAGGAGGCTGGAATCCCTGTCTCGTGGGAGAAGCACTCCTGCCCGATTTTCCTGGGCATGAACAGCAGAGATTGTGGGAGGTGGTATGCAAAAGTCCAGTTAGTGTCCATCTCTTGAAGCAAGTGGGTGAGACACAATTAATTGGGTGACACGGGGGAGGAGGAGCAGCTGGGAACTCCTGAGGGCAGCTTGTGGCAGAGGCAGGATTGCCATATTTTGTTTGGAAGGATCACCAGAGATTCTGAGAGGCAGTGGGTGACACATCAGTCATTATCCATCTCTTGATGTGATAGGACAAGAGATGTGCCTTTGGGGAACTTGAGGGAGAGTCACTCTTGCCTGATTTTCCAGTGACAGAGTGGAAGAGTTGCAGAGAGGCATCATGTGAGTCAGTAGTGCAGCTTTTCAAATTGGTGGATGAGACACATGCAGTTATGTGACACCTGGGGGCGGGGGGAGCTGGATGAGTTGGGAATCCATGAAAGAAGCATGTGTGAGAGTCACATTATGCTGATTTTTCTGAGAGAGAGCAATCATTATTTCGGTAGGTGGGTGACACACATTTGCAGATAATTGGAACAAAATGTCGGCACCGAAAGAAGAAAGGGGCAGAGAAAGACATGCTTGTTTATGGCCTTTTCACTCTTGCACCAGCACTTGCTATATGCACTGAGGAGACCCACATTTTATTTGGCCAATTGAAGGTATTATTAAGTTCATGTATCACTTCCATGGATGCAAGTTACAGTGGGGTAAAGGCAACAACAAAAACAAAGTGGGGAGTTGTGCAGATCTTATCAACCAAAGATACGAGAGGAACAATAGGTAGAGTACTTGAATAGTGGAAGGAAATGGTAAGCCCTGGGGCTCTAACTCTGCTGGCCCATCCACTGGGTCAGACAGTAATGATGAAGGTATAGAAGATTGTCAAGCCACAAATGATGCTGCACCAGAGTCCATACAGGAAAAAGCTGCAAAACTGAGGGGCAAGAGGAGAATGACACCAACAATGCAGAGATAGTATTATTAAAGTAAGCTTGTCCCCCACCTACATTAAATTGTTAGGACAGAATTCCATTGTTGGTGTTTGTTTGCCTAACTTTGAGGATCCCCTTCACTTGTCACTGTCTTTACTGGGGTTTGGACTATTATTCCCTCGCAACCAGGCTTTAGCCAAAGACTGACTGAACGAGTGATTCTGTATTTGTGTGCTCTGGCTTAAGAATCTGTATAGCACCTAATACATAGTGTCCCAGGGAGAGAGAGGACCACCTCTCTCTTAGTCATATGGCTAGGCTGGTGGTAAACTTTGCTTTGTTAAATATGGCTCCTCTTGGTGGAATCCATTTGAACTGTCTGTTTCCCTTTTGACACTCTCCCTCAAATCGAGGTTGTATTTGATTGCAATGAAGGACAGATGAGACACATGATTGGGCTTTGTTGCAGGAACAATGGATCAAAGGTCCTTGCCACCTTATAAATTGGATAAACATGCACAGCCCCTACTATGAGCACCTCTTACAACTCCTAGTTACATGCTATATCAGCAACTGTGAAATTGTGAAACAAATGGTTGATGTGGGCCAGAATATTAGCTCCCATGTCAGCTGGGATTACTTTTCAAAAGGTGCATTGTGCCAACTGCAAGTGTACCACAACATGGCAATGCATCATTTGAAGACCTTAGTTGCTACCCATTCAAAGTCTACTTTTCCCATGTTGTACAAGTTGTGTGAGCGGTACAATGCCATAAAAAATAAATATAACACTCACAACAGCACTTTAGATGGGGCATCCTTTTTAACACAATGTCAGTGGTAGATGCTCTCTAATGTCTCCTCTAAACTTCAACCTTTTGGAGAGGCTACAACTAATAACTCCTGCTAAGTTCATCCTTCTACAAATGCTACATTTCAGTCAAACATGCTATTGGTTGGCAATCTACTACACTAGTCAATAAGAAGAGCAGGGTTTGATTGGACAGCTATTTGCTCATCCTTCCTCGGTCATTTTCATGCAGTGCCAAGGTAAGTGATTGAAAAAAGGTGGTGGGCGAACCGCCATGATCAAGTTTAAAGAAGTTCCTACCCTCTTCCCAGTCTTGAGGCCGCATCTGTCAGTTTGTTTGTGGCCTTGGCATGTCGTCTCTGAGCCTGGATGTGCTAAGGAAGTGGCAGGTGCACTTTCTAATTGGGCCTGGAATAAATTACCATTGTTTCGATCACGTGTTAGAGGAACACTGTTCGGAGCTCAATTCAGCTTTTTATTGGAGTGTCTGCTATCCTAACATTTGTGTGCTTTTTTTCAGCAGCCACTTGGGGCACTGTATATTCATTTGTTATGGCATCAATTGGCACGGTAGCTAGTTGTACCTGGTATTCAAGGATATGTCTATTTCTCACTGCTCCCAATTGAAACTAATTAACTTTAATAATTGCAAGCTTTGTGCCATGGGAAACGTTATCTGGTGCAGTTTCAGCTTCTAAGCAGGACTCCTCTCAGCACACTGACCTTGGTGCTTGGGCTACTTTCTGAACGTTGGGAGGCCTAGAATGTCTTGTAAAGCAATTTTATATCTGGATGCAGTATTTCAGAATTGGTGTCTTGCAGGGTTTGATGGTACTTTGGTTCTTTCTCTGCTATGTTAGTGTTCTTTGTGTCTTGCATACCACCATTCATTATTCCATGCCGGTGTATGCTGCAAACTCTCCCTGCTCATCTCTATACTACTTGTATAATGGTATTTTGCAATCCTACATATGTGAATGCAAACTACTTGTTGACCTGCTTGGGTTGCACAAACTATTCTGCTCTTCATGGTGGCTGCGTGACCATTGGTGTTTTCTCAACAAGATTATGGAAGCACATCTACCTACAGCCAACACACCAGCTTGGATGATGATGATGATGATGATGACATTGATTTGTTGCACATTACGTTTCAGACACTGGCCCTTTCCTTTTCACTTCCGCCTCTGCATAACTCTCTTGCCATGGCCCATTATCTTCCAGATGATCTCAGGTTCCCCCTCACCTTATGGTATTCCTACGTGGTAGGGACAAATACTCCCACCCCAGGGCCATGTGTAGGGGATGTTTGAGGTGCTGCTCCCTGGGACTGATATTGTGCATATCTTTGCCCCTCTGCCATGACAGGAGCAGGAAGATGCTTCCCCACACCACCTCTACCTCTACCGACTCCTTCTTCTAACCCTCAGGTTGGTTCACCAACGCCTTCGGTGCCTCTGCTGATTGCTCCTCCCCAAGTCACCTATTGACGGACCTCTCCATTGTCTGCAACAGCACTCATTAGTACCTCCTCCTCTATGCCCTCACACCCAGATAGGAGAGATCCCAGACGCCTCCTCCAGGTTTCTTGCTGTATCCGCCCACTTCTCCCGCATGAGTGATATGCGCTCCTACTACTCCAGTGCCTCTGTGGGGGCAGCTACATGTTGCCCTACCCTCCTTGCTGCTGCAGCTGCGTCCACATTTGGCCCTTACTTCCCTGCCTCTGTGCTTCTTGTCTTGCTCTGCCCCCCCACATACAGAGGCTCCAACCACCAACTTGTGGGATTGTCAATGCTGTCTGAACCATTGAACCAGCACTCACAAAGAGAATCCATTGAGGTGGAATCCTCATACAAGGAATACAATTGCAGCTCTTCTTCCTCTCCCCTTCCTCTCCCAGCCTCACCGGAATGCCATGACATCTGACCCAAATTGCATCAATGAAAACAATGTCAATGTGCACAACCTGAGAACCCAAAAAGTGGGTGGCCCCATAGGAACCAGAGCACACCACCAAGTGAGCCAAAACATGAACACACCATAATCATACTCTTACAACGAAAACTAAAGCACTTCTATACTACAGTACTATTTAAAACTATTTCAAACTGTACAACACAACAACACAAAGACACATTTGTGAGCTATGTTTTTTGTTTGTTAAAATGTTATATGGGGACTAAAAAAGAGAAAGGCAACAGAGTAAAAGGCAAACTATTTATGTAGAGAAACATCATAGAACACAATCACAGATTGAATAAACAGACAACAAAGCAAAAAATGTTTCTTTAAACAGCAAGAAACAGATTAACAACAAATAAAACTCATATTCATCAAAACCTGCCGCAGGCATCCATAATCCCTCCAAACCACCAGTGCCCTGTCCAACAGCGTCCCTCACAACCTATCAAAACAAGCAAGGAACAGGAATTGAGAATGTCTGTTAGGGGATGTTTTGGAGTCTGACTGGCTGCATGAATTTGAATAAACTTGACATGTCACCAGACACGGCCCAGATTAGCTTCACAAAGCCAAGAATAGACCTACTATTTGTCACAAGATCTCCCTCTTCTTTTTTGACAATTAATCATCGTGTGAGATATGGAAGCGTTTGTCTAAGGTTTGTCAATACCGAAAACCTGTCCTGAATAGTGGTAGGGATGAATTTTCCCTAAAAGACAACTTCAGGTTCTTTTTTGGGGAATTTGTCCAGGCCTAGTGGTCACTATGACCAGATCATAAGATATTGATGGAGATACAAGAGTGGTCATGCATCTTCTTCTATAAAACAAGTGTTTCATAGTTGTGATATAGACTCCAGTACCGTGGCATCAGATTACGTGCAAACTCTGCTGTCTGTTTGGCAGGAGTAGTATTGTTCACTGACTCAGGGAGCATACTGATGTTTTCACCAATACAGTGATGTAGTCATTTTACTGCCTTTTGTGAGAAAGGTGGACTGCTGTATTCAGAGGGACATTCAGCCTGTGAAAGGGCAGTGGTGGGACCCTTAACAGGCAATGCAAAATAAAATTGGCCTCGCATTTCTTTGCAGGTTTAAGTGAGTGAGTGGGTTCAATAGTTTGTGTATATGTATGCATGTATGTATGTGCATATTTATCCGTGGATGGATATATTGATTGAATGATCCATGTCAGTGTGGGAGAATAGGGCTGTATGGGTGGGTGAATGCATGGATGAGTGATTAAATATGCATGTATGGGTGAAAGGATGAATCGTTGTGAGAAGATAGATGGATAGGTGAGTAAGATTGTATGGGTGGAAGAATTGTTGGAATGCATGCCGAACTCCCCTGTCCCCCAAACAGTTCAGACTGAGAGGTATACACTTAGAGTGCACGCACTGAATGGCACAAGGGGGAGATGTATAATAGGGACAAAAGGGTGTACACACTTGTAGGAATGTGGCGAAATATACAGAAACACCACCATTTTGGAAGTTAGGCCCAGCATGGCCAGAGGCCAGCACTAGCGAATAATAGAAGTAGGCCTCAGCAAGAATACCCACCTCCACCCTTGTTCCCATCTCAGGTGATAGACGAGATAGTCATTCTATCAATTAAGACAGAGCCTGTTCTTGTCTCACACTGCAGGCCCATGTAATCTGAAACAAATGTGTACAGTGAAGCACGGGTAGTGTTGTGCCTGGTTCTGAAGGACGATCTCACGAAAGGTAGGGAAGAGGTCTGGAGCAGCCAAAACATGTATCCCAGATTTAGAGCACCCATGTCCCCAAACACCCAGTCATTCTATTTGAACTACCAGAGGCCCACTATCCAAACTCCTAAATCCCACAATGGTCAATTGATTAGTGTGTTTGTAAAGGGCAGTCCCGGGAGAAGACCGACCCCAAGGGGGGGGAGCACAAACCGCATGCCTGTTGATTGGTACTGCAAGGTGCGCGGGGTGTGGATAACAAATTTAGGCCAATGAAGGTGAGGAATGGTGGGGGTACTTGCATTTCTGAGAGCTATCTTGACCTTGAGAGTATCCACTGAGCTCATGTCTAATTATCAGGTGCACATCACATGGTTTAAATGCAACAGAGGGGCCTTTTCATCTAATTAACCAATTGTGTTGCTAGGGTGTGAACTTATCGAGGCCAAGGACCATGTGGGAGAAGATCGACACAAACAACTGCAGCCAATCATCTGGTGGTCAATAATGGGCCAACAATATGTACGTAGGGGCCCCACCAACGATAATGATGAGATGATACCATGTACCAATTGCATCACAAGTAATGTTACTGTTCCTTAAAATGTGTTTTCTGCTGTAAAATAAACAGTGCACTCTGTGGCAGTAGGTTTTGAATGACCCTGCTGACATGTATTTTTCTTTTAGTAAGTAAAATCGTTGTTATCCTTGCAAATGGTGTGTCAAGCTTTTTTGCCTAGATTGTTGCATTTATGCTGTCTCTGGTTTTCAGGAGGTCTGCAACACAAATATGGTCACACCGATGTTATCCCAGATTTTCCACAGACGAAGGCTTTCTGGCTGCACATCTGGAGATGCTGCGCCCACCAGCAGTGACCTGTCCCATGTGTACAACCTGGAGCGGTGTTAGCCATAATCCCAGCTGTTCTTTGAAGCGGGGCACAGCTCCCTTATGTTGCAGGCTGTTGATGGGACCCGGGGAAGGAGGAACTTGGGAGATCAAACAGATTTAAGTGCAACATTTGCGGGAGAGAACAACGTGGGGAGGGAGAAAGAGGGAATGAGGGATGCATATGGTTTTGACTCTTGTAGAGAGAGCGGGGGAGTGAAGTGAGTGGTGTTGTTGAGTGTGTGGAAAGACTGCATGATGTTTTTTTTAATTATTATTATTATGGAATAAGAGGATAAAGGAGAATGGGAATCTTTCCGATTGGGGGAAGAAGACAGTGCTATGTTTAAGGTGATAAAATAAAGGAAGAAGATAGAGGCTCTGTATATTTACATTTGGAATGATACATAGTAGTTTTTGTGTTTTATTGATTTTGTTGTTGGTTTAGGCGGATCCAAGGGGGTGCTCCATGTTGTTGATGGTGTAGTATCGGGTGTGTGAGATGGAAGCGTGAGCAGTGAGTGTCGAAGATGGTGAGGAAAGTGCTGATTTGGAGGAGTGAAAGTGTTAAGAAATAACAGTGGGGCACTGGGGAAGAGGCAATAGTATTGAGAGGCAATAGTATTGAGGGTGACTGACAGGGAGGGGCTGACAGGATAGGTATGAGGAATTTGCCAGGGCACTCTCTGATGGACGGTTACATTTTTTGAGCACTAACAGGGACAAGAGGGGCAGCAACGAAGATGGTGCTGAGTACCCTATTAGAATATATGTGTGCTGCTTTACCTCTATATAAGGACAAGATCTTGAAATACCATAAGCAGTGAGTAAGTGAAATACGGGGAGGATTGTTTCAATCATGGCCTAAGCAGGTTATGATTAAGAAATATATATTGGGACACATGTACACGTTTTGGGCATCTAAATATAAAGGTAAGTGTGCTAGAATTGTGGACAATGGTAGAATACTTAGAGGTTGGCACCCCCAGTCAAAGTCATCCATGGGAACACCCACGGTAGAAAGCAAAACTATCACCACAGCCCGATCAGGGCATGCTTGTTTCACCCCATCCGAACAATGTGTAGAAAACAAGAAAACCATTATCACACCACAGTCCCCGCTAGGGTGCTACCCCACCTGTGCTGCCTTAGGATACGCCAACCCCACGTATGTCACCCCCCCAGCCACTAGCCCGACCCCACCACTACCGCAAGCGTCATATCAAAATATCCATCAGACTATGCCCTCAGAGACAGCAAAACCAGACAAAAAGCGGGCCATTGACACGAAACCACAGAAGGGGTTAGAAGATGCTTCAAAAGTGGTGCAGGTAGAATTGACTCGATTGATGATAGGGAAGAGGGAGGGAGAGGCAGAAAGCACTAGGTGGACTGGATGAGTGGAGAGAAGTAGCATTTTGTTTAGGATGGATAGCACAGCCATTAAGGATGTACCTTTGGAAAAGGAGGATAAGGGGATTGGAAGATAGCGAACAGCAAGTTTGAGTACGGGACAGTGAGGTTTTCTTACACAAGATGAGTGGAGACCCAGAAGAGGAGGAGTGGGATGCAGTGGATTAGATAGGGGAAGGAGAGGTCCTGTCAGTGATATCGCAGCAGGTGGAAAGTTTATGGGGGCCCCGATTACAGAACATATATGGGTGTATAGTGGTGGCTAAAGGGAAGGTTATGGAGAAGAGGAAGACGAGGAAGGTGAATGGAACACAGTCCCCCTTACTGCACAAAGGACTTGGAAGGGCACAGTATATTCCGTGGCCACAGATGGACAAAAATAATTTGATTAAAAGTTTGCCATCTCTTACTGCTGGGGCGGGTAAATGGATTTATGCATTCAAGAAACTAACAGTGGCAGCTACCTTGGCTACAAGGGATTTGAAGAGCTTATTTGTTGCAATACTAAGAGATCAGGCAGATGACATTTGGGTAAAGGTGTGGTATCCAGGTGTGCAATTAATGGACGATATTCATGATTGCGCCCACTTTAATCACATCAGGGCACAGGTGTGGGTGGCACTGTGCCGTGCTTATCCCGATACGCCCGATCTTCATTTGATTATGCAGAGCACAATGGGAGATGATGAAGACCCCTCACAATATATTTTACTGATACAAGAAATATGGAGGGATGAAACAGGGGAATCGTGAGATCGGTCAATTTCATTCTTTTATAGATAGTCAAGAGGGGACTTTGCCATGAGGTTTAAAATGTACTGGACAAAATAGTGGGGATAAAGGCAAAGGGGTGGGCTGAGATACAATCTATCAATATAGATCACTGTAAAAAGTTGACAGAAAAGGAGAGGAAACTGCCCATCAACTTCAGTCAGGTGAAGCAAAAATGGTACAAAAGAAATTAGCAAATAAATCAGTGGAAGGGCCCTTGATCGCTGCATTACATGATCTACATGATCCACAGAGACAAAGGAGGTACAGGCAAATGTGAGAACAACCCCTGCATGGACTGGAGGCTATGACTGTAACAGTGGGTTTCAACGCCAATACCCAGGATAGCCCTAGGAGGGTACTCGTGGAAAAGAAGGGTGTTTGCCGGCCCTCAAGGAGGATGGGGAAGATTTGAGGTTTGGGCTAGGGGGGAGAAGCATGTGACAATTTTGGACATTTGGGAAAATGGGACATTTTTCGCAAGAGGGCAGAATCAGGATGGCTGGAGGATTCAACCAAATGCCCTTGTACATCCCAGGAGTACCAGCTGCCTATCTGATGCTGTATGCCCCTGCGCCCGTAGCGACTCAGTACAGAGCACAACAACCACCTGCCCAAGTAGCCCTGCCTCTGTCTTTTCTGCAGCTGCATGCTCCATGCCCCAATACTCAGGTGGCATATGTGGAACACCCTGCCCCTCCACGGTTGCCCCAAATACCCAATAGCAATGTGGTTCCCAAAAGCACGGTTACACACCATCAGGGAGCGAGTGTGCTGGGGGCATCCCTTTCGTTTTTCTAGGGACTAACACTTATCCAGATTAGGACAGCCCAATCTTCCATTCACAATGCTTCCTTCATTAGTGGAATCTCTTCTATTGTGTCCTATCGTATTTCTGGGCTTGGCCCTACTGATTCCTTATGAATGAGACTGATATGAAGACGCTGCTGTCTTCTTCTTTGTTCTATTTCTTCATCTAGTTCCCTTTGCTTTCTCGCATCCCTTCTAATTTTTTCTTCCTCTTGCCTTCATTCTTCTCTCCTTACTCCTTCTTTTATTTCCTTTTCTTCCATTTATCTCTGTAATCTTTTGTCACTTAGTCTTTGCGCTTCCTCCTCTTCTCTCTTCCTTTCTCTTCTATCCCTATCTTCTATCGTTGTCTGTCTATTGTTATACTTTCTTTGTTCTTCTGCTGTTCTTCTTTTTTCTCTTGTTCCTCCTGATATACCTGTTCTCTCCACTCCCTGCTCTTCCTTTTCTGCTCGTATTCTTTCAATATCTTCTCTCGTTCTTTGTCTTTTCTTTCTTGTTCGTCCTTATCTTCTCTTTGCCTAACTTCCTTGATGCTTTTCCCAGCTATTTTAAGTAATATCTGTCCTGCCGTCCATTCTTCTGCAACAACGCAATCTCGTCTGCTCTAGCCTTCTCCCTTCTCCCCTCTTCATCTCTTAATCTCCCTATCTATTTCTGTCAACAGATTCGACTGCTCACTCCTTTCTTATTTCTCTTGTATGATCTTATAGATTTCTTCTTTTCTCTTATTTTTCTCTGGACTATCATCGCTATTATAAGCAGGGGTTTTGTATATCGGATTACTGTACCCCGTCGCCGCGTTCTACTCCTTTAAAGGATATAACCCTATTTCTTCCGTAGTAGCACCTTTTACTTCGGGTGAGGTAAGGGGAGATGAAGGCTCAACACCTTCCTCCTTTCACTGATTAAGAATCTACTCCTCAGGTGGTGAGTCTTCCCTTTCTTCCTGGTAAATTTTCCAGAGCTCTAAAATCGCTAATTGTTTCTCTAATTTCATCCCCATGTAAGCAGCGTGCAAGTATATAGTAATGTGTTGCAATACCTCTTTTGACAATGATCCCCTTAGTGGTGACAGCATGAACATTTTGTCTGCTGTGCCTTTCTCTCATTCCGCACTATACTGTTTGCGCTGGGCATATGCTTTGGTAACGTTTTACATAAGTGCATCAGAGGTGTATCTCCCATAATGAAAAGTCTCAATTGACTATCAAAACTTATCAAACTTATGAAATAACCTTTATACTTCTGCTTAAATCACCCCTTTTTCAACGCCTTTAAAGCAAGAAATATGAGCATGCAGCATCAATCGCCGCACAAGCCTCCAATTTCTTAATTAGCTATCTCTATTTTTGGATTGGTACCAATCACTTCGCTATGCTCAATCATTATTGCTCCTCAACTTTTCCAATTATGTCACAACTTCTATCGCTCTACAATATTTTTACTCAACAAACAACATACAGACTAGTCGACATATCACATTAATAACCACTGTGATCACCTGGTTCTCTCTCACCTTTACTTTTTAACCTATACAGGCTATGAGCCGTCACCTTACGTAAATCTTTTTAAGTGTTATATGTTTCTGTTATACCCCTGCTGGGATTTGAAACCTCTCCTTCTGAAACTCCCTTGATCCAGGACTCTAGGCGTTACCTTTTCTTCACACAATATTCCCCTTTACTTAAAAATGATCACAATCCCATCCCCTTCATTTGCCATTCTCCTTAGACTACTCACCATTCTTTCATTAATCGATTTGAAGCCTTCGGTTTTGACTCCTCCTCCAATCTGACCTTTAATCCACAGAGTGCCTGTGGAAACCGGGCATGGGATTTTGTGAAAGGGGGACCTGCCCGCTGTCTCTTTTTTTCTTGCAAGTTCATTTCTATCTGCTGCTCTCCACAGGAAACCATGTGATCTTCTGGCTAATGGCAGAGGATGCCTGATCGTCAGAAAATCTGGAGACAAACTAGTTTGGATCTTTTCCAACCATCCTCACCACTACCAGTGAGCATGGCCCTTTGGGTATCGTGTATGCAATGGATGGGGATTCAGAATAACTCTGACACCAAATAATCAAACCAACTCAGGAAGATGGCACAGGTGCTGTTTTATTAACAATTATCTCAAACAGGGAGTTGCAACCGGCATCAACGGACATTCACTCGAGCTCTCGATGCATTTCTCATAAAAAACATCCTTATATGCAAAGAATACGTCAGACGTGACGTCATACTTTGTGGCCAATGGGAAAAACCTACGAGGAATAGTGATAGCTTCAAGGGGAACATCTATGTATACTTATATAAGGGCTGGGATTGTGATTGGCTGTCTACTGTCAGATGGACAATTTATGCCTACCTCTAAAATATGTCATCTTCAACACTATTGAGTAGATGGTATATCATTGTTCTTCAAACTATAAGGCCCTTTGTTATATGTCCCTCTATAATTCATTGGTACTCTTGTGCCATGTCTGGAACATTCGCTTCACTTAGCAGCAGGTAAGCTCAGACCCAGGTGCCAAGAGGTGGACTTGACTTTACCTCCCAACCCAATTAACCCATCATCTCTCATCACCCATGCCTTCTGCCACTTGGCCTTGCAAATTATTCTTGTCTTTGGGAATATATGGGAGTACAGGCTTTCACTATCGTTGTGCAGAACTCCACGCTTAACTCTATTACCATCCTTGGCTCACGTGACAGGAGACGACAATGTGGTCCTTTTTGCAGCATTTAAATGTCTTAAATAAAGAAAACTTGGCACTCTTGGTGTTCTTTCTTTGTACCTTAATAAGGGATGATTCGGCTTTGCACGTTCACTGCCTTCAAGAATATATAACGGATCTTGGCTGCTTCAGTTTTGATACCAGGCCAGACAGCCTCGCCATTTGTTTCCACAATCTCAGTTTATTCTTTCTGCGACACAGTTCTCGCCTTTTTACTCCATGGGTCCTGACTTACTAAATTCATGACACCGATGTCCAGTTTCTATACAATGGTGGCTTTGCCTGCAGCCTATTCTCTACATATAGCCAGCTTCTAAGATTATTTAATCTACTTGTGTTACAACCTCTATACAGTTACAGAACAGCTTGCATTTTCTGCAATGTTTCACACACGTGCAATCTTTTTTTTGCATATGAAAGTTTACTTGATTCTTAACTTCGTCATCAGTTTCTGTAAGATCCATGCATTTTCTTCAGTTGGTATTCTCAGTGTGTCACACTCGTCTCTTGTGACGTCACTGGCTTCTCTTTCACTCTTTTTCATATTCCTTCAGGGTGTTCCTCCCTCAGATTGTCGTCTGTTCAGGGATACATTTGATAGGGTTTTCTCAGAGGATGCCTTCTTTCTGGCACTACTGCTAAATCGAATATGAAAGTTTACTCGATTCTTAACTTCGTCTTCAGTTTCTGTAAGATCCATGCATTCTCTTCAGTTAGTATTCTCAGTGTGTCACACTCGTCTCTTGTGACGTCACTGGCTTCTCTTTCACTCTTTTTCATATTCCTTCAGGGAGTTCCTCCCTCAGTTTGTCGTCTCTTCAGGGATACATTTGATAGCGGTTTGTCAGAGGATGCCTTCGTTCTGGCACTAACTGCTGGTGTTAAGCAAGGCTCAATCTTAGACTTCCAACATATAGGAGGTAGGGGGACAGGATTTCCTGCAGAGTCATGGAACCACTCCTCTTCACAGGTCTAAGAACCATTGCATGACTCGAGGGTTAAAGTCCTTTTGTTGACTTATCCATATTAAAGGTGAGTGGTCGGTGACATGTGTGAACTTTCTCCCTAGAAGGTAGAACCTTAGATGGATAATTACCCATTTGATGGCAAGGGCCTCTAATTCCAACAAAGAGTAGTTCTTCTCACGTGGCATGTGTTTACCACTAGTGAATAGGATGGGATGTTCTAGTCCATTGTGTATTTGTGTTAAAACTGTTCCTAAGCCTGCGAGAGAGGCATCAGTTTATAACACAAATTCCTTTGGAAATTCTACTACTTGTAGGATTGGGTTGTGACACAAGGTTTGTTTTCGGTTGTTGTAATATGCATCATCCTCATCAGTCCATTGAATCTTCTGGGGTTCAGCATTTCTTAGCTTGTCTGTTAATATAGTTGTTCTATTTGAAAAATGTGTGACAAACCTTACAGTAATAACCAATCAATCCTAGGAATGCCCTGAGGTCTCTCTTACCCTTAGCGCCTCATTACAAGGTCTGCTCGCGGGACCAGCTAAGGATGTTGGTTTTACCAAATGTCCTTAGCGGGTCTTGCGAGCAGACCAGGATGCTAACAACAGGCCTGTCATTAACGGACCCGTTGTTAGCATCCTCCCCATTTCCATTGAGCTCAAATGGGAATGGGGATCTACTGGGTCCGGGTTCCTTGAATGGGGAAATACCAGGCCCTCCAAAGTCGGAATGGCCCGGTATTTCCCCATTCAAGGAACCCGGACCCGGTAAAAGTGGCATGGCTACCTCCATACTCGTATTGAGGCCCTATGTCGTCAATATGGGCACCACAGCAAAGGCTGTAGTGTCCTGCCCATAAATCATTGGAAAGTAGCTGGGGCCCCTTGCAGTCCAAAAAGGAAGGACTTTGAATTAGAATAGTCACATTAGTGTTGAGAAAGCTGTCTTTTCTTTATCAGGTCCATGTACTGGGACCTGCCAATATACCTTGGTTAAATCCAGGGTTGACAGGAAGGTGGCATTTCCAAGTTTATTAATTAACTCATCGATGCATGGCATAGGATAGGCATTGACGGAGGAGATGGTGTTAACATGGCTGAAGTTTATGCAAAACCTCCAAGAATGATCAGGTTTAGTTACCATTACAATAGTGGAGGACCATGGATTCAAAGAGGGATTGATAATTTTTGCTTTCAGCATTTTTTTTACTTCCTGAATAGTGGGAGTCTATATTGTTTCAATTGGACCCCTTTCCCAGTTGGAGTTCTGATATGATGGTAAGTACCATGTACTCTCCCTGATTTCTCGCAGAATACATCGGGGAATTCCATGATAAGGATGGTCAAATCTTCTTGTTTTTGTTTCGATAGTTCTTGTGGAATAAGTTCAGAGTTGTCTATCTCCTCGAATACCAAACAAGACAATGTAGAGGAGATGGTGGCTGAGGGATTTTCTTTCCACTCTTTTAGGAGATTTACCTGGTAGAGGTAGGTATTTTGCTTTTGATCAGGTTGGGCTATTTTATAAGTACAGGTTCCTGTTTGCTCTAGCATATCATAGGACCCATGCTACTTTGAGACATATTTATTTTCAGAGGAAGTAAGAGGTAGGTCAGAGGACTAACACCTTCTGTTCTACTGAAAAATATCTTCAATTCACCTTCTTGTCATATACGGACTTCTGTTGAGGTTGAGCTCTCTCCATGTGAGTGTGGACTAAACTCCTGATAAGTTTCATGTGTTCTCGTAATCGGGTAGCTATCTGTGAGAGGGAAATAGGTGCCCCTTCTGTCTCTTCCCAGGTCTACCGGAATATGTCTAGGACATCTCTTGGCTCTCTACTGTACAGTAACTCAAAAGGGGAGAATTCATTGGAAGCCTGGGGATCTTTTTTACTGCAAATATGACAGAGGATCATGTGATCTTAGTCCTTCCCATCCTCCTCTACCAATTTTCTCAAAATAATGTTGAGGGTTTTGTTCAATCTCTCTACCAATCTGTTCATTTGGGGATGCTAAACGGAGGTTCATAAGGTTGTAATGTGCAGTAATTCCTTGACGTCACCCATAAGCTTACTCATGGAATTGGATCCCTGATCCGTCAGAATTTCCTTGATGAAACCAACGCTAGAAAATAATGTAAGTAGGTGTCTTAAAATTTGCTGGGTTGTGTTGTTCCACATAGGGAAGATTTCTTTGTACCGTGCAGCATAATCAACGATTACGAGAACATATTTCTTACCCAGTCTACAAGTTTCCAATGGTCCAATGATATTTTTTATTTAATTTTTTTTATTTTTCTGTTGCTTATATAGCATGCTGAGCCCTATGGTTGCGATTGTTACACAGCTTACAAGTAAAAGAGCAAATACAGACATATTTGGATCGGATACATTGTTATGTTTACATTACATTTACATTTGCATTAACATTACATGTACTCTGTTGTGTTTACACTATTCACATAGCTGCTAGAGTGAAGGCATGTGTGTGGCTGGGGGCATTAATTGCCTGTGCCTTGTGTGAAGAGGTAAGTTTTGAGTTGTCTGCGAAAAGCCCAGAAGGACACTAGTGCTCTTAGGTAGAACTGGAGGGTGTTCCATTGTTTACTGGCAATCGTTGGGAAGCTGTTTCCACCTGCTTTTTGGAGCTTGAATCTTGAGGTGGTGAGGAGGTGTAGCTGGGCTGTTCTAGTCGGTCTAGACAGCTTTGGTAGTGTGATCTTCTCAGATAGGTAAGCAGTGGCCACCCTGTGAAGACATCTGTGTGTTAATGTATGTGTTTTGAGCATGATACATCCTTGTACTGGTAGCCAGTGTAGGTTTTGTCTTATTTCGGAGATGTGTGCTGATCTGGGTAAGTTGAGAGTGGCTCTGATGGCATTGTTTTGCAAGACTTGGAGTTTGTGGATGTTTTGGGTCTTGGTGCCAGCCTATAGAGCATTGCAGTAGTCAATGTGGGAAAAGACCAGGGCTCTGGCCAAAGTGATGCAGCTATTGGGTGAAAGGAATTGTCTACAAGCATTAATTCATTTGCAAGTTTATTTAATTTGTGGCTGAGGTGGTGGTGTTGAGAGATGAGTCCGGGCAAAAACCTAGAGTCTTTACCTCTTTGGAGACTCTGATGGTGTTACCATGAATGTTAAATAATTTGAATGCATCATTTAGTTTGTTTAGTTTGAGTGGTGATCCTACGAGGAACAGCTCAATCTGATCGTCATTCAAGTAGAGCCCATGGTATGCCATCCAGGCTTGAATGGTGAGGTAAATGGAGCTGAGAGTAGCAGTGTCTGCGACGTGATCACCTGTGATCAGTATGAGGATCTGGTTGTCATCCGCATAGTTAGTGTAGGTGACACCCAGATCATCAAGTCGGTCAAAGAGAGGCTTTGTAAAGATATTGTACAAAGTCGAGGAGACACAAAATCCTTGTGGAATTCCACACGAGGCGATGGTGGGTGGTGCTTCAGCTTTAGGGGAGAAGACTTTCATAGTTCTGTCTGTTAAGAATGATCAAATCCACTGGGAGGTGCTAGGGGAGAATTGAGCTGCTGAGACCAAATGTTTGCATAGGATGTTGTGGTCCACCTGATCGAATGCAGCGAGAGGTCCAGGAGGAGAAGGAGGGTAGCTTCCCTTTATCTTTTAGGTCATCCATTTGGACTTTTAAGTCTAGGAGAGCTGTTTCTGTTCCATGTTTTGGGCGGAATCCAGACTGGCGCAGTCCTAGGATGTCGTTGGTTTTCAAGGTCAAGTATTTTTGGTAGAAATTGAACTGCCATTATTGGGCGGTAGTTTGTGGGGATCTTAGGATCGAGGTTGGGTTTCTTTAGTAAGGGTAATACTAAGCGTTCTTTAGGTCCGTGGGGACGCAGTTGTTTTTAAAGGACGTGTTGATAAGGTTGGTGATGAATGGTGTGAGTTGGGGTGCACAGTCTTTAATGACTGTAGGTGGTCAGGGGTCGCCCTGGCATCTAGACAGTTTTAGACTAGATATAATTTGGAGGACTTCTGAGTTGGTAACCTCTAGGAATTCGAATGAAGGTGTTTTGTTGTTATTTGGGCGATTGACATTGCTATATTGTTTAGGAGGATCGGGAAGTTCAGCTAGGATTTTTCTTTTAGCTTCAATAATGGACTGACGTTGAGTGATTTTGTTTTGAAGAATGTTCTGTATGTTCAGGCATGAGCTTGCATCTTTGTTGCAGCTTTCCACAGGGGAGATCAGGATTTCAAATTCCCTAAGGATTGAGAACAGCTCCTTTCTATTAGCGTTGGCCTTTGAGATTCTGTCGTTACACACTGTGCTTTTGGTTAGGAGCACTTGTTTGTTGTATTCCCGTGCAACATTGTCAAAATCAATTTTGATTAGTGCCGTTGGGGATATATTCCAGCATGCTTCCACCTTCCTTTTAGCCTTTCATAGAATTTTTAATGCTGGGGTTAACCAGCCGTTGAGGTGGGTAGGTTGTTTGGCTTTGCGTAGTGCAGCAGGGGCTGATTTGTTGATGGCTGTGAGTATGGTGTCATTGTACTGTGTGGTCATTTCTGTTGGGTTGGCACTATTGCAGTTGATATCTGCAAGCCGGTCGAGTGTTCAACCGCTTCTGAATTCTGTGGGTGTATCCAAGAGCTGTAATAGTGTTGGCCATTGATCGAGCGTTATTGTCAAGTGGGTCATTAAAGCCTAGGTTGAAATCACCTAATATAATAGTTTGTGATTAGGGTTTTGCATTGAAAGACAGGAGTTGTGTGACCTCATTCTTGAAGGTAAATACAGGTCCTGGTGGTCTGTAGATGAGGTGGATATTGAGTGTGAACATTAAGGACAGTGACATTTTTACAGATAGTAGTTCACCGGAGTATCCCATCCCAATTTAGGAGAAATTGACTTCTATGATCGGCACTGGGTTTAGAGGGGCAGGTAAGGGAATATGTGAGCTGGTTTACTGGCATAGTTCACATCTCTGAATAAAGTTCTTTATGTCAGCATTGGGTACTACTGAGTTGTACTTAGGCCTTTTCTGGAGGTTTCCCTTCTATATAGCAAGCCATGTTTCAGGAAGAAGAAGGGGCTCCGCTTCTCTTGTCCCTCTCTCTCAGAAATCACTTTTAAGAAAGCCTCTGCAAAGACTTTCTCATTTCGCTGGGCGAAGGCTAGATCGGAAAGGATGGTAGGTTCTTCTTCCCATTTTGCCTCAGTAATACTGGTTTCATTGGCCTCTCCAAAGTCTAAGCTACCTCTCTCAGTTTCCTTTGGTTCATTTTCTTCCTAAAAATGGAGAAATAGAGCCTTCTCAAGAATTCCCTGTGCAAATTTGTCCCTACAGTCTATTTCAAGCAAAGTTTCGCCATGGTTCTGTAGTAGAACTTTTATGTTGTCCCATAAGTCTGGATCTAAAACGCCTGCTTGGACATCTAGGCCAAACATCCAGGGAAGGGCACATTTTGGAGCCAATCTTATATAACAATCTGCAGGGGTTATTAGGACTAAGTCTGTGGGAATCATCCCTCTTTTCCCAGAAGGGATAGTATCTTCTCTGCTGCTACAACTGTCAGTGCCTATGGATTTTTTTGTGGCGGTAAAGGTGTCTGAGGCTCTGTGACTACGTTTTTAGGAATTTTCTGAATTGAGTCACATACCACTTTTGACACCTCACATACAACTTTTGACATCATATGTAGGGAAGGCATGGTATCACACGTATGGCACTAACACAATAGGTACAATTTGTAAAACCTTTCTTGAAGTTTCTGGTGCTAGAAAAACTCCTACTTTGCCCTATAACTAAGATGGGAGTAGTCTCAACCATCAAATGATATACAAAACAGTCCTAGTGGAGTCTGTCAAATCAAAATGGCCTATGCTAACCAAACATAATGCCTGCCCTATCTCTTGTACAAAAAGTGTGTAAAGGAAAAATCAGTGTTCAAAAGAATAAATATGGCTGAATCAGCTCTCGTCCCCACGTTAGATCACACATAGTAAGGCAATCCCTGTAGGCAGGATGACACACTATGACTCAGGGTTTCAACACAAGAGCAGTTCAAGACGTAGATCAGGACCTGCCTGGCCTTCCACGTTAAAGTTGCTCCTCTCAGCCTTTCCAACAATGTTTCACAAAAGGTTCATGCTTTTCCCCCTCATCGGACTCAGACCTCATCAGACAACGTTCAACAAGACTTGCAATGGGGCTCCTTTCCCCAACCTTATTACACTTCAGGTCTCCCTCAGTCGAGCTCAGACCAGTTTCGGATGTCGAAGACTTTAAAATGTGTTCTGCCTTGCTCAGAGTGTGTCTTAGGTTTTGCCTTTTACTCATGTGAGTAGAGCTAATTGGTATCAGGTGTATGCAGTTGAAGTGAAGTGCCTGACTTTGCCTGACGTGATTAACGGGTCATGTCCGTACGATGTATGAGTGTTAGACTTTTTAATCTCAGTCACCCTCTTCCTTGGCCCAGTGTTTGTGTAAAAAGGGGTGCGGGGGGTTGGGACCTCAGAAAATCCTAAAAAATAGGATGGGTTAGATGAACAAAAAAAGGGGGGAATACTGTGTCTCACCACCGGCTGCCTCACCCTCACTCCCCGAAGACTCGTCACCCAGGTGATCCTTGCACACTGGTCGGCCATCAAGGTCTGGATCCAAAGGCGATGATCGTGCCCTGACCACCTTAGAGAGAGATCCCTGAGGACTAGTGAGTGAGACACCCTCTGGTGTCTCAAAGTACATACAGTTATTCCTCAAGTCTAATACTACTTAGTTCTACATAAGGCAATTTCTGTAATGTCTGCAACAAACAATAAACATGAGATATATTTCCAATCCTTCATACACCTTTGAAGTTATACGTCAACAAATTGGAATGAGGAGGGTCTCTGGTCCTGCAGGTTGTGTAATAACAAGAATGTCTAAGAAACGTTAAAGTACCTTAGTATTGAATATGAGCATATTTTGCCATTAACAATGGAGATATTAAGTTGCTTTGCTCATAATAGATCAATGATATTAATGGAGGCTTTTTGGATTGAAATGTTAATGGGTTGGCAAATTTCCTTTATTATAGCTGTGATAGGATTTCCAAAAGAGTAATGTTTCTTTTGGATGCATGTAGCTTTAACCCTTCTATTTAAGCTATGTGACCTTGTCTGACATTCATTTTAGGATGCTTTTTTATTCGTTTTATATATGTTTGGGCAATGATCATCCCACCCTATAGTTAACGTGAAACCTATGAGCCAAATGAAGTCAGACAATTCAATTGATAATAATGTTTGCCTTTTGACGTAGTGGATGCTTTTGGATCACATTTTCCAAACAAAATGTTTGTCATGGGCCCGCCCCATCAGGACATTTTGGGAAAGAGTTGTTAATAAACAAAATAGTTATTAGGAAAGCAAACAAACGCTGCTTTTGTCCTTCTGCCTTTCATTTTCCAGTATAGAACTAATCCAATTTCTGTCCAGCCAACTTGCAAAAACAGCTGGCTGCATTTGGACCAAATAATAAACAAATTAGGCATAAATCATTGACCAAATGTATAGAACTCGTTTGGGGTAACTTCGTTTACTAGTTTTTCAAATAATCAACGGATAAGTGGGTGCACCCTGCTTCCAAAACAAAGCTATATCTGTAAAGGTGCTTTGCAGCAGAGCGGCTTTACGGAAATGAAAGGTTTCCATTTTTTACCAAAATTCTATTGCTGATAACATTTGACTTGCTAAATAGATTTGGATGTCATTTCCAAACAAAAGGTTTCTCCAGCCCCCTCGCCCAAACTGGTAATTCTGGAATAATATGCTACAAAATGAAAAAGTTATTAAGAAAACAAAAAAATGATTTGTTTTTGGCCTACTCTAATTATTGTTCCCATATTGAAAAAGTGCAGTTTTTGAACAGCCGTAGCATGAAAACTGCTTGGGAGCTTTGGAACAAATAAACAATTTGGGTACAAAGCCTTGACTCAATTTCCTTGACTGGTTTTGGGTTAATCCATCCAGGAGTTTTTGAAATATTCAACAGAGAAAGGGGTGCCTCCTGCTCCTTAAAACCTTTATATAGACCTTCGTGCATTGCAGCAGAGAGGTGGATAGTGGTTAAAATCTTTGACTTACTGGATTTATTTGCATGGAATTTTCCAAACAAAATGTTTGTCATGGTCTCCCACCCCCAAACTGGACATTTTGGAAGCAATTAGTTAAGAAATCAAAATGTTATTAAGAAACCATAAACACACACTTTTCAGCCTACTCCCATTCATTTTCTCATAGAGAAAAAAGTGCAGTTTTTGAAGAGTCATAGTGCGAAAATCACTGGGTAGATTTGGACCAAATAGGAAACAATTTGGGCAAAAAACATTGTCTTAATTTCCTTAACAGCTTGGGGTATCCAGTAGATGTTCAAATATTCGACAGAGAAGGGGGTGCCCCCTTCTTCTCTAAACCTTTATATCGGTTGGTGCCTTGCAGCAGAGTGGATAAGAGAGGCTAATAACGTTTGATTTGCTGTTTGATTTGGATGGAAATTTCCAAGTAAAAGGTTTGTTTAGGGCCCCCACAACCTGGAATGTTTGGGAACAATATGTTACAAATAAATCAAGTTACTGAGAAAACAATAAACACATTTGGTTTTCAGCCTGTTCCCATTCATTTTCCCATAGAGTAAATGTCCATTTATTGAACAGCCGTGGAGTGAAAACTACTGGACAGATTATGACCAAATAAGAAACAGCTTTGGGCCAAATTGTTGACTTAATTTCCTTTACTGGTTCATGGTAAATGCATCTAGTAGCCTTGGTGATTTGAGGCAGAGAAACTGAGAGAGGCTAATAACCTTTTACTTCATGGATGCAGTTGGATGACATTTTGGGAACAATATGTAAAAAACAGAAGAAGTTGTTAAGAAAATGAAAAATGCATTTTGTTTTCAACCTACTCCCATTCATTTTACCATAGAGAAAAAGTAAATTATTTGAACTGCCGTAGCTCAAAAACCGCTAGAAAGATTTGGAGCAAATAATAAAATAACTTGGGCAGAAAGCATTAACTTAATTTCCTTGACTGGTTTGGGATAAACCCATCTTGTACTTATGTTCGATAGAGAAGGAGGTGTCCCCTGCTCCTTAAAACCTTTATATTGAGCTTGGTGCTTTGCAGCAGAGAGGCTTTCCATTTTTTTGTTGCTCGATGCAAGCGATTCCCGTGATAATGCCATGTGAAGGCAAATTGAAAGAACTTAAAACTCTATTTGAAGGAGGAATAGGGATGTCATCATGCTTTGGAATGAACTTCCCCATGACCCTAGAAAATCTACATCTGTTGTTTATGTAGTCACTCCTAGGAGAACACTGATTGTTTTGAATGACAGTGCTTAGATGGCCTGGCTGTAGGCGCTATAATAATACCAATACAAATAGCAATCACATCAGGCTAGAGCTCTTGAGTGGGAAAGAAGACACCATGTGAAGTTGGTGATTTGGGGGTGGGTTGGGGAGCCTTTTGTTGGTAGAAAATTTTTGTTGTATCTTCGGGAGACAGTGGGAATCTCACAAGATTACAACAGCAAATGCTACAAGATGTGCTTAGAAAAAAATGTTGTCACACAAATGAATGAGTGATAGGGTAATGGGAGACGGTTAGTGATGGAAAAAGCATTTGAGTGGAGTGGGGGGACCTTGAAAAAAGAAGAGGGATACATGTTGAGTGCCTTAGAGGATGTGGAAACAAAGCTACTGGTGCAACATGTACAGAAGCCATGGCCGAAGCCCATAGCTAGTGTGACCTCAAGAAACGATCCTACACTACATGTACAGAGCTCATGGATTTAGGCTATGGCTATGGGCTAGTGGGCCTGAAAGTAAACTATTTGTGCAGCATGTATAGTAGCCACGGCCAAAGGCCATGGCTAGTTAGAGCTAAAGAAACTATGCAACATGTTTGGCCATGGCTAGTGGAGCCAAATGCAATCTATTGGTGCAGCATGTACAGTGGCCACAGCCAAAGGCCATGGCTAGTAGGCCCTGAGGAAACTATAGTATAACAAAATCTTAGAAATTCAGTGGAAAAAAAACATTAGTTGAGAGAGAGTTAAGGTGATCATATTTAACAAAACAAAACCCATACATTTAAGCATGTGCTTCTCAAGCAACTGCACTTTAACTATGCACCCCGTGTTGCTCAGTGTATGATGACAATAATTACATCACAGACGACATCACTGGTGACATCTCTAATTACATCACACTTGACGGTGCTGGAGGAGTTACTAACGGCATTAAGCAAGATATCACAGATGAGATCAATAACTACATCATATTTGACATCATTGATTATATAAGTTAGAGTATCTTTGTTCACCTCTTTTGATACATCTTTTTTCTTTTATCACACTTTATGATAATATGATATGATATGATATGGCATTTGTAACGCGCCTATACACAAGTGTTTCAAGGCGCGACGAGGCAATGAAGGGGGAACAGAGGGAGGACTGAGACAATGATCTTACTAGGCCAAGTAACATTGAGATTGCACAAGTGCAGAGGAGGGGGAGGGCAAAAGTGCCAGGGGAATGGGAGGGGGCAGTGCTTTACATGGGATCAAAACAATAACAAGAATTGCGGTCAGCAGGTGCAGGGGTAAGTGCAGATAGCAGGTGTCCAAAAGTACTGGTAGGGTGACTGTAGGGTTACAGATACAGACCCAAGTGCAAGGGTTGCCGGGAGCCAGTGCGGGTGTGCAACTGGGCGGGTAGGGACCTGGGCCCGAAAGCAGAGGGTAGCCAGGTGACCAGTGCAATATCAGACAGGAAATAAACAGGGGAGATGAAGAGAGCAGGCATAAACAAAGAGGAAGGTCTAGAGGTGCTTCCGGAACCGGAGATGGTTCTCCTCGAGGTTCAGAGAGGCAGGGAGGCTTTTCCAGTGGGAGGCCCCAGCCGAAGAAAGATATCTACCACCAATTTGTTGCTTGGAGAAGCGACTGACCCTGAGGGAGTTGGAGGTGGAAGAGCGAGGAGCTTGAGTAGGAAGGTTTTTACGAAGAGAGAGTGGAGGTATTGAGGACCCAGGCCCCAGAAGGCCTTGTGGACAATGCAGAGGGTCTTGAACTTAATCCTTGCATCCACAGGGAGCCAATGCAGAGATTTCAGTGCTGGAGAGATACAATCCCTGGGCTTGAGGCAAAGGACAAGTCTCGCAGTCATGTTCTGGATGAGTTGTAGAGGGCGGAGAGTAGCAGCACGCAGATTTAGAAAGAGGCTGTTGCGGTAGTCCAGCCTAGGGAGAACCAGAGGTCTAGAGAAAGTGAGCTTCTGGAGGACAAAATAACATGGAACAATACACTTATGCAGAAGTATCATATCATTGCGCGTGGAGCATTCATTTTTAGTACTTATCTTATGAATTGTAAAATAGAAATATGTTGCATTATACACATGGTTTGAATTTCATGTATTAGTAAGCACTTGCAATATGTAATTGTAGGTAAAGTACCTGGTTCTGGTACATCTTTTTCAGGTATTTCAAAAATAATATAGTATGTATAATAAACAAAAATAGGAATAGATGGAAGTAGAAGCATGTTTAAAAGTGTTATGAAAATAATAAATATGCACATTTAAATTTACATTCATACTTACTGTAATAACATAAAATTAGCTCATTCATTTCTAATTGACAAGTTTTATTAAAACAATCACATATCATTGCAAGTATGTGCCTATGTGCATTGCAATAGTATACAATCTAAGAAGTCAAAATTTGGTTAATATACAAAGGCAATCAGTTACATACACTACAGAATTGTGTACTGTAGACTACATTTGAAGAAACAAGGGGCCTCATTATGACCCAGGCTTTAACCATGGCGCTATTAGTGCCATGGTTGCCGCCGGAACCTTACCGATTCCGCCATGGTGAATGGAGCAATTACCACCCCATTCCAAGGTTGGCTGGGCGGTAATTCCCCATTCACCATGGCCCTTCCCCATTCCCATATTTGCCCCATAGGGCTAAATGGGAATGGGGAAGGCGGTAATATCGGTACCGCAAATTGCGGTACCGTTATTACCTCCAAAGTCCCTTTGCGGGTCCTGTCCTTAATGCCTGGTAAAACCAGGCATTAAGGGAGGACCCGTAAAAGGACCTCGGAATAGGGCGGTAAGGGATTACCGGCACCAGTGCCCTTACCGGTACCAGTAATCCCTTACCGCCCGGGTCGTAATGAGGCCCAAGGGCAGAATACAATGTACTGTGTTAATATGAAATATGTGCATATATGTTATGTAACAAAACAGAGTTGTTATATTTCAAAATCTAATTAATCAAACCAGTGATATCAGTGATGTCATTAGTGATGTTATCAGTGATGTGACGGGTGATTTAATTTGTGGCCATGCTTAGTGGGCCCCAAAGAATCCTATTCTTTTGCAATATGTACAGTGGCCAATGCCAAAGGCCATGACTAGTGGACCCCATAGAAATCTATTGGTGCAACATGGACAATGGCCATGGCTGAAGGCTATGGCTAGTGGGCCCCAAAGTAATGTATTGGTGCAATTTGTCCCGGGAGGATAGCTCTGTGGCAACGTGCGCACCTTGGAAGCAAGACCACACAAAGCAACACAGGTTTGATCCCTGGGTCCGCGCTTACCTCTGGGTGTTTAAGCGCCTTATAAATACGCAACTAAGACAAAAAAACAATTATGCAACTAAAAAACATACAATTCCTTTAACAGCGCCTCAATCCCCGCGGGCTGTGTGAGCACTTAAAAAAAATGCAAATAAATAAATAAATACGCATCCCTCCATCATTAAATACTCCCTACTGGCATGTATTGACCGTAAGGATCAAATGCAAGACCCTTTGCATCACCCACAAGGCAATCTGGGGCCTGGGACCTCTCTACATCCAGCTTTCTCTCCCTAAATAGCTCCCTACTAGAGTTCTTCGGTCCTCTAGCTCCAACTCTCTGCAGATCAGAGGCTTATCCAAGCCGAGAGTGGGAGATAGATCTCTTTCCTTGGCATTATCCTCCCTCTGCTATGGCCTCCCTGCCCCCCTCAGACTTGAGCCAGTTCTTGTTAAATTCCGGAAACTTCTCAAGATTTTCCTTTACTCCTCCTCCTTCCTCCTCCCTCTCCCGTGCTAATGTCCCTCTGCTACTGTAACTGGTGCCTGGTCTCTTACGAGTCTTACAGATGCCAGGGCCTCCTGATCAGTCCCCCCTCAGCATCCCTACCAACACTTGCCCCCTGGCTCCTGAAGTGGGAGAATGGGAGAAAAGGCTCCCCCCAATCTCCTTGCGACCATGGCCCAGAGGATGGCGGCCCAGACACCCGCCACGAGATGAATTCGTCTATCTACCAGACGACCAAATACCCTGGTTCAAGAACATACGGATATGCCCACCAGCCTGCCCACCAGCCTGTCCTACTCAAGCCGACACCTGCGGCATGGATGAACTCGACTAAGACCTCAACAACAAGAACCCACATCGTTAGAGATGCCATGACGACCTAGCCAACTGCCAAGAACACACGTGCCACCATGCACACTGGACACTCACACACCAACCCACACGAAGAATATAATCAGTGCTATGACGTAGGTGACGGATACACCCACTGACGCGCAGAAATGCAAGACACACAAAGCACTCGCTTACACGCTTGCTGACGCTTCTCCCCACCCTTGAATCATGATGAAAATATAACGAAGACATGATACTGCCTATGAAGCCATGTCACACCGCAACACAGGTGCCGTGCATTACACATCCCCACCTATGAACCAGGCCCAAGAAGGCCGCAAGCAAAAGCCGCCATGAACACTGAACGAGCAAGAGTACAAGTGCTGACCATGCAGAACGAGCCCAGCGAGAGCTGAGAGCCAAGGGAGCGATGTTGCAACTCTTATGCTACCAGCCGACGCCAAGGTCACACCTGTAAGCAAAGCCAAGCACGCAGAAGCATATACAACTTTAAATGTGCAGAATTCTGCCTCAGCCACGGTCTCTCCTCACATGACCAAGCCAACCTGACAAGGTGCCAGACCCACCAGGGAGAAGTCACCTGGGTCCCACGTCTGGGACACAGGCTGCAACAATGAAATGACCCAATGGACACCTACAGCGATGGGAATGGTCTGCTCTCAGGCCTATGAGCAAATCCACGTATTGTCTGCACAAACACATAGTTACATATTGTTGCTAGTGACAGGTACACCACGAGCTGGGAACAACAATGGTCCCAGGCTGGGGGGCTCGCGAGTGGACCAATCAGAACATGGGGGCACTCATCACTGACGCCACTAACATTAGCCAATCATTAGGGGTCTTCGTGTAACAATTTTCAAGTATCTAATAGAAGGGACAACCCAAGTATACCACCTGACTCACCCTCAACCACTAATAATGCTCTCTATATGTATGCTATACTAACCCTACCACTCGAGGAACCAATCCAGAGTGGCGATAGGTTTTTTCGCTAACTTTCCCAGGTGACGCAAGTAGCGCGTCATACTGAGGTAAAAAGGGCCTGCGAGCCCCACGAACTTTGAGAGTCTGGACGGACGCGTATGATCCTAGACCCATCCCTGCCGTTGTTCAATAAACAGCAGAACCACCTTGCTTCTTGCGTGTGTCTCATACTCATTTTTGGCAAACACGGGAGGAGTTGGGGCTCCCAGCCCGGAGGTCCGCGGACGGCCCAGCCGACCCCGGGAAAAACACCCCGACAAGTTGGAGGCACTGCTGAGATCTGGTTACGATCTACCTTTTTATTTTTCCAAGGCCTCTCGTTGCGAGGAGGCCTGGTGGCGCGGCCCCCTCTGCCGCTGCCCCCTTTTTGAGGACTACAGGACCATCGCAGAACTGCGAGAAGACCAGACAGCGCAATCCGGATATTGGCCCTCGGGAGCCGGTTGAGAAGTATCCCGCCCGCGGTTGGCGAGTGTCCAGACGTGGTCCAGACGAGGGGAGGTGGCGAGCCGCTTGGAGGGGTGCACGCAGTCGAGCGGCCGGCATCGAGAGAACTTGGTGAGTATGTCACACCCAACAAGCAATGTGAGATTGTGAGGGAGGGGGGAGGAGTGAAATAAGGGCGGTGGGAGGCGTTACTAAGGTGTGCGGCGAAGATTTGATCAATTAGTGTTGACGGTGAAGTAAATGGTAGCAGGACAGGCGCGAGAGCCGTCCGCTACGTCACGGAGAAGGGTGGGCGGAGTAAAAAAACATCATGTGCGGCTGCTCGTAGACACTGATTGGCCTAGGTCGTGACCACCTGTAAGGGGGTGTCTGTGTGTGTGTGTGGCTTCCTACGAATTGGCGGTTAATGATCAATGAGTAGATGAGGATCCCTATTGATCGAGCAGCGAAACTCGATAGATAGATGACATTTTCCTGTGGGCAGTAGCTAACTGGTTGCCTAATACGGAAGATAATTGGCTGGTTAAGCCCTCCTGTTGAGGGGCGTATCACACGCGAGGCGACGCAGCGTGCGCAGTCTGATTATAATATTGGTTACCTTGTTCCAGGCGTGACAAGAGGACAGCTGTGGGGTTAACAGGGACAAATAGCAAAACTTATTTCGAGCTTTTTAAAGTGTAAAAGATCTTACCGGTAGTTTTGGAAGAGGTCGGTGACGTCACCCGTAGGGCTTTCATAGGATACCTCGACCAGACAGCATTGTTGAAGGGTGGTGGGGAAGCGAATAGTGGAGAGGGGGTTGGCACGGAGGTTGTCGGCCACGTTAAATACGGGACAGGTGGAGAGGGGGAAGTGACCGTGCACGGAGAACGCCGGCCACGTCGAGTGAGGAAGGAGGAGGAGGGGAGGAGAAAGGTGGGACGGCTGTATAAGCACGTCACACAGGGCACGCAGCTGCAGGGGGCTTCGTGCGCCAAGGCCGCAGGGGCCGTAACGGTATTGAGGAAGGAAAACAAATACAGGAAAAAGACAGCATATTTGCAAGTGTTATATTTCATTGTTTCTCCTTTTAGTGGACGGTCGCAAGTCCCCAAACTACGGGGCCAGGTAACACATCTGCAATTGTCATACTTGACTGGGTCTCCTTTTGTGGACGGTCGCAAGTCCCCAAAACTACGGGGCCAGGTAACGACAACTATACTGAAGGCAGCTAACAACACAGTGCAACCATGTCATACGGGTTAGGATTGGGAGGGTGGGGTAATACCCTCACTACCCCACTACAGCATATATGTAAAACACTATCACCGCATAGGGAAAAACTGATTAAATACAGCATAGAATGGACACAAGGGACGGACAACAAAATGACGACACCCTGGCCGCCTAACCGCAGTTTTGACCCGTACATCCAACACTCGCTACTGACACATATACATAACACATACAAGGGGAAGAAGTTGACGCACCACGTGGAGGTGTTTAACTTATGGAGAATGTTCCAGGGGTCCCGACCAGGACCAACCGGAATGTTCACTGTGGAGGAAACGAAGGAGGAGAAGAAGATTAAGGAGGAAGAAGGAAATGGGAAAAAGGAGGTTGAAAGCGCACAGTGCGCAGGAAGAGGCCGAGAAGGGGAGGAAAAGCTTAGCATCGTAAATGAAACAGAAATAAAAAAGGAACGGACCGACGACATGCCTTTAGCGAAAGTAGTGAAAAAGGAGGAAAGGGGCTTATATCCTGTAACGGAACTACGAGAAGTGGTAAGGCAACAACTAACGGCAGCTGAGGGGTATTCGAACCCAGCGTACAGCCCACGACCATATACAGCTACAGGTGGCTACACAGGGGGGGAGGTGACAAGTGCGGTAGGCCCAACTTATATGAAGATGCACGCAAGGGAAGGGAAGACTAGTGAAGAACCAATCCCAACCATAGGACACAACGAGTGGGTAGCTGCGCAGGTGCTGCTAAAATTGTGAGGGACATTAACGGGAGAAGAGAAGGAGGTAGTAAGGAAAATGAACGAGGGCGATGAGAGTAGCAGTGAAATAAAAGGGGAAAGAGGTAAAAAGAAAGAAGGGGAGCTGTTACGAGCAGAGGAGGAGATGTTGGAGGAACGATTGGCGGAGTTAAGGAATGAGCAAAACGCCCTGATCAAACAGCTTGAGAGGGAGGAACGAGAGAGAAGGAGGGAAAGGAAGGAAAGTAAGGATGAGTTAGAAAAAATGAGGGAACGAACTGAAAAACGGAAGAGGGAAGCTGAAAGGATGAAGGTGATAGCAGAAAGGGTATCTCGAGCAGCACAGCGTGACAGGAAAAGAGAGGAAGAAGAGAAAGAAAAGGAAATGGAAATATGGAAGAGGAAAATTCTATCAGAAACCACCAAGTAGTACGAGGAAGGCAAAGTGATAGAAAGCATATTAGAAAGGGAGAGAGAGAGATGGGAAAGGAGGAGGGAGGAAGAGAGGATATTAGAGAAGGTGAGTAGAGAGGTGATGGAGGAATTAAAAAAGAAAAGAGAGGAAATAGGTGGTTAAATAGTAGAGAAAAGGGAAGGGGAAAGAGGAGATAGGAAAGGAGAGAGTGGGGTAAGGAGATATGTACGCAGGGACGCAGAAGTAGCAACAACATCAGCACAAAGGGGAGAAATTGGTAAAGAAGAAGTGGGAGGAACGGATTTAATAGATTTAAAAACAGTGACGATTAGGGGGAAAAAGACAGATTGGGTTTGTTGCTCCTGGATGATTTTTGCAGCGAGGAAGAAGAAGGAATGGGGGGAGAAGGAAGAAGCGGCGAAAGGGAAAGCTTAGACAAATTGTACATCACCCGCACCAACAGGGAATCCCCATGGGCATGCAGAAGGAAGGAAGAGCTGGGGGGGAGTGAGGAGAAAGAACAAGGAATGGCGGGAAGGCAAACACGTGCAGCTACACCCGCATCATCCCGTCCAACATGTCCGCCCACACCCGCTCCTGAACACACCCCCTACGCCAGTAGGCTTAGAGATCTCCCCGGACGCAGGCAGGAAGAACGGACACACACACCCACATCAAATAAAGGAAATAATAAGAGAAAGGGAAGAGATGAAGGGGAGACCGCAATGAACGGGGGAAATATGGACATAACAGATGACGTAGACGACACAGAAGAAGAGGAGGGGTATACGGACTCTACACCGCGACAACTGGGGGGACAGATGGGACACAATCTAATGCCACTATTGGAGAGAGGGGGGTTAGACCACAATACGTCCCTTGGAAGCATGCAGATAAGGAAAACATAAAGTGTATGCTCCCATCACTAAGTGGAGGAGCGGGAAAATGGATATATGAGATGGAAAAACACACTGCAGGACAGAAACTAGCAGTAGGAGACGTGAAGGGCCTACTAATATCAATATTAGGGGATGCGGCAGATATCATCTGGAAGAGAGCGAGTTTCCCCAGGGTCACAATAACGAACACATCACATGACGGGGCGCCATTTGCGAATTGCAGGCATGCATTATGGCAAGCACTGAGGGTACAATACCCAGACACCTCAGACATAGGAGCAATTATGTCACGCAAGATGCGTGAGAACGAAGATCCTGTTGATTATATCCAGGAGATTCAGGAGAAGTGGCGTATGGAAACTAGAGAGCCATGGGACAAGACACCGGCAATATTTTACCACATACTAATACAAGGGCTCCCGGAGGCAGTACAAAAACAATTGAAGAAAGTGATGGGGATGGAAGCAAAGGCTTGGCCGGAAATACAATTGACAATAGTACACCATTGTAGGACGTGGCAAGAAAAGATGAAACAAAAGGAAGAAGATAGAAAAGCAGAAGAGGCTAAACTAGTGCAGAAAAAACTGAGTAAGTACACCATGGAAGGTGCACTAATAACCACGCCAAAAACAATGACACCATACCCCACGCAAGTAGTGGTCGCGCAGGATCCCTCACAACTACAAACACCACCACTAACACAATCACCACGAATTATAACACAACAGCTGCCACCACCCCCACCATACACGGCTAACATGGGAGGAGGATACATGGCATCAGGAACTGGATATTATAATAACATCAGGGGAAGGGGAGGAATGATGAGGGGGGGGATATGGCTATCCTGGACAACAGCAAGGGGGAGGATTCCGAAGCTTCTACCCCACTGGGCAACCAGTGTACCAGGATAATGCAGGAAGTTTCCCATGGCAGACCAGGGAACCACCTGCATGTTGGGTTTGTGGAATGTTAGGACACATGTCACGTACATGTAGAATGAGACCCTCCACACCAGCATGGGGGGAACAAGGACAACAAGGGCCTATGAGGGAGCTGCAGGGGCTGCCACAGAGCGGCACACAGCAACAGTTAGCAACACAACAACAGCCACAGACATATTCACTACCGCAACAACAGGTAGCAATATCGCAACAACACCAAGTGCAGCCAGTGCAGCAGCCCACTCAAATACAGGACCATAAGGTAACCTCCACCGACACACAGCTACAACAAACACAATTGGGAAGGGTGACTGTCCTGGGACACAATCCTTACACAGGAAGTGGTCAGTCATTATACCCACAATAGGACAGCCCACAGACGTCCTTGGTGTGTCCCATCCTGTCGATACCACCTAATAGTGCGGAGGAACCACGCATTGAGGTTACTATAGGTGACAAAAAATTATCATTCCTTGTTGATACTGGGGCAACCCGGTCTTGCATAAGGGAAGGTAGATTTAAGATGTCAGGTGAGGCCATGAACACCCAAGGATTCTCTGGGGCTAGTGGGTTGGTTCCCTTTACTGATAACATCTCCTTATCTATTGGAGATTATGACATGTCTGTCCCGCTCCTGTATTCAAGGGAGTCACCAGTAAACATACTTTGGAAGGACATAATGAGCAGGCTAAATATGACAACCTCCTTCACGGAGGACGGCATAATTTGTTCCACTCCAGGAATAAACATGCTTACTGCACGACAAATACTACAAGCATACTGTGGACAGGCAGTACCTCGGGCTGAGCCAGTGGATGGCGAACTGTTCCAGTACGGAACGGACATGGCATTCGCCTGGATGCCAGGAATAGAATGAAAGATCTGGAGGAGGCCAGCAGCATATTTGTTCAGGCCTGAGACACCAGCCAATGAACCAGGAGGGAAGGTGATTTCAGTGAGCATCGAGAGTATTATAGCAACTGCTGATTATATCGCAGTACATGCCCAAGACCGGGAAGGGAGAGCATGGAGGGCAGTGATAGCCCTGGCTGAGGGATGCAGGCTCACCCAGGTGTCCGATGAGGAGCTCTTTTCAGAAGACAAGGAAGAAGGTGAAATGGTATTTATGATGAGTGTAGATATATGGCTAAGAGTGACATATAAGCAAGTGGCACAGAAAATGGCCATGGCACTTGAAGCACCCGCATCTACCCCAGTTCCCTTTTACGAGGAAGATATGGCAAAAGTTCCAACATCACTGTGGACCACCAGTCCCTATGACGTGGGCTGCATAAAGAGTATACAGGGAGTAAGAATAAAGCTGAAAAAGGGTGCAATACTACCTAGAGTGAAACAATACCCACTATCAAAAGAGGCAGATGAGGGCATATACGAAACCATAACGGCCCTAATAAATAATGGCATATTGGTACCATCAAAATCACCATGTAACACGGCCGTGTACCCAGTGCGCAACGCTAAAGGAGGGTCTTGGCGTTTCATCCAGGACCTCAGACCCTTGAACAACATTGTAGAAGCAGAATACCCCATAGCAGCAAACCCGGCCACAATATTATGTGGAATTCCGGCAGAGGCCTCACGGTTCACAGTGATTGACCTCAAAAATGCCTTTTTCTCAATACCCCTGCACCCAGATTCACAAGATCTTTCAAGCTTCACATACAGAAACACAAAATGGAAACACACCAGGTTACCACAAGGGTACTGCGAGTCACAGTCAATTTTCAACAGAGTAATACAGATGGACTTGGGAAACGTTGAATTGGAAAGTACTGCAATATGTTGACGATATAATAATTTGCAGCACAAGCGAGAAAAAGTGCAGGGAGGACTCATTGAAAATGCTGACAGTATTGGCTGAAAAAGGTTACAAGGTAGACAAAGAAAAGTTACAGTACTGTCAGGAACAGGTATTATGCATTGGTCAACTAATATCCCAACACGGAAGAAAGATTGCACCACAAAGAGCAAAAGCTATATCAAACACGCCACTACCACAAACAGTGAGGGAGCTGCAGCAGTTCCTGGGATTGTGCAACTACTGTAGAGCATGGGTTTTTGACTACAGCTCATACATAGGACCGCTACTTGAAGCATTGAGAGAAGAGAAGCACACAAAGGGGACACAAGATTGGGGTGGACAAGGGAAATGAAGGAGGCATTTGACGAGTTGAAGCACACCATATCCACTGCTCCGGTACTAGCCACCCCAGATTGTGAACGGCAGTTCTTTATCTTTTCACATTGCGACTCAGCAGTAATGAAAGCAGTATTGACTCAGAAAACCAGCATGGGACACAAGCCAATAGCGTTCTACAGCGGTCACTTGGACCCTGTTATGTTAGGTTATTTCCCTTGCGAACAGAGTCTCGCCGCAGCTGCATTTGCAGTAGAGAAATCATCATCGATTACAATGGGGTGCCCAACCACACTATTTGTGGAGCATGCGCTATTTCCAATATTGAATAAGCCTAAGTCCACACTGACCACACAGACCGCATCAGGTTATGGGATCATCTTGTCTAGACCCGAACTGTCAATTGTCAGATGCAGTACAGTTAACCCAGCCAGATTTATAGCGGAAGTTATTGAGGAAGGTGATTATGCTCACGATTGTACACAGACTATCGAAATGTATTCATGCACTAGAAAAGTTGAAGAAGATGCACTAAAGGGTGGAGACATTTTGTTTATTGATGGGTCATCAACAATAGACCAAAGTGATGGGATAAGGAGAACTGGGGCAGCAGTTGTAAAAATGACAGTAGATTTGATGTATGTCCTGGTGAAATGTGTGCAGTTACCACAGCATTATTCGGCTCAAGCAGCAGAATTGGTTGCACTGATCTTGGCGTTGAAGGAAAGCGTTGACAAAAGAGTTACTATATATTCTGATAGCGCATATGTCACGTCAACTGTCCACTCGGGGTTGATAAAATGGCAGAGAAGAGGGTTTAGGAGAGCTGATGGCACCCCAGTGCAACATGCTCTCTTGTTAGCAGAACTAATTGAAGTAATTAATGATCCCCAAGAAATAGCTTTGGTTAAATGCCCGGCACACACTAATGTAGACGACCATATCTCGAAAGGGAATGAAACAGCAGACGCACATGCCAAACATGCGGCGTACTTTGGTGAAATATGGAACCCCCCAGAGTCAGAGAGAGGGAGGGGGATGGCCAAACAGATGTTGATGAAAGAAGGGTACACCCATCTCCCCGCCACACAGATAATGGAATTACAGGCAGCCGCGCCAATGGCAGAAAAGGAACTATTGGTAAAAAGAGGATGTACGATGTCCCCAACTGACGCACTGTGGCGTCAAAATAACACTGGAAAGGTGGTCATGCCGTTGGCACTGTTAAACACCTCCCTGGCCCAGCTCCATCACCCAGCTCATACAGGAAAGGAAGTAATTGCAGCACGAATTAGGGAAGACTGGTTCTGCCCCGAGTTAAATTCTCATGTAACAAATTTTATCAGCAATTGCCTCACATGCCAACAATTTACGGTCGGTCACACGCTGCAAGTGATAAAAGGTACTATACCCCGGCCGGAGGGACCCTTCCTGCACATTCATATTGACTATGTTGATATGATCAATGTATGTCAAGGAAATAGGTATATGATTGTAGTGGTATGCCCATTCTCCAGGTGGATCGAGGCCAGACCCTGCTCACACGCAGATGCGTTCAGAGCAGCTAAATTTCTAGTGAGAGAGGTTTTCCCCAGGTGGGGTGTGTGCGAAGTGTTACGGTCAGATAACGGCCCACACTTTGCTAATGAAATGTTTCAACACATCACGTCCTTGCTGGGTATTAAGCATAAATTTGCATGTGCATATCACCTGCATGCCAACGGTATATGTGAACGCCTGAATGGCCTATTGAAAGAAGAAATAGCAAAGATACAGCAAACAACCAAGAAGAGCTGGTTGTAGTGTCTCCCGCTAGCTCTATCCGAGCTAAGGAATAGGCCAGGGTCTGATCACCACCTCACTCCTCACGAGGTGGTGACAGGACGTCAAATGCGCCTTCCTCTAACGCCTACGTCAAGAGCATTCACAGACCATGAAAACACTGCAACTGTTCTTGGTGACGAAATGTATCAATAAGTGTCTTCCTTGATTACTAGTGTAGCGTTTGTATCTCAACAGCTCGAGCGCACGCGGGGCGGGTCGAAGAGTTCTCAACAAGAAGACACCGACAAGGAACTGGAAAAGAAGAACTAAGCAAAATTGCTAAAGGTGACCATGTGCTACTCCGTAACTTCAATAGAAAGTGGAACGGCCCACGCTTTACTGGTCCTCATTTGGTAGAGGTGGTGGCTACCAGAGCGGTGAAATTACAGGATAAGCGTGCCTGGAATCACCTACACGACGTGAAGATCTACAAACTCCAGACCTGCCCTAGCGTTAACGACAGGGCCATTGGAAGAGCAACGACAGAAACGGAATTGGCTACGGAGAAGGAAACGTCGGCCACAGCTGATGACAGTAGTGTCACCACACGTGATCACACCCCTGATTCCCCAGAGGCAACTACTGAAATAGACACTGGACACTTGCTCACAGCCCATCCCATGGTCACGAGATCGAAAAGTAAACAAACTTCCGCCAATTGAGCCCCAAACCCCCTCCCCTCTAAGGTCACCCCCAATTGAAGGACATTGTTTTGCGCACACACACACACATGTAAAACACTTGTATGTTTTCTCTTTTTCTTCTCTCGCACATGCAAGTACCGTGTATAATTGTATTGTTAAGAAAATAAGTAATTAACAGTGTACTGTGCCCAGGAGTAGATGCTGCCCAAGGATGATAGCACCCCTGAAGCGCTATCACACCAATTTGTATATCACATAAAAAGACCGAAGTACCTGAAAAGAAGGAGGGTACGTGTATATTACACCACATTTATTTTGGCCATAGAACAATCATTTCCCCATCTTCACCAGCACTTACCCGTGCTAAGGGATAGATCACTAAGGTTAGCGTGGGAACAGCTCTTCGCCTGGGCACTGAACGATTACTTGATAGGGAGAGCTTATTAACAACCACTAACAATAATAACAAGCGTATTGAGAATTTCAGGCGGGCAACTTTAACGTCGCAAGAATAAGCTGCCGGACTGCAGCAAGGTAAGAGCAAATGCCGGTGAGACTAGCTTTTGTAATAAAAATGATAGGAGTATTGGTCATCACTGGTCTATTGGCTGCCTCTGTATGGCAGAAAAGTTATGCTATCAATATTATGGCTGCACCCAAACCTAACATACCCCCTCCCACGGCTGCAACAGGTGTGACGTCAGGTGGTACTAGCAACCCTCCGCATAAGGGAAGTAGAGTTAAACGCAGCACATATTCAGACAACAAGGGTATTGATAATTACATAACAGATTCAGCACACGTCTCAAACAACATGTGGTACCAGCACATGACCCAAATAGGTAAGCAGACAACAGAAGATAGCTGTTATGTTTGCTCATTGATCCCATACGCCATGAGCGCTTCTCGAACATTCCTCGCTACAGAAATACAAGAAAAGACGGCGCGATGTATAATATATCTGGCACTATTCCAAACGAGAGGGCGATTTCAAGGAGCGGTGATGTGAATGGAGTGGAAAACAAGAGACACATACCAATACGAAAACAATTTCCTCAAGTCATATTTCAGTTACCATAAGAGCAGTCTACATGCTGAAGGGTTCAGATACATGACAAGTGGCCCTGAAAAGGGAGAAACGAAGAAAGTAACCCTACAATACCTACCATGTGATTGGTACGCCACTGAAGTTCCTGGTATACAAGGCTGTTGGTAAAGACCAGTGCTAACAATAACAGGGAAGGTATACATGAACAATGAATGTGAAATAGGTGTGGTCGGTAGCAACATGGTAACAAGAGAAAATATTACAACCATAAAGGAACACAATGACAGATGTTGGACGACATGGGGCAAATACGTACCCATGCTTACATGGATGGAGAAGGATGAAGACCCAATAAGCATACTACCGCTGACCGGGCCCAAGTTATGCTACCAACACAGAGGAGATGTGGAGGTGGGATACAACACCAACTGTGGAAGCGTGTTAGAATTACCAGAGGGGGGTGCTGGGACGGCAGTGATAATGGATCACTATTGGGCCTGCGGAAATAAGGCATATCACACCCTGCCCCCGTTGTGGAATGGTATATGCACAATGGCACACATCAATGTACCATTGCTAGTGGTGCCCCAAAAACATGTGAACATGGCCAACTTCCCCAAGATGGATGAAGGGAACAAGAGGAAGAAGAGATCTGTACAATCACAGGAGAGAGAGAACAACAACAACAACAATAATGTCCTAAACAGGAAAAAGAGACAAGGAGAACCCCTGACAGGAAACTACCTGTGGGGAAGGTCGGAAACAGCACTCACTTCTATCCCACCAGAACACAGGTTATTTAGCAGGGCTGCTATGTTCTTCTCGTCAATAATACACCCTGGACTACAAGTTTATGCAAACGCTAAATGGCTCCAGATAACACGATGGGAACT